>NC_136640.1:9952990-10655490 GCF_949748355.1 Melanostigma gelatinosum
ATAGAGCAAATCTATTTTTCATGAGAAGACTTCTGTGTTTTATCTTCCCTGGGCTTTCTTAGTGTTTGTCTGCTGTGGATGCTATTTACAATGCTGCCAACAGAGCTACAATGAGAGATGGGAGAAAGAGATATGGAATAGACACATATGACACAAACCACACATTAAGCTTGGGAAACATATTTATCATTACAAATTGGATCAAGAAGTGATATTTTCTCTGAGGCAAATTGTAAGGGGGGGGGGGGGGGGCTACAGCATTAGCTTATGTGTAAGAGTGTTTTTGCGTTTGTGCTCATCCACCCATCCATCTATATCCTGCACATGCCTTTGCACATTCTTCTTCATATATTCTGCATGCAAAGAGCTTAGCCTCAAGATAGAGCATGAGTCATTATTAAGCAGAGCCCTTGAAAGCTCGATGTTCAGATTAGGCTCTGAATGTTTATCTCTACCTGTGTGATATGTATATAGAGCATACGCAGTGGTTTATGTAAATAGTCTGGTAGCTGCAACAGGGAGACGTGTGTGGCTGACCTACGCCACTCCTGTGTATTGGACAACATAGCAACACTGGTAATCTGGTAGAAATGAGCAATCAATTTTAGCCTTGCAATTAAGATGCGAAAGATACGAGTATTGTTTACAAACATGGAAAAAAAGAAAGATGTAAAAGCTGGATTGAGTATGATTTGTTATGTATCGATAAGGAGTAAACCCTCGCTATGTAAAGCAGAATCATAATGACAAGGCCTTGTTCAACAGACTTGGTCAACAGGGAGAAGCATTCTGCTGACGAACAGCATTCTTCCATTTGTCCTTGTCAGTGGTTCACCCAAGTTCCCAAGCAAGTTAATTGTTAATGGATTATGTTTACTGAACTCTCGGTGCTAAATGAACCTATTTATGTCTTTGCTTGGATTGTAGTGTGTTTGTTAAACATGCATCTGTTCGCTTTAGCTGGACTCAAAAACAGCTGCAATGCAAAGAAGCTTAACATTTGTTCATCACACAATTTCTCTGTCAAGGACAAATCTGTATTTAGAAATAGCTTTCTTACTGTGGCACTCTGGTGCTGTGTGTCTCTATCATAAACTATGGTATACTGCATTCACAGGCCAAATCCACAGCATTGGATTCCCTACGTAAGGAAAAAAAATCACTGAAAAGCGCAGTGTGAAGAAAAATTCAAAAGAGAAAACTAAACAAAACCTGCACAATCGCTGCACTGTATTTATACATCGTGCAGACCGAATGTGTGCATTCTGGTTGAAATCATTATCGTCTTTTAAAAAACTGCAAGAATCTGCATATGAGTGTTTTTGCACCTCTCAACTTAAAGTGTAAAGTTCATGAACACTGGAATAGCTGCTTCTATAGAGAATTCATGTTATTTTTTTATTTGATTTTCTATAACTGATAGCTGACCTTATGTTCTTCTGTTACACTAGTCTGCATTTCTGCAGATCTTTCGATTGATCGATTCGATTCTTTCTTTTTGTGTCCGAGGGAAGTTATCGATGCTCTTATTTTCAAATGTGTGCATTCCACTTATTCATGCATTCAAAGATTCGTCGCATAACCACTCTCTGTAAGCTTGCACTGACTTCAGAAACAACTCCACTGAAAAAATACATATTGAGTGCCTTGTTCAAGGGCACCTCAACAGTGGTTGTTGAGAGAAGTTATAGAAGTTAGACTTGAACAAGCCATCTTCTGGTCTGAGCCCTGCTTCTGTATATTACTATCTGCCACCACATGGGTACACTTTGACATTTAAACATGTTTTGCATGCTTGATTCACCAGTTACCCCAGAATTTTGACAGATTATTCGACTACACCAACCTTATGTTCTTGGTCTCTTGTTACTGAAGTGCTTGACCATCATATTAACACTCTACCTGCTCACTCATTGGAATTCTCCGCATGAGAGCCTCAGCAAAAGGCTAGAATGTAAAATGAGATATTTTGTATTGGAATGGAGGTTGAAGAGCATGCAGCAACCTTTAGGGGTGTGTGCAAGACTTTTGGAGCCAATTCATTCTCCCTTCACTGAGCGAGGGCAACATAAAACCGTGCGCGTAAACCGAGGACAACGTGCAAATAGATTCAGAGGTCAGTTTAAATGATTATGTGGCACATTATGTGGTATATATATTTCAACAGCATTCATTTTTTTCAGAAGGCCGTTCTAGTCCTTCGACCTCTCAAAAAGATTTTACACTACATGCCATCCACCCAATGACACCCATTCATACACTGATGGCAGAGGCTACCATGCAAGGTGCCACCTGCCAATCAGGACTAACGGATCATTCACACACAGAGGGCACAGCCTTCGGAGGAATTTGGGGTAAAGTGTCTTGCACTTTCTTAGCCACGGTGATGTTGAAGTGTGTGTGTGTGTGTGCACGTGCGTGTGTGTGCACGTGCATGTGTGCACGTGTGCACGTGTGTGTCTCCTTAGCTTTCATCAGCACAGGTTGACTTTTTGCCCGGGGACAAGTACTGTTTGCTGTGCTGCAACCCTGCAGTGTGTCTTTGTGTGGAGACTCCCAGGGGGACTGACAGTGTACTTACACCCAGGGCAGAACTGTGGACAGTCACAATGAGAGGGAAAGATGTTGTTCTCTCACACACTAACCCCCGTCTCTTTATCGCACCTTTTCTCATTTTACTTTTTGTTATTCAGGTGTGATTTGCTGAGCCTTGGGAGCCAATTAGTCTCGGAAATTCCAGGAGATAAGTGCAGCAACAGCCACATCTGGCAGCTTTGATTTGGGGGAGTTAATGATTACATCATGCTAACTAGTGTGCTTGTGTAGGTGTCAGGTTATACTTTAAGAATACATGCCGCTTCCCCACTTGAAAGAGATTGAGGCATCTACTTGAAGTTTTTAAGATTCTACTCAATGACCAAACCGCTTTTTCTCCTTTTATTTTTGCAGGTCCAGCAGTTAAGTTTGATAGTTCCATGAGTCATTAGGCATTAGGTGAAAAACTGGTAGAATCAACTCGATTACAGTTATTACCTGTAATAATCTACGAGGCTTTATGTAGGCTATTTACTACACATAAACTAGCCACCCCTATAATCATGCAGATTATGCAAGATTATGCAGTCTTCACTTGCTAATTAGTGTCATCTGTCATGCTAAGCCACATTTTTTAAAACCAACTTCCCCAGTTAATTCCCCCGTGTCTGTGGCTCATTTTAGTCCTTGACAACGACATTAGCATTGGCAGTAGCATGTCATTACCAGACAAGTTTATTCACAAGTTTTCTTTCATGATTAATGTGTTTGCTTTGGATTCCAAAACCTTCTGTCTAAGACAATCTGTGTTTGTTTACCCAGGCTGGGAGCTCAGCAGACACACCAACAGTCGCCACAGTCTGGTTGTCGGTTTTGAGAGAATGCTGTTTTGGTCTCAATGTTTGAAGTTCGGCTGTACACGTCACAGTCACATGTGAAACGGGGTTTGCTTTTAAATACTGTTCAACCAGCTGGTGCTGCACATTACACGGTGGGACACAGTGGTTGCCAAATTGTCCCCTTACTTACTGCAGATGTGCTCATTAGATAATGCCGTGGCATTTCAATGTGAACGATACAATATGGCTGGTTATACAATCCCTCAATCCTCAATTTGTTGTATGGAAGGAGGTCCAAACATCTGTGTCGACAACTGTTCAAAAAAGTCCATATAATGTCAGCCTATGTCCCTGATACAGAATGGCTGGTGAGTAATTGTTCTTGTGCAAAGTGTAACGCCCTCAGCTGGTATTTACATTGTACAGGATATCCAGCTAATCTCCGAATTACATATACTGCACATAATTTAATTCAGAAAGTAAAAAAATCGTCAAGTAAGACTGTGCTGAATAATTGTGCGATTAAATAGACCAAATATAATGGGACCTTTATTTTTGACTCGTAAATTTGGGTAAGAAACCACACTGGAACCTTCTAATGTAGAATTAATTCAAATATATACGCTTGTAGCACAACAGACATCTCCATCAGCAGATCAGAGATTGCAGGGTTAGCTGTGGAACGACACTCCAGAGATTCAGTGTCTGCAGGAGCAGGAGGCATATCACTGAATTGGAATTAATACAAACAAATGTGATTTGGTTCTCCGAATTAAATAGCTGTCTTTGCTGCTCGTATGGGATATGACGCACTTAGGGCTTGTATCCACCAAGTACTTCTTTTTTTTAACTAGCAGCAGCACTCAGCAGATGCAGACACCACAATCACATTCAATTCGCTCTCTCTCACATATCGCTCTCTCGCTCTCTCTCACATATCGCTCTCTCTCACATATCGCTCTCTCGCTCTCTCTCACATATCGCTCTCTCGCTCTCTCACATATCGCTCTCTCGCTCTCTCTCACATATCGCTCTCTCTCACATATCGCTCTCTCGCTCTCTCTCACATATCGCTCTCTCACTCTCTCACATATCGCTCTCTCGCTCTCTCTCACATATCGCTCTCTTCCTCTCTCATGTCTGGCCATTGTTTACCAACACATTTTACAATCAAACTAGAAAAGACAAGGACAGTGATGAAAGGAAAGTGGGAAATATTTTGCATTTTTACAGCAACATCAGGCAATGGTATAGTTGCACTGTAAGAGGAGGCTGCACAACATTTCCCTGACAGCTATTCAATCTGTCACACGCCGCATTGTCATGCAGTCAGTGGTCGATACTTTGCTCCATGCGGCTGCAAGAAAAACCTTTAAAATAAGATGGAGAACTTTTTGATGTTTCAATTCCCGAGTCAATACTTGGTATCCGACGAGTGCGGTTCATTGTCTCCGAGGTACTTCGTCGACTTGATGTGTGTTCAGAGTGTAAAGCTGAGCTATTGTTTCCCCGTGGAAAGCACACCAGATGCAGCGCTACCTTTGACTTTGCACACAAATCCAAATCCTCGCTGACTCATTCAAAGTTGAAATGAAATTTGGCACAATTTGCAGCTGAAGTTTCAAGACTCCCCTCCCAAGAAAAACAGTGTCAGTGATTTCAGAAAATGCCTCAAAACCAACATTTGTTTACATTCAGGTGAAAAACCCCTCTAGCGCTTGAGGAAATCATGACTCGTGTCCATCGGGAGCAAAGGAGGAAGTTAAGTGTCCCCAAAACATGATGTTTCTTACCTTAAACTCAAACCATTATAAACCTAACCAAACGTTAACTGTGGCAATGTCAGGGATTTATTTGTCCAACAGTAAATTGTAATGGTTTTAAAAGGAACAAATCATTTTTTTGTAATTTAACTTTAACTTCAAAGAGCTTTCATTCACTTTGTGCCAAATATTCAACCTTTTGATACAACAACAAGAATAAAGATTAACATTTTGTGTTAACTCATATTTTTTTTTAGTCCCAGCTGCATACCCACTTCTGCTATAATGTATCGACTTATGCCCTAGTTATCTTTCTGTAGGATTGCCGTGCAGAACATTCATCATGTCTTGGCACTCGGATCACACAGAGACGTGTCACAACAGAAATATCTTCTCGGTATATACCATATACCATGTTGGGAAAAATAGATTCATGCACCTGGCTGTCAGGACATTGTGTGAAACTGACAAGCTGAGAATATTTGAAGGTTCATGCATGGCTACAAAACTGCAAAAAAAACTATACAAGCCCGTCACAAGAGAGGAGTGCATGCCAAGGGTGCCATACCATAGGACATCTGCAGGTTAGTCTGCGTGATCGCTCTTTCAGAGGGAGATGAAAGTGCCATAGTTAAATGCAGTATGAGTCTAGCATAGTGAGTGAGCTTCTTCTCCCCTCCTTACTTTATTCCCCTTCTCCTCCTGTCTGCTATGATGAATGGTTTTGATGTCAGCCATGTGTGCGTGCATGTGTGTGTCTGTGTGTGCGTGTGATGAATGACTGCGTTCGTACCGGACTAGCCCGCAGGGCTTTAGCTACTGTTAGTAATGCTTAAAGATGACTGGAATAAAAAGGCTCTCTGTCACATCTCTCCCTCTCCCTCTCACACTCACACACACAGATTAGCCCTGTTTAAAGGACTCTGTCCTCGGGGTACGCAGCACAGCACCATGGCAGGTGACATGCAGTTTTCTTCTCCTTTTCTATTATTTTCTCCCTGCCTCCCTCTCCCCCTCTCTATCTCTGTGGCTGCAGACCTCATTGGGGAGGCAAAGTCTCCACATTGTCAGTATAGTACATGCCGCTGTGTGTGTTACTGGTGTATGATGCTGTGAGCAGATATCTTTTGAGCCACAGTTTTGCCGTGAGCCTCTTTTTGCCAAGTATCACAAGATTCATAACAGGCCTCAGTGGCCACAGGTCCGAGGGACATTTCTTCAAAAAAACAAGCATTGTTTTCTTCCTTAAAGGGCGCAAGCTTTAAAAGGCTGGAATGCTTATTGCAATTGCTGATTGAATGTTTAACAAAAAATATCCTTTGCCATGATGTCACTTCAATTTTCTGGATATCAGGGACCAAACTGCATATTTCCACAACAATGTCATTAAAACGTGTCTGGCAGCCATTGCCAGCGTTGCCCGCCAATACATTCAAGGATCCTGGTCAGGGACACCCTTTGTTGTCGTCGTGATTTGAATGAGCTTAAAACAAAGGCAATAGATGACCCTGCTGTTATCAGGCTGTGGTCAAGTACTGTTTTGGTGCGTACAACATGGAGCATTAGGAGATACTACAGCCCCAACTCCACCCAAACTCCTGATTTATTACTTGGTTTCATTTCATTCCTGTTTAGTTTTACAGCTCAAGTAACAAAATGAGTACATTTTGGAGGCCTTTTTGAAAAATGTTAGCCAATGATATCTTTAGGTGCTATAGTTAAGCTCCACTCCAAGGATTCTCTGCTTGTGGTCAATTATCAGACTTTTTTTGATCGTGTTGTGACAGATGCGTGTGCTTAACATGTAGTAGATACTTGGTAGAAGCATCGTACTTCACTTGCCTATCAAGGCAATTGTCTACTGTATGTTATAAGACTGCCACAGTTTATAGCAGGCTCCCATTCCGGGACATATCTCAATACTTGACTTCAGCAGTTTTGTGGGTAATGCCTCTTGGAGCAACAACCAGGGCCAACTCTGTCACTGTGTCTCTGCCAGACAAGCCCGACGTTCCAAGTAATGTGCTGCGCGAAGAGATATGAACTTCAGACACGAATGAGATGTTACGAAATTTTGTTAATTTCCTCATGACTTCACAGAAAAGGGAACAGAAGTGCTGATTGGTCATATCCATGCCTCATTGGACTGAGATAGTACCAGTTACAACCAACGGACGAGCCATCAATGTTCAATCGCTTTTGCATGTAATTGCCTCCCGCCCCCTTTTCTTGTCAGTCTTCATTTTCACTGTTGACTAATGCAGAGAAATTCCACAAACGCAATATTTAGCAGTCATCTTTCAGGCCCATGGTTGCCCTGATGTGCAGGGCTTCACAACACATCACAACAGGATATTTAAAAAATGGTGAAATCCAAAATTGGCTATTTAAAGTCAGTAACCTGTCGATACAGGTAAAAGAAAAAAGATCACTTGTGTTACGAGAGAGCTGTCTTTTTCAGCATACATGTTGCCGCTATAACTGCACGAACTAATCTTTGAGTAAAGTTAGATTTGAATGTTTTATGAGAATATTTACTCTATATTTAGATAATACAATGTAAAAAGAACATATGTATAGGTTAAAGTACGGACTACATTATAGTTGCTAAATAAATAAATGAAAATAAATAATAACTTGATGATTATTACCCTAAATTATGTATATAACATACTGTTTTGCCCTTAGTAGCAGGTCTTCTTCTCAGGCTGTATACTCACCCAATAAACTCCACTAACAAGGTTAGGCAGGTTAGGTTAGGCACTGTATGTGGCTTGAGAAGCCAAGGGCAAAAAAGTAGGCAAAACACTCACTGTTCCACCTGCTGCTTGTTTATTTTTTATTTTTTTACATTTTTTATCAACTCCTCTCACACGGTCAGCAAACAGTCAGAGGACACTGTTTCGAACAATAGAAATATATTAAAATGTAAATGTGAGCAGAGAAGCTGTTGCTCTAGCGGCACCAAATATACACATATCTGAAGACTGGTTTTGTTCCAGTAAATCAATCAATAGAGGAAAACCAATCAGAAAAGGAGTAAAAAGGAGTAAATAATCTATCAAAGAATACTGCTCAAGAAAAAATAATGTGTCAGCCAGTTGGAAACTTGAGTGAGGATCGATGCCAGCGTCGTCCCTTTTGTATCCTAATTACCCTTGTGAGCAACAGACTGTGGAAGCCATTAAATCCCCTCCACCTTCCTCATTTAAAAAACCATCACAGCCAAATGTACAATTTTAAGTTTCTTAAATTATTCTCAAGAGAAAACCGAATCCTTGCATAGTTGGGAGGTTGATGATTTCCGTTCTTTTTAAAGAGTTGTTTCCTCTTATCTGATTGCACAAGGGAGGAAGCCATGTGTCAGCAACTATTAGCATATTCACTAACTGCGACAACACCAACGGCCATAGAGTAAGCCTATAGCTGCCCCCCCCCCTCTTGGGTATACTTGCCCTCATTTTCCTCAATCAGTACTCTTATTCTTAGAATCTTTATTCATGCAGCCTGAGGGACAGGGCCTGAAGGAGAAGGAGGAGGAGGAGGGGTAGGACAGGTGGAAATATGTAATCAAAGAGGATAAAGAAGTGACAGTAGAGCATGGCAGTTTTACCCAGGAGTCCCTGACCTCTGACCCTGGGGTGCACAGGGACAAAGAATCGGCCCGAGCATTTTTCTTCTTCTTCACATTCTCACATATTTAGCTTTGTTGATCTTTATGTACATTATGACAAAATAACCTGTTGACGTTGATGCCATGCCGGTAACCAAAGTAACTCACTCCTGCCTGTGTGTGCACAGCGAGAGAGGTATATAAGGCAGAGATGCTGGCAGAGGGGCTGCTCACTGAGTGTTCTCTGACCAGCACATTGCTAAAAGGCTCTGAAAAGTACGGCTGCTCATAAAACATTCTGGGCTTTAGCCCCGGACGCCCAGGCAATTCTGCCTGAAGGGTCTGTCTTTCTGTGGACCGTTATTTCTCTGCGCCGCCCTTGCATTTTGTCTCATGTATTTTGCTTGCAGATGTGTTGTTTAATGAAGGCCCTGTGCACAAAAGTGGGAGATGTGATTTGGCCTGCCCAGTGTCATTTAAGAATAAAATACCAATGGGCCAATCTACCTGTTTGATGGACCAGTCAGACACAAAAATGTGAGAGCATCGAAGGACTATTCCAGTCCTTTCTTATCCTTTGCTGACCTGCAGGGTAAAATGTCCTCACATTCTCTTTCTGAACCCTTCAGCATCCCATTGCTTGTGCTTTCTTTCCCTGCATACGTTCTCTCTGCAGTGTCTCTCTCTCTCTCTCTCTCTCTCTCTCTCTCTCTCTCTCTCTCTCTCTCTCTCTCTCTCTCTCTCTCTCTCTCGTCACTGCCTGAGCCCCTTGTTTCGGGACTACTCTCTTGCTCTTTTTTCTCTGTTTATTATTTTCTTCCCTCATTGAGTGCAACAGAAGCCCCCTTTTCCTCTCTACTTGAGGCAATTTTGTGAAAGAGGGACTAGAGGCAGAAAGGAGAAGGAAGCAGACAGAGGGATGAATGGCCTCATTCACAGCAAGCACACACACAGCACAGCACACAATACACTATCACTCACAATAATCACTGCCCTGTTTATGAAGCTATTGCGGCTCAGTTATCTTGTAAACTATGTTCTGGTGGAGAGGATCAGATATGAAATCCAT
Source organism: Melanostigma gelatinosum (assembly GCF_949748355.1). Taxonomy (NCBI): domain Eukaryota; kingdom Metazoa; phylum Chordata; class Actinopteri; order Perciformes; family Zoarcidae; genus Melanostigma; species Melanostigma gelatinosum. Next base: position 9,962,810 of record NC_136640.1, read on the forward strand.
AAGGTGGCTGAGCTCCCCTGCTGGACTATTGATTGCCAGGCTTTATATTTTATCTTGTCTCTATAATGCTGCTGATGAGCACACTTGAGGCCTTGTGTCAGTATTAACGTCTCAACAACTGAACATTGCACGTTGGCGGCTTTTGTTCTATGGATGTATTTTACTAAACCCGACTGAAGAATTTCAGAACATAATCTGTCAATTTTAAGCTTTAATTACCGTATGCCTCTGAGAGGGAAACAACAGAAATGTTTTATTCTCTAGAGGTCAATCAAAAGTCTTGGTTTGGTGCTCTCAGCTGAAAAGAGCTGGCCGTTGCTTAAAAAGCTCTCCTGTATGCCTTCTCATTTTTGTCTGTGTTATTGAATAGTGAGCATGCTCTCTCGAAGAATATTGATCCTTAGGCCTCTAGCTTATCATCATAACATTGCTGCTGAGGATGGATGAGTTGTTGTCTGCCTATGTTTCTCTGGGGATGAGGAGCATGTGTGAGATTGTTTCAAGTCTAAAGAAAGCAGTATTAAAAAGCAAAAATTGCTTGTAGAGATCTTCTACTTTTTTTTAAAAAAGCGTTATTGTGATGATGTCATAACAGGAGATCCTGTAAAATAATATAAAAGCATCACATTTGCCCGAATTCCTTTTCTAACCTCTAAGGTGGTACGGTTGTTATTTTCCCCCCAGAAGTTGCTCCATTGTGCCATAATCTATGTTGTAGTGTGGAGGGACAAATATGAAATCCATACAGTGACTGTGCTCTCTGCCAGATAGTATCGATCTCCAAACGTTGTCTGTAGTAGTAGTTTGAGTAATATAAGTTCTGTAGAGTGTTTCATTCGTAGTTTTGTCTTTTAAATTTAAGTTTAAAACACTGAGTGAAACAATTAAAAAAAAATGCTTCTTTTAATAATAAAAAACCCCACAAAACTGGTGCCCGGATGCGTCAGGCAGAGAAGCTTTTTTTGCTAATCTTGACATGTGTTCCCCTTTTGTCTTTCATTGTTGTCATCGACAGGTTTGCCAGTGAACAGTAATGGGTGTGGTGACCCTATTGTGGCTGTTTAATGAGTATTTCGTTTTTTTCTCTGTGGCTGCTGCAGAGTGCAGGAGCACCTGTGACTGGCAGAACAATATCTCCCCTGTTATCTGGAGACTCTCTGGAAAGGACCAGAAATCCCTATTATATAATATTTTACCAATATAATATGAGAGAAATATCATAAACTCACTGATGAGGAGCTAAAAAAAAGAATGTCCATTATTAATATATGATATAATAAATTAATACCAAAGCAATATAGGGGCAAAGAGGTGTAAATATATCAAAACCTTTCTGTATTTCTGTTGTACATTGAAGATCATCTGTATCCTTCACTCCTGACCTCCAGACTTGGTTTTGTGTTTGTCTTAACAATACCACTTTGCAAAGCTGAGAGCAGCTATCAAACACTAGAGACAAATAGGCAGTGTTACCCAGCAAGCAAGTGCCTTCCACCAAGTGAGAGCTGTGCCATTGAAATCACTCAGAGATCTCCCCATGTAGCAACAAACTACTGTTACGCACAAAGCCATGGGCCTGCGTGGGCATTTTGGAAGCACTGGCTCAATTCCCCCCAACTTTATTGAAATATAGTGACAGTGAAATTGTATTGGAGATAAAGTGTGTAAGAGATGGCTGCCATTAATCATAATGTAACACAATGTACGATCAAACCAGCCTTGTTCTCAGCTATATCTCTGTATCTGTACCCCTAAAGCTTTGACGGATCAACCCTGTCTCGTCCTTCTGTTTGAATACTGCGCCACTAATTTGCAACAGAAAATATGTTTTTGAGGATTCAACATGCCTGAATTACATCATACTTAACCCTGTTTCAATATATGAACTCATCGTGAGTGTTCATTTCTTCTACATTTTGAACTAGTTGTGTCTGGATTAGAGTTGTAGTCATTGTAGAAACTCCACTGCAGGATGCTCCACTCTTTGCTTCTCTCTGTAAAAAGATCTTTCAAAACCCCCACAATGCTGAAACACAATAAAAAAACAGGAGCCTACTTCCCTGGAGGTTACTACTGTTAATGCCTTCAATATGAAATGTCAGTGTAAGGCACTGGGCGCTACATTTCTCTCTAATTATATAGCTCATAAAAGCTTGTTATTGGCATTTACCTTCATTCACCCTCCAGGTACCACTGTGCTGCACTGAAGGTAGCCCCGGGCAATGCCCGGAACACTATGCCTTATGGCTTTTAAACTTGTTTGTATTCCTCATGTACACAGGTGCTTCTTTTATCTTGGCCTGTACCTGCAGGTAATGAGAGCTCACAGTATTTCTTGCGGTGTTTCTGTGGCTGTCTGGAGAACGTCTCTGCAGCGGGAGGGTTATTCAGACTAATGGGTGAGAAGCAACTGCAGCATCAGGACCGAAAGTCTGAAAGTGATTTCTTGCAGGATGGGGGTGTATGCTTTTGTGTGTTCAAAATGTGTACAGATGACTGTGTCTGTTATGTGTGTTACTTTTTATATTGTGTGCTGTGCAGTGGTAGTTAAATCAGAGCATCTGTTCTTGCTGTGATGTGAAATACAAACAGGTGGCCAGTTTAGAGACGATGCTAAGAGAGGTGAGGAAAGAGGGAGGGAGGGAGGGGAGACACATGAGAGACACTTGGGAAATAATACCAGAGTAAAGACAGCTAAGCTATTTGTCCATATAGTGTACTGATTGAGCATTATATCTTCTTCGCTGTTATGCAAATTGGACAAGATTGAATTTGAAAAACAAGAAATAAAGTGATGTGCCAAGTGTGCACATAATTGAGAGGTATTTCTAAATGCACAGAGACACAAATGAAATGAATCAAAGAGAGGCAGGGATAGCCGCAGAGGAAGATGCAACGGTGTTGAGGCTTGATATGCTGTATAGAGCAATGCAGCTAAAGGAGGGGCGTTTTAAGGAGATACATGGAGGGCTGCACAGAGAAAGAGCAAGGTTTGACAGACAGAGCGAGCAATTAAGAACCCGAAAAAAAGACAGGAGTGTACACACAAAGAAATGTAACATTATGGAGATGCTAAGAGAACACGCGAGGGGGAGGCAAGGATGTGCAGAGGTAGAAGAAGTCCCAGGAGACCTATTGTGTCCGATGCTTTTACTGTGGTGATGATGCACCCTGCCGCTGGTCCCCTCCTCTCATTAAAGCTTTATGAAGCAAGCTTAGCACACATTTTATTACAATGACGCCACTGTCTGGCACATTCCAGCCTTGCGGCGTGATGGTGGTAGAGGGCATTGCAGAGAAACAAGCTCATGGAGACGTACATCAGAAAGGGAAACATGGGAATAAGAAAGGATGCCAGAGTCAGAGAGGCAAAGCCAGCATCAGAAGCTAAAACAGTCGCATTGTGAAGTACATTATTACAGTTACATCGAAGAGGACCCGCTCACCCCAAACGCGTTACACCCACACAGTGGAACCGGAGCAAGAGCGGGAGTTCTTTTCCCCCGCCTTACATCGTTCAAAAACATCCCACAAAGTTCCTATTGGCTAAATCCAGCTGGCTCCTCCTTCTCGCAGGACCCTCGCACGGGCATGACCTGTCTAGAAATCTATCTGTCCCTTACTCATTCTAAACACACTCAATGACTGTCTTTTATGGCTTAACCCTTCTATGATAAACATTCCACATAAAAGATAAGACTTCGCAACTTTTGGCAAAAGCTTCATGTCTCAAATTCTCCATCTAGCTACTAATCCTAAAACACTTTATGCTTATCTTAATTATGCATTTCCAAAACACTTATGATTATGAATTCTTAAATATGAATCATTAAACACTTTAATTATAGCTTCTAAACACACAGTTCTACACTCAAATGTCCTACAATGTCACAAACTGCTTCTAGGCCAGTAGTTTCAGTCAAGTTTTAAAAGAAATCCATCAGATGCCATGGGAGCAGCACTCCACCCTGTTACACAATAAGTCACTTCACATGTAAAGACAACCTAGAAATGCCATCAAACAAATCTTGTAAGACAGTAAGTTTGTTGACTTTGAGGATGTGACTCAGCTCCCACTGAATGGCGCATGCTAGCGTACGTAGTATGCTAGTTCTCTGAATTCAAGACATTTAGCTGCTGTCATAATCAGAGACTAAATCCCTGCCTTATCGCCTCCTGGGTGCAGGGGCCTCGGCTTTGTTTAATTGCCACAAGCCGAAGCGTCAAAGCTGCATCTCCCTCAGTATTTACCCCCAGTGAGACTTACAGCTGATAATGGAATGATTTTGAGTCCCAGGAGGAGGGAGAGAGGGAGGAACAGAAAAGAGGAGGCAGTCATAGGGGAAGAGAGGGAGAAGAGATGACAGAGAGTGGATGGTGGAGGCTGCTAGAAAGATGATGGATGTCGTGTCTGCCTTTAAAACAAAAGAGAGGGGAAAAGGTATGAGATGAAGCGATGCGCTCGGAGATTAAAAAGGTTACAGAGTGATAGCCGGTTGATGGCAAAAGCAAAGTCTGCAGTCCCCCTGTCTCACCATTTACTCCAGTGTGACTTATTGCAGGGTGGAGAGTGAATTATGACGCAGGATATAGAGCTCGTGCTCAAAACATGCCCGCCTGAAAGAATCTAGCTAAAGGATGAATGGGTCTGAAGAGAGAAAGGAGGGGATGAAAGAAACGGATGAAAGAAAGAGACACATTAAAGAGTAGAAAGAGAAAAAAAATGATTTGACATACTTTCAGTCACTTCACTCGCTGAGTCCTGAGAAAGAGAGGCATGTGTTTGTGTGCACATTTTGGTTGATTTGTCAGAATATGCAGGACTCTCCGACTCACACACCCAAGAGCTTTTTTTTGTTGGTGTGCAAACACAGTTGTGGTCGAGCCTCATTGATGAGCGACAAACCGAAGCAGAGGAGAGATTTTTGTGGAAACGAGATAGCGGAGGACGTCGATGCTTTTCACTCTCCTCTCTTTCATGGTTGAAAGCTTCAGGGTGTTTGAAGACTGACTTGCAGTGTTGTAGTGGAAAATTACTTCACATCTGAAGTGAGCTTGCGGCTCGGTCAAGGGTTTTGTATCTGTGTGTGTGTGTGTGTGTGTGCACGGGGGTTACACTGTAAGCTCCAAGCAGGTGGGGCTATTTGGCTGTAATTTCTTTAACAACTGTATCATTAGACATGCCAGTTTTGGCTCGTGGAAATGATTTTGTGACAGTCTGAATTGTTTTTCTTTTAGGGTATTCTGATTTCCACCCACGTCCGTGCAGAAGTGTGTGCTTATACGTTACAATAACATTTAAATGTGCAGGATGTCTGAGTCTGGCAGAAAGGGATTTTTGCTTTAAGTGCCATGAATCTGTCCATGAATCATGAAAAGCTGTTTTTTTAGAGCAAACTCAACAAGACCTCAGTAAAACTGATTGATGCATTTGAAGCTTCATTCGATTTTAGCCTTTAGACCGGTTAAATATATGGTTGCTGACACACACCACTCAATGATTGGGTCTAATTAGGTGACAGAAGCTGAGGCTGCCACTCATTAACATGGTTGACATGTTTAAAAAAACCACAGTGTGTATTTAATTCGGGAACATGTGTCTTTCTCTGTTCCACCTTCTTGTTTTTTCTTCTTGTCTGTTCATATCCAAAGCTCTCAACTCTGTATTCGTGTTGTCTAATTTGTCTCCCCTTGTTTTCCTTCTTTCATCTGGATCCCTCCCCAACACCCCTCCCTTACCTTCAACTCCCTCCTCGCATCAGTCTGTTCTCAGTATTCAAGGGGGGTCTTCGCCATCTTTGGCCTTTACGACAAGCGCTCGGTGAACACGCTGACGTCGTTCTGTGGAGCCCTGCACATCAGCCTAGTGACGCCCAGCTTCCCCAGCGAAGGAGAGGGCCAGTTCACCCTGCAGCTCCGGCCGTCCATCAGAGGGGCTTTGCTGTCACTGTTGGACCACTATGACTGGAGCCAATTTGTCTTCCTCTACGACACTGACAGAGGTGAATGCACAATGACAAATGCATGAACAAGTCATATAGAGAGCTGGTGTTTCAAGATAAAAGAAAGTCACACAATTTGACAACCGTAGACGTATTTTTACCAAAATAATATCTTTGTTTTGAAATGGGTTTCCATATGAACAAGTATGAACGATTCACTCGTATATTTGGACCTTGAAGTCGATTGTTCCTTTCAAAAGATAAGATAAGGAGTAAGATAAGCCTTTATTTATCTGCAGAGGGGACTTTCAGATACTAGTATGTAAAATAAGAATAGAAATAAAAGGCAAATTGTTTTACAGCAGCCATTAAACTCAAAACTACAAGGCAATCAGTATACATGAAAAGTACCCGCGATTTTGTTCTCAAGCTAATAGATGAATTGCTGTCTCAAGTGAGGGGGTAAAGAGTACAACATAGACAATTAACGTTAGCCGTTATTAGTTCCTGGCCTCTGGGATTGAGCGAGGAAATTGCATAGCGGAAGTGAGTTCAAGTTTACAATATGTTCACTTTTGTAATTCCACCAGTTGACATCAAAGTGCTGCAGTACAGTCATATTGTTTTGTCAGTTGACTTCACCTCTTGCGTGTTTTCTACTCCCTTTTCATTCCTTATTGGATTTCAAGAGAAAGGTCAGAGAGGGATTTGGGGAAAGTATGCCAAATGGTCTGTAACGCATTTGTATAGGCTGCATTCACTGTACAACAGAACAGTCCAGATGACTGTGACTGGAGTGACGCTGTGTCCGGCTTCAATTTAACCACCCAGCATGCAGTGCACGTACGTTAGTGGAGCAGGCACAGCTGGAGCCCACGGCCCCTATCCACTGTCATGGGAATGCTTGGCACGCTCTGTGTGTCTCTCTCTCTCTTTCTCTCTCTCTCACACACACACACGCACGCACAGACTAAGCCCCTGCCACAGGGGGACGCAGGTCAAACATGATGCAGAGTCCCCAGACCATGTATGTTAGGGGGGAATCTGTGAGCAGCAGAGAGTGTGTGTGTGTGTGTGTGTGTGTGTGTGTGTGTGTGTGTGTGTGTGTGTGTGTGTGTGTGTGTGTGTGTGTGTGTGTGTGTGTGTGTGTGTGTGTGTGTGTGTGTGTGTGTGTGTGTGTGTGTGTTTGTGTGTGTGTAGTTGTGTGGGCTCTGTCTGTGCCTCTGCCAGCTTCCCTCTGGTCCAGGTTGCCTGGGTTAGTACCCAGGGGCAGCAGAAGGAGAAAGAGGAGGGACAAAGGGGAGCAGGAGGGACAGGTTAGGTGAGTCGAGCTGGTGGAGCTGCCAAAAAGAGACAAAATAGGACAGACAGGTGTGAGAAAAGGGAGAAGGAGACAAGGTGACAGAGGAAGAGACAGGAAGAGGAGAAAGCAGAGGAGGGAGTGGAGGGAGGCAGGGGGGAGATTACAGAAAGGGCAAAAAGGAGAAGTAAGAGGACAGCCAGGATGGCAAGCCTCTGGGGAGATACAGTAGCACATAACAGGAAGAGGGGTTGCAAATTGAGAGGAAGGAGGGATAAATGGAGCGGAGGATAGATGCTTAGAGTTTGGGCTTGACTTGGCCAAGGCAGGGCCCTTCATTATAGGATCCCATCAGGCCCTGCTGCTGGTAATGTGCTGGAAAATGGGCAGTAACACTGTGATCTGTTTTATGCTCCCTGCTCTGCTCCACAGACAGCCTGCTGACACACTCACACACACAAACTGAGGTATGTCCACAAGCTTGCACACACGCTTACAAAGACATACGGCAGATTAATGTTTTTACATCCATGCAGGAATTCGATTGATACAAATTCATCGACACAAACGAAATAAGTATAACTCACGGACAAACATTACCCGAAACACAAACATTAATTATGGGCACAAACACACGTATTTACAATTTCACTTGTGAGGCTGGAAAAGTAAAAGAGTGATTTCACACCACACTAAAATACACACATTTCCACACATACACGTTGTGATTACTGAGGCTCCAGATGTTCTTTTTTTGTTTTCAACTCAAGCAGTAAATAGCTGCTTCCGCAAAAGTTGAAAGAAAATAGGATTGGCACTGTTGCACCGCAGTGTGTGTGTGTGTGTGAGTGTGTGTGTGTGCGTGTGTGCGTGCGTGTGTGTGTGTCTGTGTCATTGTATGTCATGCACACTTTGAGTGAATTGTGAGATATGTTCACATACTTTCCACAGTTCCCATTCTACTTCAGAGCTAACAACCTATTTAGAGGTTTGATGGAGATTTCAACGATCATCATGATAAAAATGCAGTATCTGTGTGCCAATATTCTAAATGACCATTAAGGTGATACTGAGTTTTCTCTCGTTATTGTTTTTTTTTACTCTTGTTACGACCCATCTAGACAGCTGTTCAATGTAATACACTTTAATTCGTGATCGCTTGTGTTTCCACCTGCTGCTCATGAGATCATATTAACTTTGAAACTCATAATATCATGCCGGGAGGCATATTCAGCCTTTTCAAACTTGTACTCTATTGTGTAGAAAAAGATCTTTCCTTTCTGTGATTTGTTCCAAGCTATAAAATTGATGAATTGATTGAAGTGGCAGCGTGTTCTCCGATGAGTAGCTTTTGTATAAAAGTGCACGACTTAATAAGAGGCAATTAGAAGTTTAATGTCAATGAAATGTCATTATCAACAGTCGCTATTGTTTTTGCACATGACTCTTTGTCCTGATAGGCTCCCTGGGCTGGTTAGTAAAGTGACACTCAACTGTTGCTCGGGGTGCTAAACCCCGACTATTGAAGAAGAGACATTATGGTGTTGCTTTGGTAAATGGGATGGGCTTTTTTTTTGGCTTTTTTTGTCTGATGTATTGATTGATGTCAGGATGTAATGAAAAGAATTTCAACAAATATAACAAAAACTTTTTTTGAGGAAGATTACCTACCCTAGCTTTAAGTTGTACCTTTAAAAAAAAACCATGTAATTACTCCACATCCCAATAACGATTTCTACCTGCAACTTTAATTCTCCCTCTCTCTCGTTTCCTGCCCTTCTTCTCTGTTGTCTAGGTTATGCAATACTGCAGGCAATTATGGAGAGAGCGGGGCAGAACGGATGGCAGGTCAGGATACACAAACACACACTTTCCTGGAAAAAGGCCAAAAGAATCACACGCAACAACACTGTTATGCGACATACATACAGTGCATGTGTAATTTACACAATCACACATTCACTGAACAAATGCTTTTGGTGTTAATTATTCAAACACAATTGTTAACTCGCTTCTGGTTTGTATGCATGACCTTATTCCTTTGCTGTTTGTGTTTGTATACGCCTACACGTTTCCTGTGTGTTCCAGGTGAGTGCTATCTGTGTGGAGAGCTTCAATGAGGCAGCATACCGCCGACTCTTAGAGGACTTGGACCGACGTCAGGAGAGGAAATATGTCATTGACCTGGAGCCTGAAAGACTACAAAGCATCCTGGAACAGGTAATGGGTTCACACTTGGGTCACACAAGTGGTTTACCAAAACTTTCTTTCATTAAAACAACAACAACAACAAAAAGACACAACATCTAGAGATAATTTAGGTATCAGGACTGTGTGTTAAGATTGATATTCTCAGTCATACTTACAATGTAATCAAAAATACAGATAATTGGATAACTTGCTTTTTAGTGTTAGAGAGTGGAGACGGGCTAAACATGTAGCTTTAAATTGCAATTGGGACAAAGTGCAGGGCACTTTGCTTGATAATAATTGTAATGCTCATCATGTTTTGGAAATGTAATTGGTAGGATAGAAAGATTATGAAAAAATAATTGATTAATGAATACTTAACTTACAATTTAACTGCAAAGGAAACATTTTAGATGCCAGATAGATAGTGGCTTCATATGGTTATTGATTGATGTACGTGTACATGACATGGTGCATTACACGATAGTCCTTAGCTACAGTACATCACAAGATTAAAAAAAAATCACTGTTAGTTGCAGGCACTGCAGGCACAGGATGCCATTTGACACCCTACAGCATTTAGATCATAAGATATTGCTTTAATGGAGGCCGCACTATAGTTTTATGTGGCACTGTTACTATCACTGAGATTAAGACAGATTTTATCACTGACCTGGATTTAACAGCACTTAAGACTTAATGATAAGGTACAGACACACCAACATGACACATTATTAACTAAAAACACGTAGTAAGCTTTTTTGTAAGTACGGTATTTAAAACCAAACCTTTTTAACTATTCAAAAAAAAAAGTATTACATGCCCAAATATAGTATCCCATGTTGTTTGTTTCAATTGTATTACTGGTGTCTGTCTCCTTCACTCAGCTAGTTGCAACAACCCTCCTTATTCTTTCTGACATCTGGAGTGAAAAATGTGACTTCCCCAACAGCTACATCAGTGTAGGATTGCAGTAAACACACCATACTGTCCACTCGGATTAACTGCACATTGTCATACAACTACACACACATGAACACACAAACACACACCAGTAGCAGCATCCCAGACAGACAGACAGACAGACAGTAAGACAGCTTCTTAATTGGCTTCGGTGGCGAGTGAACAGACAGACGGAGAGACTCACACTAACATACACAGGCGAGTACATACAGAGACAGGCATACAGACACAAACACACACTCTCGACACAGCGGGCTCTGTAGTGCTGGCGTTGGCAAGCGTCCCTGCACTGAGACAGAGACTGCTCTGTGTGACTGCCCCTGCCAGCTGCGTTCTGTGTGTGTGTGTGTGTGTGTGTGTGTGTGTGTGCATCTGTATGTGTCACTACCTAGCTGTTGATGTGTGGAGGACGGAGATGGAAAGAAAATAATGTGAGCCATTTGTTAATGAAGTATAGGCACCATGTTAATATGGAGATTCTCATTCCTCCTATCACAATGTGTGATATTTCACTCCATCCCGCTGCGCAGATGTAACAATGACAAAAAAACATTGCAGATTCCAGTGCTGGGCAGGATTTCACTTTCAACTTAACCAGTGTAGCGTCTGAGACAGCATGGTCCCAAGGACAAGTGCAGTCCTTACAGGCTCACCGCTCCCTCTGCTTTTAATCAGCATAAGAATATAACCACAGCCACAGATGGCAGGGAGTCTCCTTTATCTGTAGTATGACTCCCCTGCCCTTCTCTCTAAAACCAACCAACTTTAACTTCTCTAGCTAGTTCGTTCAATGACTTGTGAGTGAATTGTGAATCCTACAGTGCGCTCCCTGGTTTGCCGCACCACATGCATTGTCAATAGATAGCAAATAAATGATGTATTGTTTCTCTCCCTCTCTCTCTGTTTTTTTTCTTTTCAGGCTGTAAGTGTGGGGAAACATGTGAAAGGTTACCATTACATCGTAGCAAACCTGGTAAGAGCTCCAAATGGCATTGCTTGTCCTTGGCTGTTATTTTGCAAAATGTTTTGTAGAATGCTGGTTTAGTGTCTTGTCTGAATAGACTACATGAAGATAATTCCTTTTTATTTAAGATTTGGCAAACAGACACACAAACATTATCAAGACAAATTTGAATCACCCGTGACACTCAACGGCTGCGTGTTTTAGGCCAACATCATGAGACACGTGTTACTGACCCCTACTTCGTCATTCAGCTTGTTCGAAATTATTAGCAGAAAAAAACAAAAAAACACCATGTTTGCCGTGTTCCGCATTGATCTTTACAAATTCGCACTAAGTTGTCGTTTTTTTCCTTTCACTTCAAAATGAATACATTTGTCTTTCCTCAACAAAGTCAGAGCTGCAGGTAGCTGCCAGAACTTGCATCAGTCAATGAAGTATTGCTTCAACCTTAATCCCTGAAATCTGTTCCACAGCAGTTCTCTCTGGGGCGGTGAAAACGGGTCCAGTGCAGCGCAGGTCAAGTTAGATAGGCTTTTAGCAATTAGCATCCATCAACCCGGGATAACCCTCACATCTTTTTACACTCTAAATTTGTCTTTGGCCTGTTCCCAAATGGATCCCTCTCCACAACCACTTTACTAGGAAGGGTCACTGTTCATGAAGTCACACTCTCAGCTGTAGAAGCCACTCCACATTAAATAGATATAAATAATCAGTTAAACTCATGGAAGTATGACTCGTCAGCAAAGGTCACCACACTGTGTCGGAGGAGTTTGTCGAAGTACCCAGAAATACCTATGATCTGTAATTACATTTGTAAATAAATATTTTGCAGTTTTATGGTGGATACTGCTGGATATAGTAAGATTTTTAGTGACAAATTATTTTATAAAGATTTTCCCAGTGACCCCCTCCCCAAAAACAAATTTGCTGGCGAGGCAATGAGGGGGAGGTCAATCAAGGGGTCTCGGACTCCCCTGAGACTCCCTGTATTTCTTTCTGTGCTTGCATTGGCCCTTATTTCACTTTGTCTTTCCATCTCTCTTTCTCTCTCTCTCTCAGGGATTTAAGGACATATCTCTGGAGCGGTTCATGCATGGCGGCGCCAATGTGACTGGTTTCCAGCTGGTGGACTTCAGCAGGCCTATTGTTATTAAACTGATGCAGCGTTGGAACAAACTGGATCAGAGAGAGTACCCTGGATCTGAAAGCCCACCTAAGGTGATACAAATGTACCGTCCCAGCCATAAATATAAGGATTGGAAAGAGCTTCCCCCAACTCGAACAAATACAATTTGCAATAAATAATTCTGTTATTTAGTGTCAAGGTGAACGTGATGCATACAGATTCTTCAGACTTCTGTCTCATGTCTGTCATGCATAATATTTCCTCATGATATCTCAGTCCGGAATCCATTTAAATGCTACATTGCTTGAAAACGGTCATATGGTTACTTTAAGAGGCAATTTGGCCTTGTGCGCTCTGATTAATTTGTCGTGCAGTTCACACATCAGTCATAATTTTGCTTGAATGAAAACTCACCTCCTGGCATTTGCTCATAAGTGCTCTTGATCACTCTTTCCAAAGAAGGGAATAACGGGAATAAAAAGCAAATCACATGCAGTCACTCTCAGAGGACACGCACATAATTAATTATGATATGAGTCTTAAAACGCTGCGACTTTATGTTGGTTATGTTCTTTTATTGTTGGGATGTCATTTTTCACCCAAGGACCAGTGTCAACTGGCTAATCATCGCTCTCAGATTTACCTGATGAATTTTCACTCGTGGATGTCAGCTGCATCAAACGACCCGTTTACACAACAGTCGGTTTGTTAATGGAAATAAACTTATTGTAAATTGTTGTGACAAATAGATACAGTGAACACGCTTACATATACAAAATACAGGTAAACACAACTGCAAGTGTTCTGATCTTTCAGAAATCTGTGAACATATTTGATTAGGTGCATTCAAAGTGTCGTTGTACCTCTGACTTTTGCAAAGAAATAAACCAGATTTTAATGATTTAACGCAATAACACAAAACCAGGTATCTCTAGTGACAACAGATGCTTCCAAAGTGCTTCAGGCTAATTGGTGCTGTGTAAAAACTGAGCTCAGTTAGCCTTGGGCCAACTCATAGCCTCAGGCCAAGTAGTCTAATAAAGTGCAGTGTGAAAATCACTATGCAGACATGTCCCTTCCACAATAAAGAATGGATTTTGAGCGATAGCTGCTTTTGGCCATCAATCAAAATCTCTTAACCTATTGTTTCTCAACTCTGCTGTGCCTGTACATCTGTCAAAGTATAAAGGATATCTTCAGTTCTATCTCAATATTCTTTCATGATTATTATTGTAGCTTCTGTGTGAAAAGTTGCACGTGCTTTCTTTTGTCGGCTGAGGCTCTGGGGTAGAGCTGCTTGTCCTTTAAGGTTGGTGGTTTGAACCTCAAGTCCTAACATTGAAGTGTGCTTGAGGGAGACACTGAACCACGAGATGCTCCACTGATCTTAAGTGCTTAGGATAGTTAATTGTAAAGGTCAAATTTTGTGTATGTAACGTATGTGACGATTGAATCAAAAAGTTGTATTGCATGCATCATTATAAATCTGGTTCTTGGTATCGGTAGAGTAAACTCGTACTAGTCTATTTGAGAATGCTTGTTCAGTTTTCTCTGTTTTGTCTTGCTGGATTTTCCCTGAACTTGGAGGTTTGAACTGATCCTCTAAAAAATATCCAGAATTAGGTGTTTCTTTCCAAAACCAATACTGTTTTCTATGTGACGCCAAGGTGTTTCTATCTTACTTGTGAGATGAACATAAAAACAGTCTGCTATCTGGCTCAGTTTTGTTGTTTTGTTTCTCCTGGGTGTGGAGTATAGTCATCATATGTCAGTTGCACGCCTGAAGGCTTCTTCAGTTTCAAAGGGGAGAGATGAAAGGAAGATAACATGGTTGTGCAGCCTTCCATGCCTTGTGTGATGCAAATCAAGAGACGTCAGTAAGAGCGTAAACTATACCTGCAGAGGCTTGGAGAGCATCGGCTGAGTCTCTCAGCTGACGTCCCTCTTTCCTCACATTTTCATCTTGTTTCCGCCGTGATCTGAAGGCAGCCCGCTGTGTGTTTGACTGCCTCTGTCTGTGTGTTGGCTGGGTGGGTTTGTTGCTGCTGAGTGTGTGGTAATGTTCCCCGCCGTGTGTTACCTATAATGAATTTGTCAAATAATCTTTCAAGATCACCACTACTTTCAAGAGTTTCATCAGAGAAGAGATAATAGCACATCTTACCCTTTCACTTTTCCTGACCCACTGCAAGGTTTCAAATGTCCTTTCAAATATTTACTCCAGATCACTTCTTAAGGGCCACATCGTATTTTAGAATATAATGAAACCACATTCATAAATCCTGGGAATCTTTATTTCGCCATCAAAGGGAATTTCCTAACAAAGTGGATTTAATTGTCAGATTAACAACATTAAACACATGTTATGTCATTGTGTTATGGCCCAGCGACTGTATTTGAAAAAGCCTGTTTAAGATGGGCACATTTACTGTGACATTACATGTACAGTGATGCTGATTGATGTTTACTGGTGTTAACTGTGGGAGTCAAATCGCGATAGACTGAGGCACAGGTCAGCGTGTTTGCATGGTGGTAAGGTTGGTTACAGGGATTTAAGATGGTCTGAGGTCTGATGCAGTGATACAGCTGTTGTCTAAGATCAAATCGGTTCTCTTTTTAGGAATAACTCACATTGGCCCGGCAACATTAGCGCATTCTACTTTTGCAGAGTGAACCCATCACTGAAAAGAAAATGTGGATGCTTTTTGTGTTAAAAAGATGTGACTCTTTGTGATTGTTCATTGTAATTCACAGACTAACAGCAAAATCTAAATAAATGTTTTGTGATGTTGTTTAAATCAGTAGATTGTGTAAAAACAGGAGTAAAACAGGCCAATATTCATGATTATGTAAATGTTTTGAAATGATTCATGTCATTTACAAACAACAAACACTAAATAATTGACTGTACTTCAGTCTTCAATTTAAACTTGGATGTAGGTACGGATCAGCTTTATTTGGTAAAAATCTATTTGAAGCCCTGGATTCCCCCTGAGTAAAACAGGGTCTCGTTATGTTTGTTTCAGGAGACATTTTAATGCTTGAGATTTAACTGTATGACGAGACGTATTTCTGTAATACTGTGTACTAACGAAGAAGAGGTACTATCTACATGGCAATTTCTATGTTTGAAACTTGTCACAATGATAACATTTCTCTTGTCTTCATGCACTCTGTGTTTCCTCCATCCTTCAGTACACCTCATCTCTAACGTATGACGGCGTCCTTGTGATGGCCGAGGCCTTCCGCACCCTTCGCCGTCAGAAAATTGATATCAGTCGCCGCGGCAACGCTGGCGACTGCCTGGCCAATCCAGCTGCTCCCTGGAACCAAGGAATAGATATGGACCGTGCACTCAAACAGGTTGGCGCAAGTTTGATGTTGTGTGGACAGGTTGTGAACCGCTTAGACAGATGTTCACAAACATGCACAAGAGAAATCCATGAGGACATTTATGTGTTTTAAACTCTTGTTGGGACTTTGACTGAGTCCCCATCAGAATCCACACACACTTAACACGCAAACTTGTAGTGCTATACTTGTGGGGACATTGTAATGACCTCCACTCTAACATTGATAATAAGCACTATTCACCTCAACCCAGTATTTATTCTAACCTTAGCCCAAATATAGGCTACTTGTTAACCTTGTTGGAACAGAATTTTTGTTCACTGGCTATTCATATTATTTTTGGAGAGAATAAATCCTTTATGCTAGATATGATTAAGTTAGAATCCTTACATCTTTCAAAAAAATCAAACCCCATTTTGGATAATACTCTTGGTCACCCTTTTTTCTGCAATCACCATTCAATATACTTGCATTCTATAGCGGGTTTCATTTTTTAGTGGGGGGGGGGGGGTGTCCTCCATTCCCGCACTGGATTCCGGTTGCCTAGCTAAGCACAAGGGATGGACAGGAAATGATGCATGCATGCAATCCAGTGTTACTGTTTGTAATAGTATCTCATAGATATTAGCCTCACTGCTTACTGTTAGTTTTTGGCTGGTTTTCTTGTTCTGAATGCAGGTGCGTATTCAGGGCCTGACTGGAAACATTCAGTTTGATCATTACGGTCGGAGGGTCAACTACACCATGGACGTGTTTGAGCTAAAGAGCAACGGACCTCGCAAGGTAGGCTGTCCTCGTGGCTTGGAAACAATAACAAACGGCACTTTGAATTTGTGCATGGAACAACATAAAAAACATACCAAAGCCAACTTATTCCATTCAGTTTCTGTCATTTATATCATTTATTAAAAGCAATGTCAAAACAACTGCATGTAAAATTGAAGGAAAGCTCCCTTTAATCACCACTGACAGGACATACACTTACTGTTATTGTTAAAGGATAACAACTGTAGTTTATATTCTGTGCTGCATATTTCTTGTTTTATCCATCATGATTGTGAATTGTGTAATTAATTCATTTACAGCGTAATTATCTGCAGAATTCTGAATTAATAACTGTCGCACTGCAGTTATAAAATATATTAATATAACTGCAGCTGAACCATCACGGCTTGAGTCTTAATATCTTTTTGGAGTGTACATTCGGGAGCAGCTCCCAGTCAAACTTGGGGTCGATAAAACTCTACAGCGACATAAATAAGGAACGTTTGAACATAACCCTTATTTGTAACAGCAAAAAGTTGGAAGACAAGGCTTAGGTTGCAGCTACCCATAATATCTCTTTTACTGGAGAAAATAAATCATACATGTAGCGCCTTTAATAACGAAATAACATCATGTTCCAGCTTCTCAATTGTTCCTTTGACAGCGATGTGTGTTCATTGAAAGTTTCTGCCTCACACTCAATATCTCTCAATATCTTCTACAGTTCCAATGGGAAATCTGCTGCAGCGCGCTCATTCTGTTGACTCATTTATTTTTATTCCTTTCTCTCCGTCTCACATAGGTTCCATTTCTTTATATATATATATATTGTGCTATGAAGACTGATTGATTGGATGATGTTTTTTCGTTTTATCACTTATTATATCTCTCTCTCTTATCACTCTGTTTCTCTCAGATTGGCTACTGGAACGACATAGACAAACTTGTGTTGGTCCAGAATGATAATACTCTGTCCAATGACAGCACGGCGATGGAGAACCGCACAGTCGTCGTGACAACTATCATGGTAATGTACCCTCAGACTGCTTTTATTTCTGCATCATTTGGGTGCTGTTTGGGATTTGTTTGAAGCTGTCCTTCAACACACAACATTCTTTCCAATTCCACAACTTAATTTCACCAAAACCTTGCACTCACCTGATTTCCCACCTCACATCTGCTTCATGTGAAGGCTTAAAGTTTACGGAGACGCAAGATTACTGCAAATGTCAAATCAGGTCCACAGCAGGTGATTAATAACCGATGTTAGGCGTGCTAAATAAGAAAAATAAGATCAGGTGCACAGCATGAATGTGGTTAAACAGCACTAGATAATGAACAATGTGTTACAGGCATGGCTTTGCTTCTGTACTACGGTGGTTCCAAACAAGGGGTTCCCAGACGCATTTAAGGGGTCACAAGATGATTGACAGTATAGAAAAAAAACGTTTTCTAATAGTTGCCTAATAGGATACAGAAAGCCAGGGGATGAAGTACTATGAGTGGATGCTATGTGGCAGAGTTTTGTTAATGTCCAAGAAAAAAGAGGTTGGAGCAGGATGAGCACAGAGCACAGCCAGGAGGGAGTGGCACTTATCCAGCTGGAAGATTACAGTAATGTCTCATTAGTAGGCAAATCTAAAACTGACCTCAGATCACCATTTAGAAGTGACCTCAGTCCAGACTACTCGAATGGCTTTCTCATAGACACCAGTCTGCAGCCCAGTATAATTACTCCTCTTTCTTATACAAACACGGATAAAGGATGGCTAATCGGTGGGTTTGTGCACATCCTCTGCTTACATTTGATTTCACTTCACCCATCTGCAGCCTTTTTATGGCGGCCATCCCCTTCCTGTAAATGCAATCAGTCTAATTCAATTGGGCATGCAAAATGATGCAAGGGAAAGCAACTCAAAAGAGCCCTGAGATGAAACAAGCCACAGATGCGTGAGCTTTGGCAATTCAGCACTTTGTCTTGAGCCACTTCGCTTCATCCAAACTGCTAAGTATGACCAAAATATCTGTCGTTGTACTGGAGCGCTTGCGATACAAATACCTTCAACGATTTGATAACAGGGTGAAAGTCTACACCCTCTGGCCAGGAGTGGTACTGGCCAGTCAGGTCTGCACTGAGGAAAAAAAACACACATTCTTCAGGAAAGAGTTCAGAAAAAGGAATTCAGCTGGACTAAATGTCCACAGCGACTGACATGCCTTCAGACATTCACACTTCAACTGGCAGTGGGTAGTGCCTTTAGCCTGGCCCAAGACAAGCAAATACAAATACATCAACACAATCAAATAAATTAAAGGGCTAGTTATTTTTTTTCTGTGGCAAAAATTGTAAATATGTGTATTTCATGTTAATATAACATCACTGTTAGAATATATCATAAATATATATAATTGTATTCATTTTGTGTGTTTGAAAAAGAGGTTAGTGTCTAAAACAGAGTAAAACAGAGCCTGCATATTTCTCTGTGGATGGTGACCTCAGCAGGCCTTGGCTAACCTTAGCTCAGCCACCTCCTCCTCTTTGCAGCCTCTGATGATGAGGAAGCCTCTGCTGCGACACTGATGCCGGGTCTGCAGACAGAGCGACAGACAGACACACAGACTCACCTGAGTCGCAAACCCTCGGGAAAGACAGAGGACAGACTGATTTACTGAATGTCTCTAAAGCTCTGCACAAAGACTTCAGTGTGCTCTCGTTTTGCTTTGTCGTGGTGGCTTTTGTCTTTACGTGTATTTTGTTTAAAAGGGGATTTTCTTTGTTTGTTCTGAACTTATTTCTTTAAGTAGTTTGCCCTGCATTAAAACAGAAGAAATGGCAAAGAGGGACAGATGAGAAGAACACGGCCACCGTGTTTTGAGCCTGCAAGGCACTGG
Organism: Melanostigma gelatinosum; assembly: GCF_949748355.1. Lineage (NCBI taxonomy): Eukaryota > Metazoa > Chordata > Actinopteri > Perciformes > Zoarcidae > Melanostigma > Melanostigma gelatinosum. The sequence continues at coordinate 9,982,306 of NC_136640.1, forward strand.
GATGCCTTTCTCGCTGTGCTCCTCATGACAATGGCTACAGTCGGACGGATACTGTGGCTGCTGTCAAGATTTGACACTTGGCTGCACAAAATCACCAGACCATCAGACAGCCCTGTTAATTCAAATTGTTTTCACTCCTTTCGAGGACACAACAATCACCAGCACCATCTCTGCTACACTGCAGAGAACCTGCAGGAAGAAATGCCTCACCAAAATGCATCATTTGTTCTATTTCTCTCGATACTTTTGTTTTGTTTTTGGAGGAGAGTGATACATGGACAGATCTTTGTGCCAGTGTATTTTGCCGCCCCTCACCTTGTGATACTACTCTCCCTCCATCTTCATCCTCAGTCATGCTTACTCAGCCAACTTGCCCGTGTTCCAGTGAGAGCTCTACACCACCGGAATGTAAAGGAATTCAACACCTGACTGAAGCACAAGAGATCCCCACACATCACATTGTAATGGTGCCATTTTAAATGTTTTGTCTAAGTTTCACACCACCATTGTAGCAAAGTGCAGTAATTGATTGTTAAGCCTGTTGACATTTACTTCACTTGTTAAAACAGTCCCTGAGGAATTCACAATTTCTTGTTCATGCTTTTGATTTTGCCTTTATTAATTGCAGCATACTGTACAAAATGTTCCTTTAGTGATTTGAATGTTTAATTGGCTTTAATATAATATTACGATATAATCGATTTTCTGACTTCTAATCGATTATTTGTCTTTAAATATATGTCTTTTGATGGATGAATTATTGCTAAAAGGTTTAGCACATCCAGCTTCAAAACAAAACTGTAGAGCCCGCTCACTGTTACATTGTTCTCCAATCGTGTGTTTATGAATGAAACGTCAATGTTGCTTTCCCACGAGGCTCCTCGTCAGGATGCAGGACACTCATATATAGAGCTGAAGATGGGAAATTGTCATTGGGGAGTTACATTATTTATGTAACAGTATAAAGTACGGTAGGTCAAATTTAATAAACAGAAGAGAAAAGATGAAAGCTTCTGAAATATTGGCTTTGGAAAAATATGTTGAACCGAACTGGATTGCCGTCGTCTGACTGATGGACTGAACGGGTGGCGGTTGAATATTAGCTAGACAGACAACAAGGCTTGTTTTTGGCAGGCTGGTTAGTTACCTGGTGGACTGACTTACTCAGCAGCTCACAGTCTTTGTGTCTGGCTGACTTACTGTGAAAACAGTGTGGATACTGACTGACTGTCAACTGGTCATTTGGTTACTGGTCGACAGACTGCTGAACTGCCTTGCTCGCTTTATGGTGGAATTGCTGCAAGATAATCCTACTGGCTCACTGGCCAAATATGTGACTGGATAGATGATTATGTACGATAATTGAAATACTAAATGAGTTAATGAAGTGATTGACTGACTGCTTGGCTTACTTCTTTGTCCGTCTGAAAGGATGGCTCGTCGGCTTTTTTAATGTCTCCGTGGTTGGATAACTTTTTACGTCTGGCGGAAAGTCTGGCTCTTTAGATGCTGAACTGATTGTGCATCCAGATGGCAGCCTGAATCAATGATGGAACAGTGAGGTGACTGTCCAGTGGGGTGCCTGTCTTTTTCACTGGCTGGCTAACTGGCTTACATAGCAAGTCCTGTCTGCCTTTTTGGCTCTAGTGTGAAGTGCTTCATGTCTTATCAGCACCAACCATTTGCTTCTACAAAGCTTTTCTCCCTCTTTTTCCCCCACCCGTTTTCCCTCTTTATGTCTGTGGTTTCAGTCTTTCTTCTGTCTTGCTTTCCTCCTCTTTTGCTCTAAATTTTTTCACATTGTCATATTCCTCTTCCATTTCATCTCTCCTTCACACTCCCTTCTTCTGTACCTATTTATCTTCTCTTGTCACTGTAGCTATCTGTTTGTATTCTGATCTGCTCCTTCACCTTTCTTTTGTAGTTTCATGCAGCCAACTCATCCCACATCCCTCTCTTCATCCCCATGTCCAAGCTCTCTTTCAACCTCCTGATCAGCATTGGCATTAGTACCTTCACACCAAGACAAAGGCATCTGGGGCAAACTGATAACAAAACCTTGAGGAGGCTTTAAAGTGAAACGGTGCCACCTTTGGCAGAGATCCCACTGGTTTGTGTGCATAAATTCCCAAAAATGGCTCTAAATGAGAAATGCTGAATTAATTCACAATGAATAAGATTATTGTATGTCATCCTTTGTTGTGTCTATTAGATGAGATAGATGGAACAATCATTTCTGTACAGTTTGGCCCAAAGTTTCTATTTTGGTGCTTTCGGATTCTTGAATTTGTGTTTCAGTGTATCTGAAACAGGTCTGCCAAGTACTACAGCTTGTAATGAATATAATCATGTCCATCTGGTTACAGCATGATCATCATTCATTCGTCTTAAATTACTTGAAAATATCCCAAGCTAAATATTCCCTTATTGTCATTGTTACTTTCATTTTGCATGCAACAAACGGGCAATTCTCTATCATTCACCAGATGTCTTCTTAAAGCGCGCTTCCTCACAAACTTCAATGTCAAATTGTTGTCAATACGTTTTCGATTATCTGGGCAGTTAATATCACACCAGGCTGGAAACCATCAAGTTTATGATGCAAAGCGACACATATTGAATTAAAAACAATTACACAGCAAGATGATTGTAAAAACTGTAGATTTCAATATAAGCAGTAATTAGGCTACAACTGAATCACACTGGTGTTGTATTTTTATGTTGTTTAGCTCACATGGTCATACCCTCTAGTCTTTATCCTGCTGCAGTACAGAGCAGTCCTCGTGGCTGGGAGAATTCACTTGAAACTGTTTGCTGTTCATTAACATTATGATTCATGTTGAGTCAATGGAAGTCGCGCCCCAGGACATGTTAATGTCCTTGATAATGATATTGTAGTTGAAATATTTTAGTGTGTTCTGACATTGAACACAATGGGGCAAATGTTTGTATTTGATGATGATGATGGTAATGACGATGATGAAGTGTTGCTGATCAAAGTGTCTTATTTTTATGGCTGGTTGTGGAAGAAGTGTTGTACTGATGACTGAATAATGGCTTGTAAGAAATGTGATGCTCGGGCTGTTTTTGATTGTGTTTGTTGCTCAACCTTTATGTCAATTTGACATTATCTTGATTAATTCGCATGAGTGTGAATTGATGTTCAATATCAATGTTAAATGTGGTTTATGCACACAGAAATGGACATGCACATCCCAAAGAAAATTGTGACAACATTTTCAATCTTGCAAACTATTTAACAGGAAAAAAAACTAAGTTCGTTGTTAGAAATCCACAGTCTGGATTTAGAAACAGGAAAAGTGTACAGATGTTGAGCAGGTATAATTACCATGTTCTCCACATTAGTATGAGCATGCTAACCTTCTTCTACAAGTTTGAATAACCATAATTGAAAAATGATAAAAAATAATTTCTCCCTATTTTACTTTTCAGTCATACACAAGTACAAAAGTAAATCGTCATATTTCAAGCTCTTTGTTTACTAAAGAGAAAGAGGATTCATCTATAAATCCAGCTTCCCTTTGTAGGTTTTGTTTGTACAGTTCAGTTTCCATTGTAAGATTTATTTCCATCTCCTTTTTCATCTTCTGATCTAGATCTAGATCATTTTCCTCAAATGATAGTCAATTTCCCAGATTGACGATCGCTCCCTCCACATCTGTGTCAGAGGGATTATGTTGCTCAGTTGACCCCTTTTAAAAGATGTCTTGAATCTTTTGTGATGAAACTATGCTTGTTTTCAATGTGAATCAATTTCCTCACTGAGGAATTCAATCCAAAACATTTCATCATCTTTTATTGTGTTTTCTGATCTGTATAAACCATTTCATAGCAGGGGAGTGTTGTATATTAGGAAAGCCGGTTTGATTAATTCGATGAGATTAGTCTTTGGTTGAAAAGTATTTGATAACATTTTAATAGACTTTGCTTCAGTTGGATTACAGGGTGAGCAGCCTCAGGCATAATACCATAACTCACTGCTCCGGACGATTGCGCTGTCACTCAAAAGTCAGTATGTGTGTTTCTCTTCTCTGTGGATATCCTGCATAGGTGTGGTACTGTATGTGCATGCTTCTCTGTAAATACGTTTGTGTGTGTGTGTCATCCCTAATACACCCACCATGTCGCTACACAACATTAAACTCTCCCTTTGCTTTCATCTTTGTTTACTGCATGCACAGAAATCAGTCTACCTCTGATGACACATTACCAAAGCAGCAGTCTCCTCTTTTTTTGTCATCTCTCTCTCTCTCTTATTCTCTCTCTCTCTCTTTCTCTCTCTCTCTCTCTCTCTTTCTCTCTCTCTCTCTCTCTCTCTCTCTCTCTCTCTCTCTCTCTCTCTCTCTCTCTCTCTCTCTCTCTCTGTATTTTTCCTCTCTCTTGTACATTTCTCTCCTCTCAGCATTAGTGTTGCACTGAGTCAGGTGGCATATAAAGTCAGACAAAGGAATAAAAGAAGGCACTAGAAGTCAGAGACACAAGATATAAAACATCTACCCCCCCCCCCCCCCCCCCCCAAAAACAAATATTTTTCCACAATTGTATTAACTGTGCAACTGTTTCTGTCAGGTTTTGAGTGGTTTCTGTGTTTTCCTGACAAGATGGTTTGTCTGTAAGATGTTTATCTCCTTCAAACAATGTGGATCTACATAAGGATGTGTGACTTTCAGTTGACCTTTACTGTCTTCCATGTATGGTTAAATCAGTCTCTTATAATGCATACATTATAATGATGAAACTCTTCTTTCATCATGAGGTTGGTGTTCAGTTTAATGTGGCAGCATTGCTTTTGTGTATTTTATAGAGCTGTGCATTTCTTGTGCAATATGTTTTCCTAAGTACAAAGTTTACAACCAAACTGCTTGCACCTGTTGATGAGTTTTCATTTTCCTTCTTCCAGTAGTCGCTGCTGTCATGTTCCTCCAAACAGTTGTGTCTTTCTCCCCTTATGCTGGTTTCGTAGGAGGGTCCCTATGTGATGCTGAAGAAGAACTCGGAGCTCTATGAAGGCAACGACCAGTTTGAGGGATACTGTGTGGACTTGGCCTCGGAGATTGCCAAACACATTGGAATCAAATACAAGATCTCCATCGTACCGGATGGAAAATATGGAGCCAGAGATCCAGAGACGAAGATATGGAATGGCATGGTTGGAGAGCTTGTGTATGGGGTAAGTTTAAATGGCAAATATTCGGACTATTGATTAGAACTATTTGTTAGAACACGTTAGACCTTCAAAATCCAAGAGAGGGATATTTACTGACTTTTATATCATAGAACAAAACATTAAAATCTCTTGAGCTTTTGTTAAACACAGACCTTATTTCAGGCATCTAACCAAAAACCCATTCAAAAACTCATTGACTTCGAGATCAGGGAACCAGAAGGGGAGAAAATGCAGACTCATTTTCTAGTTTTAGGACTCAGCGCTCTATTGATGCTCTGAATATCATTCAGTAAACTTTAAGGAAAGACAAAGTACTGTATACATGAGGTAGGAGGATATAATGTTCAGCAAACCAGTACAACAGCAGTACAAATTAAGACCTCCGAAAAACTGTGTTGAACAAACACTTCTCTGGTACAGAGTCAACTTAACTTCAACATTGTAATCGTATGTCTAATATATACAGCGGGGCTATTACATGGCATTGTATGTGCTTCTGCTGTTGTGACCCCGCCACAGGCCATCTCGCAACAGATGAGAAATGCTCAAAATAACTCCTATGCAGTACACAAACTTGTCTTGAGCTCTCCGTCTCCTTAGTTACCATGTCAGTTTCCTGCAAAGATGCTGTGTCTCGGAGTGTGAACTTATCCTTGAGAATTTGGCAAGCTGGCTAATTGCCACTGACGCCCCAGACCACATGACGCATGGTCTGAGATTTCACACTGCTGTCTTGATGCAAACTGTATCAACATGCAGAAGACAATGTCAGTTGTCATTTTGCGGAAGACATAAAGTGGAGACGTTTGCTGCTGGACATCGACAGAATTAATTAGCCTCCTGAAACTGTGTAGTGGAAGGTGACACAACCGAGCAGCTGCATTGACGAATCAGTTTTTGATTTCTTGCAAACACTTGCAGTCATCTCTTAAGACTCTTCTGACACATAGAGAAAATAGAGAAATGTGTCCTCGACTTTATGTCCTTTACTCTGTATGTCTTTGTGACTTTCTTTTCTTTGATGTGTACTTTTGTCCCCTGCTTTCCCTTTCTAATTTGTTTTACTTCTCTGTCTGAAGTGTGTTGTGGGTTTTTTTGGCATTCCTCTGCCCCCTCCTACCCTGTTCTCTTTCTACATTGCTTCTTACTTCCTTTTGCTGTTTATTCTCCATGCATTGTATCATCCTCTCCTTGTAGTGAAGAAAGGGAAGTCATGTGATGTGCTATTCTAGCCTTTTTTTGCGGATCATGTATAGACACACGCAGTTACACAAAAACAGATGCTCAGAGGCAAGTTCACAAAAGCGTGTATGGAGAACTATGGCGCTAATGTGCGAAAACACAAAAAAAACAGGTTTTGATGGAAATGGCACTCTGGCAAGGCCCTCCTTACAAGACCCCTTGCTCGGTCTGACTCTTATAATCCACACAATGGCTTTAAGCACATTTATTCTTTGCCTTATGGATAATTGCAATCAAGTCCAAGAAAAAGCCAAATTTCACTCAGCTGCAAAACTGTATGTGTGTGTTTCTTTTGTGTTTGGGACCTTGAGAAGGCGCAGATATGCACAATATGTGATGCTATCAACGGCCGCATTCCATTATTTGTAAAACCGCTGTCAGTGTGCTGAATGAATGATGTTTTTTGACTCTTCTATAGATTTTGCATGTGTGCATGCACACAAATGTGTGTGAGTCCTTGCAGACTAATTGATATTCTGGCAGTGTCACGTTCATGCCTACGTATGAATTACTTCTCTGTCATTCGTATTTTCCCTCTACCTCCTCTGTCTCTTTCAACATTTCTCCCTCCCCCGCTGTACCACAATTCCCTTTCTTTGCCTCTCTTATTTCTTTCATTCCCTTCCATCTGTTGCTCCTGCTTCAAACTCTGCTGATCTTTTACTGTGTCTACTTCACCTGATCCTTGTGTTTTCATTTTTATTTCTCCTTCCTTTATCTTTGTCCTCACTTTTTCCTTCTGCAGACATAAGAGTTCACAGATAATTCCTGCTCACCATCAGTCTCCTGCTTTTGCATGAAGTTGCTGCTTAACAACTACTACTCTATGACTGAACTAAACTCAACAAACACTGTTCTCCCCACCACCTCTTTGCAGAAAGCAGAAATTGCAGTTGCCCCACTGACCATCACTCTCGTGAGAGAAGAGGTGATCGACTTCTCGAAGCCCTTCATGTCTCTGGGCATCTCCATCATGATCAAGAAGCCCCAGAAGTCTAAACCAGGTGTTTTCTCTTTCCTGGACCCGCTGGCCTACGAGATCTGGATGTGCATAGTGTTTGCTTACATCGGAGTCAGTGTCGTGCTATTTTTGGTGAGTGATTCTTAAAAACCAGTCGTCAGTGCTTCAGTTAAATTGCAGGGCTGTAAGAGTTTGAAGCATTTTTAAAGCTTTAGGGATGAAAGAACCGATATTTTATTTGGCTCACAGGCTAATAATAAAATGTATTTAAAGGGAATAAAATCCTTACGATATAGGACATATTTCCTGCTGATCATGATTTGGGAGATTATTGTCATATTCTGATGATATAATACATTGTGTCATCAGTGATCATGTGTCCAAATGTTTCTGAGAGTGTACCTTTTAAAGATTATTACAACCCTTCAATAAATGAAATCATTTAATAACTTTTCAAGTATGGCTACATTGCCTTTACCTCCTCAACTGCAATGTCTTCTGCAGTGTTAAAGAAATCTTCTGTGCAGGAAATTGTTAGGTTCTTAAAGGCGTCCTGTCTGGACAGAATTACAGTCACAGACAGTGCTGTACGCAAGAAATGCAAATACTTAATGTGAGACATGCAAGTTTACAATGTCAAGATCAGGTCAGCATAACTCCTATGACACCGGATTGTCTGCACATTCAAGGAAACATTTTTGTCTTCCAGATAAGTCACGAGAAATGTACCCCATATGGCTTTGTGTTTGTTATTAAGCTGTTATTAATGCTCTCTATGCGCCTGGATCAGTCTGACCTGCACTGGTCGCTCTTCCTCTAAAAGTTCTGTTTTCCTTCTTTGCCTTAGGTGAGTCGCTTCAGTCCGTACGAGTGGCATGCAGAGGAACCAGAGGAGGGCACAACAGAGCTGGGCCCCACCGACCAACCACCCAATGAGTTTGGAATCTTCAACTCCCTCTGGTTCTCACTGGGAGCTTTCATGCAACAGGGCTGCGACATCTCGCCACGGTGAGGGGAAGGAAATGTATTGTGAGACAAACGGAGTGCTTTGTTGTGCGTGTGTGCCTCTAGACTGAGTAAGAGATAGTGTTGTATATGAGGCTGTGTTCATAAGAGAGTGCGTTTGGGCCAGGGATAGCGTGTGGCTGTCTAACTGTCTGTAGTGTTAGAGTGCTTTAGTATTAAGCTGTGGTGATTCAGACTGTTGTCAATGTGAATCACTCTCTCCGCACTTTTCGAGCTTTCAAGCTGAACTGGAGTGCTTCTCCAAGACGGTGTGTTACAGAAGCTTAAGATGTGCCAGGAATGCACACATACATAGACACAAACATGCACGTGCACAAAAACATGGAGGTGATAAGAACACACCTGCACGTCGTCCAATGGTCATGCCCATATGGGTGTGGTGTGGTGGGAGATTTAACAGTTTGCTAGATGTGCATGAATCTTTGATGCAGGACTGAAGAGGCAGAGTCCGGCTGTATTTTTAGAATACTTATAAGAATATGGCATTTTATTATTGATAGCCTGAGAATGCAGTTTAGTGAAATATGCATGGCCATCACACTCAAGACCTTTCGGGAGCTAAATCTGAAGAGAGAAGCAGATAGCAAAAGAGTGACAGACGATGAGCTGAAAGGAGGAAGAGGTGTGAGCGGTTGAGCAAAAAGGTGCGTGAAAGAATAATAAGAACTGGTGGCAAAGATGTGAAAGGACACTGCTCACTATATCATAGACATCGACTCACAGTGGTCAGTGGTTCATGTTATGCTGACGGACCAAGGTGAATAGTTACAAATTCACATTTACTTGGATATGACATTTTAGATTCTGTGTCCTCAACATGATCACGTGCGAGATGATTCTTGTTTGTCTTGACTTTGGTGACACTCTCAGTGAGAAGCATGCAGTCACTGCTGTGAGGTTTTGCCTTCAATGTATAAAGCATTTTATAATGATGACGACTGGAGCTTCCTACATTTCCTTAACTTTCCATTTGTTCCAAACAAACTGTTGTTACCGGTATTACTCTTATAAAGCGTTACACGCAAAAACACATCACTGCCTGTGCATCAGGAAAGAGGGTTTATCTTGTAGGTGTCCTGAATCCTAAATGTTCAGTGTAATGAATAATTATGACCTCAGAGAGCCTAACTACTTTTTAACTATAATTCATGTCCAGGCTCACTGACACTACATATAATCTTTAAGAATCTTTTTCTCATCTCAGGGAATTTACTTCTGCTTTAAAACCTCGTTAAATCCAGCATCCTTCAAACATTTCTGCTGGATTCCCATTGCACATTTCACTTTTGGGAAAGGGATAAAAGTTCTACATCGGTTGCTCAAACTTAACTTTCTTCCTCATCCTCTGCTGCTCATTTGCCCTTCTCCTGCGCTCTTTCATCCATCTCTTTCACACTTTCTCTATTCCTTCCTCCCCCGCTCCCCGACACCTGTCGTCTCATACTCCTCCCCACTATACTGTGACTGACAGGCCACTTCTATCCCCGACACACAAAATGGAAAACACTCACACCAGCTGCACGCACACACACACACAAACACACAAGATATGCACATGAATACACACAAACATTTCACACTCTGACATTGCTTACACGCGCATGCAGAAAAATCACCCACTGAGCAGTTTCACAACAATCCAACGCACGCATGTAGACCTCTCCATCATTGGCAGGACGTGTTATAGATGTGTGTGCGTAAGCTACAGCTGTCATAGCGATAATGTGACACTTAACGTGAGGCCAGTGTTTGTCATACAAATAACCTGGCCCCGTCACTTCTAATACAGCACAACTCCTCTGTAGACCAAGATTACTGCAGTCCTAAATGCCTGGTTTTATTCATACAATGGTAAATCTATAACTCGTGTAAATTTTCTTCAGGGTGTCAAGGGGGTTTCAATGTAAACTTAAGTCTGAAATGTCTTTCTCATAAAACATACATTCATTTAAACAGCAATTTAGTCAGTGTGTCCTTGTCCCTATGGTTGTAATTGATATTGTCATTATAACAGTGTAATAAATGACAATATGAAAACAACGGTTTCGCTCGTAATAATAAACCTGCACACAGTTATCACCTGCCGCTCCCGTCAACTACACAGAGCTTTATAGTGAGTTCAGCTCATTGTTTAGCTGTCTGGCCCGCAACTTTACTGTTTTGGTTCACTCTTACTGCTCTCATAGAAAGCTTTAAACGAAATACAAAAAACCTGGTGACCATAGTGGAGCATTAGGCAGCTAAAGAACCAGATGTTTCTTTGGAGAGGTTTAAAACAAAGCTCCTGTAAAGGAGCAAATATTGGACTGAGACTCAACGTGAGTTCTAGATGTATAAATAAGCAACTGTTTGTTAAAACATCTACCATATTAACTTAAAGGGTGATGATATGTCAATGTTGTGTTCACAACGTGTTGCCAATGTCCCCAAGTGGCCAGAAAAAAGTCAATTATGGCACATTTAATTAAGATCCTCAGAGGTATAGCATCAACAACGGCAAATCGTTGGAAGGATCCAGTTCGTAGAAGGTGTCGTCCAACCACATCTAAAGGCCAAATAGTTTGCCCACGCTCAGACTGCAAAGCCTGCCGTTGTAGTGACGATATGAGAGCACACATAGGCCTGATGGCCATACAGGATACGTTAGTGCTACAGTGTTTATGTAAACTATACTACTAGTTATTGCCATATTGATGATTGGTCATTGTTGACCATCCATCAACTGACATGACCAAAGCTTCCTGCCTGAACAAAAAGACTTTGTTTTTGTCAGTGTTTCTAAATGGTTCCAAGGTACACGCAAACTAAACAGACGCTACATTTGAGTTGCTCTGCTACACATATTACGCACCCCACTCTTTGCAACGCATACCCTCCACACCCGTCTATTTAATCTGTCACGCTCTGCTGACTCTTTTGTTCTGCTTAAGCTGCTCCTGCTACACCGCTCATTGTAAGCATCCCTACATCATCATCATCGTCATCATCATCAGCTGCATTCACCTGTAGCTGCTGATTAGCTTAGTCCCTTCCTAATCTCTCTATGCGTGAGATTAAGTGTATACTGCAGGGAGTGATGAGGCTTGGCTGACTTTATTAGATATCAAGCATTTACTTGTACCCCACATATAACCATTCCACAGGAACTGACTGACTGGAATTCAGTAATGATACAATTTCTGATTCTGCAAGAAAATGAGGAAAAAACTAAAGAGTAAAAGAGTGAAATGAACTTGTTCATTAGATCCGTTGATGAAGACATGATATAACCCCGCGGACCAGGCTTTCTGCCATCAAACAAGTGATGGATGAGCCTTCACTATGACACCGTTCTCTGCAGCGACACTACATCATGTTCTTATGAAAGGAGACGTGCCATGCATGTCATCATGTCATATCATTTTTCTATCCCCTCAGTGCATTTCCTTTCATCTCCCATTGTCTTGTTCACCTTTGCAGGCAGACAAAGTCATGATGCTAACTTCAGTCAGCAGAAATGTGCTTCAGATATATAGGTATCACCATATCACTCAGAGTATTCCTGCATGCAACTTTCCTTTGTACAGAAATATCAAATATTTGACATTTACTTTCATTGCAAGACACGTTCACTCTGTCAGTCAATCACTCATAAAGGAGAATGCATAAAAGAATGGGATGATGTCTTGCTCGTTTCTCGATACTCTGCCAGAGTTTCAAATCCGCAGGGTGTCAATTACAGAGAATACAGTCGCACTCTTCTGCGTGGTGTGTTGATTTAGTCTCGGAAGGCGAATGCAACTTTACAAAGGAATCTGGGCCAGTGGAGCTTTAGTGTCTGTGTGCATCAATGACACAGTCACTTCTTTAAAGGCACTACACGAGGTGGAAATGGTGCAATAATTAAACACTGTTAAAAGTAAGTCAGTTCCTTGGGCTGTCGTGACACAAAATAAACTACTGCATTGATACTATATGAGTCTGAATGAAAGGTTAACTTTTTAATTTGGTTGTTATTTTACATTAGTCCTCTGAGAGACTGGTGACTTTCTATGTGGACGTAGAAGACTCTACATACCGTGCACATTTCATAATGCCGACCTTCTTTGCCCCACTATATTATCCTTCACATGATCTGTTATCTTTTCCCATCTTCCATACGTTTGACCCGACCGTGGGATGCTCTTTCATGCTCTGCTGTTATCCATCTCATCCATCCTGACACTTGCATCGTCTCTGGCTAGTCAGCAGGGATCAGAGTATTGAGGTTGACATTTACTGTGGAGCTGGGAATGAAGGGAAGGCTGCACAGGTAGAGTTCTTCTGAGAGTGTGTGCAGTCTCTCTGGTTATTAACAGTGTATTTGTGTTTTTCTTTCTAAAGTAAACTCTCTTCTGTCTTGTATTATATGTCCTCTTACACACGGGTTGTTTGACTTTATATACTGAGCGTGTATGTGCGTGAATACTGTGTGGGTTGTGTATTGTGTATTAGGCTGCCATATAGGTCCATTGGTATTCAGTGTGGGTCCCTCTCTCCCTGCTGCAGTCATCTCTGCAGTCTGGGAGACACAGTATAACTCTTCAACTCACCCACTTTCTCTCCTCTTTCTTGATCCATCTGTCATTTCTTCATTTCTTTCTCACAGCCCCTTTTTTTTTGCTCTCTCACTAAATGCCTGTCCCTGCTGCTTTGTTGTCTCATCTCCACCTTAGTTAATTGACATTTTCATAGCTAGAAATGACTGCATGAGTGTGATGCCAATGTCTGCGTGCTCATGAGACAAACACATGCTGTCTCTTTTGCAAACACCGACTTCTGTTTCCTTCACCTTCCCGATCAAGCAAAAGCTAATGGCTGGAAGCAGACATGAACGCACACGCTCACACACATCTTCAGAGTAACCTTGAGATGGCATTTGCGCCACACATCACCAGTCATCTTTCAGCCCAGGCTTCTGGGCTTGTAATGGCGGCGATTGGCCCGGTCACCTCGCCCCAAATGGTGGCGACAAAGTGATGGACAGTGAGGTGATGGGACAGGAAAGAAAGTGGAAATCTGTAAATGGCAAAAGAAAAAGTGACGTGCTGTACATTAAGGAAGACCGAGAGTAAATGCCAGAGCGGGAGAGAGAGGTAAACTGATCACCAGCGAACATCTCAGAGGGATTGGATCTGTCTCTGTCAATAACCGTCTGAAATTACAGCTCTCTTGTGTGTGGATGTGCACGTGTGCCTGCTGCTAGGTGAGAGCAGTGCACTTCTGGCTGTGTGTGTGTGTGTGTGTGTGTGTGTGTCATGTGTAAGTATTGAGCTAATGGCCTTGGGTATGTTGAATACTTAATGATAGCAACAGATCCAGTTCATGGTTCGACTAACGAACTAGAGTGGAGCACTAAAGCCGACTGATTAATTGAAGGTCACTGACTCGAACTGTGTTTATGAATTTCACCAGTAATAGTTTTTATTAGGGATGCACTGATCCGCCTTTTTCAATTCCAATACCATTACCTGGGCTCCGGGTATCGGCCGGTAGCACGTATACCGATTCAATACCAGTGTTTAATAATAAGCTCTATGCCTCCCTGTGTGGAAGTGACTGGGAACATCAGGCCTAGCTTTGTAAAACAACATTCCAGTCTATTATGTGTACAAGTAGAATTGAATGGAATAGATCGGCCCCATGGTCACTGATACCCGGTCCAGCTATTTGAGTCAGTGTCTGACCGACATCAGCATCGGAATCGTTGCATCTTTTCTGCTTCACTGATATGATCCCTGTTATTATTTTATTTGATCATTCCTTCATTATCTGCCTGCTGCATCTAATCTTTGATCTATTAATCAGATTTTCTTTCTGTCTGTTTGCCTTTGTGCCCTTCAGTCTGCCTCCGCTGCAGAGTATTTCTGCCGGTTTCAATCAGTCAGTCGATTCACTTCATTTCACACCTGAATTCCATGCAAGACAGAGTTGAAAGACAAGAACAAGGAAGGATATTTGTCTGTATTTCTATCTGCATTGGTCTTTCAGTCATTTATTGTGTACTCATCAAGCATTCATGCTTCACTGCACCCAAAATGGCTGATTCAACATTTGTTAAAATGTCTGTCACCATCACTTTAGAAAACATGTTTTGTAAGCACCCCAATCAGACAACAACAAAAACGGTTTCATTTCCTCTGTCTGCGTGTCTTAATGAACAAGGAAATTAGAATCACAATAACATTCTCACGATTTGCATAATCAAATGGAACTTATGCCACTCGTGATGTCTGGTGGGTCCAAAGTAGTTTGCAAATTTTATTTCAGAATTTTTCCTTGATCGGGAGCCCAAAAAAATAGCATTTGTTGTTCGTAAAACTTTACACAATATGTAAAACTACGATATAATATGTGGTATTATGTCATAAAAGATAAGATGTTTGTAGATCGGTTTACGGTTTTCATAATTTCAATGGACAACAACTGTCCTGCGCTGGCTCATGTTGTTGTTTTTGTCAGCATGTCTGCTTGTATTTGTGTGTTTGGTTGAGTCAGCATCAATCTACTTTAGTACTTGTTTGTGTTTCTGTGTGTGTTTGAGTATGTTTGTGTGCTCTTGTTGTGGCAATTAGATGAAGAGGTTTTTATTCTTAGATGATTGTGATAACTGTCATACTAGTAAGAAGCCAAGCAGCATAATCTGAGGAAATAAGTTGATGATTGAACTACGGGAAAACATCTCTGTCTTCCATTAGTCCTCATAAGAATGAAACTAAAACACACACATGCAAGATCGTATGCACACACAGCCTCAAACTGCAGCTCTCGTATATTTGGTGAGACAATTTAAATGGAGATGAAAAGAAACTGTATCGCTCGGAACTATGTGTGTGTGTGACAAAGTGTGTGTGTTTGAGAGAGAGCGAGAGAGAGAGAGAGAGAGAGAGAGAGAGAGAGACAGAGAGAGAGGGGAACAGCATGCCATTAATCTTTCACACAGAGGATTGGGAAGGCAATCTGTTGGCTATCATAGATGATACATTACCCGCCATAGAATGAGTCACCTGTTGCATACCAACATACACAACACAACGACACACACAGGCAACACACACATTCACACTGCCACAAACACACTGACATGTCACATAAAGAATCAAAAACATCACTCCCAAAGCTCATCCACGTACACTAAAATACACTTTTAACAGGAAGGAAACATGATGTGCTCATACGAACACACACACACACATGCATTCATGCATGCGCACTCTATCCAGTCTCATTTAATTTGAGCACGCTCCATGAGCCTCCAGAAGGTAAACTTCACTCCAAGGCCAAACACTGGTGAATACCTTCTGCACTCTTTTTTTCATTCACGCACACAAATAAATCAAGTACAACACATTTAGAAAGAAACATGCTGTCAATCATTTTGTCCTCGACCAATTTATTTTTTTCCCACGTGGATAAAGAACCATTTCAGATGTTCTGTCTTATGTTACAAACTCATAGCCACACACAAAATGGCCTTACCCTTTTTTTTGGGTAACGGTTGATGACGGTTGATGTGGTAACGCAACGGTACAATTTATTTGATCAGCATCCGTTTTTGCGCTGAAACCTTACTGAACTTGAGTAGTCAAGCTAGAAATAGGGTGTCGAATCGAGGGTGATTCATTTCTGTTAACTGTAGTTGAATGTTATCTTGTCGCTACCCTAAATAAATTAGATTCAAAGATGCACTGTATGCATTCAGGGTCATTTGTGGACCCTAAGAAATCAATATGTCAAGCAAATAGCTACATACAGTAAGATAAGCAGTTTGGTGTTCAATTTGGGATGACAACCCTAATGTAAGAAAGGAGTACCCCATTCAGCCGATGAACAGTGTTTGCATGCACTTATTCCCAGGTTTCAGCTGAAGTCTGATTTGGAAAAGTCATGAATTTGCTTAACATGTCTGAATAATGTGGTTTGGGTTACCACAATACTCTTTTTATTTAAAGCACCGGCCAAAGAAATAGAATAGATGGCCCCTAAACACTCCACTCATTACCCAATAGGTATCGAACGATTATCGGCTGCAATATTCATCACTTTTACAATTAACGGAATCGTATATTTTTATAAAACAAGTCGATTTAAAAGTATGCTCTGAGGCACCTCGCCTCTCCATTTGAAGTCACCGCTCTCTGGTGTCGCTCAATGTCCCGCCCACTGCACTGACTGGTTACATGTTACGAGTAACAGCCTATCAACACTGAAGGATAGTGTGCCTCTGACGGGAAAAGTCAACTTGCGCATTCGCAGATTAGAGCTGCTCCGGTGAACGAGCAGAGCTCTCTGTCAAATGTGAGGCAACAGATATTGCTGACGTTGCAAAACAATGTCACAGTCATCTATGCTGAAGTTGCAAAAATACCCAGTTGTCCGGCCATGGCCTTCACAGCAACAAAAAAAGAAGAAGAAAAGCAATTACTGGATAGATGCTCGAAAGAAAAGGTCTAAGAGTGCAGTACCCTCAACCACCACCAGGGAAGGCAGTCTGCAATACATGCAAAGAATGTGTCAGCGTGGGATAAGCTTGAAAAGTTCTCTTTTCCAGAATTGAATTAAACATGTGCTTAAATGCATTTCAGCAAAGTTTTTGTGTTTTTCTAACTTTTTGCCACGTTTTAATTTTTACGGCAGTATAGCCCTTTCAAATATTGGTAATCAGTCTCCTTGATTGCTAATAATCGGTTACAATATTGGCCCAGAATAAAACATAACAGTCGACGCCTATTGCCCAATGCTCCCGTAGTTTTTCTTAATGGGTCAAACACATGGGATAAATTCTGCTCAAGTGATCAATAACTTAGAGTCCAACTGAATTGAAATAGCTTATTTTTTTGTTGCTACAGCATATCTGCCCTGTAAATCACTTGTCCTGTGTTCTCCAAACATGAACCACATCATGTTCTGCTCCTTAGCTTGTTGAACAAGTGACCAGACAAAGGCAAAAGTGTGCAACTACGGTTTTGCAGTTTGCAGGCCAGTTAGGTTTTTAATACTACAAAACTAGGAATGAAATGGCATTTCAGTTGGACTTTAAATGGATTCCTTGCATTTTATAGTCAGTTAACTACACTACCAGCATCTAATGTATGAAAAAATCAATTAATGTTCCTGTTCTTGAACTCGACAGGTTCGTGAGATAAAAGCATGATTCACCACATTTTGGTGCTCACAATGATGCAGAGTGGAGAAGTGCACTGCCGTTGAACCTTCTCTCCATCTCGTTATCTCTGTCTTCCTATTCCTTCCTTCACTGTGGCCTGCTTTTATCCTGCACCCTTCCCTTTAGATGTCCACTTAAATCACACAGTCACTCCATCGGGTCAGATTAAAAATGCTGTCACAGCCCGTTTACTAGCTAACCAATCAAATCACACGCTCGTGTTTGGCATCGTCCATTGGTTTTGAGAGTCTCATTTTCAGTGCAAAACTATCGCTGTCTTTCCATCATGAAGTCTTATCATGTTCCCGCTGTCATCTAATACGTATACAATTAAACAGCTCTTTCTGAGGAGAATCCATGCCGTGTATGCCAGGTTCATTAATTCAGGTAAACGGATCAATGCCTCAAGGACACATGCTATCAATCTATATTTGCATGTGTGTGTGTGTGTGTGTGTGTGTGTGTGTGAGGATTAAGAGGTGTGCTGGCTTTTGAAAAGCAGCAGAATGTCGAGTTGCTCCAAAAGGTGACATCTTATGCTGAGTCAGTCATTAATGCACCTCCCAGCTCTCTCACTCCTCTGTTCTCTTTACAACCCAACCCTAAAACTATCTTATATATCACGGCTTTCGCATCAGGGTGGTATTACCAAATGGCTACCCGTCTGAGAAATGGTTGGCCTTATTTTCTGACTGCGTATAAAAGGAGCGATGAATGTCACCCAAATGTATAGTTAAAGTCGCTATAATCAATATTTTTTTAGATTAACAATGGCTGAAATGATTATGTGCGATGTGAAAGGGGTCACTGGTGGAGAGGCACCAGCAGATAATTAGCACTCATATCTGCTATTTACCTCAGCTCTGAATTACTTTTAAAAAATGAAGTAAAGTAAATGAAATGCATCAGTCAATTTAACTTGACATTTTAAATAAATATCTGTCATCTGAATGTAAAAAGATAAACTTGTGTAAGAGTGGAAGTTAGGTGATTCAAAGAGACATATTTTTAAATCACTGATTTACTGAGGAGTGAAAATAACATCAATGTATTCGTATTCACTCTGAATGTTTTCTTGAGCTACACACAGACTTGAAAGGGAAATGGTACAAAACATTTAGCTTTTCATTCTCTGTGAGTGTGATGGCTCTCCGACATTTCATACTGAAGCAAAACTGAGGAAACTGGAAAAAAATGAATTTCGCCAGCACCGTCTCCTTTTTCTTGCTGACTCTTTCTAAATCGCGGATATTTAATGTCGCTGCGTGTACCCATTAGAACTCCAAGGTATTTCGTTGACTACAGCGCTTAAAAGAAAACCATCTCTCTCTCTCTCTCTCTCCCATCTCTCTCTCGCGCTCTCCTTTTCTCTAATAAGCTCACTCTTGCCTGCTCTCTTCCATTTTACTCAGTAAAAAACTAGTTTGTACAAACAAAATGAATTGCCACTTACTTTGATGCTTCAGCTCACAATTGGTAGATAAAGAGAGTAAACATGGAGAAAGAGAAAAGAGAATGAGGTTGAGAGAGATGTTGGAGTGGCCAGATTACGATCTGTTTCATGTAGCCTTTGTTGTTGTTGTTAGTGCTGAATTGGTTCGATGCCTGAAAAACAACTACTTTGGCGCAACTGTAATTTTTACAGTTATGCATACAGTGGTGCTGAAAATGCTTTGTAATACTTATGACATGTTGTGTTGCATATCTCTGACTCAGGAACTAACCTTGATTATGTTTCCTTCCTCTTTCTGTTCACTTCATCCCTTTATCCTTCACCTTTATCTTGTCCTTCATCATCCTCTACTCGTCCTGTTCATTTCTCATCTCCATGTCATTTTCGTTCCTTCCTCATTCTTAACCTTTTGCATCTCTTTGTCCCTCTTTCCCTCTTCCTTGTTTTCTCCCGACCTCTCCAACGTCTGTTTTCTACCCAGGTCTTTGTCTGGACGAATTGTTGGAGGTGTGTGGTGGTTCTTCACCCTTATCATCATCTCCTCCTACACAGCCAACCTGGCTGCTTTCCTCACTGTGGAGAGGATGGTCTCACCCATAGAGAGCGCAGAGGACTTGGCCAAACAGACGGAGATAGCCTACGGGACACTGGACTCAGGCTCTACTAAGGAGTTCTTCAGGGTAAGGACTCCACACGCTCTGCTCATTTGCTTGAATCCTTCAGACTTGTTTTGGCCATGTATGCATACGCATACAAGGAATTTGACACCGTCTTTTACATTGAACTAAGTAAAGTCAAGTTAATTTGTTACTGAGCTGAATAGCCAAAAGCCCCAGATGAGCTGCAGGTCTCAATGCTGATACTGCTATCGATCCCAACCAGTTCTGCGCTGCTGTTTTTAAACATACAGAACTCTATTTGAAATTTTTGTCAAAATTTTAAGTTCCAGATTCTTCGCCAGAAACAGTTTAAAAAACGTACATATCGAAGAAGAAGATAAGCTAGCAAACATGTAAACAATGCAGGTTCCATAATATTTTGCAAATGTTTTTTTTTGCAAATGTTTTTGAAGAATGAAAAGTATTCAACGTGTCTGTTAGCTCTCATAGATACACACAATGTGTTTTGGTGTGAAACATTGATTGTAAACATAACGTTGTGTGTTTGTAATAAATCTCCTCTGGGCCCTTTTAAGAAATAGATGTCAATGTTCTTACATATTGCTTGTGGTCTTTATTTCCTTATAAATGGCCGTTGTGTAAATGTGATGGAGCACAATATGTCCCTCGGAGGTGGAAAAATGCCATTCTTCTGATGCTTTGCAGCATTCATCACCTCCATTCAATCCATACTGCATTATTGTTCACTTATTGTACGGCATAATAAAAGTGGCGTAAACAAGGTGGAAGGGAAAAAGTCCAGTGTCAGTGGAGAAGGTTGGATCATGTACAAACAAACAACACAATCTTAAAGCTCTCCTGAAATACAATGGCAGTCAGTAAGAGGAAGCAAATGTGAGGGCGGTGTTCCATTTATTGAAGCCAGACAAAAGCCAAGCAGCAGAAATCAGCTCTGACTGTAGGCGGGACAAGGACAAGTGACTGATGACAGTGTAAACCAATTTACAAAAGTCCAGGTGGGTGGAATGTAATGAATGGATGACTTTTTCATGATCTTGAATTAAGAGCCTTACATTTTTGGGAGTGACGCTAAGCTGAAATGGTTGACTTGATGGCTTTATCTGAGTTCACACCAAGGTTTTGGGGGAGTGCTGGAAGAAAAAGGACCAGCGTGGGATCTTATTCCTTTTGATTAAAATTCAAACATCATTGAAATAGAACAATGTTTGTTGATCACACCCCTGTTGCTTTGAGTCACTTCCCAACTCTGTCAAATAAAGCAATGATCTTACGAGTAATTATAAGTGAAGTAGAGATGGACAAAAGGGGTGGACAGAGCTGGAACAGAACAGACTAAAGGGAGCAGGAAATGATAGCAGAGTGGAGTGAAGTGGCCCAGAGGAGACCTGTAGTGGCTTCACCCATTAACCTATTCACCCATGTGGATTGCAATTACATAAGTACTCGTAAACATAAAAACACATGAGCACAATGCTGATGAAGACAAATGTTTTTTTTCTGCAGACATGGGCAAAAACACAATCGTCACCACATGTGTACAAATACAAATCTGCTCTGTCGCGAAATCATGCTCTGTAGGAATGCTGAGAATTGTTTGTGTGCTCATGCATTGTGTACGAGTATATATACCAATTTATAGTTATGCTTTGCAGATATGTGTGCACCAGCGTGTGCATTTGAGTGTGTGGAGGAGGGGGAGGTTTAGCAGACAGTTTGTGCTCCTGTGAGCGGCTCTGGCATCATCAACATAACGAGCGGGTTGAAATCTGTGGAGGGTGAAAAAGCAATTTACTCTCCCACAGCTGAGGGGGATTCACCACCACCATTAATTATCTGTGTCTGTGTGTGAGCGTGAGTATATTTGTGTGTGTACGTACACCTGCCCATATGCATATTCAGCCACATATATATATGCGTGTATATGTGCAGGTGAGTGTGTGCGGCACTTCTCCCACAGAGCAGATTTGTGTGTGCTAAATGTATATTTAAAAGTGTTTGCCATGGTGTGGACGCCTGAAGGTGACTTCCAGCATCCATTTCCTCCTTCAACCTCGCTCATTGTTAAAGAATCTGGAAAGAGTCACACCGCCGCATTGTCACACATCCATCCCTCCAAGGCCAGGCGCTGCTTTATATGTGCACAGTCATCATCATCAATGTCTCTCCCTCACTCATTCTCACTCTCTCTGACTCACACACACACACACACACACAGTCAGATACAAATACACACAGTGCACAACACACATTAGTGCATACACATTTGGCTGTGGCCAGACAGAGAAAACGAAGGACAGAAAAATAAGAGACAGATGGATGGATGGATCAAACTTGAGGAATAAGGAAGATAGAAAGGGCTGGAGGTGTAAAAATAAGGTTTTTTCAATCGATGATGGTAAACAGAGTGAGAAATGATAAGAGAAAGAATGGAGAGAGAAAAGGTAGAATGGAGAGAAGAGGGACCTGCTGGTCCTCATAGATGTGAGTGACATTATAATGGAATAGTTGTCCGTCACGCACTTGTAACACACTTACACAGGCGTACACACCATCCCCCGGGCGCTGGTTTCCATGGCTGAGTCCGTGGCTTGTCGCTTGCAGAGCGACAGAACAACGCTTAATCACCAGGAGAGAAAGAGAAGAAAGAAGCAGGATGCTTGTGGAGGATGACAGTTTGACTCCTCGGCTTGTTATTTTCCCTCTTGAGTGAACATGTGAACACATAAATTCCCACATACACATATAGACTGGTGCACAGAACTGCACACTCACACGTACACACAATACAATCTATTGCGTCATACCGGACCAATGTCCTCTGAGACTAGTCCTCTGAATTCATAACGGCACAACCAGATCAGTATGCCACTAATCCAGTCATAAAGTCATTTAAAGTAAGACTGATGCTTGACTTTCCAATGGAGATGCAGTGTTACATTTCAAATGTAGTTTTAAATGTTTAAATGTCATTATGTGCCAGAGGATCAAAATGGAAGATGGACGACAGAGCCCTCCATCAGAAGTTAAATTTAATTCAAGAACTGTAAGAGGGAAAATCAGCCTCAGCTGTTTGCGCCACATCATAAGACACTGGAGCAATAAATGAAATGCAGTAAAAGCATATAGACTAATAATACACTTTGTACGAGCTCAATCTCAGAAGTATGCTGGTTAGATTGTCGAAGCATAAAAAAGCACTTGTCCCAAATACATGAACACAACTGAATGGTGTTGTGTTCAGCAGCATTGTAGTACGACTCATATTCATCCTTTTTGTCTCAGTAAGCATGGCATGTGAGAGAAACATCTGACACTTTGGGCATCAGTTTGGTGTGAATGGACACCCGTGGACACAGAGCACGGACATGTCAACAATAAGACGGCATTCTAAAATGGTAAGGCTGACGTTGGTCACTATTTTTCTGAGGGACCGCAAATCCTTTGAGAAGCCAACAAGGTGTTGGTTTGTTTCTCAGTACTTTTAAATGTTCCCTACCCTGTTTGTGTGTCTCTCAAATCCAAGCCCATTCGTCCCTGTTGAAGACACAAAGCCTTTAAAACAGGCCATATCAAAGGGCTAAATAATCTACTCATACTGCTGGCCACTGTAGTTTTTAGCAAACAGTTTCTAATCAGAGGTAAATTGTTAATTTGTCTGGGACTATTTTCAGTGGTGGATTAATACACATTTGGCTATTGAGTATTTACAGCTACAGCGCCGTGTATAAGATTGACTCAAAATAAACTACAGTTACCATGTTCATGGTGATGAAGGACCATGACACCCATTGACACTGATGTGTTTTTCTAGTTTTTGGACAACAATTGAACTCTATGGCACAGAGGAATAAGCTTCTTGGCTACACAGGCAAAACTTGTTTGTAGGATTACATTTTGTCAAACTGAATCCTGTTACACAGTCACTTGAAAGCAGAGTCTTGGTGATATCTTCTAATACTGTGCATCATCAAGTATGATCCTTGCAGTGAACACAACATGCTGTCAGGCGAATAGAGCGCACTGCCTTCTCACACGGCACATGTTCACAACCTTAGCAATAACTTTACTTGAACTTAACTTTTTACTTATAGGCTGTCTGGTCAATGACAACAGTTAGAGTTAGATTCATGGGAAGTGAGATGGTTGCGTTAGTTTGAAAATATCAGGGTCAGAGCCAATCAGAGGCAGAGTAGGGGCATTTAGTCTCTTCATCGGTTTCAAGTCAAATCATTCAGATACAGAGAGAGAGTGGGTTTTGTCAGGAAATTATTACCAAGGTCTCGACCATATGGCCATGAGCGGTATGGCCGAGATGGACTCTCTTCCCTTGGCAGTCTTCTCACTAGATTATGAAAACTATCATCTGTGAGACAATCTGGCCTCCTTTGTTAGCGAAAAGATGCCCACTCATTCCTAATTAGCATCTGCTCTCTCCTCTTCTCCCTCCTCCACACCACAGAGATCCAAAATAGCCGTATACGAGAAGATGTGGTCGTATATGAAGTCTGCCGAACCGACCGTCTTCACCAAAACCACAATGGAGGGCGTGGCGAGGGTCCGTAAATCCAAGGGGAAATATGCTTTCCTCCTGGAGTCCACCATGAACGAGTACACGGAGCAGCGCAAGCCTTGTGACACCATGAAAGTCGGGGGGAACCTGGACTCCAAAGGATATGGGATTGCTACGCCGAAAGGCTCACAGTTAAGGTGGGTGGAATAGTGTAACAATAGGAGACAGTAACAAAGCTGATACTGTCCTATTGCTGCGATATTCCACCTACCCTGCTGTGCCTTTTAAACTTCACCTAGATTAACCTGTCACTGCTGTCAGGTGAAAATCGCCCTCAACAAATGAAGAATTAAGTTACAGTTGACCAGTATTTGGATGTTGATTGTTTCTCACGAGTACTAAATTCCCTGTAACGATTTTGGCACAAGTCCAATTTATGTATTCCGTATCATTATAAACTCCAAAAGCAAAGAAGCAGTTATAGATTCTCACCCAGCAGCAGCGATATAAATATGATAAAGTATGTTAAATATGCAGATTATGTGTTTCATCCTCTCCTGTTTGTTTAATTCCCTGATTTTTTGACATCTTCTTACATTTTTTTTTCCATTCGTCCGTGCTTGTCCTCACTTTTTTCCTGCTACCTCTCTGTTCATTTAGGGCCTTTTAGCTCCATTTCTATGTCCTCTGTCACTGTCATTCATCCATCGCTGTATGGTCACATCCCATCTTTCTTTCCTCTTTTAACCACTCTGTTTCTCCACAGGGCCACCTTACAGGTAACTTTGTCCATTTGTCTGCCGTCTCATCCATTCGTTCCTTTCATCCTCAGTGATGGTAGTCATGATGGTGATGATAATGATGACGGTGATGATGATTATGATTATTATAGGAGAGATTTATTCACTCAAAATGACTGCAAGGAGCGGCAGAACCTCAGACTGCTGCCGCTACATCCAAAGCCTTGAGGGGGAATTTATAGAAGAACAGGAGACAAAAAGTGAAAAACAGGAAGTAGAGGGGCCTGGCCAATGGGGGGACTAGAAACTAAACATAATACAGGATCCCACATCAACAATACTGAGCCACAAATGAGAGAAAAGAAAATAGTTCTTCAATTTTACACAAACTAAATAAAGAACATATTAATGGTAATTGGACAACACCAAAATAAACCCAGATCAGAAAGTAATCAGTAGTTTATTTAAAAAAAAGAGAATGAGGAAATGAGCTGGAGGAAATGATGAGAAAGTGACTGAGTTTAAGTTCTAAAGTTGGTCCTTTTGTTTAGATGTTCCCTCAGCAGACACTTGTTTATCCGGCTTGTTAACTTGAGCCTACGGTAACAGTCCCAGTAGGTTTAACTGAGGTATTCTATCACTGCAAATAATTCATTTTTCAGGTGACTGTGACAGCAGTATAGTGAGACTTTGTCTTTACGATGTTACAAGTGACTGCCGAGGGAAAATAATTGACGAAATTCAACAAAGCCGGACCACTTGCTCTCTCTTCTCTTCCTCCATCTCTCTCTGTCAGCATTTCAGATTTGCCTTATGAAAGGCAAAACACAAACAGCACATCAGCCTCACATCCTGTCCTGTAACTTTCCCCTGTGTGCGGTGCAAACAAGTTCCACTAAACCCCAGTCACTGTAGTCTATTCCTTGTTATTTACACAAAGGTTTTTCCGTTTATGAGGGAAAAGTGACAGACAGCGGGTGGATAGGTCCCTTTTTTTAAGCCCCCATCAGAACACATTCCTGGGACTATCCACGGTTGTCTCTGGCTTCTCTCAATCAGCGGAAACCTGATCTAACAGGTGCACACGAGGCAGGAAAGTGTGCATGTCAGGTGAGCCTGCCTCTCCTCTCGGTGCACTAATCACAGCGTTAATTTGACTTGATGATGTTGATGAGGAGATTGAATACTCTGATGATTGAAATGGATGTTAGGACTGTATGTTTTTCTGAAGTACAGCTGCTTTTGATATGATTGTTATGTTACTGAAAAGAAGACATGTTTGAAATGTTTTCATCCATACCTCTTACGTTGATGAGATCAGTTATGGTTTGTAGATTAGATCGCCCCAGAGAACACTCTCTCTTTCTGAATCTCTTAAATATCTTTACTGAGAGAGCTGAACCCATAGAAGGCCGGTGTTTTACTCTTACTTTCCTAATTTGTCCTGAGCTGACAACCTTTCAGTCACAAGCCAGCTCCTACCTGCAGTCTACTAGCACACTGTGATGAGATAGGACTTCCAGATAGACGTGTACAGACGAAGAGGCAGGCTAACAAACAAGCAGACAGCGACTGCAGTGACCATTGTATAGATTTTCACGGCTGATTACAGCATCGCACAAACAAAAGAGTGGACAACAGAGGGTGGTAGCAAGAGGAACAAAGTATTTTATGAAGGGTAGCTGTTAAAAACAAAGATGTAGCGAAGCAGGAGAGACGGGCCAAAATGTATTCACAAAGGGCATGCAGGGAATAAGCTGACAAAATCATTCAGCCCCTGCAGCCATGTTTTATAGACACCTTTCTGGACATCGCAGTAAGGGAGCAGGCACGTATTGAGGCAATGGAGAGACATTTGCAGAAATAGTGAATTGGTAAGAGTTGGAGCAAATTAAACATTCTGGTTCTTTATATCTCATAAGACTGCTGTTGGGTTGTCTTATCAAAGGCGGTGCATTAATATAAAGAGCTTACACGGATACATGTGCACACACATGAAAAAGCTGAAATGCAATATCAGGAATGCATGAAATTCCTGATATTTAGCTCTGTGTTCCCTGATTTTGTTTGGAGGTCAATCCCTTCAGGGGTGCTGTATGAAGCTGGAGTCACACACACACACACACACACACACACAAACATACAAAACCACAGATTGAGAGTAGCAATAAGGCAGGAGAGCATCAGAAGGGGACAAGAGCACCATCAGCAGGCTGCAGAGCGCTGGTTAACACACTTAATATTACAATCTCACAGTCACTGCGGAGCATCCTGTGTTAGTGCAGCGTCCTGTACAAGAGAGCACATGACAGCTCAAACAAAACCATTTTAGGAAGTATCTTACGTAATTAGACAGAGAGTCAAAGAGAAAGATGTTGCCTGGGGTGCATCCTTCCCCACTAACCCACCTTTGTCCCCTGAACCCCTCTAATTTCCCCCCCCCCCCCCTCTGCTCCCTCTCCTTCTATTTTCCCTCCCTTTTTTCCTCCTGGCTGTGGTCCACGTCCATCTTGTCTGTCTGTCCCTCCAACCTCTGACCAAACTATCTTATCTGTCCCTCCTTTTTTACTTAAAGAAATGCGGTCAACCTGGCCGTGCTAAAGCTCAACGAGCAGGGCCTGTTGGACAAATTGAAAAACAAGTGGTGGTATGACAAAGGAGAATGTGGCAGCGGGGGAGGGGATTCCAAGGTTAGCCCTCTCTGTCTGACCACACCACCACTAGGGGGACAGGGGCCGCTCGCCGGCTAGCTGGCGGCGGCCCCCGTTCCGAGAGTGTAATGCATGCATCTGCCCTGGCAAGAGTCAAGCAGCAAAGAGGGAGGGCAAAAGTGACACAGGAAAAATCTCCCTGGGACAACCCTGCAGCTTCAAAAATAGGCACAATGTTGCATCTCCTGTCAGTGAGGTGTGCCTTTTTATACAAAAGGTTCAGACACAGTGACAAAGGTACAACACTTGAGCTTGTTGAGACAGAGAAAAAGAAAAACCCTAAAAAAAAGAATAAAAGCATTCGAGTGAACCAACATTCTTTTTTAAAAGATCAATGTAATATAATTGCGTGTTGAATCATCAGAAATGTGTTAATTTTCAGTGTCATGCAGGGAAATTTGTCCCATTTGCCGGTGAGTGCGTGCCAAGTTAAATCAAGCACACGTCATGATAATAACCATTTTCAAATGTGTTTGGCACCGATCTGGCAATGCCACTCTGAAAGGACAGAGTGTGAAGGTGGAGTGATAAAGACAATTACTATCAAGACAGGAATATTCGCATCCCAGTGGCAGCTCTGGGGAGAGGAGAGAGAAGGAGAAGGAGAGTTGAGTGAGAATCAAATTGCAAGAAGGACAGAGAGAGGCTGAGAAGATACATGGCAGATGAAACAGGTTTTAAAATGTCTGATGGTAAAACGAGACCTAAGAGAGAGTAGCTCTTTTGAGCTCAGGTTGACTTGAGGCAGAGGGGAGGATGAATAATTGATAGCAACAGAATGCAATCAAAGGATAAAGTTTCAGTGCCAATTCATTTTGTAGACGTTGAGATTTTTTATATTGGATAAGTTTAAACTTTGGCCTGCTGGTGGCACTAAATGAAAAGTCAGATGATGATTACTAAAGTCAGGATTTGCCCTCTGTTCAAAATTTCATGCCAATCGATCGAAAATTGAAAAGATATTTCAGTCTGGAACAAAGTTGTGCACCGAATGACAGACAGACAGACAGACAGACTGAACCACCTGACAGTTGCCTTTCAGTGAAAATATGTGCTAGGGATGCAAAATGCCATATGAGTGCAACAAGAAAAGATTATATCTGAAACAAGATCGGAGTTTCCTCTCGCCTCATCTGTAGAGTTTATGAAATCAGCTACACATTCAAACCTGCCTCGATGTAGCTCTCTCTCTCCCAGTTGTAGCACAGCGCTAGCCTGATGCCAATAGCCCTGACTTAACAGTACTTGCCTCTGGCTAAGTGTAGGATCAGCTGGGGCAGCATGGGTGTGTTACCTGAAGTGACAAAGGTGGGTCCCACTCATATGTCTGTAGCTCGCCTTAGCTCCTCGCTCCCCCCAGCCCCTCCTCAACGAGCATACACACATGTACTCAGTGGGATCCATCCTAGGTCGCTTGATGTGAACAAGTACTTTTCTGTGTAACTGAGCTGTGCAATGCAAATGTGAAATATCCTAATAACATAAAATAACATGACCTATGATGTTATTTATGTTATTTTTACACGCGAAGAACCCCGGTAAACCTTGCAGTTTTGAAACTGAGCGAAGCAGGAGTCTTAGACAAACTGAAAAACAAATGGTGGTATGACAAGGGAGAGTGTGGACCCAAGGACTCTGGAAGTAAGGTCAGTCTCACGCTGCTGCGGCCCTCAGAACGCTAGCCTGAAACTCTCATCCTGAATACGCTCCAGATTACTGCAACTACTGTTTTAGCAACAGTCAATATTTTCAGTTAGCCTGAAATGTATCTTAAATGTGCTCCACAGTAGACTTAACTGTCCATTTAGTGATTCCCTGCAACATTTTCCTACCTCTACTTTAATGCTGAACCACATTTACCTAAATATGCATCAGAATAACTCAAATTTGTGTTCAGTTTCTGTAGCAATCTGTGGCAGTCCCATCTTCATTACAGTTAGCATTCGAAATGCAATGTCAATTTTGAGTACTGATACTTTTAGCATTAACAACTTAGCAACTATTGGCTTTTGCCTCAATGTTTAAGCTTTAATCTGGAAATCTATTTATTTCTTGGAGTAACGTGTGGTAATGCTTCATTTTACAGGTCCATATTTTTTAGATAAAATCTGGTCTGAAGACTTCAGTGCGCAGCAGTTCACTTCATATGGATTTTGTTAACAGACAAGCATTCTATTGTATTATCAATTTAACATAGTATGTTCAATAATATATTAACACTGAATTAATAAAGAAATGGGTTTAAGTGGAGCAGTTCTTTCCTCTGGAAATCAACAACTGCATATATGCTAAACACAACCTACTTAACTTTAAGTAAATTCACCACCAAACTCCATTTCAAAAAAGTATTTAGACCCAAATTTGTTCAGAGGATTCCTACAAAATGAGTAGAAAAGTATGGACCTGTAATATATAGTGTTGCTCCCTATATCTACCAGTTGAATATTTGCAGCTGTTTTGTGTCAGTGTAGAGTATGATCTGCTCCACTGTAGATCTTTAGACTATTGGAGCATTTCAATTCTATTAAAACTGCAGTGAAAATCATCAGCGCTCAGATTAAAGCCTGCTCTTCTTGACCTGATTTAAATGTTTATTCAAGCTGTTTTGATATCATGTTACTATGCTACAGTTGTAGACATATTCTGTAGTTATATTGACTGTTACAGATGTGTAGTATGTAGTATGTTGTGGTGATAGTCGTAATAATTGTAGAAAAGTAGAATGTAGTTGTATGATAACTCATAATTAAGTGATAACAAATGTAATTTCAGTGGCATACAATAGTACATTTGCAAAAGTATAACACTAAATATTACTTTTTTTCTGTGACAATCTCCATTTCTGTGTCTAACCAACTGTATCTACTGTTTCTCTCTGCTTTTTCCCCACCTCTTTTCCCATATGCTCGCCCCCTATTCTCCTCCCTCTCGTGCTTTCTTACTTCCATTATTATCCTCTTCTCCCATCTCTCAAATTTTCCTTACACCGCTTGTCCCTTTTGCCTATCTCCTCTCCTTAATCACATATTGTCTTTTTCACACACCTACCTAAACATCCTCCATCATCGTCCCACTCTGCTCCTTCGCGCCCTTTTGTTTTTCATTTGTCACCCTTTTCCCCTTCTGTTTTTCCTTTCCCATTGACTCCTTTTCCTTTAACTCCATCCCTCTTCTGCCTCCTTTACCTCAACCCTTCCTTTTCCCCGTCACACCACTCTTCCCCAAACCTCATCCCACTGCCTCTCTCCAGGACAAGTCATCCCAGGCTCTGAGCCTGTCCAACGTGGCGGGGGTCTTCTACATCCTTGTGGGCGGCCTGGGCCTGGCCATGCTGGTGGCCCTGGTCGAGTTCTGCTACAAGTCACGGGCCGAAGCCAAGCGCATGAAGGTGGACCTTAGCCCCCCCCACTGCCCCAGCCCCTCCCCCAGCACCCAGAATCTAGCCACTTATAGGGAGGGGTACAACGTGTACGGCTCCGAGGGGGTCAAGATATAGGGGTAGGATTTAGAGGCTCCCATATAGGTGGGGTTATGGTGGTGTTGATCATGGTGATGGTGCTGTAGATTATTGTATTGTCAATGTAGAGGCTGACGCAGCAGCCCCACGCAACCGTGTTGTTCTTCATGTGGTGATGAGGATGTGGTCAAGCATTGTGGAACCAATGTAGCTTTTTATGTTTCGTGAAAGTTTTTGGCTGTTTTGTTTCTTTATTGATCAAATATTTCTTAGATTTTTGGGTTTAAATTTGATTTGTTACATTTTTTTAAATCTTTCATTCTACAGCATTTCACCCCTGGCTAGATTGGGGTTGGATTTGTGTGACTACAGATTTGGTTCCATCGTCTTTGGCTGCAGATGATGAGGATGACATTGATGCTCTTGGCTCATGACATGATTAGGCACCTGCATTGTAATTTTAGCTAATAGTTAACAAAATAATGACAGCGAAGGGATGCACAACTCCATCATCAGGGACTAGTGCTGTGCTAAGTACATTTTTGTATGCTGTATAGGGCTGCAACTAACAATTAATTTCTTCATCGATTAATCTACCAAATAATATCCCAATTGAGTATTAATTAATTAATTAATGAACAGTTATATTCATTGTACTATCACATAAGTCGATTAAAGCAGGAAATCCTCACAAAAGAAGATGAAACTACAGCAAGTAAAATCTTAAACTACTTTAAGTTTGTAGCAATAGTCTACATTGACACTTGAGAGCACTGCTACTGTGGTGTTCCTCATTAAATTCAGTTTTGCTTCTAGCTACAAATTAATTAGCCGACGTGTTGGCATCAACTATCACTAATTTGGGTCTGAATAAAACTTTTTCAGCAATAATGTGATAGATATTTCAGGACTTCAAAAACACTATTAAGTTGTTTTTATGTCAGTGGACGTCTGCCGTAATTTTGGTAACTAGATTAGTAGGACCCCTGTAATGTCAGAAAGACATTTGGGCATGAGCTTGCATGAAAAACCTTGTTTGTAAAGAACCTTTTAAAGCCAGTTGACACTGAGCCAATTCAAACCAATTTAGGATAAGACTGCACTTTTGACACCTTGAGCAAAGTTTCAAACATTCCCTTTAAATACTGATCTAATCGTGTCCATTCAGGTAACATGTATAATCAGGTACATTTGAGTTATTATGGTAACAAATGAAATCCTCAGCAGCAGTTTTTAATTGGTTTTAATTGTTGTCCATAGATGATAGTCAACTTGCAGCCATCATTTGATTTAGTGGTATTACATTCTGTAAATTCTAAATCCCTGAATCCTATCTAAGATACTAATTAGAAACCAATCCCTTATGGGGAAACTATTTGCTAATCCAGACTTCTAGGAGCTCATTAAAACAGAAGCAGTGGTTTTATTTTGATTACCGGAGATGGACTCATAGATCTATCAGACCATGACTAGAAATATCAAGTGTCTACATGGGAATCTAGTTTACAAACAGCAAAACAAGGTGCAAGGTCCATCACTGCACAATTGCCAGATTTTAATCTTACTGAACTGACGTTTCCCTAGTTCTGGTGGCTAGTAGTCGGCAGTGTGTCCCACTGCACCTTTAATGCGTGGTCCATAAACTGGAGTTGTGCAGCCCTGTCGTAGATGGTTCAAACAGAGACTCTGACTTATTCCAGCCCTGACAACCTCCAAACAGCCCAGTTACTCAGTGTTAATGCAGAGGAATAATTGATGAAGCAAACACTTCATAGAGAACGGCTACTCAGTGACGCTGCTGTAAAAACATGACTCATGTTTATTGATGTGAAACAAGAGGAAATACTGGACCTCAATTTTAACGATCTGCTTAGGGAACCTTAAGAGGCAATTATAAGGTCATATTTGATTATCATCTTGAGCAGATCAATACCCATTTAATGGAAATAATGACAGCTAAATGTGGTACAGTAAATATTGGTTATTATCTGTCTACAGGTAGCCATGCCAAGTTCAAATGAAGTATGAGGTTTACCACAGATAAACCATCTTGAGGGTGGACTGTTTAGGACTAAATATATGAAGGCTCGTTAAATAGTTTCTTAGATGCTCCTTTAGAGTCATCTATTACATGTTTTCTCTTTGGTTTTTAATTGAGCACTACATCAGCATGCCAACACTGATTAAAAGAAGAGGAGGGCAAGAGGAGGATTTGTCTCTGTTTCTGGCGATGTATTACCAAACACAGTTGGCTGTCTTCAGCTGCAGAGTTAACTGCACTGTTCTGTCCTCTAGCTTCAGTTATAGCAGACACATTTCAAGAAGCGTCCCGATCAGAGCTCAAGCAAAACCCAGTTTACTCATTACATGTTCTCAAAAAACGCACAGCCAACTGTAGGATATAAGATATGACAGTGAAACACCACAGAGTAGCCTGTCTGTGTGAAGTGTCGCCCTACTCTGAGCAGTATAGTCAGTCACTCCCTCTCTATGAATCTGAAACCCGAAAGGAAAAATCACTCCTTCATGTTTTCCTTTTGTCTTTTTCCAAAGTCCTCACCTTCTAAATCCTTTGAAAATCCTCACCTGAATTTTTCAGTTTACAGATGCATGGTCACCTTTGAAATGCAGATGTCTACAACCCAAATCCACTCGTCTACTATGTACATGTTTGTTGATTGTGCCTGCGTTTGCATTGACTTTTGCCTTTCGTTAAACTACTGTAACATTTGCACTGTGACATGTGAATGTGTAGTTGGTGGTGCACTCACACATACAGTCACGGGCAGTTCTACCTGTAGTTCAGTTTGTTTGAACAGAGAGAATTGTCGTTCAAACTTTCAACAACTAAGTGCACCCAGAAAATGCTATTTCAAGCAGCCGATGGTGAATTCTGATCAGAAAAACTGAGAGGAGTAGTTCACCCAAAATAAATATAAAGTGTATATAGCACTCACCTTTATGGTGCCAGAAATGTTTTTTCTTTAAAATTGTGCATTTGTGCACAACGAATTCCTTCACGGGAAATGCTTTGTTGAGCAAATTTTGCAAAAATAGTGATGTTTGGATTTCCACAAGCCCACGAATACTTTGATAATGCTGCACAGGAATTTTCAGAAAGTATTTCGGACGATTTATAACCTATAACGTTTCGGGCACTCCGCTCTCTGTAATGCCATTCGATGGAGAACTTTCTCTGTGAGCATAGAGAGCCGAACGAGGTGAATATTATGTACAATTTATGTTGTTTGTGGGTGAACTATTCCATAGAAATGTTCTGTAAGTCTCTAGTAAATGAGTTTCTTACTTCTTAACCAGGCAGTAATAGTAAAATGTGACATTTGAAAAAGCTGGAGCCACCAACTGCACCAATTTTTTGCTTTAAAAATGACTTTACGAATTAATCGATTATCAGAACTGTTGGCAATTAATTTGACATGGACTAATCGATTATTTGATTGTTTCCGCATGAGTAAGCTTACAATGTGAGTCTTACAGCAACAAAAATAGACTGCAAACAGCAAAACTTCCACAGTTTTGTTTTGACTATGTGTGTGATTGCACCCTCACACCTTTCTGTTTGCGTACTTGTGTGTTAAGTGGGTATACTGTACAGACACATGCATGTAAGCGTTCTTTGTGCATGTGTTTTTATGGAAATGTCTGTCTTTATGAAAGTTTGTTGCTGCACAGTTAATGAACTCACTCCACCCTCTACTGGACTTGAATGGTGATACTCTCCTCCAATCACAAACACAAGTTTGCCAACTGAAAATTTGCACAAGTGTAGCTGGCCAATCAGGACGTGCCTACTCAACAACGTGCGTACCCCACAGTATATAAGGCAGCCCACGTTGCTGCTTGACATCCTTTTCTCATCAGAAAACTGATTTGCCCACCGCCTGTATGCCTTTTGTCTTCCACCCCATGTGAGGGACAGGAAGGCAAAGTTACTGCTTTGCCAAGTACGTGCGTTGCCATGTTATGTTGAATGCATGGCCCCCATCAGACACACCGAACAGCTGTTTATGTGCTTCAGGAATGGTGTGGCCAGTAAAGCCCTAGCCAAGAAAGGTCTTGCGGGACAGCTTTGTAAGTACATCTCCCAAGCCTATAGTCAGGCAGGAAGAGGTCCTCCCACTGTGGCCCGCACACACTCTACACGCAGTGTTGGCAGTCTTGTTCGGTGTGGTGAGTGTTGAGAACATATGTACAACAGAGTCGTGGATAACGCCTTGCCCGCTCATACGATTCTATCGCTTGGGCATGTCGGGCTCCTTTTCGGGGTCTGTCCTTGTTGAAACGACACAGGACTGGTGAAAAGGGTGAATGTTGTCGGTTGTGTTGCACCTGACCCACCTCTGGGCATCATACACCTACATGTCCCAGTGCTCTTTGATGATCCAGGCAATGTGGTGTGCAGGGCGTCTAGTGTTTTGGTTTTTGACCCCTGCAGGATCCAATGGCTCTACCCAGTTCAGTTACATAGTATCTGAACAGTATCTGAACATAGGATCAGTGTAGTACACTGCTCACTGAAGAGGGTGTAGGATGTTGAGCAGCCTTGTATAGGGTGGGGTTCACACTTATTTGGGTAGGCAAGTCCTGATTGGCCGGCTAAGCTTATACAAATTGTTTCTGGGCTAACACGGCTCATGATTGGAGGAGAGTATTACCTATAGAGTCCAGACGAGGGTACAGCCTGTGTTCATATAACGAGTGTTACAATACCGTAATCTTTGCATATGCCAATGACATGATTTTTTTTCCAAACTAAATCTCCACTCTGCCATCTCTATTCCCTTCTCTGTCCACACCTCCACCTCTCCTCTCCTCTCCTCGTGTAGCTGTCTTTTTCTGAAGCCATGCGGAACAAGGCCCGTCTGTCCATCACAGGAAGTGTGGGGGAGAATGGCCGTGTCCTGGCACCGGACTGCCCCAAAGCCGTGCATGCTGGCCACGCCTCCCTCCGACACCCTGGCCTTGCAGTGGTCTCCTCCGGACTGCCCTGAAAACCAAAAACACCTTCCGTGCCTTAACGACACTCAAACATACAGACTCCGACAAGGACACACGCAAACCCACTTGCACACACTTACCATTCTCATGCATAACACACACACACACATATATAATTACACATACTCAAATACAAATACTCACATTGTTGCACACTTGAGTACACAAACACACACTGCGCCTCATCATTTCACTTTCCTGCTGCCATTGACTTATTTTACAAGCGATAAGTGAAAAACAACTATGGAGTGAACAGTGGAGAAAAGAACAAAGGACAACTCTGACTGTCACACTTGCCTGCAGCATTCATTTTATAGTTTTTTGGGAGGACACCATCCTGATATCGAGAAACCGACAGGAGAGCCAGCACAGACTTGCGTGAAATGAACTATGAGCTGTGAACATGACCGCAAAACTGATCATGATGATGATAGTGATGAAGATGATGAGCGCAGCTGATCGTAAAGAAAAACAAAAGAAAAAAGAAAGACAACCAAACAACTCTGTTCCTGCTCTGTCTTCGTTGGACAGTGTTGGCCAACGCGCCGCACTCCTTGACAACGCCTTACTAAGACTACAAACATTGTTTTCATCATCATCATCATCATGGTCATTGTCATCTTAACTTGCCTGCAGAGAGTGCCAGGTACTAGCACCCTTAGAAGACCAGAAAACTGTAAGCTTGAACGTTCGGACTGTGCAAATTCGCTACTTTGCCACGAACTGTTCAAATTGAATGAAATGCTTTCTTACTTCGCATATAGAATGATTTCTCGCTCCCAAAACCAGCGAGATAATCAGCCGACATATAGAACAGAAGTAACCTCGAAACACACACGTGTGACTGATCTCGGCCACAGAATTCACAGGGGTTTGTAAAAGAAAAAAATAAACAGTAGTAATTAACTAAGTCCTTCATCAACAGCATCGTCATGACAGTAGAAGTCCTAGATAGCAAATTGATGCTTACTTTTTGCTCAGCGGCAGAGGCGAAGTTTAAACTGTATATTCAGTGATGGAAAGAAAAAATTAAAGATGTGGGCAGATCTCAAATGGTTACCGAACAAAGTGCTTCTCAACCTGAATGCTATGGAGCTTGGTGAAGAAAGGAATGGTGGAGGAAATGGGAATGAATGTGATGTTTACAACCTTTTAATTGTGGAAACTAACTTCTGCCTCCGTGTCCTCTTGGATATTCAATCCAAATGGCCGAGCAACAGAAAAGGCGAATCAAAGATCATCATTCTTTGAATGTTTCCCAGCAGTGGGGTTATTAGAATATAAACCATTTGTTTCAAGGGGTGTAATGAGGTTGAGAACCACTAGTCTATGGTGGATGCGCTTCATTTGACTTGAACTGTAGGTATAATTTTCAATTTCTCTAAAGGTGATGACTCTAATGGGCAGTTTGGTTGTCATTTGAGATCCTCAGTCTTTTTCAGTCGCCGGGGAAAGGTACCACATCAGAAAGCTTGCTTTTTAAAACTGTTGTAAATAACTGCGTAGCAAAACTGAACTCACCTGTCTTTTTTAATCATCTTAGATAACAATTCATTGCAATAATGAATATGAAAGAAAAATGCCACTACTTGTAATTAAGATCAAATCCTTTTTTATAAATCTACATATTATATATAATACAAATAAATATATATATATACGTCTATAGAGAACGTCTATACGTCTATAGAAAACATTGATCACAGATTGTCAGAGGCCATGGCATACATTCTGTTATATGGCTGTTTTTTTGATAACTTGAGAATATTAATATGCCACAGTCTTTGTGTGTCCTGCTCAACACTGAATGTCCATCTGGCAGTCACACGGACACATACGTAGAAACGCACGTACACACATTGTTGCATACACAGGGTCAGCTCAGATCACTCCAGCACCGTGAGAGGTTTCGGAACATTTTATTTTTGCCTGTCTGTCTGTTTCACCCGTAGTTATTCACTGATTTTCATTGTCCGACAGTGTTTTTACCCCAAAACCTTCTGTTGGTGAGCCCCTGAGACAGCATGTCGGTGCCAGTATTCAGCACTGGAACTTTTAGGCAGGGCTACTGCGATTACCAAAATGTAGGGAAACATGGCGAGTGTAGCATTTGTGTTGCATTTTATATCGCCTCAGTGCTTTTTTGTTATTTGTCTTCTCAACCGATATAAGTCAGCTTCAGATTGAAATCCAACACTTGTACAAACTGAGCAGGGTTGGCACATTTTGAGGACATGCTTGGATCCATCATGCTTGGCATGAGCAATCAATCCTACAAAATGTTTAAAATCTGTTATCTAGCATATGGCAGCCTGTTTTGGTGCATCCACCAACTGCCAGCCTAAGGGAGGGGAAAATATACATTTCTTCAATATCTGAGGATCAATTAGGAAAAGAAAAAATATATCTTTAATCATACATCAGTGCAGTTTTACTTTTGTAATGCAACTTAGCCTGGTGGTGATGCCTACATAGAGATTGTTTCATAATACAGCTATACTATGTGTAGGACTGAAATATTGTGTTTTCTGCCCTGCTCACCTCTCCTTTACTTCCTTGTCCTCTTTGGTTTTTTTTCTACTATTTGTCCAGTGTCCTGCCTCCCATCAAATCATCCTCGTTCCTTCCCTTGTTTCGTCTTTCCCGTACCCTCTCCGGGCTTTTATCTCACACACTGTCCCATTGTAAGACAGAACTCTCTGTACAAAGTGCATCTCAGCAATGACAAATTACTTTATTTTCTGCCCTGACTCACTGCAAAATATTGGGATAGAGAACTCAAGACACCAACTGACAATCTGAGTTTCTTCCGGCTCATTGTTCTGAACATTGCATACCTTCTACGTCGTAAGCTCCAACATCTAACAATAAATAAAAAAAACATTGAAAAACTTCCAACTTCTTTGTTAAACTCACACACATACCTCATCACGCATCAGTATGCATGTATTCAAGTCAAACTCAACAATCAAAAGCATGAATGGAAATGAATACCTTAAAGCCACAGGTCTCTCAAACAACAGCCCTCTTTATGGCTCATAAGAATACGGTAGACGGTTTCCATTCACCTCCTCTCAGCCCTGGGGATCAGTTCAGCAGCACTGCAGGAATCCAACATGAGAGAAATACTGAAAACCGCTTCTACGGTGGATACATTTGTGAAGAGACGGTTAACACTGATCTAGCTATCACCACACCAGGCGGATAAACTGTACATGATGCTGTTCTGTTCGTTTTTTTGCCACCTCCAGCACATGCGTAGGACAGCAAAAGCAGACTGCTTGGCTGTCAACATTCTGGCTTTAACATTTTTTTATTTCTTCCTTTGTTTTATGTCTTACCATTTGGTTTCTTTTTCTAGTAAAACATCAATGCTGAACCTGCTCTCTATGCGTGGTTATTGTTGGAATGCTGTTAAGCATTCCAACTATTGTTCTTCGAATCTTTATTCAACTTCTTCTATTTCTTCCGCCGCACCGCTTCTCCTCCTTCATTTTTTAAGCTACAGAAACCGTTCAACTATTAAAATGTTCAGCTCTTTCGCCAGAGGGGTGCTATGACTTTTTATATTTCTAACCTTTAAACTTTTTGAATTATTAAGCTTTTTATTTTCAATGGGATCTCTATGGAGAATATTTTCAAATGGCTTCAGGCACACAGGTGTTTGCGATTGAGCCAATTAGTGATGTTGATAAACACACAGGCTCACAGACACACACGCACATACACTCCTCTCCCTCTCTCTCTCTGTGTCTCTCTCTCATACAGTCATTCAGGTCTTAGGGATCTTTAGAGGTCTTTCCCCCCTCCTCCACCCCCCCCCCCCACACACACACACACACACACGCCATTTTAAAATAAAAGCCCCACAGAATGAATCCTAACTGAAATGCTTGTGATGAGCCTGTCATTTAATAACCGGTTTGTGTTTATCTAACATTATGATTCTGTCTCCTCTCCCCTTCTCCCCCACACCCCATTTCAAAATAAAAGCCCCAGAGAGTGAATTCTAACTGAACTGCTTGTGATGAGCCTGTCATTTAATAACCGGTTTGTGTTTATCTAACATTATGATTCTGTCTCCTCTCCCCTTCTCCCCCACACCCCATTTCAAAATAAAAGCCCCAGAGAGTGAATTCTAACTGAACTGCTTGTGATGAAGCCTGTCATTTAATAACCTCTGTTTATGTGTCAAACATGATGATTATGTCTCCTCTCCCCCTCCCTCCCCCACCCAGCCCCACCCTTTCAAAATAAAAGCCCCATGGATTAACTGTATTTAAACAAGCTCAAAATTAGGCTTTTTTGTTAAAAAAATGAATGCTCTTACTAATACTGCGACAACTACTACTACTGCTGCTAATATAGTATTACTACTACTGCTACTACTACTTCCACTATAACTTTTGCTGTTGCTACTATTACCACTACTGCTACTGCTATTACTGCAGAGCCATCACTGACAAGTATTTCCCATCTCTTTCACACACAGAGACACGCTCATGTACACACACACACTCACACACCATGCTGGCTTATTACTGACATGTATTTCCCATTTACCCAAAGATGAAGCAAAATAACAATTTTGAGGTGGTTCCGCCAACCTTTTAACCTTGCACCTTCACGTGTGAATGCACACACACACACCTTCAATCTACCTCTTTTATTGTCACGGTGAAGCGACAGCAGCCTTTTCACCTTTTCATTTGTATTGGCTCATTTCATCTCAGCCTCAGTCTTTCCCTCCCTGAACTCCGCATTACCCCCATCCTGTTCAGCCCCTCCTCATTTCTCGTCTGTTCTCCCCCTCTTTTCCTCTGCTCGTTCTCTTTATCCTCCCACCTCCTGTCATACTTCATCTATCCATTTTCCTGCGTTCCTCTCTGGGGAATCCATCTCAAACCCTGATTTCTCGTTCACGGCCCCTCTCTTACTTCTTCTTTGAGGTGTCTCTCATGATCGGAGAGGAAATTGAATTCCACCAACACTGTCAGCGCACACAAGCAGCTTGTGGTCATGCTGTTTTGTCCTTGTAGCTGTTGGACAGGCAGACTGCTGAGATGTGCATTTACTAAATTACATACACGTTTACCTTCATACAGACGTTATGTGTACAACGAATGAGCACACATGTGACTCGACATGGCTGGAATCCAACAAATATCATTTTCTGACTGAGTGAACAATAAATCTGACATTTATACATTTCTAATGCTGTCCGAAAAGTTTGACTAAAATATGTTTGATTTACATTTCTAATGCTATCCGAAAAGTTTGACCAAAATATGTTTGATTTAGATTAAAGAGTGAATCAAATGGAACTGATTACAAGTTGATGAAAAACCAAAGGTTTCTTTCAGTATGATTATCGTAGCTCTTTCCGATCTCAGTGAAAACTAAATATGTGCTGCTTTGCGGCCAAGTATTCCCTCATCCTGTGATACATATATTTGTTTTTAAATGTAAACTAGGAGTGCAAGTCACCTTCTAATCATCGGCAAATCTCAGAAGAAATGGTAGAGAGGCTGAAAGAGAAAGAAATACTACCAATGTGAATCACATCAAGTTTTTGAAGCTCGGTGATAAAAAGCAGCATTTCCCCAAGGTGCTTTTTGAAACGAGTCACAGCTTCTTAAATCCAATGCCCAATGGTCACAACAACATTACCGTACACTACACGATAACAACATTTGGGTTGTGTGTTAATCTGAAAGCCTTAAATATATTCTTGCCCC
Source organism: Melanostigma gelatinosum (assembly GCF_949748355.1). NCBI lineage: Eukaryota > Metazoa > Chordata > Actinopteri > Perciformes > Zoarcidae > Melanostigma > Melanostigma gelatinosum. Next base: position 10,024,176 of record NC_136640.1, read on the forward strand.
TCCACTCTGTGTCAGAATATACAGCAAACATTGCCTCATTTAGAGTGGCTGAAACTGAACATGCTGTACAAAGTGAACCTCGAACCTTCATGCTCTTTTGTTCCAACTAACATTTTAAAAACAATCTTAAATTGTGTAGCCTGTGCCATTATGATGTCATTCTTTTCAACAGCTTCGCTTTCCAGTTTTGAGTAACTTCACACCAATCTCAAACTCCACAAAGTTCACCAAAAAATTGTTTTTAATACAGAATGAGAAAAATAAAGTGTTTTTTGAACATTAAAGCATGTAAACATGTTCACGTAGAAAACATGAGCACATTGTTTCCTTTAAATGTCACACGTAGAGCATTTTAACTTGAAACTAATTGATACAGTAAAGGGATTATTGAGGAGCATAACTGTATTTCCCACCAATCTACACTGTTAAAGAAAAACCTCAGTGAAATGAAAATTGTTCATAATCCTGCAGCAAGTCTGCGACCATAAGATCATCCCTAAGGTCGACATAAACTGTTTTTAAAATCTCAAAACACCTGGGTATACTGAATGTCAGACATGCTCACAATCCATGGGCAGAGACCTTTTATCTGTAGCCAGAGTGAGATCTTTTCAGTTCTAGTCTTGGTCACCAGTGGAACAGTGAGCCAGAGGACCTTGAGGGCATCTCAGTCCGTGGACAATGTTTCAGTATATTCTTACAGCTTTCTCTGCTCTGCTGAGAATCCTTGATGTTTTTCTTCCATTTTAGATGTAAAGCTCTGAACTGTAATATTGTATACAGCCTGACTTGAGTTTCCTAATTTGACTGAATTACCGTAATATTTAAGGTATAGGACATAATAAAAGAAGATTGAAGTATTCGTTAAAGAAAAAAAAAAAAGTCCCAAAGTATTAAAAATAAATATTGTAGTATTTTATTCTCCACCTGGCATTTGCTGCCATGTCTCAGACAATCCACACAGCAGTCACTGCATGCCCTCGGTGTTGAGGGAACCTTTTTCATGACAATACGGCAGATTTTCACACCAGTTTTAAATCCAAACAGTGCTGAAGAATGGCCTTTTATATATCTTTCATCTCACAGGCAGACAACAAAATAACCCTTTTTATTTTTTTTATAGAAAATAAACTAGTCTTTGTGATTCGATCTGCCCGCTTTGAGTCACGCCATGCGTGTGTCAGCGTGCATGTTCGTAGAAGGATCTGTAGCACAGGTGATTTAAGAGTTTGAAAGAATTGTCTTTGTTCAATTCTAATGGTATGCCTTCCTTCTGCAGTAAAGAGGTTTCGTACCACTATGACACAAATACTATAAACAATTTATATATGAAATGCAAAAAAAAAATGAACAAATGTCACTGGGTTACATCATTGTACCGAAATCCTCCAAAATGTTGACTCTTTCGAGATGCAGGGTTTGTGAAGCACATCAGTGCTCTCAAAGTGATTTCAAACGCTTGTCTCTTCTTATTAGCCTGCATTGATCCAAGGAACCCCCAATTGGCTTCCTGAGGAGCATAAATACAGAGGAGACTAATGTTTTTTTTCTAATTATCTTCTCATTCTCTTTTACCATTATTCTTCAAAGGCAATGCAGAGTACATCAAGGCAAGAGAGCGAGACCACAGAGGCGGGCCTTCAAAAGCAGTACTTTGGGGCTTGAATGGGTAACACAGACTTTATTAAACTCTGATCATTACAGATTTTGTCTGGAGGTCACATTTATTTTCCTCAGCAAAAAATATGAAATAATTGATCAACACAGAGGCACATGGACTTAGTAAGAAATCATAAAAACAACGTTATAAGTACATATATTAGAAGAAAATAATAAAAAGGGCTGCTTGGCCGGTTAAGCGACCTGATATCAAGTTGCTTGAACAGACAAACATTAAAAAGGAGTTATTCTTTACAAAACAACCAAATGGGATAGTAGTGGGTTTGATGTGTTGGACAACATTACCTTCAGTACAGACCAGCAAAATATAGTTTCCAGCAGCCAGTAACACTTCACAGTATATTCGTAGCACAACAAAACTGGAGAAAACACAGCATTCAAAAAGAAAAATATTACATACATTTTTCTGGCATGCACACCATAACTTCCAGTACCTGCCCATCGCAGATGTTCAGACTCTTCTCCAAGTCCACAAATCTTAATGACAAAAACAGCACATCTTAATAGACCTTTTTTTTCACAGCAGACATTCTGGCGTGTCACACAAGGAAGAGTAACAGGTGTAAATAACAATCAAATTAATGATGGCTGGATTCCATTCTAGATGCTTCAGTTTCAGGGTCCTGGTATTGTAGCCTGCTCTCGCCACATGCCGTATGAATGACTCGACAATTAGTCGTGTTAGATCATTTAGTGTGCAATAAGAACGCCTTCATGTCATTCATTCGCGATGTAGTCTGTACTGACTGCAAAGTAAATGTATCCGCTAAATAACAATGTACTTATGTTGCGTTGTTGTATTGTACTTGGTAGATGTAGTTTTTTTTGAGCCCAACAAGCTGAGCGTTTTCTTAAACCTAAAGTGAGACACATGGAAAGCCGTTTCACAAAATGAACCTTATAGTGTATAAATGCCACACGAAAAGTGCTGTATGAATGACATGCAAAAAGACAAAATGCGTACTAGTGACGTGCAGAAATGTTGTATCCACCTTCCCATGAGATCGGGTTGGGTCTTGTGTCACACTTTCACACTGTCATGACTGAACAGTCATTGTAAATGTTATTAGTAACCCCTGTGCAGGTAACAAACTCCGGTTCTGCCGAGTGGAGCCAACGAGGAAGTGTCTTAAAAAGTCACACATTTTTAGCACAAGCGCTTGACAGCAAAACATAAATACCATAAAAAATCTCTCTGTACAAGTAACAATACTGTGCTTTTGCTTTTGAATGTTGGAAGCTGAATTATACAAAGAAAAACCCATCCAGTAGAAAAAATGAATGCAGAGTAAGACTACATGGTTCCATTCTTTCATATAGAACATTATAAAACATTTCCACAAAGGTCAGGATGCTTTGCATTGATATCCCAGCATTTCATGTTTAATACTGCACATTTTGCGCATTTCTGTATTTGAATGAGGTGCTAAACATTTCATAAATCAAATATGTTCAAGGCCAATCAGCCAAACAAATATATTATTATATTATATCTTATCATCATGGCATCTTTTCTGTCCTAGCACCCATTTCATGAAGACATCATAAGGCACTGCTTTATCATGTTGGTCATAAATATGCCAGCCCTCTCTCTCAGTCTTCTCCTTGGCCAGATTTCAAGTCAGGAATGATCATTTAACCCTCCTGTTACCTTCAAATTTACTAACATCTTTTACTATTGGGGTCAATTTGACCCCAGCAATTTGCAGCAATATGCAGATCAGAATAAAATCTCACTGATTGACATATCATTTAAAAGAGATCATTTGTTGGTGTTTTAATGGCTTTATATTATCTCTAAGTACATATTTTTGTTATCTGTAAAGTTTGGAATGAAAAACTATTTCTGTTATGAAGACTAGTAACATTCGTTATGTTCGGGGTCAATTTGACCCCAGGAAAAACAAAAGCAATTTCCAAAATTTTGAAGGATTTTATTTTTTTTAAAGAACATCATCATCATCAGAACATCAGTAAAGAACACATAACACTTCTGTATGTACAAAAAAACTATAAAAAAAGACATGTGTGCATCAGGGATTGTTCTATGCTACTAATGCGAATATGTATGTGCGAGATAGTAAAAAACAAAGTTACATGGTCACTAAAATTAGTTTGACAGAATACGAACTGACAGAATATGAACAGTATGTTATTTTTCCTTCAGGCCACCAGAAGGTACATTCCAGCCTGTTATTTGCACTACTGTACACATGATGTGCAGAGAGTGCATGCATGTTCCTTGCAGATGTATTTCACACAGGTGTTGCTGGTCTTGGAGTCATTTCTGTTGGGACAGACCTGGCACCTGCCACGTTTCTTGCCTCCAGTTTGAACCACTAGAGGAGTTGGGGTGTATGTCTCTGTTTGGATGTCCTTCACAACGGTTGCAGCAGCTGTTGATGCTCTCGGAAGGCACCGTCTTCTCTCGATATGAGGTTTCACCAACGTGTAACCCAGTTGCTCCAGGAAAATCCTCCTTTGACTCAGTTTTCCGCTGTTCCAGTCCTTGTTCATTTCCCTCCATATTACAAAGGCATTGTAGGCGCTCACATCAATGATGTTGAAGAAAATTACAAGGGGCCAACGGGCAGTCATGCGTCGGCAGCTGTATGTGGCTGTGACCTTGTCCATGTTATCAACACCTCCCTTTGTCTCGTTGTAGTCCAAGACCATTTGTGTTTTTTTCTCTTCTCTGGTGCTCAGGACAGCATCTTTGTGCATGGTGCTCATCAGCAGGACATGTTTCCCTTTCTTGGGGTAGTAGGAGACGTTATATGTTTTACACAGCTAAAACAGCCGGGGGTCAAATTGACCCCAAAGAACACCGATGCGTACAGCATGTGTACAGGACATTGAAAACATATCATCATGTTAATTTTATGTTTACCCAGTTGTCCCCGTTAAATTAGGAAAAGTCATTAAATATGAAGCAAAAAAAATGATGTCAATTATTTATTTAGAGACGTTAAACATTGAATGGGGTCAAATTGACCCCAAAAGTAACAGGAGGGTTAAGTGCCTCACACCCTTTTTAAGGATGTGTGTGTGTGTGTGTGAGGAACTTGATAAAGGAACAGCTGCTCATGCAATTCACATTCTGGGTTGTTTTCAGTATTAGACGTACCCCTGAATCTGGTAAAAAAATCTCTCTCTCTCTCCCCCCCCCCCCCCCCTCTCTCTCAGTGGCCCTGATGATCTTTGTGCAGTTGCATTCTCTCTTTCTCCACTTGGAGGCGTTCTCTCTCAATCTGCAGTCTGCCTGCCTCAAATTTAAAAAACTGCAGCCTCTCTTTCTCCAGCTGTAGTCTCTCCTTCTCTAGTTTTATCCTTTCTGCCTCCAGATCCACCATTGGCTTCCAGGCGGCTTTACTTTTTCTATCTCTCTCCCTCTGTCCATCATGAGTGGAAGATAAAGAAGACGTGGAGGATGAAGGCGGGCTTTGTTGTGGCGGCAGGTAAAAGGAGGATTCGACCTGCTCTGATTGGCTGATGAGCAGAAGCCTCAGCCTTTCCCTTTCCACCTGTAACCTCTCTCTCTCCAGCTGCAGCCTTTCCCTCTCTACCTCCATCTGACGAAGCCGCTCCTTCTCCACCACCAGTCGCTCTTTCTCCACTGCCAGGCGTTCAGTTTCCACAACCAGGCGATGCTTTTCCAGCTCCAATCGCTGTTTCTCAACAGCAACCAGAAACCCCGACCCCATGTTTTCGTGATTGGCTAATCCACCCAGAGCATGGGCCGGCATCCCCATCAGGCCACCCGCGAGTGGAAGGCCTCTGTTGGTCGTCGAGGTCGGAGCCTTCGAGGAGCTGAGCATGTCCAAGTCGTTGTGGGAGTAAACCTCACCAACATGCCCCTCACCACGTGACTCAATGTCACTGAGGAGGGAGGGAATATCATCTTCATCTAATTCTCCATCTCCCATTTCGCCTTCACCATCCAGCTAGAAGGAGAGAGGGAGATTCTTAAAGGGGCACTCCACTAGTTTCACACATGATTTGCAAGTTTTCTTTGGAATTTGACCCACAGAGACAAACAAATGAAGAGGGCTATGCTTCTGCTGCTTTGATTTCCTTTTTCTATATCAATGTTTGGCAGATTTGAAATGAATGTCACTGAATACAGATGAGACTCAACACTATTACTACTGCAGATTGTCTGGCTGATATTATGAAGAATTTTAACAGACTGGATACAGGTTAATTACACTGTTAAGAGACAGAGCGGGACGTTTTTTAGAGAATGATTGTGGATGATTGTAATACCACAGTTTGAACACATGATGATTATATCTGTGAACACATCTAAATGCAATTGCAAAAGAAAGTAACATTTACATGTCATGTTTGAATAAATCTCAATTAATTAACACATCCCTTAATTGAATTTGATCTTTACCTTGTGGACCTACATGAGCCCAATCAAAAAGACGGCGTAACGAGAGCCACTTGAGCTACAAAATGTGCTGGCATCATCACTGTGCCGTGTTTAACATAACTAGCTCTGCTAATAAGGATATTAATTAAGCTAATGAACACATTAAAAACGACTTGCATCTCAAATTCTCTATCGCACTCAATATGCAACTTGTCTTAACGTGAACACTGTTAATGTGAGCTCTCTATCAAAAAGCATGAAGGTGTTTGAGGAAATCATTTTGTCCTCATTTACATGCTAATTGAATTAATGGACTCTAGGGTTTAATTAGAATATCTAATCTACAGTTATCGTACCCGCACAGGAACGACTGAGTTTTCTTTCTTACTCGGTATTCACTGACATCGTCCTCCATCTTCACACCCAGCGGTGGCATCATGGCCTGCCCATTCGGTTCCCCGAGAGATGCCAGCTCCGGCCAGTCACAGTGGCAGTCCTTCGAGAGGCATGAGAGGTCAAGCAGCTGGTCACACCCGGATCCCAGAGAAGCTGCCTCGTGCTCAGGGGAGAACTGATCATACTCACTCTTCAGGGCCACAGAGGAGGAGGAGGAGGAGGAGAGAGAGAGCTCAGCCCGAAGCTGTTTTCTCTTCACCAGTGAACGCCAGTCCAGGTATCGACGCTTCACCTGAACAGGAGATTAGGAAGGAAAGGTACTGGTGTTTAATCGGAACTGTACATATATGTACACACATATATAAAAATATGATTCAAACATAGAAATAAACACACCTCAGCAGCAGTGCGTAGCTCACCCTCCCCCAGGGAATTAACACCTTCAGCCACTTCCTCCCATGCCTGTCTCTTCAACTCATTGATGGCTGTGTTCTGTTCACACGCAAAGAAAAGAGACGCAAAACACACAACAATTGTATTGTTTTATTCCAACAATTGTAACATGGCTTTTGTGAAGTTCCTGTCAAAATAACAGAGCTGACACGTCTGTAAAACAAAATGCTCCTCTATAGTACAGCCAGAGGATCATTTTGTCCTTTTATCATTCTAGACTTTTTTTTTCCACAAATACATCAAATAAAACATTTTTGACAAGGATCCCGTGAATTGGTTAGGAAACATGAAATGTGTCAGTGCTCTCTGGTGGTGATAATATAAATACTTCTCAATCATTTCAAATATATTTTGGCCTTTCTGCACTGCACTCATTTTACGTAGCAGCTGACCTGTATGGGACCCGGTTGGTTGGTCTAGGTTTACTCTTTATCGGATTCATCATTGTATATCTGAGTTGTGGCTTGCTTTTTGGATGAGCATGTCAGTTGATTGTGTCAAAGACAAAGTTGTTTGTCAGTAATTATATGAATGACATTAAACAACTGGTTTGAAAGCTATTTTCACATATTTAACAGGAGGTTACAAACGACTTAAAAGAAGTTGCTGCTGTATACGTGATAATTGGTTTGTGCTGCGGTTGATCTGTCCAAGAGAAGTGAAGAAGAAATCTATACCTGCTGTCTGGAGAACAGCACGTCCGTCCTCTTGTGGATTTCCCTGATGAGTGTCTGTGTTTCTCTCACACTGTAGTTGCTCTTCCTCTTCCTCTTCAGATGCTTCACCTGCAGTAAATCCAGCTTGGCAGCAAGAAAGGGGACAGAAACCCCAGAGACAGAGAGAGAAAAAGAGACAAGGAGAGACAACTAGGGGAGGGAAGCAAGAAGACAAGGGGAAGAGAGGGAGGGAGCAATAGAAGAAGAAAAAAAGGAGTTAGAAAAGGAAGGGTGAATGGAAACAGGTGTACAAAGAATGATAGATCACAGGTTAGAGTAAAGGGGGGATGTTATTTGTAAAGGTTAGTCCATGTCTAGGAGTGTAGCTTTCCTTCAAAATCACAGTGGCTTTCAACATGGAGGAATCCCTCAGTGGCTCCAGTATTCCCTGTGAAGTTCTCCAGCTGGGAGACTGATCCCAGCTGTTACACTAGATACTGGCTCTGTGTAATGGCATGTGAGAGAGAAGTGTGTGAAGTTGCAGAGGTCACACCTGGTTGGCTGGAGGATTAAATCATCAAAAGTATTCTTTTTTTTCCCAGTGGAGGGTTCACGTTTGCCTTGATGAGGCCCTGATTTGATGTAGATACTTCCACAGAATATTAAGACTTGCAGCGTGTTTCACCTTTATTCCCTGATCTGCACTGCTGCCAGTTGATTGTATGCAGGTAGAGAAGCGTCACAGGCTGAAAGGACTCTGCAGTCTTCCTGTATGCAAATCGGAGAGTAGTTCATATTGTTGAATAAAAAAAGACCTCTCAAGATATTAAAGAAATAGGATTACAGTATAAAATACAAGGGGCGTAATATACTACAACATAAATATTAAGTGCAATAAGTTATTCTCTCGCTTTCTTTTGATGAAAAATGCAGACATGTTTGTTATTTGTCTCTTGAATTGGAAAGACTATAAAGGGTATTTTTTAATAAATCGTAAGGGAATAATCTTTTAAGATATTTCATCATGTTACATTTTTAGTAAGGCCTCTTTCATTGACTGATTACCTGTCAATATGAAGAAATGCAGTATTTCATTGTCCCCAATGAAATACTGCTGATGTTTAAATTTTTTTCTGCAACACATTAACACACATTGTTATACGATGTTTACATATTCTATTAGGCTACTATAAGCAGACAATATCGACCACATAGGCTTACGTTACTAAAACATTAAAATCACAAGTGTAGCCTTGGGAGGTTTATTGTAAGTATATTTGAGATGTGCGTTTATTCTGTTAGTCTACGCGTAGACAGAATACATACAAGCAGTATGTGTTTCAGGTTATGCCCTCTTGTATCTCTAATATATTTCGAGTTAAAAATAACGTTGTTTTTTTTAGGAACGGTACGCTATGAGACTGTGTTCTTCGAACCAAACGAGTTTCATCATCATTAACAGAAATGTAACGAAATCGTGTGTGTTGCCGGTCCAACGACCACCTCCAATTAAACATTATCTTTCATATGTTGTGAAGACAACTCACCTTACACACACAGATGTACCGCAATCAAAACAACATCGTGGAGGTACAATTTAATGGTGCTTTCAGGTACGATTTGCTAATTTAAATTCCTAATATTGAATCAGTAAATAGGACGGTACAAGTTTAAATTGGATAGAAACATTTGGAAAGGCAAAATAAAACCCTGCATTAAAAGCATTTTTTCTTCTTTTTTTTATGCAGCACAGCGTTCTTTTCACAATTATGTTGCAGAATAGATATTTAATTGATTTTAAAGGATGAGCCCTAGCTGAGAGATGTTTTTTAAGTAGGAAGATTGAGATACACCATTTTTACAGTTAATATGCTTCAGATTATCCCATATCTCACTTTGGTATCAAAAACTGTCATATTCATTGATACCACAAGACATTTCTTTCATTTTTACAACATTCCCGAGAGCACGCGAAGGTATCGTTAGTTGTGTTCCGTTTTGATCGCTCCTATTGGTCAATTCTCCCCCGCGCCCACTTATGACGACATAGATATCTCGTCTCGGCTCTTCCGGGTTGCTCAGCATGCTCACCGCTGTCAGACACAAAACGTGTGATAGTAGTTTTAATAGTTGTCCCCAGTTATGCACTGCACACGGGGCACCACTGTGCAAGTAGTAAAGCATCAGATGTGACGTTCACAGAGTGTTGTCAGTCAAACCTTACGTGCTAACGCGCTATGCTAACGTTAGCTCACTAACAACTAGTTGTGGAAGAGTCCAGATGACCAGACGGAGGTGAGGAGATGGGCTCTGTTCGCTGGGCTTTTCGCTGCGGGTCGTGGACACCGACCAGGTCTGACTGGCTGTTTGCTGCTCGTTGCATTCAGCGGGAGGAGAAAGACAGAATCGGACAGTTTGTGTTTGCTAAGGATGCCAAGTCAGCCATGGTGAGTCTGACTGTAAAAACGTTTGTTTTTGCAACCAACTTGGATCCCTTCCCACTTGTCAAATCCAGTTATCCCTGTGTAATACACTCGCTGTGTGTCCCTGTGTTACCTCGTCAGGCTGGCAGGTTGTTGCTGAGGAAATGTGTGTGTGAGAGGATGGGGATCCCCTGGTCAGAGATCAGACTAGAGCGATCCCCCAGAGGGAAGCCTTACCTGGCAGCACCACTGAAGGTTCATACCATTATTATTTCTATCTGAAGTGTCTCCATAAAGAACAAGAAATAAAGTTCTGTGGGTTTGAACAAAGTTCTGATGCACAGCATGAGTTTAACTAGCTTGCCTGCTAAACTAGCGGAATAAGGCTCACATAGTATTTTAGATGTTGAGTCACCAGAACAGACACATTGGTCAGGTGGATGTGTGCACATTATTACATGCTGCACAGTATGAATATAATTACTTCAGATGTAACTTGGGCACTGGTAATTGTTGAGCTGCAGACATAGTTTATGTTAATTCGATTGTACGGGACTGTTGATCTGACTTGACTTAGTTTTCTTTCTTTCTTTCTTTCCCCCTCACTTTAAAAGCTTTTAGAAGATGTTAAAGTAGTTCTCTGATTGACGTGTTTTTTGTCATGATTGAAAATATCCAGAATTTGAATACTGTCTTGCTGTTGGCATCCAGGTCAGTCCAGATTCAGGTCCTGAACCCCCGGCCTGGAGTTTCAACGTGTCCCACCAGGGGGACTATGCGGTGCTTGCTGCAGAGCAGGGGGTGCAGGTGGGGGTGGATATCATGAAGACCACCATGCCGGGTAAATGCTGAGGGTAACAGTTGAAGCAGCATTCACAATATCAACAGATATGTGCACATACATTGATATCTGAAGAGAAAAAAAACAAAAGACAATGAATGATTGTCATGATTGTCTCAGCAGCCCACTGCTCCCAATAAGCTAGGGATGGGTTAAATGCAGAAGTTACATTTCATGTATGTGTATATGATGACTCCAATACAATCTCTATTCCTCACTAACATGACAGATTATATCAGATATAAATGAAACCACACAGTTAGTTGCATATGACACTATATATTATTGGAAATCAAATTCAATTCAGCATAAGTTGCAGTGAACAAAAAAGCTGTGAGGCTCCCGCTGTACTCCGGCACAATAAACAACTAAACATTCACAAATTATAACAGAAACCCCGTGTCCCATCAGTCCCAACGTTCCTTAATTCAACCCAAAACAAAATCAATAACGGGTGGAAGCGTGGCGAGGTGCTGCTGTTTACGAAATCCATAGAACACACGCTATCTCACCACAGTCTGTTTAGCTGCTGGGTCTTCCTTGTAGTAGTGCAGTGAAAGTTTCCTGCTTTATGATCTACAAAGGTTCATTCGGATCCTTTGCTGAGCAGTCGCCGGAAAATCCTACTCTTTCGAGCCCACTAAACGCCGACTGCTTCCCCTGTCTGCCCGCTCCATACCCACATCTTATACAATGAGGCCAATAAAAAGAATAGCAACCACAAAAAGACCCTGTATGATAACCGATGTTAACATAGCAGGTCGCTGATAACATTTATAAGTGCAGACAAATCTGTATTATGATCATCTGATGTCCTAAAGGCAAGGCAGAAATGGAAATGCTTTTGTGTTTTCCAACTTGACCACAAGAGGCCACTGTTGCCTTGTGTATGTAAAAGGTCTAGGCCGTGTGTGTGTGTGTGTGTGTGTGTGTGTGTGTGTGTGTGTGTGTGTGTGTGTGTGTGTGTGTGTGTGTGTGTGTGTGTGTGTGTGTGTGTGTGTGTGTGTGTGTGTGTGTGTGTGTGTGTGTGTGTGTGTGTGTGTGTGTGTCACAGTCACATAAATCGCTTGTGTTCAGACATATTTCAGAGAGGAAACAGTCCACAGTAATCTCAAAACCTGACTATGTTTGAATAACCCTGCCTTCTTTGTCTGTCCCTTCTGTCGGTGTCTCCGTCCTTCTTCCTCTCTCCTCTTCTCTTTCTTTGGCCCTCACACCTTTTTTCCTCCCTTTCTCCCTCCTTCCTTCCCTCCTTTTTCCCCTCCAGGTAGCAGCTCCGTGCCAGAGTTTTTCCGCATCATGACTCGTCAGTTTACCGCGTACGAGTGGACCGCCATCCAATCGGGCGGCTTGGAGCACCAGCAGCTTGCCGCGTTCTACCGCCACTGGGTAACCACGGCAACGTACTACCCTGTTGTCACATTGCTGTGTGTGTGTGTGTGTGTGTGTGTGGAACATAGAAAGAAATTACATTGACAATATCCTTTGAGACACACATTTGCACATACGTGTGTGAACTCATACATGTGTGAATGTGCCTCCTCAACTCTCATTTTTCTCCTTTTCTTACCTTTTGTCCTTCTCTACATTTCATCCTCACAGTCTCACACAATGGCCCTTTCTTTCTTTCTTTCTTTCTTTCTTTCTTTCCCCTTTCTCAGTGTTTGACACGCACACACAGATGGACAGCAACAGCACTACGGTGGTGCTAAGTATAAAGATGTGGTGAGATTGAGAGGGTGGCACAGAGACGTCAGGCTCTGATATCACCACACTGTTGACTAATGGCAGAGTTCGACGGTTGCCATGGCGATTAGCCTTGTAATACTGTTATTGTGGCTCATTGGCTACCGAGCAGGGTTGGTTTTGGCTGGACACACACACACACACAGTCACTCTTACATAGATTCCCATCTGTTGTGGTTTGAAGTTATTGTGATACTGAGTCAAAATATACCGCACGTACGCACACACACACACACACACAAAGAAGCACACCAGACGGACCATCTCCGCCCTGTCAGGCATACAAATGTATTTGTCCTTATGTGCTGGTGATCATTCTCTGCATGTAACTGATTGAGTTTCCTTCCTTTTCCACCAAGGCCTTGAAGGAGAGCTTCATCAAAGCCATCGGCACGGGTCTGGGCTTCAACCTGCAGAGGGTGGAGTTCCACCTGTCGTCTGAACTGCTGACACACAAACATGCACTGCGCCAGACCAAGATGCATCTGGACGAGGAAGAAGAAGAGGACTGGGTATTCGAAGTAAGTCTGTTCGAAGACGGGTGTGAAGAGTAATGGGGACACAATAGAAAAATCATCTGTTGCCTCTTCTCTCCTCACCTTCATTCCTCCTCCTCTTTGCATTTCCCTTGATGTAGTCTCCTTTATTTCCTCCCGTCCCTTACCTTCTCTCTTTATTTTACTGTTCCCCCTCTCCCCCCCCCATGTATTTTTCCTCTCTATTCCCCCTCCCCTTCCTCTTTTCTCCATGCCCAGTGGCAGGTGGATTAACAAGTGACTGCTAAAAGGTGACCACTGGTTTAAAAAGCCAGATGTTACGTCTCCTCTCTCCATCTCTCTTGAGGTCACGGAGGCTTAATGCTGTTTTAGTGTCCATGTTTTCACACCGGGGACTAAAGGCTCACTTCTATAGATTGCAGGGCATGTACATGTCCGCTCTTTAACTATAGACTGTCCACTCCATAGACTGTAGGGCAAAGTGAAGTATGAAGAGTTGCAAGTCGAAGAGAGAATCAGTGAAGCATAGAGAGAGAGCGAGAGAGAGAGAGGTGGACGTTAATATTTTGTTATAAATGTGCACTTTGTCCTTTACAGCTGGTTTATTCCACATTTGTTCAATATGACTTTTGGTTCGAATGGCCGTCAAGTACATCACCAGCATCTTAACAGAGCCATGTTAATACCTACATACATGAATAAGGCCAAATTAGCTCAAACAGTTTGTAAATGAATTGATTTGTTGTTGACAGAATGTTAATCTGCAACCATTTTGATAAACAAAGAATTGTTTGAGTCACTTATCAAGCAAAAAAAGCCAAACATCTTTGAGTTTGAGCTGTTCAGGACAAAACAAAGCATCTGAAGACGTTCCCTTTGGCTTTGAACTAAACCTTATTACACTCATCATACACATACAAGGTATTTGACGTCTGCACCCGCAGAGCTACTTGGGATTCATTGTCTGGCTCAAGGGCCGCCAGCCTTGTGGTTAAAGGATGAGCAACTCAACCAGAGTTTCTCTGTGCTTTGTTTACTTAGCCGGTGTGTGTGTGTGTGTGTGTGTGTGTTCCACTGGTGGGTTGCAAAATACAATCTCTTACATTAGATGCTTAATCCTGTGAAGTGTAATTACACAAAGGCATGTGCTTCATAATGTGCTGTTGACCTTGTGTTCTCTGTCTCACTGTCGGCTGATTCGCTAGATCAGAGCGCAACGATGAGGTTTATTATTTCCTGCTGACCTCAGGTGATGTCACCCCTGCAGCCTTTACACAGTACTGAGGGACACAAAAGCACACATTGAAGGCAGACTATAACATAATCTGAAACCGCAAAATTACAACATGTTCCCATTTAAATACAGTTCCTTCTGACGTTTCTCTCCCTATCATTTTTCTTTGAGCTTCTGTCTACATTCCCTTACTCTCTTCCATTTTCGAACTAAACCCGCACTACTCACCACCACCTGTTACTCCCACGGACACACACTCAGCTTTTGGCCTTTAATGTCCAAGTGTATTTTTCCAGCTACAAAGGCAATTTCATTTGGAGTAGAAGTTATAGAGTTTACACCAATTCTAAACAGACAATATGTCTTTACCATTCTAAAGGCTCAGTAGGTTGGGTATATGCATCGTGTGTGTTGTTTGAAATGTGAGCGGGTCTGATAAGGTTGCACATATGCATTCTATGTCATGTGGTATTTGCTCTGAATTTGAATGAGTGTGGAGTTTGTTTTTTTTATCATAATGTGCAGGCTATATATGTGCATGTGCTGATACATGTGTGTGTGTGTGTTTGTGCAGGAGAGCTTGCTGGATACTGATCATCATGTTGCTGTAGCACTCGGACCAGCAGACAATGCCGGCTCTGCAGTAAGAACACATAACATTTACAGGCTGCTCTCGTTCAGCAGGATTTGTCTCAGGATGCAGAATTAAATAAATAAAAAAATAATTCATTTTGATGAATCAATCAGATGATGGATAGATGGTTATAAACAACAACTTTAATTGATTTGAATAAGTTTTACACTATTTATAGAATAAAAATGGCAAACGTGTAGGTTTAATTTTCTCAAATAATGATGTACAACATTTCCCAACCTCATTAAAAAAACATGTGTTAAAACATAACACATTGGTCTCCAGGAATATGCGATGTGGGAGCATTTTACAGTCTAAATAACGAATAGATAAATGACTGAATGAATATTCACTTCAATAACTTTTAAAAACTGAAATGAACCATGAATTGCAGCACTATTAGGGACTCCACTCTATCTCACTAATCAAAGACTCTCTTCTCTCTTACCGTCAGCGTCTTCGTCCATCTCTTCCTCCTCCCACCTCATTCACGCTGCTGTCGTTCAGAGACCTCATCGCCTCGGCCTCACCTCTGACAGAGGAAGACCCCGCCTGCTGGGACAGCTTCAAGATGAAGGCTGAAGCTCCACAGAGACAAAGAGAAACGCATGCATCCAAATAACCACCTGTCTCATGCTGACACCTACACCCCCCCCCCCCCCTTTGCACAAACACACACACCTTTCAAAAGGGCCAAAAAAACACTAAAGCTGCTTTCAAGACAACACAAGTCAAGTCAGGTTTGTCTCTGAGGGCTTCAGAATCCATACGGCATCCGACACCTTCTATCTTTAGATCCTGATGCAAAAAATACACCTTCACATGCCTGATACACACGCACAAAAACACTGTGCAGCACATCTGAACTTTAAATGTTGATCAATAGATTGATATCCTGTGAAATTGTGTAATTTCAGGGTACACATTGTCCAAGATTCTGCACCGAGCTATTCATTATTACCCTTGTACACCTTTTTAAAAAACACATTGATTGAAATAAATCTGTAATACTGTATGTAGTGTAAGATAAGTAAGGCATAATTCACAGATAAATTGACGATTAATGACCATAATTACTTCATTTTTAGTCTACTCCCGATGTGGATCATAGATGCAAGGATCAAATCTAGAATTACTCCTTAGTGGCAATGTCAAAGTGTTGGTGTTCACTTGATGTTGCTCTTAACGAACAAATGTTTTTATTCTCTTCTCTCTTTCCTCCAGCAGTTATAGTGACTTCAATGCAGAGCAACTTATAAAGTATCCAATAACTACTGCACGTTGTGTTGGCCATTTTTTAATCTTTTCCTTGTGGTGATTTTGCATTCGTTTGCCATACTGGGTATCTGAAAGACTTTCTTTGTAACCATATTGCTCTAGAAGTGCATGTATGTGTTGTACATGTGTGATGCTTGGGAGTCGTGTGTCTTTCTACACTTCCTCTGTATAACAAAACATATCTGCCTCTCTTGCATTTATTTTCTCCTTCCTCTCTTCCTCATCTCTTTCAGTTTGTCGCTTTCTTTCCTTTTCTCTCTATCTTGTCTCACCATCTGGTAGCACATCTCTTTCAATCAAGAATATTTCGTCAACCATCGCGTTCTCTTTGCAGTTCATATCTGCTCCATCCTCCCTCTCTCTCTTCAGGGCAGCTCGTCGATGCAGTCGGTCTGCATGTTTACCTTCTTTCTGCATCGCCTTACTTTAATCGCAACATATAATCACACTTCTCTCCTGCACACCTAGAAGGAATTGACACGTTCGAGGCCAAGTGGTACGTACGGGCAGTGGGGAATGCGCCATGTTTGTGACATGACACACGCCACCGTACCTTCTCACAACCTGAGCTGAACAGATACATAAACACACAAAGTGGATGCTGCAGACATTTTTCATCATCTCAGCTCTGTCTCACGGCTTAACCCGCGACTTAATGTGTTATGTGAACTGTTGTCCACCAATGTGTCTCTGGCCGCTGAGCGGCGTTGATTCAGTCAGTGTTTGGCCTGGTTGTTCCTTCGCTGTTAGCTGACAGTCAAGCACACCGTCAAAAACAATAAAAGTGAGCGAAACTGTTCTCCCCCACTGTTTCTCTGGCAGCCGAGCGGTCGTGATGCACTCAGCTGTGTTATCACTAGCGGGGCCCGGATAAGAGTCGTGAATGAGGAGTCAACAGTCAATCAACATATCAGTATGAAACAGACCATGAAGGGTGTTTTGAAAAAAGTGTGAGTCACTACAAAGATGAGAGGTCCTTGAACTTTCAGCCATTAATGAGCCAGCGAAATACAATCCAGTTTGATGCAGCAGTATGTGAGATTAACCACAGACAAGAAATGCGCACACACACAACCAATCTCAGTACCTCTGGCTACAGAGTGAAACCAAGATCAATGACTTATCTCAATGCCAAAACCTACGGGAAGTTGAAATCAAATTTGTGTTAAACTATTAAAACCATCGACAAATACAGACAGAACATCCTAAGAGCAGAAAAAGGATATTATTGGCTATTGTATTTCTGACAGACAAATATACAATTGCCTGAACTACCTTGGACATGAGATCAGGTATCCCTCTTTCTTGATTCCTTCCACCTTCACATGTTCTTCCCATCGGCTGTTTTGGTGTTTTCTCACCATTGATTGTGCTTTTGTAATGATGGGAAGTGATGGTATTGTAACCTGCTTATGAGGATGGTTTCATGAGGTCCTTTGTTTGTGTTTGTATGTGAGACACAAACAAATGTAGACATTGTGTCGGAGGAAAAGTGTAGTCATTCAAGTGGACGTCGTAGAGCGTGTGCATGCACGTGTGTAATGCTTTGAGTGGAAAAAATAGAGCTTGAAAAACACACACATGTAGTCATTGCCTCCAGCTGGAGTGAATTTAGCCTCTCCACCATCTTAAATCGTGTGTTCTCTGCAGCAGGGAAGGAGGAGAGAGTGGGCAGCAGGGTCAGACTGGAGTCACACAGGCTTTCCTTAGAGAGAGGCCATTTTTAGTTGCCTCAGGTTTACGCATGTGTCAGAGAGGATACCTTTTTTTTTTAATGCAGGATGGAGACCAGTACTTTAGACTGAGGATTTATCTTTTTTTGGTTTAATCGGCTAAAATAAAGACGCCAGAGAGTAGCAGTGTGCTCATTGGCTGGGTAGGTACGCATTACAACTTTATAACCACGATCTAGAAATGTCTTTCTGGCAGAGAGATGAGAAGATGGATACCACCGTCGTATCCATTGCCTTTAATACTGAATGGACAGGTATGATCTTCTTGAGCAAGGATGCAAATTAACATTTTTGACCCTGCTTTGGAACATGCTCTGCACAGCTCAATATATGATGAGAAAGTTACAAAACATTTGACACAATCAAAGCACACACTTATACAAAGTAATACCGACGCAACCCAATCAGAAACATTCGCGCTTGTTTTCACTTGTTGGCTCGTACTGATTACAGACTCATCCATTATGTCTACTTCATGCTTCAATAATTGGGTATTTGTGTGAGCTCTTGTGCTACGTGTTGTGTGTATATGTGTGTGTTCAAAGTGGGATTGAGGTTTACAGGCAATCACAGACCATTGTTTTCCTCTCAGGCTAATAACGCCGTGTTTCAAATTGCCCATAACTCTGTGTTGCATACAGTGTTTGTCCATAAAGACATTTTTGTCTGGTTGACAGTAGTGAGGTTGCAATGGAATTTCTTATCGACTTTTGAAATACCAGCAGTTGTATTGATGTCAAGATGTGGTGTTGTTTTCCTGATCAATACATTTGACATACCTTTGTTGTCATTTGATAGTTTATGGACAGGCTCTGTTATCTGGAGTTAACTTGCAGCTCAGAAAATGCATATAATGTCCAAAGACTAATTTACTGTCTGATTGATGTGTTTTTCTATCCTTTGACACCGGTTTTATTGCAGCCCTGTTGGTCCAAGACTGGTGCGAAGATATTAATGACGAGGGCTTTTGGAGAATAAATTAAAACATCAGGGTAATATCGATAATCGATTTAAAAGGATAAAATATAGTATGTCAAAAAAGTCACAATATGGTATTTCCAAAACATTCGTTGGACAATCAATGTTGAAAATAGTGATACGTCAAAAAAAGTCTTATCGTGGTATGCCCAAAAAGTCTTAAAAACGTCATAGTTGAAAAAGTCATATTGCATGTCAAAAGAAGTCAAAAAGGTTATAGTATATTATGTTATAAATGTCATTGTATGGTGAACATTGTATGTCATTGCACATAGATTTGTCACTTTTATGTAACTGAAAATATTATGCAGCACATATTTTGCACATTTTCTTCCATGATTTCTTCCAATCTGCTAAGTGGTTGAATTTTGCATTATGCCACATTAACCCAATGCCTAACCATGAATCTAATCCTTCCAGCTGCGAGAACAAATATTCAACATGGAGGCTTTTACTTACACACACACACACCAGTTTCCAGGATCACATTTGCTCACCCATCTCTTACATGTGCAGAACAAGATCCTTAGGACACACATACACGCATTCACACAACTTAATCACAACCACTGTCTGTCGCTGCCCTATTTTCCATGTAAGTAGGGAACCTACATCCAGTGTGTGTGTGTGTGTGTGTGTGTGTGTGTGTGTGTGTGTGTGTGTGTTCCTAGCCATCTGCACAAATGCAATCGAGTGCTGCAGGCAGAACTCTAGCATCAGTCACAAGGGCATGATGGAGAGGAGGGGGTGGGAGAGAGCAACAAGAGAGTTACTCCAGTTTCCTTGGAGAGAAACCGGAAAGGAAATTGGGGGAAGAAGCAGGAGGGGAAATTGAGGCTACGAAACAAAAGAAAACAAAAGCAAGATCATACAAGATGAAGAGAGGAAGTAAAAAGGCGATATGACCAAACTAAACTACTCTCACCACACAGTGATGCCTGTGAGTAGGAATATTATTTTTGATAGAGCCTCTAAAACTGGTGATGTGGAGCATCCTGGTCATGCATGAATTGCTGGTTTGGAGAGGGGAGATTGATGCTGGGGGGGGGGTTGCAATTTATGCAGAATTTCAGGGAGAAAAAGTGAAATGACAGTTTGCCTTCAGGGCTTTCTGCCACGAAGCCACTTAGGTTTAGGAAAAGATCATGTTTTGAGTTAAAATAAACCCTTTCTGGCAGAAAGACCTGAATATAAATTGATCCCGTGTGCAATGAAATAAAGAGAAAATTGAAAGTGTGAAAAGAGGAAAAGGACTGAAAAGAAAAGAAATGCACCGAGAAAAACAGACGATACCTCCACCTCTACTTGTTGCCAATAACAGCAGCAATCCTTACTTTGTGAAGTTAAACATAATTGATTCAGAGCTGGACTTTGAAACAATTGGTTATCACACAGACACGTACATAAGCCAGTGAAACTGATCAGTAAGTGCTCGGGGAATGGTCATGGGTGCATGAAATCAATTCACCTTTAGGAAATTACACGCACACACACACACACAGCGTTAACGTCAGAGCAACGTCAGAACTGCCGCAGTGGATTAGACCTCAGTCTGGCTCCCATGTCCTGCACCGGTCCCCCAGAGAACATGTTGTTTCTCTAAGAGAGCGACTGTAACTGTTTGTGAGAAAAAGTTAGAAACGAGTGTGATGGAGACAGCTGGAAGGGACAAGGGTCAGCATAATGTAAGTCATTTCCAGTTTTTCCTCTCCTATTGCAGGGTAGCCTTATCTCACAGAAATACGTGAAATGACCACAACCTCCTAACAGCACATTCCGTGGAAACAATGCCAATGGAAAGTGAATATGGATTAGTTGTGGTGGTGGACACACATTTTAAACGCATCCACTTGAATGCTGGACTCAGAGCCAGTGACGTACTATGAACAGTGAGACAGAGTAGTCGGTGGGAGGGGAGGTGGACGGGTCAAACTAACTTTCAGCCAGGGGAGATTGACTCTTTTGTCAACAGTTTGAGTCGGCCTGTGGGTAAATTCCAATCTGCTTTTTTCCCTTTAACCTACTTATGATTTTTGAATCTTGTGTTATTTTTTATTTTTATGTGGTAAATCTATGCTGCAATCAAACTATGCATGAAAGGAAACAACTATACTCAAGACTATAACATTGCTCTGTTGTCTAAGTTATGAATAAATTTGGATTTTTGGAAGTGAATATGAATTCTAAAGAGATGTGTCATTTTGGGGAAATGTGTTAGGGAAAGGATGCATAAAATGTATCTCATCGTTTGCTGCAAATATCACTTGTTTTCATAATTTAAATTCCTTGTACTACTATTGTATTATATTATTATGCATCTACAGTGTTCTAAAGCAGGAATACAACTGAGATCAAATACCATGGTGACAAGTACCTTAACATTTGGCATTTGCAATTACTCGCACACAAACCACGTCTGGAAAAGATCTCTGCCGATCTGCGTTTTATAGTGTACGCCTTGTACGAACTCGGTCCCGGAGGAAATGGCGATATATTGTGCAGTCCTTTTAAAACCATTAAAAGCATCAAAACATAAGGCAAAAGAAAAGGAGATTTAACAGCAATTAAGGCAGCTATCAACACCGTTCCTTAAAGCTATGAGCTGTCCACTAATGTCACTTGGTGGCAATGTATGAAATATACAACTGTTTTCAATCAGAGGATTTTAAAGCTAAAAGAGAAAATATGTTTGGTTTCATGTTATCTTGATTGGCAGACTGAGTCACACAAAGATTGTTTGTTTCACCTCGCCACCAACATATGGCCTGAGTTGTAGTACTCTAGATAAGAAAGAATTAATTGTGTCTGAAATCTAAGATTAAAAAAGTATTTAATGTTACAGATGTGACTGTACATCCATGTTAATTGGAGTCTGTTATCTTGTGACTGGCAGCAGTAATGAGGCGTGGGGATAGTTTTTTTTTATGTATTAAAATAACCTTGATTTCAGATTCCTGTCATTAACTCGAAGTAACATGGCGTGTTTCACGCCTTTCACCTCATATTGGGTACTAATTACAGTGTGATCGATGGGTAAATGTAAAAGAATATCAAATGAAATTAACAAATGCACTTAAATATATATTTCTTGATGAATTCCCACTGTTGTCTCTGTATGATTAATCGCTGCCTATGAGATTTGTCTTAAAATGATGGGTAAAACTCTCCAAGATCATTTCCCTCAGCTGTCGGGGGAATAGGTTGACTCCATTCCAACAACAACAACCAGTGCACCCGTAGCAGTGTGGGAGTCTTGTGTTTCCTCCCTTTCACTCTCTTCATTTTTCGCATATCTCTCGATCCACGACTTAACGTTGTTTCATCACTTTTCTCCTTTCCTCCTCCCTTTGTGCATTTCCATTCATCTCGTATACGTCCCGTAAATTAATGTACTCACTTACTGTAAGTCGCTCTTCTTCATCTGCCAAATAACCAAATCTTATCTCCTCACAATCACATCTGTCTTCCTCTTCTGCTCTTGTTAAGGAGGTTAGACAGTCAGCATTCAAAAAATGACAAATATGTGAAAAAAAAAGAACTTAAAACAACAGAAAATACACACTCTTCACTACACACAAACATAGACTTGAGTGAGAACACATCCAGGCTTTCTGAGTCATTCGGATCAAAGCCAAGTGAGAGTAACTCCCAGCACACCACACAACCTGAGTTATTACCAGGTCAAGGCGACCGCGTTGTCTCTCCATCCATAGCTCTCAATTTGCAAGAGCCGGGTATTCCTTTGGAGGCCGCACACATTCACATGAACACACAAGCCTGCTCTCTGTTTCAAACACGCACAACAGGACCAAAAGAACTCTCCTAAATCTCCAATATATGTCTAATGTCTCCAAATTTTAACCCAAACCAGCTCAGGGAAGAGGCGAGGGCTGTCTAAAATGTACTCGCTCAGTGTAAATCCCTAACCATGTACAGTGACACAAACACACAGCAGGTGGTGCGTCCCTGTTCTAATTAGCTGGACGTTTGCAGTAATAATGGATTCCTCTCGTACTATATTCGGAATGATCAGATTACAGAGCAATCTGATTGGTCTGAATGAGTATCTAATGAGAGCATGATAATGAAGTTACACGATGTTCCAGGAAGTGGGAGGGTATTGAGAGCGTATCCTTAAATCACACATATTACAAGACACACACACACACACACACAGATACGTGCAGTTTATTTTATCAGCTGTGTATCTATGACCTTCCAGTTCCTTTGAGCAGCGATGGATTGACTTCAAAGCCTGTGTGTGGGTGTCTTTTACTTGTCTTGTAGGGACACAAATCTGTTTACACAGTCACATTGAGGGGCCTCGCTTCCTTATGGGAACAATATGCATGTTAGGATTAGGCTGGACGCGATTATCGTTGGGGTCGGGTAACTCTCCAGGAAATAAATGTAAGTCAATTTAAAGTCCCCAAAAGTCATGAAAACAAGAAATACACACAATTCAGACGGTTAAGTGAGGACATTGAGTATTATCTCTTGTTTCAGTATTTTGTATACTTCTCTTACCACTTCTGGTTGCAAAAAACAAGATGGCGACAGCCAAAATGCTTTACTCGAAGCTTCAAAACCGTAGCCCAAACAGAATAGGTGACGACGTGCACGTCTTACATAAAAGCCTAAAATGACAATTTGATAGCTATGGGGGCTGAAAGATGCTAAAATGCTCTGGATGAGCTGATATTGTGTTTTTTCTGCAACATTGGTGCTAATGGTGTATTTTCTGCAACAATAATTATAATAATAACAATAATAACAAAGGATTTCACGTATGGGTAACTGTAGAGACTTCTACAAAGAATATACATTTGTGTTCCAGTCAATACGCATCACTTTGTTCATCCTATGCGGATTAATGGAAGCCAAATGGAGTAAAAAGGCACATGTGCAGGGAGATGGGCATGATAGTGGAGGTGGTTACAAGCTGTCCCACACAGACACTTACTGTTTGCACTCACACAAACACATGCAGATACACGGCCTTGTGAGGTTGCCTCTGTGGATCAACACTAATCCCCAATCCTGCTCATCTCTTTTCCACTGTGGTGACCGTGGTGCAAAATATCAGAGCAAGGCAGGATATGCGGATCATTGCTTGTTTGGGATAAAGTGTGCTTAGATTTCAGTTTGTCTGTCATCTCGTTCACTGTTTATAAAGATTCTTCAACAGTTACACTTGATCATATTGTTTTCGTCTTTTGCTTCCCCTTCAGTAGGTTAAGGGTTGTCAAGGCCATCTTTTTCCACACTGTAGTGTCGTATTTATTGTGTACCTATAATCAAAATGTCAATTCTGGGGTTTTGAACAGTGTCACACTTCAAACGCAAGCAAAACTATAATGATTACGGAAGGATATAAGGAGATCAGTACATGAGCCATGTACTGAATACAGATGACTTAAATGTTACTGGCATTCAGCTGAAATGTAAAAAGGTGGTAAAAAATATAAAATAGCAGAACAACAGAGACTTTTATAGCCACGCTGATTAGAGAGGGACTTGGCTTGGAAAAAAAGAGGAACAGAGTGATGTGAAAGAATTGAGGGAGCTAGAGAGAGAAATGTAGAAAGTGATGGACGAGAGAAAGATGGAGGGAGGGAGAGAACAAATGAAAGTAGAAAACAAGTGACGAAGGCAGCAGTGATTCATTATGGACGATCACGCCCCTCGACTGAACTAATGCACACAGATACTGGCAGGGTGGTCTTGTAGTAGGAGTGAGTGGACACGCCCTGTTAGTGAGAGACACTGACAGTTTATTACCTAACAAGAACCAAGAGGAAGATGAAGGTCAGTCCTTTATAAATCTTCATCTACATGTTTACAGCGTATGGAAACATATTAATCTGATGAAGACCTTGATGTTATACATTCTGTTTTCAAATAGGCTTCGAGTATAACTATGTAAAGGTCTGCTTACAGTGAGAGATTTCCTGGAGCATTTTACCAAGCCGGCGCCGACAAGAAGTCCTAAAACGCGACCCACCAATGAAGACTGTGAAATACGGTTGAAAGAAGTGGATAAGTGGACCAAGAGTTGAGTTTGTTTGTTGTGTAGAACTTGAACTTCCAGAACAACTTCTAGACATTTTTCTTCCAAAGATCTGAAGGCACATTTTCAATATGTTCACGGTGACACTCGAGTAAAATATAAGAAAAACATGATCTCACAGTAGAAATTCTGCTCAAGCAGAAAGGAAAACATACTAAACCACACTCAATGTTCTGCTATACGGACAGCATCGTCTACACATGCACCCATGAATAATGGCTGCATAATTAATTCTGATGCAGAGTGGTCTGACACACATATACAATACACGCACCTTATTAACCCCACACCACCCTCACAACTCCCTGACAAACTGTAATACTGTCAGCACCCCATAACTCGGCCCTGCTTCATTTGGTTAATGTGACAAGCACAGTGTGTAAATTGCATGACCTTTGTTCACTCTTTCATTCCTACCTTCAATATATAT
The DNA here is from genome assembly GCF_949748355.1 of Melanostigma gelatinosum. Lineage (NCBI taxonomy): Eukaryota > Metazoa > Chordata > Actinopteri > Perciformes > Zoarcidae > Melanostigma > Melanostigma gelatinosum. The sequence continues at coordinate 10,049,603 of NC_136640.1, forward strand.
GTGTGTGTGTGTGTGTGTGTGTGTGTGTGTGTGTGTGTGTGTGTGTGTGTGTGTCTGTGTGTGTGTGTGTGGGGGGGGATTTTCATTAGCACGTAAGCTTGTGCGATGTTATGCCACAGCCCATCCTCACTCCTCTGTGTAGTGAAGATGGTTTGATATAATCAAACCTCCCACAGCCAATTAGTGTAATAGTGATGTATTTGCAGATACAGGGTGCGAGGGGGTAAAAGATAAAGGAGAGAAGGACAGATTTTAGGGCTGGAAGGTTAGAGGAGAAGATAAAAAATGAGCAGAGAAGAGGGAGAACTATTAGAATGCATGGGAGGGAAATTAACCATCATCTTGGAATTGGCATTGAACGTTTTGCAGGCTTCTGGCTTAAGTGTTACGTGACTGTTATTACTAATTAAAGCTGCACGGTGTGAGAGGATTTCTACAAAGAGCTGCACATGAAAAACAAACATAACAGCAACACAACTCTGCTGGTTACCACAGTTTACATGGAAACCAATTTAATTTTGCAAATTGCATGCAGGCTGAGAATCATCAACACAATTTGAAAGCCTCCTTAAACTTTCAGATTGGTTGGCTGCCATCTTCTCTTTTACGTGCTTTTGTTTAAAGAGCTTTAGTTACACCTTGACAAGTGAGTACTAGGAGACTAAGTTAGGGAAGATTCATTTCCACCACCACCACCGCACACGGCACTGTTCAGAAGGTGCTCATGAAAGCTGGGACAGATAACAAAAAGCATGCTATTTTGCAGAATTCGAGCTTATTAACTGATACAATTAGGTTGACAGTCCCACGACCAAAGGACCTGATGACTAGCTGAAACCTGCAAAGACAGAGAAAACCGAATGCAACGATTGTTCATACCAACTTGCACGGATTTTGTTTAAATCCTTGACAGTCGTGAAGGAGCATAATATGCTGAGGGTGGGGCTCTGCTGAATATTACATAATGTCGCCTAATACCTCAACATTGCAGAAAGAGTTTCTGCTGTATTTATTTTTGCTCTCTGGCAACTTTACTGTTTTGGTTCAATCCCACAGCATCGGTTTCCACCGCAGCAGCCCAAGGACACTTCCACATGCGGTCCGATTACGAGCAACCCGCTCTACCTCGTCAGCCACAACCGCCCCCGCTGAACATAGTGCTGCATTTAGCAGCTAAAGAGCCCGATATTTCCCTCAAGACTTGCTCGAGACCAAATACAGTGCAACAAGAGAATGCATATTGGATTACATTCACAAGGTGGTCAGAACAATAACTCCTGATGATTCTCCTAAACTGAATGTATAAATAAGCAACTGTTTGTTAACGAGTTTGCCATTTCAACTTAAAAGTGAGCGATTGATCAGTGTTGTGTTCAACACTTGTTTCTGCTGCCATCAAGTGGACAAAAAATCTGTTATTGCAGGTTTTGTTCCTGCTCATCCGTCATATACAAATGTGTAAATGTATGTAGTAACAGCCACAGTCTTTTCTACTTATTAAAGATACTTGGTGTTTTTTTTATTTATTTACATCATATAAGACAGAAGATGTGCCCTTAATGTCAGTCAAAAACAAACGGCTGTCATCAAGCCTCTTCCACATACACACCTGATTCCAACGACAGAATCAAACGGGGTTCATGTCCAGGGTCAGCTCTGCAGGTTTACAACATGACATCAAAGTTAAAAACACTGTCCAACCAGCGGTTTCCAAAGTGACATCTGAGAGAGATCCCAGTGAAATCTCACTGAATTATATTAGTCTTAACGTGAGCTGGTGAACACATGTTATGGAAGCTACTATTCTCATGTGGGTGAAGCTTTACAGATTGGTGGAGTAATATGCATCCTTAAGGAGGGCTGGATTTTTTTTTGTGAACCCTGGACATGGATGGTAAGCACCCACCATGTTTGTTTCTGCTGTTAAAACCAGGCAAATGTTAAATAGGGACCAGTTTCCCATCAGCTTGGACCCACTCTACTGCAAGTCAATGGGGGTGAAGTTGATCTTGGCAACAAGACAGTTTACAACAATGTCCTGCAAGAAACATGTCAAGCAACTTTGTCTTTCAATAAAAATGACAGCGTCATGTTCATTCAGTTGCTTCATAAATCCATAATTTAAGAAAACCATTCCAAATTTGATGTGTAATAAAAAAAAGTACAACAGAGTAAATGGAAAAATCTACGTTCTTTTTCTTCTAAATTCTTTAAAAAAACAATACTTGAGGGTGGGGGAGGTTTTGTGGGACACTGGCATGTTGGGAAACCCAGCCTGGCTTTAGATGGCACATATACTGACATAAAGTATCTGAAATAGAAAACAGACAACAAAGCAGTGAAACATGTGACTACGTCAAATCATTTTGTGAATTATAGCCCAAAGAAAATCAGCGGATTTTATAACAATTTCCATCGTTTTATATATTAAATAGATCTAAATTGTACAGATTTGTTACAAGTACAATAGGCATTAATTAACAAATTATTATGTTTGTACATCTCAATAGGTTCTTATATTGTTTGACACACACACACACTCACACAGACAAATGTTGCTGGAGTTCCAGATGTTTTTGGCTTTCGCTCACTGGTTACTGGACCCTCCCTGACTTACCTCAGGCTCATGACAACATTTGCTCATATTCATTGTTTAACACTGCTTATACAGTACAGCTCAGTTGTATTGCCACTGCAACTGTGATGGCTGCCTGTTTATGAGTAAGCAACCTAGAAAAAGGTCCATTAATGACAACAACACGGTAGAAAACCAGTACCTGCAACCCCTCAGCTTCATAACAGCAAGATCTGACCAAACATTGAACATTATGCTGAGAACTTACAGACTTGGAGGCATGAGAGTTGGGACACAAGTTGCGTGGGTGTAGCGCTGGTGTAATGTCCTTTATTTAGCCGAGATACAGAATTCAGGCACTGCTGAAGTTGTATGTAAATGACATCTGCTCTACATGTATGCTATATTTGATTAAGTTCGTACACATAAATGCACGTATGCATTGTAGAAAATTGCAAGGATGGCAGTCAGAGAGTGCTGAAGCGTCTCTATATATAAAACCCCAGGCTCAATAACACTAACTCAATAACTAACTCAATAACCTTCTTTATGGGAAACCTAAAGAATTTTTTTTTTTATTGCATTGATCAGTACAGTATAACCTCATGGCAACAGGACAATATCTTGGCATCAGAAGCGTTCTGGTTTCCATTTGAAGTCTGCGTAGTATTGACTTATCCCTCTATGGGACTGTGTTGCCATACATCTTCTTTCCTGAGTAACCTCAAACTGTTACTTGTTCTATGTTCCTGGTTTGACCCACTAAAATAAGCTTTTACACAAGGTACTTCTGATCGGTTCAATTGTGCATATGGGATTTTGAGTAGACTAAAATGGAGCTACAGGTTCTTTCGTTATCTCTCTGAAAACTGATGTTTTTTATCAAATTGTCCATGTGGCCTTTCGTTATACTTTACTCTATTATCAGGGGGAAAAATAAGGCAAAACAGAATCCACTTTCCCGGAACTTTAAGACTCGGACACTTCTCATGGGTTTTTGTTAAAAGATGAACCATTCTCTAGTGTATTATATTGAACCTATTGGGCTTTTTTTAGGCAGGCATGTCAACATTACTATGAAGAGAAACGGCAATATGCCAATCTTCTGAAACACTGATGTGTGCATGTACACAACGTATGTTTCACTGATGTCCCAGGTAGTGGTTGCAGATTCTGGTTCTCTATAATATCACAAAAAAACATGAATGTTTGTTTCCCAAAAACGTTTTAGGCTGTGTTTCCACAAAGCAATAAAATGTTATGCTACTTTCTAAACAGGTGTAGCAAAACAAATGATCTACTGACTTGAATTTCGAGTTATCTTTATTAAATCAATTTATACTGTAGATCAATGCCTTAGGCTTCAGGTTACAAGGCTGCCCCTAACAATGGCACCTAATTCAGAGTTAATACACATTTCATTGTGTTCCTGATATTTTTTGGCTAAAAACTATGCTCCCAAGTCTTTGAGTAATTTAATTTGACTTGTTATCGTTGACTAGTCTATTATTCATTTTATATTGCATAGTGTATTTAAAGTAACAGGAAATAATTCTAAAAGTAGGTTATAGTTATTTTTGTTTGTGAAAAAACATGGATACGATTTTCAAAAATGTCTCTTCTCATTGCCAAAATCTTTCAGGACATTTACAGGAAATGCTGTAAATGTGCAAGTGTTTGAAGCTTTCCGATAGTCCATCTGTCAGGGAATCTGATGACAGTTGTTATAATTATGTATGACAATAATAACCTTTGACAAAAGCTTTCAAGCATTGTGAACTATCTTTGATTTAAACACTGGCAGGTCAAAATGAAATATTTTATATTCCCATCCTCCCCTCCTCACTTCATATGTGGCACACAGCTTTCTTATGCTGGTGTCGATCTCAGGTAGAGGACACAATACCCTTTTCGTGGGTGAATCTTTCAACCAGATGGACATTAGTTTTCATGTCCCAAGTAAATTATCATTCGGATGTTTTCCCACAAGCTGTGCTTTACATATTAAAGCCAGCATATGTTCCTGTTGAATCCCCGCCAAGGCCAGTGCGAAGACAAAGTGTTTGGCTGTCAACATGTGCTGGTCCTGCCTTTAACAACTGAACGTACATAGAAGTCAGCAGGGAAAAAAAAAATCCTTTGCCTTAGAAAGATGAGCCTGTGCTGGTGGTGACTAAGAATTAATTTGGCACATTTTATTAGATATTTTAGAGGTTTAGCTACCAATGTGTTATTTGGCAAAATGTAGAGAAATTGCATCATGCTATTTTCTTTCCATTCCTGGTGAAGGTTTGTGATTTAAAGGTGAATTTAAACCTGTGCTGGAGTTTTTCCATTGTCACAAATGTATGTTATGCTGTTGTTAATAAACGCCATTAACAGTTTAGTTATTAAGTCATATTGTGATGTTGTTGTACAATTGATAAAAACACTTATTTACGCCAAGAAGGTAAGCACGCACAGGTACTACCACTTATTCAAATTTAAGCAACCTAGATCATTTCAGAATTATTTTGTTATCAGTAATACATTTAAATTGGGATGTGATGTTGACAAACCTCTATTTACTTTTCTGTGAACATCAAAAACATAATATTTTATGGAAACTAATGCGTCCTACAAATTATTTTTTTCTTTGTGGGCCTGTAACAGCCATCTATTCAACATAAACTTGATGTATGATTTGTACTTCACTGATGTCACATCTATGTGATGTCAGCAAACAAAGAGAACAATGGCAGCAATGTAGTGCAAGTTAAATTAAGTTATTATCCAAATATGCCAAGTTTATGAAGTTTCTCTTCGACAAAACTTATTTTCTTATGTCTAGTTGTTGAGCTACGCAGAAGTGTTTGGAAGGCCTGAGATTTCCACCGAGTAAATCATGTTCAGTCTACCAGCCAACTAATAGACTTCAATTTGAATCCTGTTGGTGACATTTGCATGGGGCTGGTGTGTATTTTTATATCCACGTGGTAAAAAAACAATACAATTAAAAAAAGATTATGTCTGTAAAAGTGAACCGTGTCAAGCATGCGTTCTGTGACTATGTGTACAAGTTAGTATCGTACTATATTATTAGTACAATGTTGTGTTTATTATTCGTTTATCGGGACAAAGAAACAGATGAATAGAATTTTAAATATTTGAACTGTTGAAGAAGCACTTGATTTATCTTGCCAGTCACTCGTGGCTGTCTTAAAATCAAAGACACAGCTAGTCGGGACTCCTGGCGGCTTGGTGCGATAAGGTGGCTGTCGTGACTTGCTCCCAAATGTGGCTCATAACCTTTGGCACATGTCGTTCCCTCATCTAAATCTCGCACCCTCCAGTGTATATAAAGTGTCATAAAGAAATGTCTTAAAACAAGTAGAAACACAAGATAAATGAAGCGCTCCTTGTGTTTTTTTTCTTTTCAAATATTCAAAAATGAACCCATCTTGTATTTGTCCTGACTTGAGCAGTAAAAAGGCACTGAGCTGGGAATAATTTTCAGTCCTAAACATATTACCTGCAATGAAATGACTGGATTGTTGTTGGTTATAGTTTGCTGTGTACTCGTGTTTTTGGCATTTGTCTTTCGATGACCCCTTTTCAAACCTCGTTTACGCCTCTCATTCCTCACTTCCCACGCCGACCAACTGGTTCGAGAATGTCAGACGTATGGAGCGAGCAGCAGATGTTAGAAGTATGTTTGGTAAAGCGTGACATGACTTAGGGACAGTTGGAAGGGTCGCTGTATTGTCCTCAGTAGTCTTTCTTGTACAAGAGGCCACGATGCACAGCAAACATTTGTGACAATGTTGCCATCTTCTTAAAGTCCATACAACTTAATTCCTCTGCATCCACTTTGTTAATGGAAAGTGGACTTGTTCTGTTTGCACTTTTCGGTTACTAATGAGTGCAACCACGGTCATGTGAATGGACTCTCTCCGGGTTTTCTCCGAGCATTGTTGCCTCCAGACATATGTCAGGGTACTGTTTGTGAGAGTGGGTCCACTGGAGAGACCTAGAAACCAGGTACGGAGCTGAGGAACCCAGCTCGATCACTATGTTTTATATTAAGGTTTCTCTGCTAATTGACCCAATCAGTACACATCCTTAGGGAAGGGTCCATGTGAGACTAGCACAGTTGCTGATCCTCAAGTCTTTTGAACCACATCTCCGTCGCTCAGAGAAAATGAGGACATGTTGTTCTTTTTCAGCGATAATGAGAGCATTTTTTTTTTAAGTTTCATTCATATAGGCCATCTCAGAGGTCTGAATCCAAGTTTTAATAGAATGCATTGCATATCCCAAGATCCATGTGATTCATATCCTGCATGTTCCACAGGTTCAAATCCAGCCTCTCACAAAAGGAACACCTGTGTATCCTAGTCTGTGTGTATGGGACCTACAAACTTGTTTCTCTTAGAAACATGGTCCCAATGCTGTAGGAGACTTTCCTCATAGAGGCCGGGGGAGCGGAGCGAGAGCTGGTCAGTGAGGCATGGCTGTGAGATGTCCCCGCCTCCAGGAAATAACATGTCCCTTTGATCTCTTTGGGGAAATTCTCTGGAAGCTCCAGTCGTGAGCGAGGGACAAATGAAAAAGAACGGTCATCTTTCAGCAACCTGTTGAGAAGAGAAGCTCTCTTAAAGTCCCATTAAATGGCATTTATTGTCATTGCATGGTTGAAAGCAAGGTTGCATATATGTCTGTGTGCATGCATATTTGTTTGTGTGTTCGTTCAGTGCCGTTACTTACTGGTACGTTGTGGGACTAACATTGATACACCTCGGATGGCTCCCCGATTCAAACTTGCTGGCCAGTGTCACATTGTTCCCAAACAGGCAATAACGTGGCATTTTAACCCCGACCACGCCTGCCAGCACCGAACCGGTGTGGATACCTATCCTCAGCTAAGAGAGGAGGGGAGGAAGAAGGTGTTGGGAGGAGAAAGATTAGAACAACAACAAAACCGGCAGGATTTTTAAAAGCTCAAACAAGTTTAAATTCGGGTTCATGCACATTCCTTGACAACAAAATGGAAGTGACGCTGCTGCTGTTGCTACTGTATTTTCAAGTCTGTTACTCACTCCCTCCCCCCCACTCTCCCTGTTTATTTATCCACACTATTTGCATGCAGCTTAATTGCTCATCAACTAAATCAGATCTAGAGATGAAATGATTAGTTGATTAACTTATCAACAAAAACCTATTTGGCAACTTTTTTGATCATTTGATAATCGTTTGAGTATCAAACAAGTTGCTAAACATTCACTGATTCCAACTTGATGATTCCTTTGGCCTTTGGGAGGCCATGTTGTTTTGAACTAGAAATGCTATGTGTGCGTTGATCCGCTAACTGGAAATTGTACTGTAGCAATCATACTTCCATATTACTGTTCTCATCTAGTCTGAGATCTTGCAGAATATTTGATGAAAATCTTAAAATAGCAAGAGTGAGAGAGGAAAACTAATCAAATAAATAATTGCCTCCAACGCGTGGTGCTCATATTATAATCTGGCTGAACTATGAATCTATAAATGGCTGCAGGCAGAGTGAAAGCGATCGAGCTATCATTCCAATTTGACCACACCACTTCATTGCCACTCGACCAACTATTCCCTCCATTTGGGAACAACAAGTTATCACACATAGAGCACACACACATGCATCTCCCACACACACCCACCCACACACACACACGCACACATCATACATCTCACACGCAAACGCGCATATACATCACGCACACACAAAAGCGAGTGGAACACAGTAGATTTCTAATGATCATCCTCTCGGTATCCACAATGTGCATGTCAGCACACTGCGAGGTAGTCATGGCAACAACAGGCAATGGGGGTAGTGAGGTAGAAAGAGCACAGACAGACAGAAAGAAGATACAATGGAGAGAAAGGCACAAAAAGAAACTTATAATTAGATGGCAAAACCTTGACAGCAGAGAAAAAGACAGAAAGTGTGCGAGAGAGAGAGAAAGAGAGAGAGAGATAAAGGCTGGTAGGTGCACTAGTGTGACCTATTTTTCAGCTAAACTGCTTACAGATGGCCATGCACTTGTCTTTCTCTACAACAGACAACCACTCACAGACACACACACACACACACACACACACACACAAATCTGCATCCAGCACACTCTCCTCTTTATTTCTTAGTCTCAAAACACAGACACGGTAACACTCATACACTCTTCCCCTGCTTTTCACTGTGAGTCAGCATCCATAGCACATGGCCCTCAGCGAGCCAATGAGCAAATGGCACAGCAGCAAAGATGACCAATCGCACCGTAGCCTCTGGCCAAGCTGACAGAAGGATACAGAGATGAGGTTGTTATCGAGTCAACTTTGTTACACTCAGTTGCAAGTTCATTAAGTAAATCTATCTCAAACTAATTCAGTCAGAAACAAGAGTCCTGCAATAAATCCTACAGTCACGAAGGTTATAACATATAGAGAGTTGTTGATTCAACTTTATAATAATTTTGGAGGATGTAGTTTGTGGTGCTGTTCAACTGTATTGCAGTACACAGAGAGGTGGAATCTCTGTGTACTGCAGACCAGGAGGTAATGGCAACTGCATGGTGAACATGAGGTCAGGGAAAAGCAGCCACTTTCGGGTGGCATGACAAGTCCCTGCATTTCTGAATTCACAATGCTCATATACTGCCAGTGTAAAGTATGATTGGTGGAAATAAGCCCACATAAACACATTTAAACAATATTAGCAGTGACAAGATAAGTACTACATCCCTAATATCCATACCACTCACAAGCGCACACATGCAGAAGGATCATGCCACAGGCCTGAAATTGAACCAGTAACGAAGCTGAAAAACACTTTGTTTTCTATGTGTTTCTCTCTTAATATCTCCCTTGTATATTATGTCTCTCTGTGTCGCTTGATCACTCTCTTTATTTCTCTCTCACAGCTCTCATGCTACTTTGCATAACAGTGCAACATTGGCTAGAGTTGAGTGCACTCCCTGAACAGCATTTATCATGCCGAAGTGTTGAATAGCTCTATAACTGTCCGTTATACCAACATGAAGTCAGGAGGGATAAGAAAGAGGAGAGCACAACAGAGAGGGCAACATATAGAAAAGCAGGACAAGATTAAAGACTGAGAGGAAAATGAAAAGAATGAGTGAGAGAGCGGTTGCAGAAGAGAGAGTGAGGGAACTAGAGAGGATGGAGAGAAAAATAAAAAGAGGAGAGAGAGAGACAGGCCAAACATTCTTGGCAAGGCCTTTCTATTTTGAGACAAATGACCAACAAATGTTATTCAGCAGTTATCTGTCTTAGCTTGTCTCTCACATACACGTTTTGTATCTGTGTCATTATGTGTATTTTTAAACAAGTTCAAATCAGTGGCGAACAATTTAAAAAAAAGTCGCTAACTTCTCAAAGATAGATACAAATTGAATATTTTCAACTCAAGTTGTAAAATATAAGTCTGCCGTCATTCTATACTTTTCTTACTGCCGACACATTAGCACAAAAAAAGAACAATTAGTCTGACTTAATACTTAATACTTAATACTTAATTACAATAATGAAATACGGGACATCGATGCAATTTGACCACCAACCTTGTGAATAAAGGACAAGCCGCTCTACCCGAAATTACCTACAAGTCTGTTGCAGTCAGCACCAAGGGCATTTCATGCTCCTGAATATTAATTTTTTTCAAAGTCTCAGTCATTTCCTGAAATGTTACTCAGACAGAAGTCAATAGTCTACTTGTAAAGGGCTATTTCTTATTTCATGAGAGCCGTTCGCAGTAAAGAAAAGATAGAACATCAGCATTACCCTGTAAGACAGAACATGACAACAATAACATTGTTCTAAATGTTTAAAATATCTACTGCTCTGCTTCATTTGTTGATTCTGTTTCACTGACGAAACCAAAAAAAAAAAAAAAAAAAAAAAGATTTAGAAAGCCTCATAGCACAGAGACAGCTCTGGTAAAAATAACTAATGACCTTCTAATCGCATCAGACAAGGGACTCGTCTCTGTTCTTGTCCTGTTAGACCTTAGTGCTGCGTTCGACACTATAGACCACTACATCCTGTTGCAGAGACTGGAACATTATATTGGCATCAAAGGAACCGCACTGAACTGGTTTGGATCCTATTTATCGGATCGATCTCAGTTTGTTTATGTAAATGATGAAGCCTCGATGAGGACCAACGTCAGTTATGGAGTTCCACAAGGTTCTGTGCTTGGACCAATCTTGTTCACCTTATATATGCTTCCTTTAGGCAATATTATCAGAAAACACTCTATAACCTTTCATTGTTATGCAGATGATACTCAATTATATATATCGATCAAACCTGACGAAACCAACCAGCTCGCTAAACTGCAAGCGTGTCTTAAGGACATAAAAACCTGGATGACCTGCAACTTCCTGATGTTAAACTCAGACAAAACTGAAGTTATTCTACTAGGCCCAGAACACCTCCGAAATCAGTTATCTAATGATATAGTTTCTCTAGATGGCATTGCGCTGGCATCCAGCAGCACCGTCAATAATCTAGTCTAGAGAGAACGAAGAAAAGAGGCAGTGATACGTCTTTTCTCTATCTGATCGCTTCATGTCCATTTCAGGAGACACATTCTTACAGTTTAACTTTTTTACATCATATTCACAATTTCTGTTGATCAACCGATTATATCGATGTTTCAGATGCAATATTTTTATCAACAATTATCGGATTCAGCCCAAAAAATAAAACTTGTTCAGAACATCCCTAACGGACAGACAGATGTGTGGAGCAGTGTGGGAACGCCCAAGAATTGTTTATGTCATTTCTGGGAGCACATGGGAAGTTCACCCCAAGCTACACAAAGCCAATAGGAAAATCATGATTTTCAATAATTGAGTCATTTCTCAATCAATGTCCCTCTTTTGAAAATGATTGAGCAGATTCAATTAATCCATTCTTTGAAATATCATTCAACCATCTGTTGATTGAGCTGTCTTACCTATATACCTATATCATCCCTCTTCCCATTTTCCACAATCCATCCCCATCCTCAAATGATGTCAATCACAGTCTCCCATAGCCAGACCTATCTCCACATAAAGAAAGGTCTGCCTCCACACGTTATCGTTCTGGTGTAGGGGAAGAAACACTTTGGCTAGTTTGTATTTTTGTTTTTGTCAAAACCAATCACAATTGGACAACTGTGTGATTCAGCTCAGTGGGGGGTTTGTTGCATGGCAATAAAGAAAGCCACAATGTCAAATGTTAAATGAGGAAAGAAAAAATGAATAAATAGGAAAAGTAGAGACAAACTGCCCAATCAGTCACAATCAGTTGCTGGTTTAATCAGTTAAAGCACCGGGGTTAAGTTAGTTTGATAATCAGCAGTTGGACACACAATTTACCTTTTCTCTCAGCGGGAATCCCGAGCTCTACCCACATTTAAATATGTAAAATAAAATAGACTAAATATAAAATGACACACAGAGATAAAGTTATGGATGAAATGCATTAACAAAAACGCAAAAAAAAACCCATACCAATCCCTCAATACCAAGTCGTTAATAAAATAGCAACAATTTAAGATTATTAGGCGAGTTTCCATGCGCTAGTAGCAGATTGGTGTTACAAAAAATAAAATAGCTCACCTTGATAGGTCTCCCATCAGGTGTCAGCACTTCCCCGGACAGTTCCATCATCTTCAGAGCCATGTGTGCAATCGGCTTTGCATGACTATCAACCTTCTTGTGAAGTCCTCCCGCCACACAGTAAGCATCGCCGATTGTTTCGATCTGTATGAGGAACAGTGGAGGAGAGGCAGAAACTGAAATGAATACATGTGGCTTAGCTGATGTGTGAAACTAACTAGCTATTCATTCAATCACTCATAACATCTCCACTGAGGAGCAAATCAAAGAACGCTCTCATTCCTCTTGTCACATTAGAACTACAGTATTTGTCTGTTTTTCTCTCTTGGCCTGAATCATTCAAAATAGGACTTGGTGAGCATTTGGAGAAGGATCTCGGCAAAGCCGCTCACAGCATCTTGCATTGCTTCTGACCCAGTCTGAGGTCAAACACATAAAAACAAGCATTTATATTCATTCTTCTTGAGGCTGTGATATACCGGACCACCACAGAACTGTCAAATGTTAATTAGTTGGCATGTAGAAATGCTTGGATCAATCCGGTGCCATCGTTATCAGCTGAAATACATCGCATTATTGTTTCTATAGCCAATGAAAAAACATCTTACTTGATTTTTTAAGCAACAGTGCAGTGTTTCCCAAATACAGCAAGCAATTAATTCACTGTAATGAGCTCATTCCGTACATTACATCTTCAAACAGAAGTCAAGTCATTCCTAATTCCATGTTTGGGCGTACTATGCCAGAGATGGAAGTACAGTAACAACAACTCTTCCTTGAATGACTTCCAAAAGCCCAATTCTAAACACACGTTAATAAAGCAATCCCAGGAATGCCGTTTTGTGTTGCCATATTTCCAGTTGAAGGAGTGAGCTAGGTGTCATAACAGTTGATGTGGTCGTTATAAAGAAGATAAAATGGATAGCGCAAGAGGAGGAAGAGGAGGGAAAAAGACAACTAGGACTCATTTAGGCCTGCCATCAGCACAATCATTTCGACAGTAACCATGACAATGGCAACATATGCATCCCTCACTCTCTTCACCTTGTCCTCCTGCTTCTCTCTTTTACACATATACACTCGCTCTTTAACTGCTGAACACATAACCCCTCTTTAATACACCCAATCTCTCTGCATCTCTTCTTTCTTTTCCCCAGGCATCTGACACGAGACATTTCTGAGAGATAACACAGAGGACAAGTGTGTTGATGGGATTGTAGCAAGTATATGCTGTTGTTACGCAATGAGAGCGAGAGCGAGAGCGAGAGAGACGATGATGGCAATGGTGATGATGGGGAGGAGAAGCAAAGGTGAAAATAGTAAAGATGAAGAGAAATACTGATGTGATAAAAGATCGTGAGGATGGCGGAGGGGGAGATGGCCCAAAGCCACACTGTCCGATGGACAATATTGACACATCTTTGTTCAGGTCCCACAGACTGGCCATCAGTCTGTTACTTTTTCCACAACACAAGCACACACACACACACACACACAGTTGTGTTTTCATGACTTTTGGGGACATTACATTGAATTACATTCATTGGAGACCTAGTCTAACCTTAGCCATAACCGCTACCAGCCTAAACCTAACCTGACTAACCTTAAACCAAGTGTTTACCTTAAAAATGTAATGATTTAGGTTATGGCGATGTTCAATTGTCCCTATTTTGACCCCCCCCAACACACACACAAACACACATAAATCGAGAACACAGACAAAGACACAGCCTAAAGATTTAGCTTTTGATACAACTGCAACATTTAAAAGACTCCATGGAAGGGGGGGCTCTAAGTTCCTGGGAAACTGTCACTTCCTGGAGAACATTTATCTTTTAAGATGACCTCAGGGTGTGCATATAAACCAATGAAGCCATTACAATTTTAAAGCAATCCCTTAACTGATATCCCATTGTGTCACAGTTTAGAAACAGATATTACGACATCATATGAAGAAGATGTGTGCGTCTTTCTGTCTACTGACCTTATAAACATCCAGAATGCCACACTGGTAGTCAAAGCGCGTGTAAAGCTCGTTCAGCATGGAGATGACCTGCATAGGTGTACACTGGGCACACACAGCAGTAAAACCCACGATGTCTGAGAACAGCATGGTCACATCATCAAATTTGCGAGCGGGCACTGGATGGCCCTGCCACAGTTTCTGTGCCACATCACCTGGAAATATGGAATAAAGGAGATCCACGGTTCTCCTCTTTTCCTCCTCCAGTGCCTGGTGAGTCCGCTCTAATGTGGCCTGAGAGAGGAGAAAAGAGAAGGAGATCCGGAGGATTTGTTCTGTGTGCTTTGCTTCCAAGAAGGCACCGATGACAACAATTCGTGGATGTGGGAGTACTGCACCAAATTAAAACTGCTGGTGCATGTAAATGTATTTGTGTTTGATTTGTTTTTGATTTTGTGTATCTGCATAATGAGTAATTGTGTCTGTGGGCGAGCTTCATAATGCCAAATCTGTCTGATGCAGTGCTATACCATTGTTCAAGCGAGCAAGTCAAACTAAGATACAGCTATTTATAACAGTGGCCTGGGGGAGTAGTTGCAGTGAGAGAGTGTTGCAGTGAGCAGATGCATAGGATTGGGTCAGAACTCGCTGTTGTTCAAGGGTACTTTGAAAGCAAATTATAAGAGCAAGTCCCAGGAGCCACGTTCTTCTAGCCATTATGAATCAGTCAGTGCAGCCAAAGCATTGCATTAAACAAGTTCACTTCAGTGAGTTGTCTCGCTCGCATGATGGAAAACAGAAATAAAGACCAAATATACAGAATATGTTTGTGTATTTTCACTATTTCAACATGACATGGTCACAGGTTGTCATTGTGATTGGTTGCCAATAGACAAGATGGCGGGTCTTAACTAACATGAGCCTGTCAGGGTATAGGCTCCAGAGAGACGGTAGAGAAGGAAGAAGATAGTGGCGTGCTGCTGATAGCAATAAGTCTTGTTGTTGAGTCACTTAACGATAACCCTCATCCTTGAATTGTTTTGGCTTAGTTTCTGTCTGCATCTGTTGTTAACCTAAATGCAGCAACAAAACAACACCACATGGCAAAAGCACGTCGAGCTTACTAGGATGCAGGTAAGGCCTTCAAGAAGCCACAAAGAAGAAAAGCATCTGATTGATTGATTGATTGATTAATTGATGAACTTGTTTTTTTCACGATGGCAAAGTGGTCCAATAAACTGAATTTTTCTAAGTTGTCCTGCTCTGTAAATATAGAATAGAAGAGACCCAGAATTAAGCACTCTACCTTAAGTTTGTCCATTCTCTTCTTCAGGCCATCCTGGGCCTTGGCCTGCTCCCCCACCAGGATAACGTCCCGCGTGGCATCATGGATAGGGATATCTGACAAGTGGAGTCCCCTGCCCATGAGCTCCTCCAACTTATCAACACGCGGCGAACCCAGAAACATCAGGGAGCAGGACTCGGGCACATGGATCATCTGACCCTTCAACTCCATAACCTGGCAGAGCAATCAAATGGCAAAAAGGAAAGCGTTACAAAAGTTAGGCCTTTTGTCAAGGCTGAGGGAACGTGAAAACCTTAAAGACAATCCTGATCATATGCAGATTGCAGAAGTACACTGAGCCAGAGGAGAGGGGTAGTGGAAAACTGATTTATGTTCGTTAATAGCCTCTCACTACTGTGGATTTCATGTCCACCTAATACTTGCTTTTCTTGAAACAATGGTGAACGGTTACATGGTGGCAATGACTTTAGCATTGGAAATGCATTCACAATCATACAAGTAACGAATATATTGAACAAACATGCCTTTCTATGCTTACATGACTGCATACATACTTATCCACAGCTTTATACACACAATGTAGTACATACAACAGAGACTATAATTGAATCGTTGATAATTCATTTAATTTAGCATGGCAAGGTCTGATGTATAATGCAGGCTGACCTGTATAGAGCCTGTAAAAACTGGATTAACTGATGACCTAGTTATTAGGGAGACAATCCTATCATCATCACAATGTCACTGGTTTGTCCCAAACTCCATCCAAATGTCCTTGAACAACCTATGACATCATATTGTGAAACGTCTTTGGATATTAAGCATTTGATTGGTTATCAGACAAATCGAGAAGCAAACTTGACAGTTAAATAATGATATTTCTCTCAGAAGAAACGCTTGCAAGGCTGCAGATCTACCAACAACTGCAGTATTATTGTCAACATAATAAATACTGCAATTGTTGGTGAATACGAATTGGGTTTCACTAGCTTCTTGACATTTTGCAAACAAGCCCTTAACCATGATGACAACACACACCAGGTGTGGGGAGCACAAGCAAAACAGCCTGGAGACATAGAAGAGAGATTGAAACAGGCATTGCACATTGCTGGGCTTTTGAATATGACTCCAGCTCCTGCTCAGTCCTTGCCCCTGTTCCTTCCTTTTCTTTCGTTTCTCTCCCCGTGTTCACCTGTCTTTCATTCCTGCCCGTCGCTCCCTCGCTCTCTATGCTCTTCTCTCTGTCTCTTCAATTACTTCGCTCTCTCTCTTTCGCCATAGTGTCAGATAGATTATTCCGCCAGTGAGCACACTGCAGCTCTGTTTTATTTATAGCACAAGGCTCTCCTAGGTCTGCATAATACATACAGTCTACATCTACACACACACACACACAGTAGTTTATGGTTTTACTGTAGCACTGTATGCCTAACATCTGCACATGCTGCCACACCAATAACAGCAGAAGTCATAGTGTCATATGGGAGTTTAACAACAGTTGTGAGTACACCCACTCAAAATCAGACATAAATTCATCTCCCACATTATAGAATAATTCCAGTTTTATTACAATTTAATATGTTTTATGTAGTTTCCCCATTTCTGATAGCAATTTACTCAAACTAATTACTGAGATCTGGGAACACAGCTGCAATAGTCGGACAGGGAAAGATATACAGGTTACACAATTGCAATACATGTTCTGTGGGATGAGACTGCTACAAGGAGAGGTGAACCATTTGTTACAAGTCAGTCTGCTACAAGCAATAATATGACCAGCAATGCAGATTGTGCAGCTGGGCCTTGCAACTTGCCATTCACATGAAAAAATTGCAAGGTGCACTTTTACTTGACAAGCAGCAGCTGGAACAATGCCTACTCAGGTAAACCTTAAATAGCCTGCATGTTAAAGCTAAGGTCACTACACTATGGAGTCTAGACTGAGTCAGTGTCCTGTACGCACATGTGGGTTTACCCTGCATAAAAACATCAGGAGCAGCAAACGCATCAAGCAAATCCTGCAGGACTGGCATAACCTTCCCTGACTGCAAGACAACTGACATTAATGCCATTGAGTTTCCTGTTACATCATGAAGATTGAAGCATCCATCTAACAACTGTTGCTTTTCTAATTGTGTACAGTAGGTATAATTATACTAGTGTCTCACCAGATTACTCTCTGTTTATCCGTCGCTCTCATTTTCGGTCTCACTCTGTCACAAACTCTCACACACACTGATGCACAGATGCAAACATACATGGACACACACACACACACACACCCGTACACACATCCCTGGAGGTAGTTGTGTCGGCCTAGTTGTGCGTCCGTGTTTAACTCGGCACTCTCTCCTCTCCTTCTGCCTGCATCTCTGGCATCACAGCACAGTGAAAGAGGAGGTGAGCAAACGAAGGAGGACGAAAGGGCAAAACGAGTGGTTTCGGAGAGAAAGCAACACGCAGAAAGAAGGGGGAAGGGTGGGAGAGATAGGAGACAGAGAAAATAACTCTGACACTTCTTTACAGAGAAACTTGTTCGAGTGTTGGAGTGCATGGAAACAGATTGTTGCTGTCCTGAAGCTTTGTGGCTGGCCACCGAGAACTGCCTTTCTGCCACCTGACTCCTCTTCACTCTGTGTACACATACATGTGTGTTTTGTATTTATGCATGATTGGGGCTTGTATTATACTGCATAAGTTTATGTTGATGTTTTATGTCTTACGATAGCGAGGCCTGAGCAGCACGCATTGTGATGTCACATTCTACATACACAAGATCTATCTAAGTTCAGGCTGCTATCGCCATAGGCAACAAGGAGCTGAAGATAGATGAAAAGGAAGGGGGGGGGGCAGCTGAAAGGGCCAGAGGTTACAGGCGGAAAAGACTGAGGGAGACAAGAGAGAGACGCGAGAACGACACACATTGGACTTGAGGTACGAGATACAAAGATGGAGAGAAGGACAGCGGGAGGTGGAACGGAGAGCTAATGGATTGTCTTTTGTGAGCGGACTCTGGCATGTCAACACACTCATTTGCATGAACAAGCACTGAGTAGCAAAGAGTCAATGAGTCAACCTCTCTCATCCCTCTCTTTCTCTCTCCAACACACACACACACACACACACTTATCTTGTCAGACCCTGGCTATATTGTGCCGTATTCTTACCTCCCACTCTCACAGTAAATGAAACGCACACACAGCATGTAGCCTAGATAAGCATCACATAAAAAGCACACACACAAACACACACTTGGATGGGATGTGCTTGTACCTTGTTGTTTCAGATGAAAGACTCAACAGAAGCTTTAATATGATGATTCACATTTAAAAATACACAAATAAATAAATAAAACACACCTGTGAGGTGAATTCATACGAGACTGGAATTAGAGGACAAAACGAGTCATATTGCAGGATCTATGTAAGCTCTGGAAAAATAAACACTGGCAATGTTTACATGCACTGGATGCTGGGAATCAGCTAATAGGACTGTTTGAGTTGCATTTAAATGAATTAAAACAGGAAGATCTGCACACCAAGTTATAGGAGTCACACAGCAATACAAATCTTCTAACAGGAGATACTTGGTGCGCGGATCAATTCAATCTGTTTTAATTCATTTAGATATTTTTTTGATCCAGCACTCATTCTATTGGACACTGGCTTTCTTCAATAATTTCACATGTAAATGAAATGCTGCAGTTAGGATACAGGAGGACAACTAATCTGCACCGGATTGAAAATTGGATCTAAACTGAAAAACAGACCATTTTCAAATGAATGGAAAAAACCCTGTCCACTTCAGCAGCTTTACTGTATGTACATCTTTCACACACCAAAGGTTTGGCCATCAACATGTTTAATGACTACTTTTCAAACCCTTTTATGCAAAAAGACTGAATAGCTCATTTCTGCATCATATGTTTTTCACCTTGAAAAAAAAACAAAAACACTATTTTATACTGCTCATTATACACATGTATTGTTAATACTCAATCATTTTCATTTTCAAGTATGAAGACATTCTATTCTCTTCATCTTTGTTTCAACAATCAGACTAAAATATGTTTGTCTTGTTTATTTCTTCTGGTGTTTTATTCCTGTCTCTGTGCCTGTGTTTCCTCCTTCATTGTATGTTCATTCGGCCTGTTTTTGTAAATTCATCAAAAGTAGACCGAGACAAAGAAGGCTCCACTGAACAAACGAACCATCATGGCAGTGATTTATCTAGAAACGGATCAAAGGTGGTGCCAATGTCGAAATTGTCTTTGTACTCAGACACGCAGCTGCACACATGCACAGACAAAGCTCATTCAGCAACCCCTGCAAATGCAATACAGGAGTATTCGTTAAATAACAAGTATGACGTTGCAAATTTGAACATCCTGTTTTGTGCCTCACGAAAGTACTCCTTCAACAAATCTTCCTCGTCCTCGATCTCCCACAGCATATTGCATTGGGTACAGATGTCATAGAAAAGAGAAGGGCTTGTGTCTGAAGACTCATGGCATTTGGTCTACAACTAAAAAGCAGCTGAAACCAAGACAACTGCTGGTTTAGGGCTCCGGCTCCGCACACAGTGTTCACTTGGAACCATAAAAAAAAGCACTGACTCATCCCAACCAGAATTCTGACTCTTTGACCCAAAGAGTCTGGGAGCTTTTGGGTGTTTACAGCGATGGCATCACTAATGCGGATGGCAGGTGTTGTGAATCATGGATTCTCTGTCGTATTCATCCTGATGTTCTTAAGAGAAAGGAAATAAGTCTACATCCACAGCTGGGCCCTGGCCCAAACACATGACATCAACATTTACATGTCCTGTTTTCAAGCAGGTTAAATACTACATTCGTCCAAAAGTGAGTGCATAACCTTGTTGATGTGTCTTATAACCAATAAAAGCGTATCTGCAGATTTCTGAGCTTAGTTCAACTCTGTTCCAAGCTTCGAAAAAGCATCACCTTTTATCAAGCCTTCTTCACAGTGACTGTATAGTTGTGACATCACGACTGTACGGAAGTCCTGACTGCTTGCTTAAAAGCACAGTTTCTGAATATGGGCAGTGTGCATCTCTGCGTTGATTGAGCGTTTACTTGCACAGTATTTATATCGCACCTAGACCTGCTTCATAATAAAAAGTGACTGGGAAAAGCTTACTTTCTACAATATGGGACCTTTTAAGGATACAGGAAAGTGTGGTGTAAAGGAGACATGATTAACAAGTGAGGAACTGGTTAGAGGATCGCTTTTGACAGTGCAACCTGTGTACGCTCCCCTGTGTGCGGATCACAGTGCTCACACTAAGCGGGGAGACAGAGAGAGCTGGGACTTGACCTTTTCAGGAGGTCTTTGGATGCCTCTTGCACAGCCCATGTCCCTGGGTGAAGAAAGGAAAGAAGTCAAACTGAAATTCCACTACAGGCTACACATGGGTAACACAGGGGAGTGCTCTTTTGTGGCCTCTTTACCTTGGCCTGTCGCCTTCTCTCGCTGCCCTTTCCAGTGAAAATGTCAGCCCGGCCTTCTCTTTCTCTCCCCCTTTGTTCTGCTTCTCCGCCCAGGTGACACAAGATTCATAACGGCAAAAATAAAGTAAGACAATGGCCGTCCGTCCAACTCCACAAACACATACTGCAACACCGATTTTTAAAGTGTCTATGATGGTGTTTGGAGCCAGTGTCTAACTTAAACTTCAGCAGTACCAGGTCTGATTAATGCTGATACACATTAAAAAAAAGGAACAGAAAAGGCAGCTACACTGACTCACTGAAAACAGCATGAATGTGCCCAAGTGCCTTTTTTTCCAACCAGTGGGAGAGATGGGAGAGATAAGAAAGACAGTTTATGAGGCCACCGCACCAAACCAGAACACTGATACTTCAGCCGACCATGAACTCAAATACAATCCTTTGACTGAACCTCCTGTCAGTGATTCACGTACATTGCCAGCCCCATTCATCTGGCATCTAAAAAGGCAAAGACTCAAATGGTATCAATGGTTAACAGCCACAAACACATACTAATATACATTAGTGAGGCAACAGTGACAATGTGCTCAATATGATTGATTTATCCAAAAGCAAAGAATAAGTCTTTCTTGCGTCTTGTACCATTTTACTTAGGATTACACTAAAATTACACCTACATTTCCTCGGATCCACGAAAATCAGAGAGAACAGATGCCATTGAAAACAATAAAAGAAGATACTGACCTGTAAAAGCTTAGTAGCAGTTACAGTAAACTACACATTTGGGAGTGATGTTATTGGTGTGCCGGCCATAAAAAACAGAGTAAAGTCTGTTTCTCTTGCTCTGATAGAGAAGTGAGAAAGGAGAAAAATGAAGACTCGTGAAAGAAAAAGCACTTTTTGAGCAATTGTTGTTGCTGCTTTTCCATTTTTGAGCTATAAACCCTTTTCAAATTAAGTAAGTCTGAATCCGCCTGAAGACGAAGCAATTAAAAAAAAAGATGGGAATATCTTAGAGAAGAAACACTGCAATGCGAGGTCAAAAATAGAAATGGGTAAGTAGCAGAGAGGGAGAGATAATGATAGCGAGTTCATGAGAGACACTGACAGAGTAGATGACAAGTAGAGACAAGATGTATTGTAGTGGTCCTCGAGGAAGGGAATCCTGCAGCTACTGTGAGCATTGTAGTGTCTCATTATGTGCATCCGCATGTATGTATGGAGGATCTGTGAACCCATCTGTTCAGATTAATGCACTAAACCCAGGGATTGGTATATTTGGCCAAAACAAGTCCAAAATCACCCAATTAGAGCTCTGTGTACACACAGCTGGAACACTATCCTAGCCTTCACACTACAGTGCAAACAACATGTATGGGAGGAGGCGGAGCATATGAATGATTCACTTTTGTGTCAAACCAAATTGTTCACAAATTGTAGCTACTCCTATTTATATTAACAACCGTGGGTAGTGTCATCTTGAAATATGTTATCAAAACATATTAATAGGAGATCTGCAGTGATAGTCATAAAGTGAATTGGCAACTATTTTGGTAATCTAATGT
Source organism: Melanostigma gelatinosum (assembly GCF_949748355.1). NCBI lineage: Eukaryota > Metazoa > Chordata > Actinopteri > Perciformes > Zoarcidae > Melanostigma > Melanostigma gelatinosum. The sequence continues at coordinate 10,072,126 of NC_136640.1, forward strand.
TTCAGTAATTTTTCAAGATAAAATGCGAATCATTTGCTGGTTCCAAATTCTCGATTCCCTTCTGTGAGAATTTGACGCTTTTCTTCGTCATCCATGAAAATAAACTGAATATCTTGAGGTTTGGACTGTATTGGATACAACAAGACATTCAAAGACCTCATCTTGGGCTGTGAGAAATGATAATTTTTCACTATTTACAGACTTCATAGACAAAACTATGAATCAAATGATCAAAAAAGATCGCCAAAAGTAATATCTAGATTTATACAAGATACATTGCCCTATTCAATCCTGAACATAAGGCATTCTCTGCAGCACTGACATGACATGAACTGAAATGAAGCCGCAGACCACCCTAATCATCGTGCATCTTGTAGCATACTAAAAAAAATTACAGAAATACAGAAAGTACGAGTATTATAGTACTCTTAAATGAAAAAAAGGCCGGGCTTGACACTTCAGATCTTCCTCTATAATCTTCCTGGACATACTTAAACGGACAAATTTAGTGGAAAAAACAAGTTTTGTTTTTCAAACTTAGTTATAAGGCTGCAGGCTTCGCTCTCCCTCTCTCGCTCTCTCTCTCTCACACACACACACACACACACACGGCACTGTGGTTGTACTGATCCATCGCCTCTCTGTCAGTTCTATTTATCATCAGGGAGTTTGGTGCCGACACTGACAGCCTGCGCTGACCCACCAATCAATAAAGAACTGGATATAGCATACAACTCAACAGTCACAAAGCAAAGTATTAATTGTTTCTGGCAATTTGGAACCAATTCAAACCTCATTCTTCCGAAACATCACAGGCGTGCGGGTGGAATGGCATTCTGTATAGACAGTTTTTTTCATTTTTCGCTTGGTAGACCCAAACTTTAATGGTGGGCAACAACACTGCTATGCTCCCTACAAGGCTCAGACTAGAGCAAATAATAGACATGTTCAACTACACCAAACTCAGACACTACATGGTCTTGACATACAAACTCCTGGAACACTCTGGCAACCTGTGTGTTAGCTTCCAATGGAAACATATAAAACAAACTAGAAATTGAACCACAATGTGGCCGCCCTGCATTCCACCTATGAAACACAAAACTCTCATTTGATAACATTATAGCACAGAGATGGTGATTATTGTACTTATTTCTATCATGGAGTGAATGAATCACAAATAAAAGTGCGGTTATAAACCAAATTGGCAATTAATAAATGTGTTCCTAAAATAGGTGGATTTCATCATGAAGCTTGCTGCACTGTGATCAAAAATAGAGTAGCTGAGTCATTTTTTAAATGAACTACCTTGGCCATCACCATTTAAATAATGGAATTTAATATAAATACTGTCTGTGGTTACACAGACAGTACTTGCTTCGAGGACAGATTCATCGCTGCTTTTGGTCTTTTCACAGGATTTGTTGGTAAATAGAAAAGACAACACAACAGCAGCCTTATAGTTTCAAATTTGAAACTTGATTTGAGTTTACCAAGCACTTACTAAAATTGCAATAATTCTCTAAAACATGTGGTGAAAAGTAGGATTTGAGCAACAGTGTCATCAGTTATGTATGAGATATGTATTACCTTCTCCTTGGTGTCGGACTGTGTGGAATCAGGCCTGGTGCGGATGGTAAATGGGGATGCAAGTCTCAGCAGGATGCCCTGGAACGAAGGATCCATCTTGGGTGAGACAATCTCAAAAAAGTCCTTGAACGAGAGGGTCCGGTGAGGCTCAATGCGAGCCTGTTTCCTCAATCCTTCTCCAAGCTGCAGTAGCTCCATGCGAGGCCCCAGGACAAGGTGAAACGGAAAGGCACGGCAAAACGTGGCCAGGGATATGCACAGATCACTGGAGTTGGTGGAGAGTGAAAGAAGGGGCCGTTTGGTGCCCACTGAGGCAGCATTTGAGAGGGCGGAGAGGGAAGGAGGGCTTGTCTCCTGGATTTGGAAGGACAAGCAAACTGTGGGAACAGAGGTTGTGAAAGGAGAGGGAGGCGATGGGGATGGAGACGAGGAGGGTGTGGCAGTGGGGGACGCAGTCGGGGTTGGGGTTGTGGAGTCTCCGTCTGCGTGTTCTGTGTCTTCATTGGGCAACAAGGGAGTTAGAGGTGGCACTTCTTCCACCTCAACTTCCAAATGAAAGATCCGCCTGGCAACGGCTCTGATAAACCCTGGCATGACCAAGCCAACAACAGAGGCAGGGTTGAAACAATGTAAAAGCAACACCTTCCCTCTATCATCTGTTTCTCCCTGCTCTCCATCTTTATCAAATGTTCTTCTCCCTGTCTCCTCTTCATAGGGATCCTTGCACTGGAAGGAGGGGCTCTCAGATGAGGCCCGGCGCCCCGTGGAGGTGCGAATGTGTTCCAAAATGGCGTCAAAGCCATTGAAGAAGTCCTGGAGGTTGCCGCCTACAGCCCGAAGCACTCGTTCATTTTCTTCAAAGCAGAGGCCAAAGAACTCCTCTCCGAAATGCTCTCGCAGCTCACAGAATGGTACTCCTGTGAGAGAGAGAGAGAGAGAGAGAGAGAGAGAGAGAGAGAGAGAGGATGCAAAACATCGACGTCAGCGATGTCGAATAGCACTCTTTTGAGGATAACATCATGAACTGATGACACAACAATACACCTAACCTGCCCACATGCACACAATTGAATACCCACACTGACTTAAAGAAACCTACTTATGAATATAAGCAATATGATTGAGAAGACATGTCATTCAGCAACAAACAGACTTGCATCTTTGATCGCTGTCTTTCAGTATTATTCCTCAATGCATCACCGTAAGCGTGTGTGACAATTTCCCCTTACAGCTGCCTTTTACATGAAACCCAGCCTTACATCTGATCCATGAAATGTCTTGACCAAGATTTGAATTCAGCAAAAATTATTTGAAGCAAATCAATCACAAAATAACACTGTTCAAAGTAATCAAACATCAAAGCCTTGTTCAAAGAATGAATATTGATAAGATAAAATAATCATGTCACATGCCTACTAACTGAATAATAACAGGAAAAAAATAGGATTAAGGGATTATAGCTCAATTAAAACTGATATTTATTTATTATAAATAAAACTTGATACCACAAAAAATCTCAAAATGCGAAAGAAAATAAACAAAATTTGAAAAACATAAATAACGATTTAAAAGTGTGTAATTATACAGGCTTGCAGAGAAAACTGCCAAGAAGTTAATGTAGGAAGTGACGCAATGGAAAAATGCTGTTGAAAACATGTCAAATTTGCAGTGATCGTACAACATTGTAATAGAGCCATTGTAGGTTGTAGATAGGACAATTGAAGGACCTTGGACATAGAGTGGAATTATTGCTCATTCTAATTGAAATGCGTCAATTGAGGTGGTTTGGGCACAGAGGTCTTTACTGGCAGCAAGGCCTGGTGGACGCCTCCCTGTGGATGCATTCCAAGCACATCCAACTGGGACGAGATCCCTGGGGTTACCATGCTGCAGGGATTTGATATCCCTTCTGGCCTCGCGATCCCACAGGAAGAGCAGGAAGACATGGCATGAGGCGAAGGATGTCTAGTCTACTGCTTGCTGCCACCATGACTCACATTCAGGTAAGCGGCATAAAACGGTTCCATAGAATACTATATTAGTGTCTACCATGTGTTTTGAAGGTCTAGCCTCTGTGGGATGGCTTTGAAAACTAGAATAAATACAAACATATACTCATTAGCACGCCAACTTGTATGCAGTGGAGACCACACACACACACACACACACACACACATCTTACTTTACTCACCCAGTATGGTTGCCATGTACTGTAGGATTTGTAGGACATCTTCTTCTGAACCAGAATTTTCTAGAAAGGGGCACTTTTCATCTCTCCTTTCTCTTTGCTTCTCCTCATTGCCATCTTCCTGACACCTGTCAAAGGCACAAACCAAACACACTCAGCGTAAGCCACGGTTAGCCATGAGTTCGGCAAATAAGAAGAGATAAGAAGAGATAATAAGCTAACGACACAATGAACCCACATCTCATCCCTTCAAGACATACTGTGGACGGGGTTTTGTGTGGGGTTTTTTGTGCCAAAATCCATCAGACTGTAATAGTTCACCACAAACTGTGCTGATGCAGTTCTTTAGGAATATTTCTTCATGAGAAAGTCGATCCAAAAAAAAAAAAAACAATGGCAGTTGTGGGTTATCTATTCAAAAATCAATTTGAATAGATAATACAATAAAAGTTAAGTTAGAATGTACTGAATACACATTTTTGTGATTTGGGTGACACTTTAAGCAGCTTGTGTCGGTTCCTATTTTTGGTCGATTTTTGGCAGATCTAGTGAAACAGCTGGACAGCAGAAAGGCAGGGAAATGTTCTCAAGGGCACCTCGTGCTCTTTCACTTCCCACAGATTTGTTTCAGTCTGGGAATTAGACCAGAGAGCCTCTAGTCACAAGCTTAATCTTTAACTTTTGCACCACTATGTTCTGTCCAGCAGAAGGAATACCATTGCTTTCAGTTGCTTTCTTTGGATTCAAAATAATTGAGACACTATATATATAATTATTGACAGACTACCATGTGTCATTATATGATTTGCTTAAAGTAAAACAGGAGTCAGTTGCACTGTACATGAATAAAACAGGGAACAAATGAGTGCCAACAAGTAAGGCCAAGGGGTGGAGGACAGTTGACAGGACAGAAAAAGAAAACAGCCAAGGAAAAAGAAAAATCGAGAGAGGTCCCAATGTGCTTTTCTATATTTGTATTCAGCATGTGCTTCATGGACAACGTTGGTACGTGTTGTGCCTGGATGAATGTTCTCTTCTGCATTTTACTGTTTTGACAGGGAGGGACCGTGAGAGAGAGGCAGAGACAAGAGGTGAAAGAGTGCGTCTATATATACGAGTGTGTCTGCCTGTCCGTCCTTCTGTCTGTCTGTCAGTGTGAGTGATAGGGACGCTGGGACAAGACAGACAGCACGTAGACAGCAAGTGCGCAGTGGAGACTGACAAGAGAGGACGGCAGACAGAAAGAGAAGCGCCAAGAGAGACCAACGGCAAGCGGTAAAGACAGTCTTACCTGATCTCCTGTTTCCTGTAGAATTTTAGAGTTCGCTGTAGAGCCTCCTGAACAGTCTGCGTCTGCAAGAAGAAGTGAAAATATTACACGAGTAAGTATGAATGTATTTGTGAGTCCATTTCTGCATGCAGTAAAGCTGCAATACTGCACATATTCACTGAAATCATTGGAATGTATTTACACACAAAATGGTGGCTTCCTCTCCTGCCGTTATAAGGTTCGGTGAGGACACTTTATGAGTCAATATATTTGATTATGGATCCAGTATTGGAAAGCATGACACACAGTCCCGCCCAGGCTTCATGCACACCTGGACCATCTGAGCAGACGAGCTGGCAAAGTATCACCTGAAGTGTTTATCTGCAGCCAACACACATTCAAATTGAATAGGTCTCTTTCAGCCGACACATTATGACATGTCATAGCAGGAAGAGCACAGGTGTAAATAATCAAATGAACGATGGCTGATTTCCACGTTGCCGCTTTAGTTTCATGATCTTGGTGTTGGGCACGCTGCCTCACAGGCTCAGCTGTCACAGCTTACTGCACTTGATTGGAACATCATGACATCATTCATGTTATTAGTAACACCTGTGCTTGGTGGAAATATAAATATTGTATATTTTTCCATTTTGGCTGAGGCTGAGAAGCTTCCACAACGTAATTGCTGAGAAAACTATGATTACTGTCGTAAATTTCATTTTATATTCGTGAGAGTCATTTCGACAAGGTCTACTAATAGCCCAGCATCCGTGGAAAAAAAAAAAAAAGAATGTGCTCCCATCAAACCCTGTGTGTGTGTGTGTGTGTGTGTGTGTGTGTGTGTGTGTGTGTGTGTGTGTGTGTGTGTGTGTGTGTGTGTGTGTGTGTGTGTGTGTGTGAAGCTGGCCTATTTTCCATAACTGACAGCCTAAGCTAGAGGAGGCGGGTCCAATGTGATTATCTGTGATACGGCTCAAACGCAAGGCTGTAGTGACAATACTAGAACACAGTGTGCCAGCTGGAGAGTGATTTTGTATGTGGGTTTTTTTGTATGTGGGTTTTGTGTGTGTGTGTGTGTGTGTGTGTGTGTGTGTGTGTGTGTGTGTGTGTCAAGAGATAGAAAAGGAGAGGTTGTAGAGGAAGTGACAGAGACAGTGTGTGTACAGTCAGAGAAAATAAATCTAAATATTCGTCAGCAGGTGTTTTAAAAGGTGAATAATGAATATACGTAGTTATTTCACTATCAGGTTAAATAAGAAATAGACCATAGTAGCTAACCAATTGGTGTTACAAATAACTGGAGCTTCTCTTCTCAGTGCTGACTCGTTTATGTCCATATCGGCTGACATAAAAACACTTTTTCACTATTAGCTACAGTGAACGATACGTCAACTTAGCAACAACAGGAGCAAGCTGGTCACTGATAGCTTGAGAAATACGCAGTGGGCCGTATTTTCACAGTCTATCTGTGAGGGGAAAACTCCCTGTGACCTCTCTATTGCATGTGTAGAGCAGAAATGGCGTCTTCTCAATCTCCTCTTACTGCGTCCTTCATTCGGCTACTCATTTACCACAGAACATGCACATTACAGTGTGTGGGCACACAAGATTCCTGCAACATGACCAAACACACGAGCACTAACTGTTATCAGCCACACATGCACACATGTGCAAACATACTGTGCGCATAACATCGTTATTAGTCTATATTGTCGCAATCCCTGGCATGTTTACTGTACACACAAGTCCATACCTCATCACACATTCATCTCACTAACACACCTGCTCAAATGGCTTACAGCTAGTAGATTGCCCGGGTTGTCAAAAACACACTACAATATCGAGCCTACACTGAGAATATTCAATTAGGAAAATATATACATAACATGGTAAAACAGAATTATTATTGTGTTATAATAATAATAGAATTTGTATAAATGGAATGCTTTCATTTCGCTGAATAAATATTTTTATGACAATGGCATGTAAGGGAAGATTAGTAAAACTAAATGTTCCATTGAAAGAAAGTGGCCAGGTAAATTTCAGGTTGAGAGTTTAAACTCAAACTTTCTCTCTCTCTTAAGACATATTCTCCTTTCCTCCGTCTCCTTTTCTTCTTCCCTGTGGCCTTTATCCAAACCACTCGGTCTCATTTGTTTGCTCTGTTTCTTTACCTTGGGAGGGGAGCAGTATCTCACCAATACTCACTCCATTCCGCTTGCTCTGCGTTGCCTTCTTTCAGTTACACTCTTCTCAACTATGTGAACCTTTCCTGTCCTGTCTGTCTGTGTGACCGATTCCTTCGCTCCTTTTATTGCATCTTCCTCCGCCGAATTTTCCAATAGCATGAACCGGTGTGGTCTATGGTCACAGCGCAGTGGGTACTGGTGCTGCCCCCACTACTGAAGAAAATAGAAACTCACACACCAGATGAGACCCCGCAACATCCCAGCATGAGACGCGTACCAGTGTGTTGGAAAAAACTAAAAAGTTAAACAGTTCAGAATTCCCTCTCTCATATCTATTTCACATTGCTCTGAAAACATATCCTTGAAACAACTGTTTTTAAACTTTAAAAGATTATTTGAACAGATCATGACACGTTATAATTAACTTTCACCTAAAATTTATTTTTATTGAAGTTCTTGATACTCATTGTTATCAAATGTTGCTTTAACGCTACTCGAGTGTTCTACCACAGGTGTGTAGTTTGGACGTGAGCAGGATGTACAGATCGGGTAGCGAATGACACATGTTGTTGTTGTTGTTGTTGTTGTTGTTCCTGTGTCGCATAAAGGGCTGATTACAGCAAAACAGCCAACTTCAACAAGTACATTTTTACAAAGCGGAGAGGAAAGATTACATGAAAACAGCCAGCATGTGTACACATACAGCACAATGACCCAACTGTGCTTGTAACTAGAAGCAAGGTAAATGTACTCATGAAACTGGACCTTGATAGGGAAGATGTAGCCACATACTTGGGATATGGATCTACCAGAAGACACATCAGCACACTCACACAAATGTCTCACACTCTTGATATTCATGGCCGACACTCGTGGCCTTTAATCAGCGTCGTGGGTCACTCAGTTAATGGCCACCGTTCATGTGTGTACACGAAGCTGAGACAGAGAATTAATGTTTGCACACATGTAACTTGTGTGTGTGTGTGCGTGTGTGTACATGGCGGAGGGGGGGGGGGGCTTGTTTTACCCATCTTGTCGGGACATTAATCTGATTACACTGTCACAATGTAGGGACTCGCCTAGTGGGGACAAAATGTACATCTCCAGAACGTAAATCGTTATACATAGACAAAGACTTGGTTTTAGGTTAGGGTAAGGGTTAGGATTAGGTTGGTAGCAGTTATGGTTCAGGTCTCCAGGAAATGAATGAAATGTCCCCAAAAGTCATGAAACCAAAACTGTGGGTGTGCGTGTTGTTGCTTCTGGGTCAGTGTGGTCAGGGTGAAGACAACCACAGAGAGCTTGCTCTGTTCTCTCTGTCACGGTCCATTGCAGTCAACAACAGCCACTGCACGCAGCCACAGTGTGTGCGTGCGTGTGTGTGTGTGTGTGCGCGCACGCGCGCGCGTGCGTGCGTGTGAATAAACAGTGTGTTTTTTCAGTAAGTGAGTGAGTACGTGAATATATATGTCTATTAGCAAATGTTCTAGTATAAGTTCCTATAAATGTGTTTACAAAATGGACAAACTATGCAAATTAAAAATACTATGCAAAAAGTGCCATCCACTGTATGGCTGTTTGGTGGAGAGTTTAAGCTGCTCTATCAGAGTCCAGCCTAACTCACGCATGCACATAAACACCCTGAAAAAAGACCTTGGACATTTACCCTTTCCCTGTCCCTGTCCCCAAAGCGCATCACCACACCCTTACGTATTTAGACGGAAAGGGGCTCCACTGATGATGCCCAACTGATGCCTGTAATTGCACTTATTGGCAAACAAAAACATACTTACACAGAGACACACAGAGTTCCACAATGCCAGACATTATCATTATTGAGTGGCATACAAACCTGTCTTTTAAGTGTTCCCTCTGCTCTATTTTTTTTCACAGATCTATTATAAAGATCAGGGCCAGTAAGAGCCTCCAGCTGAGAGCTGAAGTTGGCTCTCAGTGGTCCTCTTCAATATACACCAACTTAAATCCCTCCCTAAAATAATTAAATTCAGCAGCGCAGCTAAAAATCTGCGCTGCTGAATTTAATTATTTTGGGGAGGCTGTGCCTGGGCAGCGAAAAAGGCTGACAATCACTGCTCTCCTATATCGGCTCCTCTGCAACATCTACAGTATTTCCACCAGGAATGGGACCACAGGGTCTGAGCAATTGCAATTTGGAGAAGCCTATTCCCACAACCTCCTACAATCTGAGCAACACACAGCAGTGCTCTTACTATGTGGGGAACCAACATAAATAAACCAGAGACTTTGTCGGTTTTAAATCCGGTCAAAACTCCGATGTACATTTTTTTTCATGTTACGTGTTTTCTCTACCTATGTTTTGGTTTCTACGTTTTATGCTTAAAACCATTTTAGCGAACAAACTGCTTACTTACACATGAAAAACAGAGCAACATAAGAATCTCAATGTGGGCTTCACACCGGCCACATGTAAAGAAAGCGTTATTTACAGATGTTTTACTACATGTTTTGGTTTGTGTATTTAGATACTGTATATATATATACATTTATTAATTCTGGTGTCTGTGGAATCTCTGCTCAAGTCATAAAGAAGTGTGTCGATTACATTAAATTACCTTTAAAGTTGGATATTGTAATTTGAAGCAAAGTGCGATATTCCCTGATGCAGATTCACATTTTGCAGACTGGAAGTTTAATTCTTTGATCTACTTACTGGTATATGTTATTGTTGCCCAACTAACAGGGGCCACATTACAGGAGATGCAATCAAATCTCAAACTGATGTAGCCTCCCATCACAAGGGACTATGCTATAGCAAATGCCCTAATCGCACATCATCCGTCACAATTGGACTCCGTTCTAATAGCTGCTTTATTACATTAGAGCCGGTAATACAACTGAGACACACAGAAACAGGCTCACTCGTCACACTCCTTACATATAAACAGACAGAGCATGGGCTTCTCTCCCCCCCCCCCCCTCTCTCTCTCTCTCTCTCTCGCTTGCTCCCTCCCTCACAACAATATATTTATTATATAATCTGCCAGATGATTCAGGTTGAAGGATGAAAAGAGGCTTTTTTTTCCAGACAGTACAGCAAACGTCACGTGATGATGTGAGAAAAGACATCGTCTGGGATTTCAGACAACATAGCCTGCAATGGTGGAATAGCTTGAATGAGGTCTTTCTCTTGCTCTTAAAGGCTGTGTGTCCTCCTCAACTTTGGTGACAGCTGTTTGGAATGGAATATATGCCTCTGGCTGTTTGGTCATCATTGACTTTCTCTCTCAAAAAAAAAATAGGCTATGTCTTCTGATGACCTACAGTCATTGATTTGGTTTATAATGTTCAGCTCTATTTGAACACAGAATGACAAACTAACTGGACCTAATACATTTGAACTGATTCCAGTAGAATGCTCCATACATTTAGTTAGGTTTTATTCATTGGACCCTTGTTGAACATGAAAGTAATGTACAAGATGCCTTTTATGGCTATGGCATTACAATTCAGGACTATTGACTGACATTTCGCTAAGACACAGTACAGCCCTTCTGACTGAGCTGGAGGCCTACCGTGGGTGAGGTCAGTCGCCTCAGGCTCTCCCCCAGCGAGTCCAGGTTCACCCGTCTCCTCCTGGTGACCCTCTTGTGGGGACCTCCTTGCGGCTCCTCGCCCGCCGGGCACGCTGCCGGCCTCTCGGCGGGGCTGCGTCCGTTCCAGAGCACCGCTCTGTGGGACGAGTGGAGGGAGGAGAAGGGGCAGCCTCGGCTCTCCTCCGTCGGCTCCAACGCGCCGTCCCCTACGTCTCCGCCGGGGCTTTCGAGCCCGCAGTCCGAGCCCACCGAGCTGCTGAACGACTCGGATGAGATCTTGCGCGACGACGAGGACATGGTGGTAGCGAGGAAGAGGAGGGTGATTGTGAAGATGACAGTGGCAGTGTTGAGGAGGAGGATGATGCTGCTGCTGCTGCTGCTCCAGTCGGTTCCGTACCACGTCCACCTCTACGCCGGGGAGTCATCAGATAGTGGCGGGTGAGAGGGTTTACTGGGTGAGGAGGAGGAGGAGGAGGGGGTAAGGTCTGTTTGTATAATTACGTATGCATGTGAGATGTGCGTCTGCGTGCGCGTGAGATAATGCCCAGGTCGGTCTCTGTCTATGCGCGCATATGAGATGCGTCTGTCTGCGTGTGAGAGACTCTGCAACCTATTCAGTGGGAGAGGGGTGGTCTGCCGAGAGCACTAACGGCACGCAAACATTTATGTAAGGGGGAGGAGGAGGTGGGGGTCTCTCCTCTAAAAAACGTCCTCCTTTACCCCCAAAACAATCTCACTGACAGGCCAGACAGTCTCCAAAGGATGCTTCAAAAAATAAAAGATACAAACAGAGAAACCCTGTCTCCAATTTGTTTTAACTTAAGTTGTATTGGCCTTGACTCGTGACGCAACTATGTTATTAAAGCAGACATTAGCTGACGAAATTGCAAAACAGAAAAAAAAAAAGGTCGCCAAAATTCGGCACGTTGGTCCACCACGGTAATTCCGACACATGTGAATCCTTCCTCTCACACGCAGTGATTCTTTGGCATCCGGAAGATGTGGCGTCCACTCTGCCGGAGAGAAATCCCCAAAGTCACGGCAGATGTGACTGCTCTCTCTCTCCTCCGTGCCTCCTGGTTCCACTCCTTCGCGTCCTCTGCGACAGCGGTTTTCCTGTCTGTCTGCCAACCAACCGTCCTCTCATCATTCCTCCATCCTTCACTTGTAAGTCATTCACCGCTGCTCTTGTTCGGTGTCGTCTCTCTATATTGGTCGTCGCTCGGAGTGCGGACAGTGAGAGAGGTGGCTCGAGTGGAGGTGCGTGAGATGGGGAGACGCGGAGAGAGAGAGAGAGAGAGAGAGAGAGAGAGAGAGAGAGAGAGAGAGAGAGAGAGAGAGAGAGAGAGAGAGAGAGAGAGAGAGAGAGAGAGAGCGCTGTCAGCCAACGGCAGCACGCACCGGTGATGTGCTGAGCGCGCTGCGAAGTATGCATCAGCGCGCAGTTTGGCGTTTTAGTTGCACAAAAACACAACCAATCGGTGAACGGACAGACGGACACTTTACACCTTTTTGGTACAGTTGGCTATAGCTGTTGTATTAACATAATTGGCAGAATTTACAGTGAGGGGCACAGATGAGACATCCTCGGTGTGATGACTCCAAATTACCTCTGCCTAAAATATTTTACATTAACCTTCTGGACCCTAAGCCTATTTTTGGCATCTGATGCCAAATATATATATATATATATATATATATATATATATATATATATATATATATATATATATATATATATATATATATATATATATATATATATATATATATATATATAATTGATGCTATAATAAAAAGGGAACACTTGTCAGATTTGTTCAGATGTGTAAATATCTGTGTATATGTTACTGGTTAACAACCAAACCAGTGGTCTGTGAAAAATGTCCTGTGAATTTAGCTGAATTACATGTCCTGTAGCTGCCTTCGGTGATCTAAATAGGCTTACAGTGCTGTAAACCCTGTCAGGTGGATAAATTACGAATCCTGTTTATATGTTTTTGATTGATATGTTTTCCTTAACTCAATTGGGAATAATGCACAATATTCTATCATACATAAATTTGTGTGAAATGGTTGAAAGCTCCGCAAGTAAGAAAACCAGTAAGTGGACATTGAGTCTGGATTGTTTTGAAATAAAATACTGTTTCCACGGTCTACAATAGACTTTCATGGATCATCCTAAAATCACAACAGTTCACATGTGAACAGGTCCATCTCCATGGCAACTGATCCAACTCCCCCAGCTGGTGAAGACAGTGTGATGCGGTTAAAGCCAAGCGGGCCTTCATTCGGGATTGTTTAGTAAAACTATTACGGCATAGGGTGACTTCTTGGTCTCTGCACACAATGCAGCTGCCATGTGTAGTCTGCTGTGTGCACTGCACTTAATGGGCATTCAAACACAGACAGGTGGTCGGTGAGGGCGAGGCGCATCAATGGGGCCAAACAGCAAAACGATTCAATTTAAAATAAAAGAAACAACATTTTAGTTCGGGTTATTGTTCCGGTTTATTTTTACAGTGTCGTATACAGTCATGTTGACATCTTGGCTGGCGACAAACAGCAGGTGATTGTTCCTTAATTAACTAACTGAAAACTGCAATTAAGCAACTTCTGATTATAATCTAACAACAGTCATGGCCAATAAACCAAGTTCATGGCAATGTGCCAAATGTGTTCAACCTGGGTATTCAAGGACAAATATGGCTCCACAGGCAGATAATGGAGCTGGCAGCAGTGGCGCACGCTTGTAGCCTCCCATTAGAGAAGAGAATGACGCTCATGTCTGCCACTAATCACAGCCATGACCATGACCTCCATTGGTAGAGCATGTCTGGTCATTGAGGGCCTCCAAAGGGACAAGCAGAGAGCGAGACACCGAAACAGACATGATGCTTGCATGACACACACACACACACGCGCACACGCACACACACACACGCACACACGCACACAGTGTAATTTCCTGCGGTGCCGACTAATTCATTCGACTTTCTAGAGCAGCATGACCCCAATACTTTGCATAGAATTTAGCTCCTTCTCTCTCTCTCTCTCTAACACACACACAAACTCTCTTCCTCTCACACACAGCATGCACTAACACACTACACACACTCTAACGCTCTGTCTCTCTTCCCATTCCCTTATCTGGTCGCTTGCTCTTAGCAATCAGTCTGCTATCCATCAGTAATAATGTGTCCATTTAATAAAGCCAACACAGCAATGGAATAAAATACTGTTCCAGTGAAGATAAGCCCCACGAGCAGCCAGCCATCTATAGCGGAGTGCAGACAGGGCAATAGCTCAGTAACTGCGCGGTCATGGAATTAAAATAAATAGAAGGGGCACCTCCTGGTATCGTGGTAATCTCATTCAATAGGTACAGCTAAGAAGATGGATGGCAGCACATTTTAATAACAATACCATGGAAATGAAGTGTGGAGTCTAACCCTGAGTCTCCGCGGTGTTGCCTCCTACAACTGAACAGGATTGAACAATCAGGTGTATTATGGTCATCTTCATGCACTCGTCCATATGATTGTGTTTGTAAGTACGATGATGGTCAATCATTAAGTTTTGTACATATACTTTTTCTGTGGTAACATAACATTTGGTGCACATTGGCAACTTTTACGATAATATGGTATATGACTGATCAAAAACTTAATTTGAATGCAAATAAGCAATGTCAAGGTTATTTTACCCGTGATAGTAAAATTATCAAATTATCATCAATTAAAATGAATCAGACACGAGTTACCTTTAAGGCAGGTTTAAATGTTTTTAAATATTAAGCAATAAATTTGACAGGATTGCAGTAAATTAGACTACATACATGAGAAGAGAAGGAGAAGTAACTCACGTTCTGCAGACCGATTTACAGGGTCTTCTCAGCTACAACCCTGCAGCATATTTACATGTCGTCTAATACGCACACATACAGAAACATGCACTCACACAAACACAGACTGTCAGTCAGTTTCGATTTTGTGACACAGAGTGCATTGTATTTTTTTGCCTTAAAAATAATAGAAAGGACATATGTGTGTGTGCGGCACAGACAGGGAGAGAAATGTCTGTCTCGGTCATAAATCTGCCCCCCAGCCAATCTAATTGGCCATAACCATATATCACCCCAGGCCACTCTGCTGCTTTTAACCATGAACCTCTCTGTCACTTGCCTCATATAAATAAGATGCTGCACTGTCCCACGGGACGGTTTCAAAAGGTACAAATCAGGTGAAAGAGTAGAAAATTGCTTGTTGTGGTGTTACAATAAAAACTGCATTATGGATTCAGTTAAAATGATCACATTATGATCGAACCTTTGAAGACACATTTTGACTGTGGGATTTATTTTTGGCGGTTACATCATACTCAATGAACAATAAATAAACCACAGTCCGTTGACTGCCGAGCAGCAAAAATACTATGGCAGCCACGGCCTGCTGATCTTTACAGTGAAACCAAGGTGACGCTACAATAATGATTTAAAAGTTTACTTTTAGCATACACCCTTGTTCAATGTGACGTGAAATTAATGCAAACTGTTACATTATAAATGAAATGGCCAAAGTGATAAATGTGTTCAAGAGACTACAGGAGACATTATTTCACTACTATGGATTGAAACATTGCAGGGTGATGTCCCTCTTCCTTACATGAAAGTTAGAATACTTTCCCATTTCTATATTCCAATCACAAGGAGAAAGTCATGAAATTGTAACGAGACAGATGCTCACAGGGGGTTTAAAATATACCACAAATGATGTTTATCCTACATAAATAAAAAATGACTGAAAACAGTCGACCCATGGGATCTATTTAGACTCTCAGAGTGTTTCTTTTAGAGCTCTCTGCAAGAGAGAGAAAACCTGATCCTGAATATTTTTCTCCTTGTGACAACATATGTACGAGTACTGCAACAAAAGACAAATTCAGCACTAACCAGCTGCACCCATGCACCACATGGTGTCTGAGATGACACCTGGAAATGAGATTGGTCTCTGAAGTGACGAGCTAATTAGAGAGCAAATAGCTGAAAAAGATGAGGTTGCATGTCAGGGCAAGGTGGCTGATTGATGTATACACTTGCACATGTGGATGTGATGACACTGAAACCTCTTAGAATAAAGAGACAGCTGCAAAGGATCATGAGGCCACAGAGTAAGAACAGGGCTGGAGAGCAAGGAGGGTCAGTACTGGAAAGAAAAGCTTAAAAAAAAAATGAGCTTTTGACAGAGACACGACTCCAACTCAGGTCTTTGGTGCCAGAAACTGCTTCATAGATGTTCCACAACCCACCAACCCAGCTCAAAAGAACTAAATAAGACAAAAACCTCCCCTAGAGTCTTATTTGATACTGAAATACCTTCAAAGAGTACACACAAATCAGTGTTTAGGCCTTCTGGCATGTGTGATGTTATGTTTGGTTATGCAACATACAAATAACAACAAATACATGAATCAAGGTTGTTTCATTAATTTATTTATTTGATTAAAACCGTTTAATATTAAACATTTTAATAGGAACTTTACATCAAATTCTGAATAAGTA
This sequence comes from Melanostigma gelatinosum, assembly GCF_949748355.1. NCBI lineage: Eukaryota > Metazoa > Chordata > Actinopteri > Perciformes > Zoarcidae > Melanostigma > Melanostigma gelatinosum. The sequence continues at coordinate 10,088,501 of NC_136640.1, forward strand.
GGTGCGACAGTGTCTGCACCACAGTGTGTGTGTGTGTGTGTGTGTGTGTGTGTGTGTGTGTGTGTAATCTTCACTACTTAGCAAAGTATAAACCCCTCAGAGTGTGTCCAGCTAGCCCTCAGTCTTGGTGCAGTCGTACGGTTTCCACCACTGTGCAAACTGAAGGACTTTTTTCCTCTGGTCATCAAAGTTCTCTCTGATCAACTTCCTCCAGCGTCGCGGCTCCAAGTCCATCATGCCTCCGACCACTTCCTGTGAGGGGAAAGAGGGATTTGGTCATGTTGAAATATTGCTGTAAAACTAACTAGAATAAATTTGTTATTGCATAAAAAAGGTGACTCTCAAATAAAGAATAAACTCCTTACGATGTTCATTTGAAACAACATTGGCATAATGCTAGAGGTATAGCTAATGTAGGCAAAATGTACGTCTGCATTTGTCACACGTCATTAATGCACTTTTATCAAACCAGTTGTAGCTGTGACCCAGAGTCACACATGTTTAGTTACATTGTATAGAATCCTGGAACTAAAGGAGTGTCTTCTACTAGCTAAACCAGTCTCAATGCACACACCAACCTTGCCAAAGTAATGGGGGAATTTCTGTTCATTTTCAATGACGTGAGCGAACCCTCCCTGGAGTCCAAAGTCAACAGCAAAATAGGGCAGACCTCGAGGAACCTAAGAGGCATCAAACGAAACAAGTACCAACAATTAACAAGGAGTACAAGAATCAGACAAAACCAGAAATATTACAGAAATAACAGACGGGAGGCAAAGACGAATGAAGCGGGCTTACAGCGTGGCGGATGTCTTTCGAAGAGAGGTCGACGACCTTCTTGTTCATGGACCATTCCTCATCACACTCCATTATAGCTTTCTGAAGGCACACAACAACTCAATACCTCGCCCTACAATACTCAATTTCCAGTGTACAACTTGACAAAATGAACTTGACGAGAGTCAACACAAACATTTACAGACCTTAAAGTATATAGGTGCCATATCGCCCAGTTCTCGGGGTAGTGGGATACACTCCAAGACCATATGTTGTCTTCTGCGTGGGTTCATGTGCGTCTCCATGAACACACAGTCCAGCTCCTGGGACTCGAGCATTCGCACCAAAGTACGCCGGAACAGCTGAGAACGCCAGAGCAACAACTCCATTACATTTTAATCGTTCTTGTTTGAGGTAAACACTGACATTGGAAGTTGTCCCTTTTAGTCTTTGAGCGCTGACTGGCTAACCTGCATTTCTGACCACACGTCCTCGTCCAATCCGGTGGCAGAGCAGTGATGCTGGAGTGGACAGATTCGACAGTGGCCCTCTGACATCGACACTCCCGCAGGCACGCTCAAGTACACCTGGACACAAGATGGAGAACACACACACAATTTAGTAATGCATCAATTAATCTAGAGATTCTTCTATGTGCCTTTTTCTTTTTTCAGACCGGCAGATTAAACCCATTTCAAGGAGAAAACCTGCATATGGTCATATTTGAGAAGCATGAACAAGTGAATGATTTGCATTTTTGCTTGACAAAAGACTATCTTTAAATTGTTGACTGACCAAAACCATTCTGTATTCAGGACCCCCTACCTTGCTCCCTATTGCCACTATGAGGTGCTTCTGGAGCTCTTGGCTGCTGAAGCAGTGCTGGCATTTCTCCATGGAGGCAGCCAGCCTCCGACTCTCCCCGATGGCTTTGCCCCTCATCCTCTCCTCCTCCTTCCCCTCGCCCTCCCGCTGCGCTGCACTCGACACAAACATGTCATCCAGCGTGTAGTTGTCACCGTCCGTCTTCCCCATCATCTGGAGAAAGGAGTGGAGTAGAAGTGGTGGTGGAGACGACAGGGACAACAGAGGAGACAACGGAGAAGAGTTAAACAGGAAGGTGAACATTCTTGGCCAAATCTGGTACAGAATACACTCTAAAGTATATATATATATATATATATATGTGGTATACTTAAGCAAATTATGGACAGGTTCTATTGATACAGTGACTATATGTAGTTGTCACTTCATGTCAGGCTTAAAACAAAAAGCTTTCAGCACTAACACTTCATAAAACAGGGTACAAAGTCATCATCTGTCCTTATAAACTGGTTCTATCTTCATTAATTAACTGGTGTCTGTAGGCGCTGACGCAATAGGACCGTCCGTCCTACTTGCCCCGTATGCGAGTTGGTCTCTGGTGTGCGTGTGTGTGTGTGTGTGTGCGCGCGTGTACAGTGTGAGGCAGGATGCCGAGTATCGACCCCGGTGTGTGTCTACGTCCGAGTCCTGTCGCCATGGCGACCGGGCAACAGGTTGGAATGGTTGTGCATGGGCGAGCGTGGCTGAAGTGTGTGTGCATGACTCGCTGTGTAGGAGTGAGTGTGTGAGAGTGAAAATTGGATTAGTTTAGTGACAGCGTGGGCGGGAATGTGTGCGTTTGTGTGTGTGTGTGTGTGTGTGTGTGTGTGTGTGTGTAGGAGTGAGTGTGTGCAAAGGACTGCACTTAAGTGTGTAGCAGCACATGCTACATTTGTACAAGAGACAACACACATAAAACAGTTCCACTGTTGATGATTTATTTTATTTATGTCTTAGCTAATGATAAATTGACACATTCTTGATGTAATTTAAATGATAGATTATGAATTCAGCGAGTAGAAGGGGTCGACATGTGTCTGGTCCACTTCTCATATTCTGTTTGAAAATACACTACATTACATCTCCAGACAATGCTCGTCTGCTAACAGACTCCGTCTCTGACCGATGGATGAAACTGGTATTTATAGAAGCCCTGCCATGGTAACTGTAGATGTATTTTTAGTGTCACTCTTTGTAGGTGCAGAATGTGTGTGTGTGTGTGTGTGTGTGTGTATTTTTATACGCATGCATGTGTAATGAATACATGAGTGAGGGCGAGTAATTGTGACTGCGTGAGTGAGTGAGTGAAGAGGAAGTCAAAGAAAGGGAAAACATGGAGAGCGCTAAAGCATTTTGTCTTTTTTTTTTTATTGCAATAGCAACTCCTCCCAACGAGAGCGAGAGCGCGCGAGAGAGAGAGAGAGACAAGTAATAACTAGTGGATGGAGAAGAATGGATAACAACACAGAACCAGATGCATACAGATCTGACAGAACAAATCCTAAACATCTATCCTCGAGGTAATCCTTCACATAAACACGCATAGATTTTGTCGATTTGTACCTTTACCCTGCCATATTTCTGTCTGCCTTCATCTATCTTTGTTTACATCCCTGCAGTTGGGATGAGTAATCCATTTCCCAAATTTAATTTGTCAAACAATGGAACCTTCAGTATGTATTTGGGGGAGCAACATGGTGTTGTGTTTAACAGGTTCTCAGGTACAGCTGATCTAATCAGTCCAAGATCTACTTCCTTCTATTACATCATTTAAGTAATACTTTATTAAAAGTTAATAGTTCATAAAATAGGCTTTATAATTTGACTATAAAATAACTTACGAACCAAGCGAATGATGATCTTTTAAATACAGACGGTGATCTGGAGACACTTGAACCCATATTAGGTATGAGCGACTGCAACAACTGACGAAAGCCATACGTCTATTTCAAATAAGTTGAGCTCACTATTAAACGTTTAACTTTAACATTTTCATACCTTGGAAGCCATGCGAGCGTAGAGGGCGTTCTGATCCTGTGCAGAGCTCATCTTCTCCCTCCTCACCATCTCCTTCAGACCCACATTGTCATCGTCCTGGAAGTAGCGCACACGCTCCCCGTCAACATGGGTCTCAATCTGATGAGAGGGGGAAAGAGAGAGAGGGGAATGTGAGAAAAAAAAAGGGGGGCAGGAAGAGACGAGGTGGCGAACATGAAAATACACTGGAAATTTGGGTGCCGAATGTCAAAAAAGGGAAAATCTTTAAAGCCATTCAAATCACAGACGCAGAAACATCATACCCGTGAAAAAGGAGGAATGAGAAAGAAATGAACGAAGTGAGATGCTGATCATGATGAAGACAGACGGTATGGCAATCTGGGCCACTTCATAAAATAACCAACAACTGAGAGTGGAACAGAGAGCTTTGTTTACAATACAGGTGATATTCCTGCTCTGCTACACACGCTGATGAATACCAAACAACATGGAACAAATAGCAGGACACAAACCTCTGTGTTCTAGTTGCAACAATGTACAGGATTCTCTGTCTGTGGTCTACATTTCAGTCATGGACAGTCATCCCTCTCTCTTTACCTTGTTCTTCTTCCGTCGGCCCCCGTGGGGTTCCTGGGGTCCAGAGGAGTTATTGACTGGCCAGGCACGACCTGATTGGTCTGTTCTGAACAGCAGGACTTCCTGGTCTTCACTGGTGCGACCTGTGGCCTTTAAAAAATAAAAAAAAAACACATCCAGGTCATTATGCTTTTGATTACATTTTGATTTTCTATCAATTCCAAAGAGTTGAAAAGTTAAAGATCCTCCGTGAAGACAAATACGTTTGAGAGCTAAGTTATAGAGGGCACTTTTAATTAAAGAGTGGTGCGTTTTCTGACTTCTGCTCAAACTTTAGTGGTAGAATGATGTCATAAAACTGCTGCTTCAGTGCCAATCTTCAGCGCTCAACACAGGTCTGTGTTTTACAAAAGATCAAAAAAAGTTTTGAGGAGCTGAAGTCTGAGTTGCACAAAGACTGGAGTTCGACCTGACAGGTCGAGACAGACAGCCCAGAAACAAGAACACGGTGGGGAGCAGCGGAGAGGATAGGAGGCGGTCACAAGACATTTAAACTGGACTGTCAGAAACAAAACGATAGAAGAGAATATTTTCCCGCTCAAGGCTCCGCAGTGAAAATATGAGCCCGACAGCCAGCACGAGTCAAAACACTGAATGGCGAAGACAAGCCAGAAGTCTTCTATAACAAGACTGATCGGAAGGATCTCTAAAGAGTGCAAATCAACAGCACTCCATCTCTAGTGCTGAAGCACCTCTCAGCTGATGAGTGCACTAAAGCCCAAGAGTTATTATATTTTCCCAGAAATGTTTCGGAGGGATTTCACACTTCTTTTAATTTGGACAGGACCGCTTTAGAGGGGATGAACCTGGCCTAACTTTCACATGATGATATACTGTACGGTCTATAGAAATAATCACAGCCTGCTTTCCATGTGTTTATAAAGTTGTCAGGAGTCTGCTCTTGTCGGAGATAGACCTACGTTTATTACTGTGTGTGTACAGGCGATAAAGCAGTGCTGAGGTGTCAGGGCACTGCCATTGCTCTGTTAATTGCCCGTTGTACAGACGCAGACAGGATGGCACATATAATCTCTACTGTCTTCCTCTCACACACATAACACCGGGGGGCACTATCTGAACGACCCCTGGTAGGAGAGTGTCGTCAGCACACTGGCAGACATTGGTTTCCCCATTAGAGGGTCTGCTGAAATGCCAAGCAGGAGCCTTTTTCCATGAGGGCAGCAAGACATGAGCGCAGAGCAGCAAAGAGACTTCAGACAAACAAACTCCTGTTAAAAGCAGTCAGACGTAATAACAGCAGAGGGTTTGGTTTCATCTGAAGACAAGTATGAGGCACTTTTCCTCACTTGTACAGTGAGAGAGATGGATGCTGCTGCAACCTGCTGTGTGTGTGTGAGTGTGTTCTACAAAGACTGCGACAATGAATGTGCAAGACGACTTACGGTACATATCGCATTTACAGACCTGCTTTGATTTAGCCTCTTCTTGTAGCTGCTTTCGGGCGGCGTAGTTCTCTTTGGCTTTGTGTGCCGCGTCCAGCTGTGATCTCAGCTTTTCAACCATGGCCTGAAACATAGACACGCACACACAACACTAGAATCAGTCAATATCGTTGTGTACAGGGTTTTTTGAGCACACAATGTGTTTACACAGTCTTAAAGGAAAAATCTAAGAGCATAATAAAGAGGCCTTCTTGACCTTTTTTCCTGTTTAAAAACAGACAAGCAGTTTTTTTTCTTTCTTTTTTTTTTAATTCTACAAAATAATATAAATGTACCGTACTGTGAATGTTATCTGTGACACATATGTGTGATTAGTATCTTTAAATGCTTGTATCCCACGCCTATAATTAAAGTGATCAGTAGATTTAAAAAAGGACTAGACAGTACCGGTTCATAAAGTACATAACATGTAATCAAGGGAGTGTTGGATTATGGGTTGTTTGTAGCCTTAATGTTGCTGAGCTAGCAAAGTTTCTTCATTAAAAGTTACAATGTGTCTTTGCGAGTTGGTCAGTCCTAAAAGTGTTCATTTAGCCCAGTTTAACCTTCAGGAGATTATGACGACTCGTGTTGCATGGAAATGAATTCCTGGTGCGTGAAAACGAGCTGGCAGAGTCTCCCACACCGAAAACAAAATGGCAACAGCCAGTAAAGAAATGCCTGTCTGAGTGTGTGTACAACTGTACACACACCAGCTCCACAAATGCTGTAGACCAGCTCCACAAATGTGGGATTTATGTCCTGCTTTAACGGAAGTAACTTATGATTCACTTTTACGGGAGATCTTCTCCTAGGAATGACAGTACCTCCGGGACACTTTCACAAACAGCACGAAGCTTACAAATTGCTTCCCATCTTTTAAAAAAAATATGTTTTTGGAAAAGGGGCGAGTCGTCTTATAATCAGAGTTGTCTCATATTCAGCCCGATACAGTGACATAACCAATCTCACCGTGTTGCCCATAAGTTCCGCCTTCACCAGTTTGGCTCCCAGTTTGTTCATCTCGTCCTCTGACAGCGGTGGAAGCTCCTCCTCTTCCTCCTCACTGTCACTCTCACTCCTAAGAAAACATGAAGAGGAGATTTTGAAGACCAGACCAAAACCAGCAAGTAGAAAAGGACATTTTAGACAAACCTTGTAATATAGTGTCCTCTTGTTCAGCACCTCCCCATCTCTTTTCCTACAGATCTCCCCCAAAACAGGATTTTATGACTAACATTCTACCCTATTAGTAATCCTAACCCCTCTAATGAGGAACTTATTTGTGTAGCTTTTTAAATTCAAACCATTTAGTTGTCTTCTTGTGAGCTCTCATCCAGAGATCATTACAGCCCTGCCTCGGAGGATCTGAACAGCAGCCTGGGAAGGATCGTTCTAGGCTATTACCCTTCTCATAGCCTCGTTTCATTCTGCGGACTCATTTCATGCTATGCAACTTAGCCTAATTAGGCAAAACACGGAACAACTAATAGAAGGCTTTACAAAGCAGTGACGCCCCGACAGCTGGCCTACAACGGCGCTGTGTGCTGGGTTGCCATGAACGTAGGAAAACGTGTATGCAGCAATCATGCGACGCAGTTTAGAAGAGTTGCTGTGCCACTTACTGTTGCAGTTCAATGTCACTTATAATCAGATAGAATGTTTGTGTATGTTGCAGATATAGCATCATGAAATGCACTAGATTAAAGACTGAGGACTATGTTAGGAGCATATGTGTGTCTAAATGTCTGTTACTAAAAACAGTGCTTTAGACACACGGACTGCTCTTAGGACAGAAATAGTGCAGATAACATGAGTTCAGAGGCAGAGGGGTTTTTGTGGGAACATCAAGACTAATGTCAAAAAGCAGATCCTCGTAGGTCCCTTGGAACTAACCAAGTACATATGTGAAGAGACAGCCATGTTTTATGGAAGGGATTACAGTGAGAACGTCTCTGAGGAGGTTGGCAATGTAAATACATAAACATGACCAAACACTGACTGATGCTTTTATGCACGGTCTTGAAGTTCCATTCGTAGTTTTTGTTGTGCGTGTGTGTGAGACCTCTTTACGACAAAAACTTGTAACCAAACACCTACATAATGTGCCAAAAGGACATGATGATTAAATATACCGTACTTGTACTTTTCTTACACAAGAAATAAGGAATATATTCACAATCCATAAAGACGATTTGTTTTACTTTGAAAGTCACCATATCTGCATTTTTGGCTTTAAAATTGGAAATACTGCAAAAACTCATACAACATATGTGCTACACATACATACACACATATATGTATAGAGTTCGACATCATTAGGAAACCATGTTTTTAAGGCAACAAAACGAAAAGCTTCCAACCTTGATGTCGTCACGGCGGCTTTGTCACCATGCGGACCGTCTTGAGGAGCAGTGACACTTTTCCCAGGATCCCTCTCTTTCTCCTGCTGGGGTTTTTCAAAGCTGGCAGATTCCCGAGCAGGATTGCTGCTGTTCTTCCAGGCTGGCATGTTATTGCTATTACGTGGACCAGAGTCTTCGTCGCCAGAGCTGGGTTTCAGGAATCCTGAGGACGGCTGCGCTGGAGGACGACGACGGCGCTGTGGAGCTGCACAGGAAAGAAATCACAAAGCATGTTAAGGCTTCCAAGACTCGCGGCATGTTCAAGTAGTGTTTCCTGATTTGTGATATTAATTGAGCAGTTGTTGCTCCTTTTAAAGACTATTTAGAAGAAAAGGAGCACATGGTATTTGATAGATGGTATATGTCGAAATTAATTCCAACATCAAATCAGAAAAGAACTCGACATCAACCCACCTTCACCTTGGTCATGATCCTCTGAGGGTTTGAGGAAGCGGCTTTTAAGTGACCCAAGAGAGGGAGGCCGCTGACTCCAGTTTTGCCCAGATGATGATGCAGCACTTCCTCCATTTCTTTCACTATCCCGATTTCTATCGCTTCCACTGTCTCTTTCATCATCTCTTTCTCCATCCTTCTCTCTATCTCTTCCTCTGTCTCTTCCTCCATCCCTCTCCCTTCCTCTATGTCTGTCTCGATTGCTTTCACTGTCTCTTTCATCATCTCTTTCTCCTTCCCTCTCTCTATCTCTTCCTCTGTTTCTTCCTCCATCCCTCTCCCTTCCTCCATCTCTGTCTCTATCGATTTCACTGTCTCTTTCATCTTCTCTTTCTCCACCCCTCTCCCTCTCTCTAAAACTGTCTCCGTCTCGATTGCCTCGATACCCTCCCCTCTCCCTCTCCTCTCCTCTACCAGCATAGCATCTCTCTCTGTCTGTGGGTGAGGAATCTCTCTCCCTTTCGTTTCTTCTCCACTGATCTCTCTCTGCCCCTTCTCCATCTCGTCTCCTCCACCTCTCTCTGGCCTCGTTCTGGCCTTTCCTCCACCCCCCTCTGGCTGTTCTGTCTCCTTCTCCTCCTCCTCTGCTCTCTCCGTACACGGCTTTCTCAGCATCTGCAAGTCTTTGCTGGAATTCCTCCATTGACTGTAGAAGGAGAAATACAAGACATATTGAAAATCTTGAACACATTCTCAGGTTTTGCAGCTCAGATCTTAACAAATGTCCAAACTGTGACATGTGGCACTTTATTGAAGGTCAAACCATTGTAAATTACAAGGTACAATGACAGCATATAAGATGTTTATGTTTTGCTAGAAGTACCGCCAATGAGGCACACTGCTGTGGCTGGCTGAGCTCTGACAAAAAGAAAAAGAAAGCACACACACACACAATGTTCTGACAGTGACAGTTTCTATGCTGTCACTTGGAGGCACAAATGCTGACACTGCTAAAAGTGACTTAACAAAGGACACTGTGCACTGTGTGATGTCAGACGGCAAAGCGATTAATAATAAAACAAAGTATCCAGACACACATTCCTCCCACAGCAGAGAGCAAGTACCGGTATGTGTGCCTGTGCGTGTCCTTGAGTGAATGCATGCAAGTCAGAGCAACTATGAATCAAAGTTTTTAAGTCCAAAACTCTCTTTACAATAAAGTGATATTACGCAAGCGCCATCTATTTGTTAGCTTTTTTTTCCGAGTAACTGCATGTGCCTGCTAAATTGGGCATGTGACTATTGGAGCCCTGCCAATGTGCCACGAGTTCTCACTCCGTATCTCTCGGACACCACGTCGTTGAGGCTGCGCTGCTGCCTCTCTGCCTGCTCCTTCATCCTTTGGTAGCTCTTCCTCAGCCAGCTCAGACCAGCATCATTCACAACCGAGCCTCCTGGGAACAAGGCGAGGAGAGGAAAACGTTACAAAGACGCGCATACAAAAACACAACTTGTTTGTGCCGTTTAAGTAATACAGGGCCTCCAGTGAGTAAGTAATGTCTTCCACAATTTGTCTCTCAACTTAAGTTCATAAAATCATACAGATTCATTTTTTGATATGGATTAAAACCACAATGATGAGTAAAGGATATTCTAAAGAGAGATGTGAAGAAATGAAGAAAAAAGGAGACAGTAAACAATCACGCCACTTGAAAACTTGAAATTCAGTACCAACAGTTCAAGAAGTCATCTAATAACAAGACTGTTATGATTTAAAAATAATGTTAATTACAAAAGGAGGAGGAATTGGGAAAGAACATGAGTTAATGTTGTGAGAAGCTAAAAAATAAATCAAATCCAGAAAGAAAAATCCCCAAAAAGGTTAAATCCCATGCTGATGAATTAGAAAGAAGAAAGGCAGATCAAGGAAATAAAAGAAAAGAAAAGAAGAGAAGAAACAAAACTCTTCTACAACAGCTCATAAAACTTCCCAGAAAGATAAAATGTGACGAGTGTAGTGCCCCAAAGCCTCTGGTGAAAGTCAAGTATCTGATTCAGTGTGTTTGAGAACACACTATTGTTTGAGCAAAACAAAGTGCATCCAACACTGTCAGGTTAGTGTTAAAATAGAGCTTATAACAGAGAGGCCACGCCAACTCTAGATGGAACTGTACTTCCTGTGTAGAGATAAGAGATATGTGGACCTGCGTTTGCTTTTTTAGCTTAACACAGCGTGTGACAAAATTACGCAAATCCTTTTTGAAGCTCACAGTTTTGGGTCAACCAACAGAAAGATAACTCTCATATATATGTATATATATCCATGCACTGGTCAAGTGTAAAATGTACTTAAGCCAGTATGTTTGAAGAGGGAGGACAGGACAGGAAATGAGAGAAAATTCGGGATGAAGAGTACAACAGAGTCTGAAGTGAAACTTTATTCTGGAGGTGCTGAGACCAAGACGTGGTTTTAGTACATTTTACATAACTGGAAAATGTATCTAATGCGTCAATAGAGTCGACTGATCTCTGTTGTTACCTTTCTTAGCTGCAGCCATCTGCTCGGGTGGCAGACCGGTTCCTCCATCTTTCCAGTACGGGTTCAGCTCCAGTTTGTGCAAACCAGCCTGAGGGAACGACAAACACACACACGTCAAAAGCACATCAGGGGAGCAAATGCTAAAAGTTCAGACTAAAACGCCCTGCGGACAACAATAAGTAAATAAATAAATAAAACACACACACACACACAGACCTGTTCAATGGCCTGAGCCTTTGCCCTCTCCTCCTCTTTCAGTCGGTCCTTCACAGCTCTCTTCTCTGCTGTGGACGTGGTTTTCATTGCCAGGAAGTCAAAGGTCATCCATTCGTCTCTCTAAGGGACAGAGACAAGTCAGTGTGGGAGGTCAAACAAAGACAAAGAAAGATACATAGATCTAGGGTGGTAAGTAAGTCTGGTACTAAACTAGATGAAGCAAATAATGCATGTACCTCGAGATACAGTATTACCTCCAGACACTTGGACTCCATTTACCTTTATTCAGTATTGAATTTATTATGTGTTGTCTGATAAAAAAAAAAACGCATTCAGTATGTGTGAGACCAGGTTAGGAAGTTACCTCGACATTCTGCGCTGGGTTGAGATTGCTCTCAGAAGGCTTGGACTCATCGGGAACCTGCCAGGCTTTAGCGGCTTGTGTTTGAGCCTCAACCCACTCATCCCCCGAGTCCTGACACAGAGAGAGCGAGAGAGAGCGAGAGCGAGGAAAATGATGATGAGGAAGGAAAACAAGAGATTAACATATTAAAACAAAAGAATGGAAAATTCCTAAATGAAGGAAGAGGCCTGAGGCTAAATAAATAAAAACAAACACCATCCCTGTGTGATAAAGACTTTGTAGTCTTGTAAGGAATTCTAAATTTAAACTTTAAATCATTTTAAAATATTGTACCAGTGTAGAATCAACTTGCACTATTCAGGTGTTAACTTGTTTAAGGATTCCCGAACTGGAGAATAACTTAACACACCTCTGAGCTGTCATTAGAGCCATCTTCTGCTGTCTTCTTCTCCTCCTTCTTGGTCTTCTTCTTTTTCTCCTTTTTCTTTTTAGATTTCTTCTCTTTCTTCTTCTTGCTCTTTGCAGACCCCTCCTGTAGAGTCCATGAATTGAGTTTTTCGTTTTTATTGGTTGCATTATTGTTTATCATGATGCAATATATTCATAGAGTCAGCCCTCTATCACACACGGTATGCAGGGACAACTTCTTTGCTCCATGTGTCTCCATCTAGGGGTGTGCTTCACAAAAGTACGATTGACTACACTCATAGTTCGGGATCAAACCACCGAGCTTGTGGTTAAAGAATGACACATTCTCTGCACTGAGCCAGTCAATTTCAGCAAGATCTTCCCAATTCTACATTGGATAACTGCTTTAATATACCACATCATAAGGGCAGTGAAAGCGTTGATAAATGTTTGATACGATTACACAATACTAGTGTTTTGAGGTACAATACAGTTGAGACTTGGCGGGGAGTTAGCCTAAGATTTTTTTGCAATACAGTGAAAAAAAACAACCTTTGTATCTTACTTCTTCTATCTCCTGCAGCCTCTGGTTGATCTCAGGGAGCATCCAAGTGTCCTCGCCTCTCTGCCTCTTCAGCTCCTTCCTCCTCTCTTCCTTCTCATACTGCTGCTTGGCCTGAATGACACAAAGGAAATAAAAAGGCATTACTCAAAAAGGAAAATAAGTACAACAGTTCAAAGTAAGGGTGCACCAACATTTTCAGACATGTCTCTCTAAGCAGATACTTTGGGCTGAAGTTATTGATACGAGTGATGAATAAAGTCCACAGACAGAGACGTTTGTCTCATTGCGTAATTAACGACACAGTATTCCCATTGCCGTGATTTTGTGAGGCCTGTTCTCTTTCCAGGTTATGTGGTGAAGAGGAGGTAGTTTGGCTCAGGCTCTAGTTCTTTGGCGACACCTGGGAGCTGCTTTACATCCTTCTGGATCCAACTTTTCTCATATATGTTCACATTCTATGGATTATTTTGTCATATGGATTATTTGCTTTGAAATGTTATTATGTTGGTCTATTCTATACGCAATACTTCGACTGCACATCTGTCTGTCCTGGGAGTTGGATCCCTCCTCATTTGCTCTTCCATCTCTTTCCTGTTAAAGAGTTTTCCTTATCCGAAGTGAGGGTCAAAAAAAGACAAGAGGGTGTCCTATGCTGTACCGATTGCAAAGCCCCATTAAAAATGTACTTGACTTGAAGTGATAGTGCCGATACGAGTTATGATTTGCAAACATTTGAGCATTTACGACTTAAAACCTGCACACACTACATCCTTGGCTGCACTGGTAATGACGATGAGTTCTTAAGCCATTATTGAGCAAATTCCTCTTCAAATACATCAGAATGAATCAGACCCAACTGAGCTCTTTGCTTTGGCCAGTTCAAGCACAGATGAGCGGGGCGGATAATGTGATTACAACCTTTAGTGCTCATCCACAGCGAGCATCATCTGCTCTGTGTGTCATGCCAACACAGCTGCACAGCTAAAACAAAAAGATAACGTACAATTAAATGCCTGTGTACATGTGTGATTACAACGACCTGACATAAAACCTAAACAAAACACAGCCGCAGGTCTCCTATTTGCCCCAGCAGTGTTTGTCCTGAGGGTGCAATTTCCTGCCTGCAGGTTAACAGTATCCGTCTGTCCAGACACGGGGATTATCGGGTTAATGTGAAGGCACACAGGTACTGATAGCTCTCCGGAAGTCGGAGAGAGACGCAAAGATGCCAATTTATATCACGGTTAAGGACAATTTTACTAAAAGGATAGTGTTCAGCCACTGAGCACATTCGTAGCGTTAACTAGCCGTTCGCCTACTTAGCTTTGTTAGCTTGCGTTCGGACTAAACGGCTATAATTAAAATAATAATAGCCGCCAATGAAGCTAACCCTCAGATTACGATGGGGTTGTTAGCTACAAAGTTTGCAGTTCTTACCTTTTCTATCACCTCTTCTCGTGCTTGTCGTTTACTATCCTTTCGTTCTTCGATGTAGCTCGTACTCTCAAAACTGACTCCGTGCGACGCCATGACACTGTCGTAAATAGTGTTGTTAAGTGTCGTAAAGCGCCGCCGTTTTCGTCAACCGTTGACTTGTGGTTGTTGTAGTGCAAAAACACAGCACCATGAACTAATTTGATCATATTCAGTGTAGGAAGGGGGGAAAATAGTCAGCCCTCCTTGGGTTGGTTTATGCATTACTTCAAGTTACTTTTTACCTCACTTAAAAAATGTTTGTAAAACATTGAGATGAGATGGTTATTGTCCTCTGCCCATTAATACAGAACATGGGCATTGTATTATGTGCAAACCTGTTGGAAACAATATCAATAAATCCTGTTTTAGCTCAGGATGTGCTTGAACCAGCTTCTAAATGTGCCAGGTAAAAAGTTTCGGACAATGTGATATGGCTATTAGTAGGGAAACATTACACCTACCGGTATCTGTGGCAAGTCATTTCCATTTATAAAGCCCAAAATCACGAATTTGCCTCAGAGGGTGTTGCAATCTGTAGAACCAGCATACCACATAAGACACCCTTCATCCTCAATTGTACCCTTAGAAACACCACAAATACTCCTAAAAACGAATCTCAGAGGATCTTCACGGATGGACAAACATGTAAATTAAAATGTTGTATATGCAGAGACAGAAATAGCCTGGCTGGTAAAATTACAAGATTATACAGAACACCTTATTCCAAATCTATGACCATTTATATGTTCCTATAATAGCCTCAACTCTCGTTGTCCCAGTTTGTACCACAGATGTTGGGTGGAGGCCAGTCAAGTTCTTCCACACCAAATAATACAAACAAAAACTGCTTGTTTTGTGCATGCCAGTATTCTCATTTTGAAACCAGAAAGGATTTTTTTCCCAAACTGTTACCCCAAAGTTGAATATTGTCTGAAATATTGTATGCTGTGGGCTCCTACATACTTTTGGTTGTGGATATAACACTACATCTCTCCCTGGAATTATTCCTTTTTCAGCACACTCATACATCACCAATGCATCAGGGAAGGAAGTATTGCTATTATTTCAGTATAAATGTCTCTTGACTCCTGTGAGCTGAAGATTTTAAATGTCTTGTATCTGTTAAATC
Organism: Melanostigma gelatinosum; assembly: GCF_949748355.1. Taxonomy (NCBI): domain Eukaryota; kingdom Metazoa; phylum Chordata; class Actinopteri; order Perciformes; family Zoarcidae; genus Melanostigma; species Melanostigma gelatinosum. The sequence goes on from NC_136640.1 coordinate 10,103,713, forward strand.
AATGTGCTATACCTGGGGGAGGGATACCTTTAAATTCTGATTATCACTCCAAATGTCAGGCAACAAACTCAACAATACACGAACAACAACACTACTACACACAAATACACGATTGTGCATTAAACTATAAATGATCTCTATCACAAACACACAGAACAGTCTGCTTCACCTTAATCAATAAACCACTGTCACTAAAAGACACCAAACCATCTCTCTGCACCACAGTGTTTGTTCGTGTGGGTGCTGCAGATTGAGGAGCCACAGGGGTAATTTACTTGGAGCCGCTGACCGATTACCGTACTAACCTGCCACAGAGGGGCTGCAACAAATAAAAGCACTACACTCCTCGGCCATCAATAAGCCATTATCCTACAGTTAGTTGTGTCTTCCCATGCCGTCTGGTAAAACTTGTTCTGTTAATAGAATATAGTGTGAACGTGTGAGAGTGGAAGAAAGAAAGAGTGATAAAGTCTTACTTTGGTGTTCCTACGTTACACCAAATCTAATATAAAATACAGTGTCGAATATCAGTTGATGCAACACTAAATTAACTACAGCAACACTAAAACTGTTACTTCAATAAATGAATAAATACTTTTTATCCTGATTTAATATCAAAGAATAAATTCTGCTTCCACATTTTAAGGTAAAATGTGTTTGAACTTTAAATCTCTATGCCCTTTTCATTTCCGTAAACACATACATACTACGTCGGTCTATTGCATTTACAGGGACTGTGATGAAGTATTGCACAGTAACTTTATAAATCAATGTACTTGGACAATAATCTATTCTCTGTCGGACACGTTTAAAAAAAAAAAAGAAAAAAATGATATGTATATTCTGCTTCTTGAATGTCAACAAATCCCCCAGCACCTGAAATGCCATGTTACACATTGGCCCTTTAACTTGAAAAGGTCGGGCACACGCCGTTTACGGCTTAGTTCCAGCTCAGTGAATTCAGGGCAGACACCAAGGTCAGTGGAAGAAATAAAGTAGTGAGATAAAGATTGTCGGTGGCAGTCAACTGTACAGTGTATGCACTCTGGAAGAGCCTTGTTTGTACCTTTGGGTTACACAGAGCCAGAGTACGTTTACAACCTGAGCTTTGAAAAATACCTCCATGGTTTGTTTCAGTTAGCTGCAACTATTTTCAGCAAAAGCCGACTGCAGGACTGTTCGAGCCATGTAAGTGTCAAACCTTTCTAGGAATGATGCAAGAAGGAGCACAACAGAAGCAGGCATTTTGTAAAATCATTACATTTATTTCACTCATCTGTCCACTTTTCTGCATTTATACAAATAAAGGATCTTTTCATTCAGTCTTTGTTTACATTGCATTACCTCTCTTGTTTGAATATGTATTTGTTGCTGAATTATTGTGACAAGTCCTTCACTAAAATAACACACCAGTTACCCTGATCGTGGTAGCTGCTCTGCACTTTGACTCCAGCCTCCTGACCACACAGCTGCTCCAGCTCCCCCTGCTGGAACACGTGGTAATAGCGGTGAAAAACGGGCGCGGGACTGCTCTCAGACTCCGACTTCAGAGCAGAACTGGAGGTCTGAGTAGTGTCGCCACTTGCACCGGGTTTAGAGTCTGGGCTGTGAGTGGCATCACTGGTGTCAGGACCTGATCCAGAACAGATGTCAGAGAGAAAACCTGCACTGGGACCAGGGTTACAGTCTAATTTGGCTATGGAACTTGAACTGTAGGCTGAGCAGGTGTTACCTGAAGTCTCTTGGGATTTCTCTTTCCCTTTATCCTTCTTTCCACCATCTCTCGGTTCTTCCTCCGCTCGTTTTTTCCCTTCTTTCAGATGCCAGGGAACCAACAGGTCCTGGGTGTTGAATGCTGTTCGGTTGGTGTGCACACTGAGTTTGCCATCAGTCACATCGATGTTCTCTACAGGCCTGTAGTTGTCTTCTAAATGTCTGCTGGGATGGATACTCGATGTCCCGTGAGGTTCCTGGCTGCCTCCTGTTTGTGTGTTTTCGGTAGCGCTGTGGTTCTCAGGATGCTCTTTGTTCTGGTCTTTGAGGTACTTGGACCTCTGCTTGTTGTACTCTTGCTCAAAAGCCCAAACGTAGATGAGCGCTCGACCCCCAGGCTTCAAAAGTCTCACCAGCTCCCTCACTGCTGCCAGACGACGCTCCTACAACACACACACACAAACTATTTATTTGACCATTTCTATCACATACTCCTAAGTGACCCCATGATCTCATAAACTAACTCAGGGACCAGTGTTTGATTGGCTACAGTGTCTCAAAGCATGTGATGGTTCGGCAAATCAGTCAAATAACGGATTATAGAAAAAACACTTGATTTGAGGCCGAAAAACACTAATGGAATAATTATTTCTTAAATGTCCCAGGAGCCAAAACTTGAAAATCTTCCTTTTGAAACTGTGGTAAAGTTCCGGAGGTCCCTAAAATATTCCAGCACTCCCGGCAGTCTAAAAAAGACTGTGACTGATGAACAATTGAGTGAAGTGCTTGTATATTCGTGTTGGGTCATCTTTCAGTTGCTATATTGTTTTCTTGTATCGAAAAGAGGATTTCAGTGTGTGTACCTGTGTGGAGAAGTGGTGTATGACAGCTATAGAGATGCAGGCGTCACAGGAGGCTGTTCGCAAAGGGACACTGAGAGCATCGGACACAAACGCCTGGAAGCCCCTCTCTGCACAGATGTGGACGAGAGCGCTGCTCCGGTCGCAACCAACCTGAAAAGAGAGACGAAACACACACATGGGCATGCATGCCTCATCCCAATAACATTATGATATATGGTTGTTTGGCTCATGTCTATCAAACTGGTCAAAAGGCCTCTGCCACCTCATCCTTCTGAATCCTTAATCGGTTTCCGTGAAGTAGCAGCAGAGGACTTCTACCTCATTTGTTTGCCACTGATCTTTTACAAATTGTAAACACATCCCTTCTCTCAGGTGTCTTCCCACAAGCCCTAAAAACTGCAGTTATTAAACCACTCCTAAAGAAAGCTAGTTTAGACTCCGCAATGATGAAAAATTATAGGTCAATATCAAACCTCCCATTTTTAAGTAAAACAATTGAAAAAGCGGTTTTCCAACAGCTGACCGACTTCTTGGCCGTAAATAACTGCTTTGATGTTTTCCAGTCAGGCTTTCGACAGCACCACAGCACTGAAACTGCTCTTGTTAAGGTTTTCAACGACATCCACTTAAACATAGACAATGGCAGAAGTTCAGTCTTAGTGTTACTAGATCTCAGTGCTGCATTCGACACGGTCGACCATGCCATACTCCTAGAAAGACTATAAATCTGGGTGGGACTCTCTGGCACAGCACTTAACTGGTTTGAATCCTACTTGAAGGGCCGAGAATACTTTGTGTCTGTAGCTGATTACACATCAGAGCTGACTAAAATGACATGTGGTGTTCCCCAAGGTTCAATACTGGGGCCTCTTCTGTTCAACATCTACATGCTTCCACTAGCTCAGATTATGGAAAACAACAAAGTGTGTTATCATAATTATGCAGACGACACACAAATCTACATAACTATGTCACCAGGGGACTATAATCCCATACAAGGGCTGGGTAACTGCATTGAACAAATCAACAACTGGATGTGCCAGAATTTTCTTCAATTAAACAAAGATAAAACAGAAGTAATTGTTTTTGGTACCAAGGACGAACAATTGAAAATCACCGCTCAGCTTCAGTCACTGATGTTAAAACCCACAAACCAAGCCAGAAATCTAGGTGTAGTTATGGATTCAGACCTCAACCTGAACAGCCATATCAAGACAATTACAAAATCAGCCTACTATCACCTGAAGAATATATCAAGGATTAGAGGACTTATGTCTCAACAGGATTTGGAAAAACTTGTCCACGCATTTATCTTCAGCAGACTGGACTACTGTATCGGTGTGCTTACAGATCTCTGTAAAAAAAATCCAGATTCTGTTGTGTGGAACTCTACAGTGAGTCGCAATAAAAAACAAAATGGAAAAAGGACATTTCTCCACGGGGGGGGGAGAATGATTGTAAATTATGGTAACCCATGATGACACTCACTGCAGCCACCTCCGGGTTGACCCCCAGGTATTTCCCATTTCCACAGCCCACGTCGGCCAGCATGCTGCCAGCCAGGAGCGATGACAGGAAGTGGCAAACGCGGGGCCAAGGGGAGTGGCGAGTGCTGCTGAAGTGCGAGGCGATGGCGTCGTACACCCGGTGCACGTACTCCTCCTCCAGAAGGGCTGCGTCGGCATGGCAACAGGGTAGTGAGGGGGGAGGAGGCAGCGGTGAGGGTGCTGAGGGAGCTCCCTGGCTGTCACAGGCAGACGGAAAGGCTGGAGGGGGGGGAGAGGGGGAGGGAGAGAGAGCGAGAGACACAGAGAGAGGGACAGAGAGACAAAGAGAGACGGAGACAGAGAGACACAGAGATACAGAGATACAGATCGAGAGGGCGAGACAGAGCGAGAGAGAGAGGGCGAGACAGAGCGAGAGAGAGAGCGAGCGACAGGGCGAGACAGAGCGAGAGAGAGGGCGAGACAGAGCGAGAGAGAGGGCGAAACAGAGCGAGCGAGAGAGACAGACAGAGCGAGCGAGCGAGCGAGAGAGACAGAGACAGAGCGAGCGAGACAGAGAGAAGAGGTCCATCAGACCGTATGTCGTACTTTGCAGGTGGTGATTTTGAGGGCAGAATTTCGCCTCAAGAGGATTTTGCTCTAAAAATGGGTTGTCTGACATTTCTCGAACAATGGTGGTGATTCTGTTACAAACACACTATGTTGTTATATTTTGCACCTGCAAGATTCTCACCGCAGCCGCAGGGTTCATGTCTGATCTTGCGGAAAGTGAAAGAAGTGCGGGTATCCCTCTTGCTCAAAGTGAGATTGCTGTAAGTACTGAGATCAGGCGTCGTATGAGCAGGGGATTGTGGGTCGCAGGCCGGCATGATGTCGAACTTCCGAGGAGTTATCCTGGGACAAGATAAGAGACAGTTGTAGTCGTGGTTTAAAGAAACCGATAGCAGCTAATCTGTTATGGTGGTGGACTTTATGTGGATAACATAAGATGCGGATATGCATTTTGAGCTGGACGGAAAGTGATACTACAAAGCATGTACGATACACACAACATGAACATGTCACATTCAAACAGAGATAAACCGATCCACGTGACACAGTCCAGCTCACCCATGTGTCCACAGGTATCTGCTCTCTCCCTTCATCACCAGGAGGCTCCGCTCTGGCAACACCACAGCAACAAGACGGCCGTCGGGATGACGGAACTCCATCACTGTCTGCATTTAAAATAAAGAGCATTTAGACCACTCATTTGACAACTTAGGAAATCAATCAGAGACACACACACACATAGCAACAGGATACAACTATCGATTTCTCTACAGAACACAGCAGAAAGAAACGGTGGAGAGGCAAAGAGCTGACAGTCGTCTGTGTCTCACAGCAGAGCAATAAAAACGGAGTTGGTGGCCCGCCATGACTCAACGAATGTAACCAATGAGAGGAAACAATGTATTTTAGCAAACGTTTTCTTATAAAAACTAACAACTATTATTACTCCCCCAAAACTGTATCATTAATGAATAAAATATGGAAAAAACATTTTTCCAAACATAAAAACCTTCTTTCCTTTTACTCAGCAGTTTTTAGCTAAGTCACCCACAGGAGAAAAAACAAACACACACACACACACACACACACGCTCCGCCTGCTCTCTCTCACTAACATCCAGCAGAATCATCTCCACCCGTTGGTGTTTGATCCTGATGTTTCCTTACAGCATGAGCTCTGCTGGGAAATCACATCTACACAATTTAAAACTGCATCGCTCCGACTACTGACAGCAGGAAAATTGGATTTTGTGAAGTAGAGGGGTGTGTGTGTGAGAGAGAGAGAGAGTGGGGAGTGGGGGGGAGAAGAGAATAGAAAGAGAGAGTTTGTGTATGATTGTGAGAGAGCTGACATACAACACCAGCAAATTATCTGAACTTGAAACCACAACTGAAATCTCTCGCACAGACAGAAACACACACATACAGGACTGTGCTGTTCCCATCAGGGGAGTATTGGCCAATCAATGAAACCGGTGGAATGTGACTAAATCGATGGTGATGCAACCAGTTACGCTTTACTGCAAGACTATTCATTAATCAGTCTCACATGCACCCCCCCCCCCACACACACACACACACACATCAACATTGCTTTATTTCTTCTCTCTCTCTGAAAACACAAACAAGCTCAATAAACCTGTAAAGTTCAACACTGTTTCATATATTTAACTGCAGACTGGTGGCTGGCTGAAAGGGACATTTGATGATGCACTAAAGCATTTGATCACAGCTGGATTAACTTGATAAACAGATTAAAGAAATAACAACAAAACCAGAGTAAATAAGACTTTGACTCAAAATCTCCAGGACAATGGATTAATCATGTGTACCATATTCATTGTGCAGACGTCTTTCTTCTCGATATTGCACCCGATATACAACATTTACGGTACACTTTGTGTTGCTTAAAATCTCCACTGAAGAGCTCGGACAAAGAACACACTGCACTACACACACGTCTGTCAATCTGTGTGTGTGTGAGAGACAGACAACAGCTGATTGTTAATAGAGCCCCTGCCTTCCAGACAAGCAAGGACAGATGGGCGTTCATCTACAACAGTCGCCCTGCAGAGACTAAATGAGCATCCCAGCACCGTGCGACACCATCTAGTCACACCTTGAATAGTCAAGGACAAAGCAAAACTGATTAAAAAGGGAAATCTGGTTTTCTTCTGTTCATTAATTGTTCACAAAATGTCCCACAACCAGGGAGACGCCTCTGAAAGAGTCCTTAGCTACATTCTGTATCAATTGAAGGCTGCAGTGAGCAGGAGATTATGAGATGTTGCAAGCAAGGTGACACAATGTTCTCAGTAAAATCACAAGGACACAGAATCCAAACATACTGTTGCACACACTCATCTCTGACAGTGGTGCCCCCTGAGACAGATCAATCACACTGGTCAGTGAGGTGACGGGCCATATGATTGATCGAACCCCAACACAAAGAGGCGTACAAACAGAAGCTTTATATATATAGATGTACATTTACACCCACTTTCTAACTTTGCATCATTGATGAATGCACCTTGAGCTCCAGTGGTCGATACTGGCTCCACAAGCTGACGGCTGAATCGTATAGTTGGGGTGAATTACCAACCCACGGGGCTGTGGGGAGTATTTCTGTCAACACTGCTAGCTGGAGTTTGCGAAAAAAAGTTTAAACTCACAAAAGTGATGGACTGACTTCTCACCTTTGCTCCAAGGCTCAGCGACAGGATGGCGTCCTCAAAAGCAGAGTGAGTGTCCACGTGAGGAGGAATGCCTGGAAATATCATAAAATGTACATTTTAATAGTCGTACTCGTCAAAATGTATCACGAAGCAGAAACTTTCATCACTCATCGATGCATTTTGGAGAGGTTCTGCTGCCACCTTGTGGTATAAATCCAAACGTGTGCCTACTCCATGTCTGTTTTAAATCCCTGCACCTCAGAAGATAATATAGTTTTGATTCAGTGTTGATTAATCATCCAGAGAATCAGTTATCCAACTAAATATTGATTCCTGAACTGCACCAAGGTGGAAGAATTGATATTTCTGTGAGTTATTAATGGGTACAAACCATTTCCATTTTAATAATGTTGCATATGTGTTGTGCTTTGAACAGCTGTCATTTTCTCCACATGTAGTCAGACATATGTACATGATAACCTCTGAAATGTATCTTAGTCGGTGAGTCATCACTAGAGACATGACTGGAAAATCTCACCCTGTCCAGACTCATACTGGTTGACAGTCAGCTGGTCTGGCAGGATGTCGACGTGTTTGTTCTTCACACATCGCTCCAGAACAGCTAGACACTCCTGAGGAATACCTGGAAACACACACACACACAAGCAGAAGGAATCAAAATGTAGCACCTTGTTGCTCACTATCCAATACATGAGATATAGGTGAAAATAGAAATATAGAGATTAAATCTACTAACAGAGCCCAAAAATATCAAAAGATGATTTTAAGTGATGTATTGGCCAAAACAGTAAAAATACTTAAAATTGAAATGTTTCGATTTTTTTGTTTTTAATGGATGCTTACCTGCAGCCAATGGCTTGTCCTTATCCACGTTGTTGTTGTCGTAGCGAAACTCAAAGCCATAATGTTTGACTCTTCTATGCTTCAGAGGTTTTTGAGCTAAAATGCATTAGAATGAAATTAGCAAATAAGGTCCAAATTCTTGTATTTCTTATCCGAATTCTACACAACAGTTTTGTACATTAAACTGGATTCATTAAGGCTCTGCCATCTGACTAATACTCAGCTTTATGACAAGATTGAATCAAGTTCCTGGATGATCATGATAAGTTCTACATAGTTCTCCTCTCAACTTAAATTGAGAAACAAACAAAGACAGCAAATTACGCAGACCCTCACCAGTGACATCATCATTAGTGGACGACCAGTCGACAGCAGCGCGCAGCAGAGCCTCTTCCTCTGGAGACACAAAATCCTCCACCAAGACTAATCCATCAGGCAAAGGAACGGACACTTCCTCCTGACAGGTTACTACAGACACACAAACAGAACATACAGTCAGGATCACACTACTGGCTGCAAAAGTATGTTTCTTATTAGACTAGATATCCAGCGCATGAAGCACACAAACTTCAGCTTTCCAACTTACTGTTAAAATATGAGGTAAACAATGCTTCAAATGAGTGTAGCAGATCTGACAGTATTTTAGGCTCACGTCTGTAGGTGTCAATGTTTAAGTCCAGTACCTGAGTCGACATAACTGAGGTAGAGTGTGACGCTGTTCTCTCCGCATTGAAGTTTTTCCCCATTGAGGTGGGTGTGGGCTTTCCGAGCACTCTCTTCAGATCTGGAAACAAGATGACAAAAACAACAGTGTGAGTTTCTTCCAGAGAGGTTAAAGCAATTAACTTGTGACAAAGTATTTTCGGCCCAGCACCTGTACCTGTACGTGACAAAAGCGTAAGGTTTGTGAGGGTGCATGATCAGCGTCTCCACCGCTCCCATCTCGTTCAGCACTGCAGACAGCTCCTCTCGACTGACTCCGTTCCCCAGGCCACCATTAGCCACCACCAAGCTCTGTGGAACAGACAAGAGGTTGACTCTATAGAGACCCGTTTAACAACATAAACAATTTGCAAGATGACATCCAAAACAGGCTAATCACTGGTTGAACCCTACACCTCAAGAATCAATGGCTTCTTCCACCAGGCTGTCTGTTAAACACCTAAACAGACTGTTATTTCCTTATAATACATCCAAACAGCCCAAGACACACGTACATTTGTACATTGTATTCCCCAACAAAGTTTAAACTGCTATTGTTTTCTTATAAACGAGAGAAAACAGTAGCTACAAGCTAATATTAAAGTTATACCTGCAAATTAGCGAGCCAGCCAACAGCATGCACTCTTTCATTCAACTCACTGAAAAACAACTTTGAATTGTGAATGTAATAGCTGTAAATATTTAAAAGAAGTAGCTCGAAGAGGCTAAATGTTAGCTAGCTCTCTCTTCGCTGCCACTTCCTGTATATGAATATTAATTTTGTGTTACCTTGGTAGGCTGCGGTGCTGTACTGATGCCTTCATGTTTCAGCAAAGTGTGACTGGCTTTTAACTGTTTACGAATAACTTTTCTGTCCTCTTTACTCCTTCTGACGGCTTCCATGTTGTTTCCCACACTAGCTTCCATGGTACGTCCGTGTATTTTGTCCGGGTGCAACAAGCATCAAACAACTGACGGTTCCCGACGATTCTCATCCGAGGAGAGCAGAGCCACCATGCACTGTTGGCTCCTTTGAAACCCTTATCAGACAAAGCACAATGGCAACTAATACCATTAACAATGGCTGTGTTCCAACAGTTGCAATGTGATGCAGCAATTCATTGTAGGCGTATACGTTTGGCAGCCCAAAATGTTAACTGTTTCACTCTACATTTTCCTCTGGTTGTGTGCCCTTCTATAATGTGAGTTCAGACCAGCAAAATAAGGAAAGAAAGTCTATCTTTGTTACTCAGTAGTATGTCCAGTGAGATTACGGTACTTTCCATGGGTGGACTAATAGTCTAATACTGGTATTAATGTCATAGTATAGGCTATATAATTCTAATGCATCCTTTTCAACAAAACACATTACCCCGCACATCAGGGCAGATGCTGATCAGATACAACCAGTGATTTACGTTCAGACATGTTTCTAAATTGTAATTGATGTATTCTGTCTATTGTTTTGTTTTTTTGCCCTGATTTCTGCTCTCTGTCTGCTTCCTCCCTCACAGGAGCCAATTAGCTCAGATCCTGCATTTTAATTCCTCTACAGCCAGATCAATGACTCCACAGCCCCTTTGGGTGCGAGTATGTGTTCCAGCATGCATGTATGTGTTCGTGAGCATGAAACTTTTGTGCGTCAGTGTGTTCGATTATACACGGGTGTGTGTAGTGTAATGAAGCCCTCACCTGTCCTCAGCCATCTCAGTAATCACAGTGCCCGGCTGAACTCTGGCCAGTTGGAACCCTTCGTTGTTTTATTAGCACGCTCAGTTTAGTCTTCAAAACAGCAGCTGGTCAGACAGGAGACTGTGGCTGCCCTCTTCAACACCATTACAACGCTCTGCCCCATCTTGTTTTTCCAAACAGCCAAATAAAGAAAGAATATAAATAGTCCTCTCCATTGTGGGTGTTGGATGATGCCCAGAGACTTCAGTCACGTACACTTGCTGGGAGATTAATCAGCAGCAAAGCTTTATCCCTTGCTGCAATTTCTTAGCATTCACAACACACACATTTTTATCCAGTGAACACGATAATGAAAACACAGGGGAAAGACATTAATCAATTCTTTGTCTGATGACAATTTTGTTGCAATCCATTACTCTGAGTCAGTCTGACTTCCCAACTGTCTTGTCGTAGAAAAAAGCGATCTCACTAATAGCTCAATTAAGTAGCTGCTGTGGAGTTTTCAAACACAATTTTCCTCAGCGAGCATGATTACTTGTACTTGAAAATGTTCATTTTATCAGAGCACTTAAAGAACGTCTCATGCAAACTGGCTTAACAACTGAGGTGCAACGTAATTCTTTGACATTGGAAACAGAAGCTGAGGAAATAATCTCACCACAAAGTCCACTAAGTATCTGATGAATGAACCATCTGCGATTAAAGACCATGGACTTTGTGGTCAGATTTTTTCTCAACTGCTGTTTCAGACGAACTGCATCTTACAGATCTAATTTCAATAATATATTTCAGAGTTGGTCAGCCATGAACATGTGATCAATGAGTGTCAGCATTCTACAAAATGGAAATATCTCTTTCAGGTTATGAACATGAGATTAGGATGATATTTTCCTTGCCAGGGCTTAAGAGCTGCTTCACCTCACACTTCAGCTAAATTGTTAAAAAGCAGGGTAATGGTGAGAACTAGAGTGGAACCACTTGTGTACCCAGAGGCATGCCATTACCCTTTGTAGGGCCAGTAGCCAGAGGCCAAACTCCTGTTACTGGCATCTGAGTATTCTGATTAGCTGCAGACTGCATGACGGAGATGGACAGATTGCTTTTTGAAATAGTTCTTCAGTTCTATAGGGACTATATGCAAGCAGATATCGGTCGTTGGAAAAGGAACTATGGCAATGAAACCGGTAAAAGTACAGAAATATATCAGCCAAAATCCCTCACGTTTTCTTTTTCATTGTTCTTTCATGTTCTCTTTCCAGAGATGAAAATATTTTCGGGACATGGTCATTCGGTCCAATCTTATTCAAAAGGAAATATGACTGATATGCAACCAGGTCATTTTAACCAGGTTTGTCTGGCATTACAGATACCAACAAGATAATACATAACATGCTGTAGCATTGACGAATGTACAGATCCATCTATTCATGTTATGGGAGAGTTCACAGGTAGGACCCAAACGCAAGACCACAGGAGACAGAAGTTACGATTAACAGGTTTTATTTCGAATGTGTGAAGGTGTGGAGCCCGTGGTCCGACACCAGAGTGGCAGAGCGACGGTGTGAGGCCCGTGGCTCGACACCGGAGGGCTGGCAGCTTGACGGCGAGAGTAGTCCGTGTCACACAAGGAGGGCAGAGCGGCGGAGTGTAATCCGTACACACAAGGAGGGCAGAGGACGCCACGGGGTTGACGCGGGTGAAAGACGGTACGACCTGACAACCCCAGACTGCAGGGCCAGAGCTTATGTAGTGACAGGAGACTCATTAGTTGGCCCTGAGTCTGGTGTGTCAGGCAGCAGGAGGTGATCGGCTGGAGTGTCCTCAGCTGTGCACACTCAAGGGCGCGGCCATGGGAGGCGTCTGGAGGCAGAGGACAAACAGAGAGCACATGGCACACAATAACAAATGGGGGAATGACAGAACACATGAGGAGAGGAGATCAGGGGAAACAGAGGTAACACCGAACAGGTCAGACAGGGATCCTGGATCCTGACAATTCACTGTCTAGCTGGCAGCTACAATGGCTATGAGACAGACAGAAGTTACGAGTTGAGGTCGTTGGCAGCGGATCTGATGTTCAGACATACTATTTCAACTGGCCTAAAGTATAAACAGGCCTGAGCCTTGTGTTTGCTGCCTGTATCATCTCTATGTCAGGATCACAGTCAGCTCAGAGAAATTCCTGTCTCTCCTCGTCAGCAGGCGTTTAGCTTAGCATAAAGACTAAACGCAACACCTCATCTTGTTCATTTTTCTGTGGATTAAACATGCTACAACATGTTAAGCATTTGACTAGCTGTATCCCCGTTGCTTACCATCATTTATGCTAAGCTAATTGTCTCCTGGCATGAATTGATTGTTGATATTTTTGGTATTATAGATGATTTGATTTGTCTTTTTTTTGCCATAACATTCACAGCTGAAAACCATGAAATTGTCACCAAACTTCACTGGTTATAAACAGTAGTCGTATTGCATGCACGTACACCCACACACATAGCGTCCCAGAATGTGTGGAATGGTGTTTCTGAGGCCTTGTTGACACCCCTCCGTCTCTCCACTGACTTAGAGGGTAACCCTGCCAGTACTTTTCTATCTTAAACACACACAGCTGTCAGAGTGGGCCATGGCCCACCCCGCACAGAGATGCCTGCACACCTCGCCCTACTTTATTCAATCACCCCGGCGCTGGATCTCCGTGACAATGGGAATCCCTGGGTCAAATAGCTTTTGGTTTGACGTTGGCAGGGCAGCAGGGGGATAAAATAGCAGACGCTTTGATCTCCTCTGGGAAAGACCTTGGAATCCTGTGATGGAGAGGTTCAAGGGAGCCAAGCTCATACACACTTTGTCCTGCTGTGACCCCTGTGAACAATGGTTATACATTACCACGAGAGAGAGAAAAACACTTTACAATCAACATCTATTTAAAGGAATAGTTTTGGCAAATACACTTTATGCACTTTTTTGCTTTCTGGCAGATGAATTAGATGAGAGGATTGACAGCACTCGCTTGACCTCACAGTAAACAGCCAGCAGGTGGTTATCTTTGCCCAGCATAAAGACTGGAAGCAGGGGGAAACAGCTAGCCTGGATTTGTCCAAAGGTGGCAACATATGCTCTCTAATTAACACGTTGTATCTTAGTTGTTTAATGCCATTGCAGTCAGTACTGGTAGCTCAGTAGGTTTCAGTTCATTTAGGTTCAGAAATAGAATGACCAAACAAAAACACTAAAGGGATGAGGGTTATCTGTCATTGTCGATTACAAATAGGGTTGTGCTCTCCATAGCGTGCCACTCTCCTCTGGTTTTTCCTTTCTGTCACCCACAGGCCGGCCTATACAATGAGTCCCACCCTCTTGAGAATGGCCCCACACATCCTTTTATTGTCTATCCTGGCTGGTAGGTGTCATCCAGCAGTCACAGAGAATATTGAAAGTAACTCAAGTACAGCGGCATGATATTACGTATTAAAGTATCTAAATAACTAAGGGAGGAATTAACCTTTCCTTTTTCCTCTTTGACTGGCCAGACAGCATGATAAACTGTGGTATCAACTGGATTTACATCTACATGCCTCCAATGTTGTATTTTGGAGAGGTCGCTCGGTTATTGTTCTTTGCCCCTGTGCATAGCTCACACCCAGACACAGATACTGTTTCAGTTTCCTACATCCATCAGAAGACATGGGTATTATGTTTGGAACAACTGTAATCCACCTATCTGCAATAAAGTTTTATAAATAACCCGAGTCCCTCCACTGTTGTGTGTCTCTGTGTAAGAGGGAGACTCTGTATGGTTATACATGGAAAACACCAGTGGATGATATTGTGGAAAGTAAGACACTCTATTGGTTGTTTAGTTGCTGCGTGACATCAGTCCGGTTGTATGTGAAACATGGGCGGTCCGCTAGGGTGACTACTTTAGGAGAGGTGACTACTTCCCCTGGCGACCGAAGAGAGCTGGACAACAGCAAGAAGATCAGCTGCTAACAGATGCTACGGAGAAGAAGTGCCACAATAGAATTGTCAGCGAGAAGACAAGCTATCAGAGATCAAGTACTACTGGAGCGCATGAGAACGTCTGCTTTCTCCTCTTCCTGCTCATAGTGAGATTGCTGCCAAAAAAAGGAAAGGTAACAGTTCACCGGCTACATCTGATTTTGAAAATGCAATGGGTGCAAAGGGGCTTGTATCTATTTTTTTTCATGCACCAATAACTTTCCCATACAGCACTTTCTAACCTGATCACATGTATGATAGTGTATCATTGAGTATACTTTGCTGGTGTGTGTGTCATCTCCCATGTGTTTATATGAGGGCGTATTGTTGAGCCCTCTCCCTGTTGAGTGATGGAACAGATGGAACGACCCGCCTAAGAAGTGTCTGATCCCTCTAATCTATGATAACAAACATGCACACGCAAAACACAGCACATGTGCAACTGTAGACACACATGCACTTATATATATATATATATATATATATATATATATATATATATATATATATTTTTTACCACCATACTATTTGCCTTGGTAATACCTTAATTATATGTTTCATTGCTCATATCTCTCTACACTTCTCAGGTCCAGGACCGGCCTCAGCCCTTTAAAAAACACTCAACATCTGCACCCTTCGTATTTGTCTGCTTCTTTCCTCCCCTCCTCCTCTCCTCGGGTGTGATACCACCATGGACCGCTCGGTAAAGGAGCTGTTCCTCAACTTCATTATCGTCTTAATCACTGTGCTGCTGATGTGGCTGCTGGTGAAAACGTACCAGGCCTAAACCATGGAGCAACGAGAGACGAGATGAACGGGAAGAAGGGGAGACAGAGAGATGTGTGTGGAAGGAAGCCAGCCTGATTATTCTTCAGACACCGTGTTTACATCTTTTCATTCATTTTTTTGTAGTCTGGTCCAGAGCTCAAGTAGTGATGCAATGTCTAAAATCATGCGATTGCTACAGACAAAAACTAATCTTGGATCAGAATTTGTTTTGAGGTGTTTTTTGAAAGTGGCCTTGAATATTTGGCAAGAGCCAAAGGGGAAGTCACAGTAGAGATGGGAGGGTGAATAAAAATAAATAAACAGGGGTTTTAAAGCGACAGCTATGAGACACAGTAATGTCACATAAACAGTAGTACATGCAGCATCCCATGTGGCATTCCTGTGATAATGAAACAATGAACCATGCTGTTGAGTCTATTGTTATGTTTTTACTAAGTGATGAATGTATCTATGCAGATACTATATCTAATCAAAGAAGAAGACATCTCCACAAATAAGGAAGCATTATGTTTATGTTCACTTCTTGCCACTAACCTCTTGAACACTGCCCCTATTTTTAGGCCTCTGCTCGAAAATTGCATACCCATACTAAAGAGAGTGTATTTCTGCAACTACAAGGTATATTTTAATAATTTTTTTAATGTATAATACAGGTAACACTTGTGAGATGTGCTGATATCTGTAAAATTGTGTATATGTTGCTGGTTAATAACAAATACACATATGGCACAGCTCAAATTGAAAAAGTTTCAGGTTCGCCTGAAAAAAAGCACTTGTGTCGAAAATATTACTTGAAATAAAGCCTAAAAATTTCAATGACATAGCCACAGTCATAGCACAACCGGTTTTACAGTCTCTAAAACTGATTTGACTTCGATTGAGTGAAGCAGGCCAGCATAAACCAAGCAAAGGCATGCTAAATTATCATTTTTGGAAGCATTTGGTTGCATTGCTGTATTAAAATTTTATATAGTATGTAACTAAATATGAACTATATATTCACTTGTTTTATCACTAAGAGTGTTCAATAATCCTAATAAAGCAGTTTGACACCATTTGGAATAATTTTGAGCAGTTATGAATATCATATCTGTCAATCATAAAAATATATGAATCATAATTTGTGTCTGTGTGACTGTAAAATGGACTGTAAAATGGGCTGTGCCTGCTCGATTTTCACAAAAAACACATTTTTCGATGTGGGATAGTCCAACGGGAGCCATGCGGGGGTGTTTGACAATCTCCTCATCTGTTTACTGACTAACAATCGGAAAATGCTGGGCGAACCCCCCTCCCAACATGGATTGGTCCAGCTCACAGTTTCGCCTGCCATTTCCTCGTTCAGTGAGCCAGTGCATTGATACCACTCACAGACACACATCACAACATGGGGCACACAGCTGCGCCAAAATCCGCTGGAATAGATCAGTTTTTCATCCATAAAATCATCAAAACGTAAGTTTTTTGACCCAATTTCTTTTGTCGTGACCTGTGGCTGATATTGGCATGTATCCCCATAACTTTTGAACGGTTTGAAAGAGAGTAATTTTGAAAACGATACCCGAAGCGGGGTCGAAGCACGGCCCTCTGAATGTGCTCATCCGCCAAAATCGCTCCGTGCTTTCTCATCAGAGACCAAAACAAGTATAGTACTGCAGTTTTTTGTCCAGAAAAACGTGGTTTTGTGGTAAAACTTGAAGTATTATTCTAGAGTTCATGTATAATTGTGTTTTGCAGTGTGTAAAATGGCTCCCGTGGTTGTTTCGCCCAGAATCTCTTTGTTACACAGGTATTTTTTATTTTTTTTATTCGTATGGCAAAAGTGAATTGTACACAAGTACACCACCCCCCTACCCCCCTCTCCCCTACCCCCCTCTAGCCCCCTTTAAAGGGGGCTGTCGTGTTCAAGAACAGACTTTCATTTGTTGGATTAGTTTTCTGTTTCACAACACAAATGTACTTTGTATTTACGATTTACACCGTGACGCCCTTTTCTCCTCCTGCTCTCTGAAACGTTAAGCATTTGTGTTCTTTGAAGCTACAGAGTGTTTCTCTGTGACAGTTGCACATTTTCATCAAACAAGCAGTTACTGAAGCTTATCAGGAGATTTGTGGATTGATCACATGTAGAATTATACATCATGAGAGGAGAAACAGGGCATGCATGGATACATGGCAGTCGGAAACAGAATAAATGCAAGTAGTTTAAAATGAAAATCCACCCAGATCATTTACACAGCATTGCCGTTCAATTATTTTAGTTGAGTTTTAAATAGTCAATTATGTATGAGCAGGTCTTCATCAGCTAAAACAAAGGACAAATCAGGAAAATAACAGGGAGTCCTAATGACATAGAATGAAACACAAACTCATAAATAGGACCATTTTCTAAAAATATTACCATCTTGTGAAGCACATTTAGTTGAAAGGGACAAAGTTATTTGATCCATTCATGATGCAAATACCCCAAATGCAGGAAAATAACACTGAATTCCTCATGAAGGCTGTGTAAATGGAGCTTCAAAACTGTTACATAACAAAGTATTATTTTCTATGTTAGCTGTAGGAGAGCTGATAAGTGTACAGATACTATGAGTTATTTTTCTGGGGAATTCTCCTTTTCATACAAAGCAGGAAAAAAAAAATATTCAGTTACTAAAATAGGATTTCTAAAATCGTCTTCTACTCTATAGGGTTCCTCCATGGGACAGACCACATGTTGAATGACACAACAGAGACCCTATGACAGCAGGTGCTTCACAAATACAAAGTTAAGGATTAAAGTCTTTAAATGAACAAAAACAATAAAATAAATACTGGTTTACGTGCTCTTGGGATGTGAGGATGTGTGAGTGATGCGGTGATAGTCACAGATTGTCATTCTCTCAGTCAGCTGTCTGTCATGCACAGAGGGTTGAAAGCCTCAAAGGGAGACTCATGGGTACTTGCTTACATCAGTGACACATGTAACACACACATGTATATCCACTCACATGTTTTCATGAGTGGGTGTCTGCTGTGTATCAAGCAGTGTCACCCCATGGGTCTTTGTATCTGTTGAAGCTGATTAGCTGGCAGTGGAACTCAGTGAGTGGTCTGGGCATGGGAGTCACTTCCTCCCATTGGTTTCTCTCACTGTGGTACACCTGTACATGTCACAAGAAAACAGACAGATCTCAGATGACGAATACCCTCTGTTTGTCTTTGCAATGGGATCATTTTGATGCTAATGTTTCTCTGGTGAGCTCCTGATCACGTCTTCAAGGCCTCTTAAAAATAAAGAGACATTTTACCATCAAGTGGCCTCCACTTTTAGCTCACGAAAAACTTGGACCACCCCCTTTAGCCAATAAAAGTCAAAGAAGCTACTCTGGATAAAAAAGTTCTCGTACCTGAACTTCATCGGTGATCTCGTCAGGTGAATAGTCTCCACCCAGGATGTAGATTCTGTCTCTCATACCAACCGCTCCAGCATTGAACCCAGCACACTCAAATGACCCTTCACCCTTCCACACGCAGGTCTCTGGACAAAAACTATAGACCTGGATGTTGAGAAATAGGCGAATTTTGAAGTCCGAAATTTAACAATAAACCTGCTCAGAAAACGTAAACAACATAACCCTTCGTAAATGCCTTCACACTACAATGTAATGACTGACAACTCATGCATTCATCAGTGCTGATCTGATGGCTCACTTTGTAAGTGGAGAGGTCACAGAGGTGCAGTGTATTATGAATCGACACCGCCTTGACCAGTGTAGCATGGAAGAACTGGCCAAACTCTGCCACCAGGCGGCTCCACTGGTCCTGCTGGGCGTCGTAACGGAAGAAGCAGTCCAGCGAGGGGTTGAAGGAGTCTGTGAGCTCCACCTCCGAGCCCAGTGTATAGATAACACTTCCACAAGCACTGGCCTCAGGGTAGAAGATGGCAGTGGGCAGCGGGCTGACTGAGCACCAGGTCTGGATCAGAGGGTCATAATACTCCACCTACAATACATGATAGAAAAGAGCTGTGTTTAAACTGAACATTAACAAAAAATCCACAGTTAATAGTCGAGCAATAAAAGGAAATCTTCACCCAATTGTATATAAAGGAAACACTGTTACCTCCAGCAGACTGGGAGCTCCCCCTCTTGATCCCTTGGTCCGTCCTCCAATGACGTACACTCGGTCCAGGCAGGTCACAGCTGTGTGCGTGGTTCTGGGCTTTCGCATGGCAGGCGCACGCGTGCAGGTTAGGGTCACAGGACAGAAACACCAAACCTCGTCCGTGGCATCGTGGAACGGCTCGGCCACATGGAGACGTATTGCCCGGCAACAGTTCCCCCGGCAACCGCCTGTCACAAACATCTTAGATCCAGTGGAAAGACGATAAGTTGGCAAATTTATTCAACCAAAAAAAAGGAATGGCCCCATTTGTTTGTTGTCCAATTTTCTGCTCCTTTTACATCTTTTCTCTAAAACAGTGATTCCTAACCTGGAGGTCAGGACCAAAGATAAACTCAAGGGTGAAAAGATAATACAAGCAATAATAGTGTCTTAAAAACAGGTTTCTTCTCTCACTTTTCCTGAATTGTTTTTTTATTTCTTGTGAAACAATACTGTTATCGGCATACTTTTACCTCTTGAGGTCTCTAAAACACCTTAAAACAAAACAATCTGGAGAAGAAAACTCACACCCCATGCACACACCAAGGCAATAACTTGCAATAAGGGCTCACAGGTTGACAAACGGTTGGGAACCACTGACTCCAAACAGCAGCAGGACTCGAAGTTCAATCCTAAAACGTACCTTCTCAGCAAAGCTGGTAACGCAGGATCCTGGTGGGTCTGGCATAGCAGCGTCCCCCTCTCCGTGCCCTGTCGCCAGCTCTTTCCACTGGTCTGTTTCCAGACAGTAGCAGAAGGTGTGGCGGATCTCTCCGTTCTCCTCCGTCTTGTGGGTGTAGATGTAGCTCTGTGTGGTGGCTGGCCTGGCATCAGAGAGCAGGCCGCTGTACTGATCCTGCTTGCTAAGAGCCTCTGAGAGCAGGGCGAGACACGACTTACCATCGCAGAGGAGGGCGTCTGAGTCACGCAGGGTCTGAGAGAGAAGGTGAGGGGGAACATTGTTGAGACAATCACAAGACCTCATTGCTGAATCAGCATTCCAGCAAAAATCCCAAATCCCGCAGATGCAGCATGCTCATACCTTTAGTACAGGTGCAGGTAAATGGTGGAGTCTGATTAGAGATAACAAGCCCGGCAGCAGTTTTTGTCTTCTTGAGAGATCATGGCGTGTCCATCTAAGAAGGGACATCACCACGGCCTCCTCACTGGGCACGTTTAGAGCATCTGAACTTAGGCATGCCTCCAACACATTCACCTATAAGAAGCAATGGAAATAGTAAATACTGACTGAGTTCAGGCTTTTTGATGTAGGCAGAATGATAATAAGATCACTTGTCTCAACTTCCTTCTTATATGGATGCATCATCACGTTATGAATCACGAAGCGTTACAGTTGACTGGTTATGAAATATGATTTGTAGTTGACATGTTAATTACTGAGAATGAGCAAAAACAGATTAAAGTCAATGCTCAGACAGATTGCAGACTCTGCATGCATAGTAGGAATGTCTGAGTTCATTGACAAATAATCTACATTCATCCTTATATACACGAAAATGCCTTCCTTATCGTGTCCTTTCTTAAGCAGCACCTGCATATCCAGAAAGTCGTGGGTTTTGGAGAGGTCAGAGAAGTTCTGAACCACAAACTCGTTGGCACTTTGGAGGAGGGAGGCAGAGCCGTAGGCCTCAGCGAGGGAGAAGAGGGACAGACAGTTACCAAGATCCATGGTTCCTATCAGGAAGTTGCTGCATGCTCGCGACAAGACTGTAACCTGAGGACACAAACAGTATTGAAAAATGTTTGTCAGGAGGCCTGACAAGTCAAAATAAGTGAAGATGCTGGAGAAGACATCCGTGAGGTTGTACCATTGGAAAGGAATTCAGCCATCATTCATTTTGTTATTTACACCTGTGCTTTACAGTCACTGGGTGTTGAAATATACCGGTATTTACAATAACCGTGACATTTATAAATGAATTATTGATGATGTGATAATATCATGGAAATAATCCAGCACCTCTTAAATAATTTTATATATGCAGCTATGGTTACAGACTCATGTAACATCCCCCTACAGTCGTGTTTTGAGTGTAATATTTCCAAAAATAGAGAAGAAATGTGAAATAAACAAAGTTAAAGATGACTTTGATGATTTAAAAAAATGAATAATATTTTCCACAAACATTGTGAACATTGTTAGACTGAATTATTTTAGTCATGACAATCGTGCAGTAAAAATCTTGTGATACTGTTACAGCACTAACTGTAACATGTCAAAATATGATGAATATGTAACACCCTGTGGCAGATGAGGAGGCACTAGTTATGGCACAAATTTAGCAAAACAACTGTTTGTTTTAAAAAATAAAGGGGAAAAAATAAAGAATTGTTGTATTTCTACCTGCAGAAAAGAGGCAACCTGAAACAGCATGTCTACATTGCCATCAGTGATGAGTGTCTCTCCAGAATAGGCAAAGTCCAGGAAAGAACCCACCGCCACCGGACACTGGTTACCCAGAGTCACTGAACCATCACCACGCTCTCTCATGTCCACCTCGAACATGGCCCTAAAGACAGAGCAGTTACTATCGATCGACAGATAGATATATAGGTAGGTAGGTAGTGGAAAGACAGACAGACAGATAGATAGACTACCTGAAGAAATCACTGCATGCTGCAAGGACACAGCGATGGCAGGGAAAACTTTGTTCCTGGACCTTAATGGTGAAGTCAAACATCAAGCCCTGCTCCCTGAATGATCTGAGCACGGCCAGCAGCTGGAGTCCGTGGGACTCCGGCGCCCGCAGCAGGGTCCGGCACTCTGGGACTCCATTGCATTGTGAAGTGGTGCCGCTGGAGTTGTGGGCATCGGTGATACAGGACTCTTGAGGTTCATCCATCTTCCCAAATTTTGTCAACATATCAAACAAAAACCAAAGATCAAAATGCATTTCCACAGAATATAGTGAGCCTGAGATAAAGGGGTTCATAATATTACAGGAAAAAAAAGTTTAAGGAAAGATCTGGTGTCTATCACAGTCAGTATTGTCACAGTTCAAATACAGATATTAGGTTACCCAGTACCTTAGATAATGAATCACTGTTAAATGTCAAACACATTGTAGTAATAGAAATACATGTGCAATATATTGGTATGTTGTCTGAAGAAGAACATGCACGAGGCTACTCACTGTGTCAGCACCTCGGACAGCTCTCTCTTTCTCACGCCATTCTAACTTCCGGAAGCGTAAAATCACGCGACGACTCGTGCGGCTTTTTCTGTGTTAGCGGCTGTATTTGTCGGTAGCATCATATTTACTGAAAGCGCACCGTTGTGTTACTGATATTGAGCTATGTGTCTCTTTTCTAAAAAAAAAAAGTGTTGCGTGTGCATGTATGCGGCTCTTTGTTTGCGGTAGAGGGATGCGCAATGGCAGATGGGAACTGTAGTTCTCTCTTATTTGTAGTTTTACAGACGGCTAAATCTCGGCGAGTGTGCTCCTATCGTGTAGCCCAGTTGTTAGAGGTTAAACTGTTATCCGTTGCAGAAATATACAAGAGTTCTCAGTTCTCAGCTTTATTTGGGATGTTGCTTGCTGTTGCTGTTTGTGTTGATATTTGCTCTGCAGATATCCATTAGTCATTAGAAATCCATTGTCAATGTTGTTGTTCTTTAGGTTTATATATATAGTTTTGGATATATATTTATACACAGTACATGTTTATGCTTACTTCTGTTCTACTTTGTTGTCCTTGTTTATTTATTTAGTATATTTGTATATTCTCTGTCTGTACGTTGAGAGCAACGTAAAAACCGGAGTCAAATTCATGGTATGCGTACGCATACATGGCCAATACATTTTGATTCAGATAGTCCAACTTCACTCGTTTTTATTTGTTTAATGTTTGTTGGCATGTGTACCAGCAGTGGTATCTGAAATACATTAAACTAATTGCAGCAATCATTCACTCTGGACTACTTACACATTATTGTTCTAGTTGTAGGGGGCAACTTTACGTTACAGCTCAAGAGACTGGCTAAGAACTAAGACAGCATAAAGCGGATTACTTAAATAATAGAGATACAATAAGATATTAAATTACAGAATTACAATATACAGTAAATGCTAAAAGGCAGGCAGCGTGTCAGGACGTGTGTGTTTTGAAAATGTAGTCATTGTGTTGCATTATAACTCATCACCACTGGGTGGCGTTGCCTTGCTGTGAAGCAACATTTGTGGTTGCGCTTATGCACGACGTAAAAGCCTCTTGTTTGAGTTAGTGAACGTGAACTTCCAGCCATGCTGCAGTACCGTTTCACCGCCACGGTGCTGCTGACCACATATAACAGACACACAATGTTGATTTTCGAGATTCCACATATCAGCAGGCTTTTTGTAAACATATACCAATATTACTGCAGCGCTGTACTCGTATTCATATACGCAACAACATATAGGTCACTTCTCATCAACACAACAACCACAGACTCAATCATTGAAGTGCGAATACACAGAAAACAGAACAAAGAAGTAACAGTGTTATTATACAACAGCCTGTAAATTAGACCTTCAACTACATCATCTGTATTAGACTAGCATTCAATAGTCACGCTAACCCTTACAATGGAATGCTCCATTATTGATTGATTGAGAGTAGGACCAGTAATATATGTCAAGTATGAAAAACGAATGCCCTTCTCATTTGCTGTTTTTATTGTGGTTAAAAGTCTGAACCACATCGATCTGCGCTACATATGATCATTATTATTATTATTATTATTGTGCTATAATCCACACCGCTCCACTATATATATTATCGGTGGGTCAGACCCCCTCCTCCCTCCTTACATCCCTCCCTTCCTCCCGGCAATGCATCCCCATCCCCCACACGGTGGCCGTCTCTTCGGGTGAAAGCTGTCTTCTCTGCGCCACTGGTCCGACAAAACGCTGCTGTAGCAGAGCCAGTCCGCACCGACCTGAGATCAGAGCAGACACACGGGAGAGACATCACGTACTCGCACACAACACACGGGGAATCTTTTTATTTGTTCGACCAAGTGGTAAGTCTTCTCCGATGTTTTATAATGGAGGGCAGGAATGTCCATGTGTCGACTTCTTAGTTTTCCAGTCTTTTTTTTTTTCCTCCTCCGTTTCCCTTCAATTGTCCTCCGTGGTGGCTACAGTTTGGAGGACTAGCGGGCTAAGCGAAACGAGCTAGCATAAATTGCGGAGTCCAACTGACACTAACGGTCGTTGTCGTGTCAGTATTAACTGGTTTACCGTTGGTGGTTTGAGCCTAGGTCGGTATAGGTAGCCGCTATTGTACCGGTGCAGTCCAGTCTGACTCACTGCGAGTGTGTTTCATTGTCGTTGGCTAATCGCCACTCAGCTAGCTCGCTAATTAGCCATTTGAGCAGCGTGTGCCGAGGGATGCGAGGATGCTACGGAGTTAGCGGGTCTCTTTTTAGGGCTATCGGACAAGCTAAGCCAACGTTATTAATATAGATTCCTGCATTGGGGTGCCTCAGAATGGGTTGAATAGCCATGCTAACAGTAGCTAATCTGGTGATAATTGGCAAGATGGCATCTCGGAGTTGTTATCCAGAAATCGGCGGATTTTCAAAATGGTGTCTTAAGCTTGTTTGAGTGTGACCCTTTTTGTCCAACCACGGCTGTTTTGGCGTTGCTCGCTATCTCAGGAATGCCGTGTGCTGCCATACTCTGATGGATATAAACTAACGTTATCTATTAAATACAAACGCCTGCACGCCAGGCTGTCTCTAGATTACCACCCCCAATATGAACAAAACAAAGGTATCTTGGAGTGTAACCAATTCGTCTTAAACGGAGTTTTGTGCTGTTTGAAATATCCATAGCGGCTTTCTGCATAATGGTCATATTTGCACACTGGCTTTTAAATGGACCACTTTCACGAACGTTAAGTCTATGCACATCATTCACTCTTAGGTTCATTATAAACGTGGTTCCTGATGTTAAAGTTTTTGGTTAGATGAAGACCCCTGGCTACTGTTAGAACAAGTATTACAAATGCAAAATACAATTTGTTTTGGCAGAAACTAATGATTATGATCTGTATTTATTAATTTGATCAGTTTTTTTTGGATTGTTCAATCTACAAAATGTCAGAATACATAACATGTCTCAAAATCCATAGTGACACTTTCAAATGTCTTGTTTTATTTGACCAACTCTACCTTATCAAAACAATGTTTTGTATTTTCTAAAATAAGGACATGTAATCGGAGAACTGGACGTAGACAATGTAATCGGAGAACTGGACGTAGACAATGTTTGGCTCGGTAAAGAACTTGAACTATGATCAAGATTCTTATTGATTCATTTTCTTTTGATCCACAAATCATTCAGCCTTAGAGATGCATCAGTCTGTACTCACTGAAGACACAGAAGCCTCACATGGTTCAAAAGAGACAGGATTACACAAGATGCTTAAGGCATAATTTTCTTCTCTCTTACGACTAGTCTTATCGGGGAAATTAATACTCTTCACATTCTTTTTTTTTTGGGGGGGGGGGTAACCTGCTTTAGTCATTGACTGCTAATCCAGTTTAATTCAAGAAACCTTATCTGTAGAAAGGGATTTCTGAGATACTACTGTTCTTGGCCCTCACCAGAGCAAAGTTATCAGTGTACAGCTCAAAATGGTTTTCTGTAGAGACTGGAAGATGCACACGGCCCCATGTATGTTAGATATTCAGTCATGTGGTTTGTTTGAAAATGTTGTGCTTCATGAGGCGAAACATTAGTCATATTGAATGCACCCAAAATAAATACAACAAATGCAAATTCAAAGGCTGTGCACAGTGTTTTTAAGACTAAATCAAGAAGCATCTGGCGGAGTTGCATCACCCTGATGAAGGCATATTAAATGCAGGAACAATGCTCAGAAATGACAGTATATTGATGACATTTCATAATTTTTCGCAGTGGCCATAAACTAGAGCTTCAGTTTAATCTTCGGTCTAAGGTCACCCCCCACCTGTCTGCCATGATGGAGGAAAGGGTGGGTAATATGGGTTTTGGCATGCGTTCAGCACATTTTGTGTATGAATGGTGGGCTGCACAATGCAGCCGTAAAACTGTCAGACGATAGAAAGCTGGAGTCACTTAATGTTACGAGAGTCAGTGGTTCTAAAACGGGCCATCTCTCTAGCTCTTCAGTCCCGTGTGGTTCGAACCACTTAATAAGTTTATCATCAGTGAACAAGATTCTTACAGACGGCAGCGTGCGGATTCACCCTCCTCTGGTGTCCAGCCCACAGTCCTCTGACATGATAACCAACATTTATTTGAAGAGAGTAGCAGATGCCAACAACTGGCTTTGGATTGGCTTTCATAACACACCTTTATATCATTTGAGTTCATGACTTAAACTGCGGCACTAATTATGATATTCATCATCTTTAAATATCTAATCATCTCTTTTTAATAATTGATTAGTAGTTCAACTATTAATGTTAACTTCTCAAAGATAGTCCAAAACCCAAAGATACACATTTTACAAATTAGGAGACAATTGAAAGCAGTATTTGAACAGGAAATGGATAATTATTTTCCACGTTTGCTTGAAAATAGACTTAAATGATCAAGTGACTATCAAAATAGTTCCCAATTAAGTCTATTGATTGGCTATTTAATTAACAGACTAACCATTGCAGCGCTAATCTGCTGACAAAACACTGTTTATTTATTGTCCGAACAGATTCCTGATCTGCGTGTGCGTGTGTGCGTGTGTGCGTGTGTGCGTGTGTGTGTGTGTGTGTGTGGTGGCAGGTGAGACATGTCAAAGGGAATACAGGACAAGGATAAAAGGTTGAACTGATCCCTGGAGACAAAGTTGTGATGCATTCAGTGTCAATCATATGGGGGGGCGGGGGGGGGGGGGGTGGTCTGCCACTGTGTACACACACACACAGTACACACTTACACAGGCTACACATGTGTCTGCGCTGCACGTTGTTTCATTACTGATAACTACAGTCACGATCAATCGTTTTTATTCATGCTGTAGTCCAGTAGCAGTGTGTTGAGTGAACGGGCATCTAATTAAACCCAAGGGATAAAGCCTGACAAGTTGAAGAAGAAGAAATGTATTCTTAAATCAGCTGGAAAAAGTAAACTCATTGTATAGAGAAGTGATCGCCCTGTACATAAAGAAAATACATTTGACTGGCTTTCAGTCGAGTTTATAAGTAAGAGATTGGCAGCAGTAGTCATAAAGGGGGCATATGTTTATATTTTCATTTCAGTGGTCTACAATATTTTTTTACTTTGCTTTAATGTCCATAAAAAACTAAATATTTGTGTGTTGTCCATTGCTGCAGCGCCTCTTTTTGTCTGAAATGGCCTGTTTTAGAGCAGGCTTGTCTCTTTAAGGCCCCTTTCAAAAAGCCCTGTCGACTCTGATTGGTCATCTGACACAGGCCTGAGCAGGCGCCGCCCACTAATTCCATACACAGACGGCCATGTTTCCGCTCTACCACATCTGCTTTAAAGCCGTCTAAGCACAACTATCTGAGTTTAGCTGCAATTCTACCGTGAATATCACCACAATAACTAACTGACAGCGAGTCTCCTGCATGTAAACATCGCCTGCTTTTAATGCATAAATAAATGACTTTAAATTCGTAAGGAATACCTCTTTATGATGTGGTCATCTGCCATATATGTGTGTGTGTGTATATGCGTATATATATATGTGTGTGTATATATGTGTATATATATATGTATATGTCCATATATTCGATACATTGTCTTATTTTTCTTCGAAGCAGTGTTACTAATGTTTATATTTAAATAAATTCAACATCAAACTCATGACCAAATGTGATCTTTGTTCTCACCCAGCAGCTCGTTGTTTGCTCATTATTGCAATAGACAGGATGCACCAGTGCCTGCCTTTTTAAATATTGTTATAGAAGTGTTTACACAGTGTTGAGGATGCAGTTATACCACGGCACATACCGGCACGCCAGAGTCGGCTTTTTCTTTAATAATAAAGGAGCTTTTAATAACTCTGCTACCATGGAGGCGATTAGCATGGGTTAATTCTCTTGCAGGCTAAATTGTGGAATAGAACAAGTCTTGTAGGAGCTTCAGGTTTCTACAGCCGGATATGCACATGTTCGTCTGTAAAATATTCTATTGGATGTTTATAGATGTAAAATATTCTCTTAGATGTTTTTAACTGGTTTAGTGGAGAGGTAGAACTTTGGCTCATGGTAACGTGGTACCCATAGATATCTCTTGGCAAACTTTTATCTTCATCCAGTAAGAGTGTTTCAGCCTCATGGCCGTAGACTGTCCAGTATCGTTCAGGCCTGCTATTGATGTTGTAGTTGCTTTGAGAACTCATTAAAAGTCAAATTACTTGATGCTTTCTTTATAAGAAAGTTACACAGAATACTCAAATTAACACCTTTATAAAAATACTTTGTTGTCACCACCCTCTGTTTCTTTTAACGTTATTGAAGGTAACACTTTAACCTTTTTTACACCAGAAACGGTAAGTTTACGATTTCTTTGTTCATCATGAAATCATACATTTTTTAATACAAGCTGTGTCATAGCAAAATATCCAAATGTTTTTTTTTTTGAAAACGTTCCATACTATAATTTGTGACCACAGCAGGTGTAGAAATGTCTATAAATGGGTAATGTTTAAGGTTGTTTATTTCATGGTAACATTTCCATTTTCACTGGGGCTTTCACAATATTGTCACATAATCCAGAGATGCAGACCCATGAGGTGTGTGACGGATGAGACTGTTTTGGAAAAGGAGAATGGAGTAGGAGGAAGCCAGCACAGAGGAAAAAGAAAAAGGAGATGCTGTCCCAAAGACTCTAGTGCTGTCCTAGATTCAAAATAGCCCCGAGGCTGTTTGGAGCTTGTTGCTGCAGGGCAGGTCTGATTGTGTTGAAGGCGGGGGAGAGCCTTTGAGCGCTGTAGCAAGATGGATCTGGTATCTGACGTGATTATGGATGTCGGTTCTGACTGTGATAGCATGACACTGTTGGTTTGGTCTGTGTCCCTTGGGCCTGTGTGTTGTTAGCTATCAGGCTGTAGTTAGCATTGCTGCTATTTCAACAGCCACAAAAACCTTCATGAGCACAATATGTTCTATAAATATTCATTTCAAAGAGAAGCACTTAAAATGATACGTTTCCAGGGGCTTTAACGCAGCTTTGTGGTTGCTTGTCAAATAATATACCTTCTATGTTCTTGATATCGTTTAGTCAATAAGATGTCAGAACAAAGTGAGCTCAGGTAATATTTTTAAATGGCTTGTTTTGTCCAACGGTTTTCAGTTGATTACCACAGAAGGCAAAAAAAATCTAGAGAACGTTCACATTTGAGAAAGGATGTGAAATAAACAACCATTCCTGATGACTCATTGTTTCAGCTCTACAGTACAGTGAACCAATACAATAATATGCTGTAGAATAAAATCAATAAATTGGAAGCTGCCTGCATTACACATTTAATGTATGACTCATTATAAAGGTAGGTTTAAAAAATAATAATAATTCTAATAATGCGCCTCATTACACTCAGCAGTTTATCGTCTTGTGATTTCTATTTCTCAGTTTCCTTTTCATATGACCCAAGTGAAATGCCGCCTTCTTGAGGATTAAAAAAAGAAATGTGTTGAGCTCTATTCTCTCCTGTGCTGAACTGTGATGACGCCCACCGGTTTTGATTTGTTGCTTTAAAGAGTAGCTGCCTGGTGAGGTATTATGTGAGAGGACGGCGTAGGTGTGGGGGTTGTATTGTACATGTTCTCTAGGAATGGGAGCACTTTGTGTGTGTGTGTGTGTGTGTGTTGGAGTGAGTGAGTGAAAGGTTTATTCTTTCACAATCCTCTCATTATTACCCCCCCCCCCCCCCCCCCCCCCCCCCCGGGCTGCTGGAATCTCCCTTTATGGAACCACGGTTATTGTTTTGCAACACACGCATTTTATATTAACATACACAAATTAAATATGTGGGGGCGTAATCTTTAAAGATCTGAAACAAGGCAAGGCCTGACTATCAAATTGCTGAGCTCACACAAAACAATGAAAAGACACACAGCAGCTCTGTTGGCATGCAGACCGGGACGAGCTGTGTTGTGCTCGGGCCTTGAGGCTACAGCGTGTGAGTAACAACACAAATAGAGTCCCACTAATAGAGTTTAAGCTTAACAAAGTCCTGGAAAATAACTGGTTAAGGCACGCAGCTGGAAGCGCTTCTTAATGATGTCGGTGTGTGTGAGTTTGCACACTTTGATGAGTATTGATGTTGCCGTTTAGCCGACACCATTAGTCGGTCAGCAGAAATTGGCGACTATTGTGTTATTAATTGCTTCAGACGTTCATCGGCGGGGGAAAAAGAGAAATATTTGCTGCTTTCCACTTTCTCAAAAGTGTGGATTTGATGCTCTAGTTTTTGTAATTGATGATGGTGATGTTAATATATTTGGGCTTTCGACTGTTCGGTTATATCCTGTTAAATTTTGTGATGTTTTTATTGGAAAACAATTATGTTCAATGATTATTTGTTTTTTTTACTTTTGTTATGGTTGAATGTTCTCATGGCCTTGAGGTCAAGTTGAGACATCTTATTTCAAAGAAAAGCCTTGTCCTCGCAAGTGAATCTTGAATGAGATGTGTACTT
Source organism: Melanostigma gelatinosum (assembly GCF_949748355.1). Lineage (NCBI taxonomy): Eukaryota > Metazoa > Chordata > Actinopteri > Perciformes > Zoarcidae > Melanostigma > Melanostigma gelatinosum. Next base: position 10,134,879 of record NC_136640.1, read on the forward strand.
TTAATATTTGGACAGTACTAAACAAATCAAGTCAAAAATTGCAAACATCCACTAGACGCACCGTATTTTGGCTGTTGTGTAGCAGTTTTCAGTGCAAATCCAATTGTCTGAAATGTTTTTCATCGTCTCGGTGTCAGACAGACGAGTAGTCGGGTGAAAAACAAAAAATGGAGTGAGATCCAATTTCATGTTAAAGATGGCAGACCGTTAAAGGGCCAGACGCGTGGTAGCATGGTCACCAGTTTGATTGTCACAAGATATCGAAAGGCGTCAGTGGTCAGCGGAGGAGCAGAAAGCGTTTCATGTCGTAGTTTGATCATCCTCAGCCCTTTAGACTGATGGAGGAACGGTACACTGCAGCTCTCTGCCGTCTTTGAAGTCTGCCGTGTTTGAGAGAGAGAGAGAGAGAGAGGTGTTTTTTTTTTTTTTACAGGAAGAAGCCAACTGTGTGTGGGGCGAATTATAATGAAGCTGAGAAAAATAAAAGAATCTCGATGAGTTAATCGGTGGCTACCGGAGAGATGGAACGTCTTGTACCTGCAGCGCATCAAAGGCTTTGCACCAGTTCTGCTACTCGAACTACTCTGCTTCAGTTTGGCAAATGTAATGCTTTTTCATGCACATGCTGTACCCTTTTGTAGAATATCAGCTCTTTAGAAGCTTGTTTCCTGCAAGACGACAATTTAAAAATGTATCTCTGTGAAACGTATTAACATTATCTTCTCAATGTTTGAATAAATAATAATTCCAAACACCGTATCATCTGATAATTATTTGGTAATAGTTTCATCAATAACTGTCAAACATTTACTACCTTTCTTTGTCTTAAATGACGAATGATAATGCTCAATTTGTCAATTGATTGACACTTGAAGGGTTTAGGAAATGATGATTGTGATGATGTAGATTAATTGGTAAAATACTGCATGACATGGGATCATTATTTGCAGCCGTATACCAACATGGCAACTGATAGTCTGACTCCAGTATGGACGGTACAATTCCCAAAAAGGGCAGATTTTTCCTTTTGTGTCATAAGAATTGTAGCACACACAGCAGAATCATTTTGACTTCATTGTAAGCACCCAAAGTTGTTGTTTGCCTGATGTGTTATTGATATTTTCAGACCAGCAATGTGGTGTCATATTGATATTCAACTGCAGATGTTTACACTGTTCCACAGATAAATGTAAAGTCTCTTTTATGTTGACGCTCTGGAGAATGGTCTTCTACTCTCATAGATGGTGGGTCTGTGGAGCACAAGGTCTTCTGGCTAGAGAGGGGTTTTTTTTTTTTTTTTTTTTTTTAAGGACTAGAGAGCCTGAAGCTCCTCTCCATCCCCTCCCCCTGGAAACAAAGGGAGTTGTGTACAGACACTCCCACTCATCACATGTATTTCTGCCTTCCTCTGTTGCTCACAAACCTTCATTAGGCTCATTGTGGTGTCCCTCTTGTTCGCACCCATTCACTTTTCGTCACATTTGCCTACACACACACGCGCACACACACACGCACACACTGTTTCTCAGGCTGAGATGATGAACACACATGGCTTTCTCTACTCGGGCACAGTAATTGGGTATGCGTTTGCAGCACTAGACCTCGGGGTTAGCTTAGCCACCTGCCCGTGTGTTAATGGACATTGTTCCCTCCCGCTACACGTTTACATGCACATTACACCTTGACTCACTACCAGATTAAGCTCTTACACGGGGTGCTGTAACTTGGATCTGATGGTTTTGTTGGATAATTGCCTGCGAAGATGACGAGAGGCTATGGATTAATGGGTTAGCAACAACTTTGGGATGGATTTCCATGAATTCTGACAATCATGTCCCCCTCAGGAGGAAGTGTACTAGCCTCACTTTGATTCTAGCACAGAGCCACGAGGATGACTCTGGACGACTCTGGACTTTCAGTCATCATTGCAGATCAACTGTGTTGAATGGAAGACACTTGGGCAAAATCAGGGGGCTGCGTTTTTGAGATGATCCAGTTAAGCAGAGTTCTTTCTTCTTCTTTAAATGTTGCAGTGTGGTACAGTTGGAGTAATATTTGCCTTTTGTGTTAATCTTGTAATCATCAAAGATTTGCAGGTTGAGAGACTGATTAAGTGAGGTAGAGAAATCTAAAAGAGACTGAGAGGAGGGGCAGTGTTGTCCCAGAGGAAGGAATTAAACCATAGGAGATGCATTCGATTAATGAGAATGCTACTATGTGATGTGCAGCAATAGATTCATCCATTCAAATAGCAAATTCCTTTGTCATGAGATGTGAATTTGGGCAATTGACATATTGCCACAAACGCGCCCGGGTTCATGTTGTTGATCATTTTCTGTGTCATGCAGACGTGTGGTTTTTTTAAGGAGTTTGTGCTCAAAACAACTCAAAAGCAACTGCATTCATGTTTGTGCTCGCATTCAGTTGCAGAGTGCCTCTCGGCGTTTTGACGTCAGTGTTCCTGGATGGAGCGCTGAAACGCTTCCTTGCCTAATGCGAAGTGTCAGTGTGCCATTTGGCATCCCCGCGGTGCTGTGTATGCCCAGGAATTATACGACGGTGACGCTATAATCACCTGAAGGATTGGTTAACTGGCTACCAAGCAAAAGCCCAGGATGGATCGGTACAATCCCATTCTCAAATCTACCGGAAAAAGATTTGGACAAATTATTGATAGTCTGTACATGATGAACGGGTGATGTGCTGTGTGGGGGAGAGAGAGCTTGCCACAACATATTTCATGCATTCTTGTACACAGCACAGCGCCCCACTGAAAACCAGACTGAACCGGTCACTGCCAACACGTACAGGCTCCCATCTCTGTCAGAAACAGAAGTACAAATCAACACAAGATGCACATGAACTCAAATAACACGCAGCTCACGCACCTCCTTTCCTCTCTTTAATTTATTCCTCAGCTGGTCCGCTTTGTGTTTGTGCGATGCTGCTCTGGCTCATGCTTACTCATAGCTCGGTGCAAGACTCCGGCCTTTTTCGTGCTGTATTTTGTTCTCCGTCACTTGCCTACTCACTGGGCGTGTTGTGCTTTTTTTTTTCTTCATTTGGCTGTCTTAAATGTTTTTTGCTTTGCTGCTTGTATTGGATGTTGTGTACGGCACGTCACATATATGCACAATCATACTCATGCCTCTCTTTGTCTCGGACATACACGCGTCATATAGGATAAACATACACAGGACTGAATAAAATATTATCCCGAGACTGTTTTTATCAGCTAGAAACAACTTGTGTACGCACATAGACAACTGATGGTATAAGAGATTTTAAAACGGAAGCAAACGCGGCCCATTTCACACAATATTGACGTACATTTCTTTTAAATCATACACAAACTCACATGAATCACTGTCTCCCCTGCTGCGTCACTAACCATTTGCTGTTGCACTGGTGCTTGCTTCTTCTTTTTTTTAGCTATTTTATTTATTTTTTCCTTTTCCTGTGTTCGTTGTAATCATGACCTCTCGCTGTTTTAATTTCAGATTTGCATATCCACTTCCACTCCTTCCTCATTTGCATACAGCAAGAATGGCGGGCGGGCATCCCACAGACAAATTCAGTTTCATGTATCAACCAGACACGCACAAGAGGTACGGGGCACGCATGCACACACACTCACTCACACACGCACGTATACCATTTCCCATGCCCATATGCTCCATGGCCAGGTAAGTTGGCACACTTGAGATATTTTCATCCGCATTGGGGAGGAAGATGGCTTTATGGGAGATGTAGTATAAGTGGCCCTGATACTGGGCACCTTCACCCCAACCATTGCCAGCACCAGAGCTCGCCCTGCCTTGTTGGGTGCAGTAGTCAAAATAAGGTGGATGTGCAACATTTTTGGCAAGATTTTTATTTAATGCCACACGGTGATGCCAAACTATTACTTTTCGGTGGATCCATGCGTACGCGCGTCTCATTTATTCCAAAAGTCCGTTTTTTTTTTTTTACATACATACTAATGTTGAGCCTACTTGACGGTGAGACATCACGGGGCTTTATTTCTTTTGTTTTTTTGTTGCATGCTGGCAAAATCCTTCAGCTGGATGTCGCCATAAGAATCAGAGTTTGGGGTTTATGTGCGTGATGAGTGTGCGTGTGCTTGGTAATCGGAACAATTTTCTTTCCAATTTACACAGCTTACGTCTCTCTCGCTCTCTCTCTCTCTCTCTCTCTCGCTCTCCATTTTTCTTCTGTCGTCTCTTATCCCCCCCTGCCCTCTCACCACACTCTGTTTCTCAGTAAGAACAGGTTAGCTTCAGCTATGAATCCCGTCTACAGCCCTGTTCAGCATGGCACCCCATATGGAAACCCTAAGAACATGGCCTTTGCAGGTAAGACAAACACACACTCACACACGCACCATCTCTACCACTATGACCTGTAAGTGACAAACAATACTGCTGCTGAGTTTTGAGTTGGAGTCACACTGACTATCTGCTCTTTTTAAAACACTGCATATTTGTAATGATTCATAATTAAAAAACAGACAAATTTACTTCCATTATTTTTTTATTAATTCAATATTAGTAATAAATACAAGAGATGCGTCAATTGGAGGGTTACATTTCCCAGCATTGCAAAGAGAACCAACAAGAAAATAAATAAAATTGGGCCCTCGGCAGCATCCTTGCAGTAAAAGCACAGAATTCAGCGTGTTCTTAGTCATTTGACATTATTCACAAATAAATAATATAGACTTCTCCGTGACTTAAGCTTTGGTTTTGTTGTAGAGTATCGCTGTGTCCGTATTAAAAGATGGATTATGTATCTCTGTTCCAAAAGTGTGCAACTTGGCGCAAAAGCTTCAGTTCTCAATGACCGAGACCTTTCAAGAGATAATCGCGATGCATCCCCACCCCTAGTTGGTGTTCTAGCTAAGTTAATTTTTTTGTTTTTGTTTTTGATTAATTTATCCCAAAACTAGTATAGGTGTAGGTCAGTAGTGCTGCACTGCCGCACCATACAGTAACACCATCATGCTGCAAACAACACCGGGTTCTAAATGCATATTATTATGGTGCACCTTTAGCTTACAAGATACAAAATGTGTTGGTCTTGTTTGAAATGAATGGCACCATCATATCCAAAAATAATGGAAAGACCACAGACAATCTCTGTTTATCCCCAAAGTCTATAGAATGACAGTTTACAGAAAAAGGATAGACTGTGTTGAATGAGGTTCGAGGAATGTCTGAAATGACGGTCACCAAGAAAGATGGAAGAACAAAAGCAGTCATTATGAACTGAACATCAGACGTGTAAATGAGGCAAAGTCAGAGAAGCAGAAACTCAGCAGAGTAGCTTCACATTTTGACATCCAGGTCAGCTGGTTAAATTTGTTACATCACGCTGTGTTATGCCACAAAAAGATGGCCTCTTGTGACATCTTTTTAACGTGATGCGGGAGCATGAAGCTGGGCTAATCTGGCTGCTCTTTTATGGCCTTTCAGTTCCTTTCTCTCCATCCTTTTTGAAGAGTTTGCATATCAAAGTTGCCTGCAGGAATGATGCATGTTTAGATGTAAGGAGCAGTAGCTCTTAAGTATCAAACTTACTCATAGTTCAGTGAGGTTTTATAGGGATGTAACATCTGGTTTGTTATCGTTTATTGAAAGGTTCTGAGTCAATTTCTATGAACAATTAATTGAACAACTCGCCAGACATTCTATTCCAAACCTGCGTGCAGTGCTGCGTCAGAGAAAAGCAGCAAAAGCTCAAAGTAGAGCAGCTGAAATGAAAGTATTTATTTCACATCACTAATATTTGTCAGTTATCGAAATTGTTGTCCACTAAGTTTGTCGACTGATCATTTGATCAGCCGACATTTTCAGCACTTATCGTGACCGTTATGGAGATTTAGGCTCAATTCAAAATGTAATGCTTTTTTTTTTAATTTGTTTTCATTTACTTCATCTATAATCTAAACATATTGAGCTGAGCACAGGTTGATTAACCATCCCGACCCTCCGCTGCAGCGTAGACTGATGCCGATGTTTATTAAAGCGGTTACGTGTGAGCGGCCCGCCCTACAGCAGCCAGAGCTCCATATAGCCACAGAACAGAGTCTGTGAGATCGACTGCCAATAACGGCGAGCAGTGAGCAGCACTCCGCTCACTTACCGCACCGTCTCTTTAACTCGCCTGCGTTTCTCCTCCCTCCCTCTTTGTCTTGCTCCGTTCGAACTCGCACCATTGTTTGCTCGACGTGTAATTGACGACGTGTGTACGTGTGTGTGTGTGTGTATACACGTGTCTGCTTGTATGACTAATGTGTTGCTGAATTTATCTCCTCCCACGCCATATTGGCCGGTGTGTCTCGTCTGTATGTAAGATGCATTCAGCTGACTGTTATTGGTGCAGACATTTTTTTTTAATGAGCGCCGTCTGTGCACATCCTGTTCTAAACCAAATACTGTTCTGCCCTACGTGTGTGTGTGTGTGTGTGTGTGTGTGTGTGTTATGTACATCTGTGGCCCTCTGTTTGTTCAGATATGGTTTCTGATATGTTCTCTCTCGTCTGTGATGTTCTTCAGGCTATCCAGGAGGGTATCCTGCCGCGGCTCCCACCTATACACCCAACCTTTATCAAACAGGCAGTCCTGGGTATCCACCAGGTGAGCCCTAACGCCCACACACACACAAACCATTCAATGACTTTGTTTACATTGAACAATAATAATGTCTCGGGAGAAATTGCTTGTCAGTACACTGCATTTTTCTGGGAGTTAATTAGCGGGATGTTTGTCAGTTTTCCAGGGAAAACCCATCAGATAAACACTGAGTGTGAGGGATCCATTGAAGTTTTATGTGAAGGTTGACACACACAGACACACTGGTACATGCAGATGATTGCGCATCATTATATATGATTCTGTTTCCTATTTATCTCTTTACTTGTACAATACGATAAAGAGAAATGTAAGGACTACAGAGCGAAATGTAACCAGTTGAAACACGTGGAAAGAATCTCACGATACAAACAAACAGAGCCAGAAAGCCTAGAGCGTTATTACGTCGCTCCCATTGAGTCAAACATCACATTTCAGTTGGTAAACGGCAATAGTGCAACAAATCATCTGTGCAAACTTGACAGTACAATACTGTTACAGATGTAAATTCAAAATACAACGGAAGCTGCTTCTAGTGATCATGTTTACAGTGATTAACCGCTTATATGGGTAAAGAACCTGGAATTATTCCTAGACAAATGCTGTTTCAATAATTTGCTTATAGTAATGAAGTAGTCCTCTTATAGTGTTCATTTTGGGGCTTTTCATACATGTAATGCATTTTTTTTTTTCTTCCCTTAACTCCCATGGTATTTTGCCTCACGCTAACCCGGCTGCTTCCTGCAGGCTACCTGAAGCTGTTGCTGTGTGGTAAAGATAATAGTTTTAATAATCATCCGCTTATAGTGATTTAATTTGACCCAGACAGACGTGATCACTACAAACAGTTTCCACTGTAAACCCAAATACAGACTAATGTATAAATAAAGAGGAATGTTTTAAGTGTATGAACTCTGGGGAAAAAAGTTCACAAAATTAGTAGATTGAGTTTCAGATTCTAAGACCTCCAAAGATAGCTTTTAATTGTAAATGCTGCCAAGTCTGCTGAAGTAATGATAAATTATGTTTTTGATATGAATATTTATAAAATGAACAGCCTTGAACGACCAATAGATGTGCCACCATTTTATCTTAAATAACTTCCATAAATATGTTTCTGATGAGTAATCATTCAGTTCACACTGTAAAGTGTCTGTATTTAATTCAAGTTTGCCAGTGTTTAGGTTCATGCTGGGAAATAACTTAATGTGTTGAATAATTACGTATTTAAATTTGAAATCAGATGATCTTACATCTACAGAGCTGCAATTAATTCATGCTCGATTGATTCATACGACTCCCAAAACAAAAAATGTTTCCACGGTTTTAGTAAAAAGATTTGTTGTGAAATACTACAATCACTCCCGCTTTATGATAGAATATTTTGAGCAAAGACGGTTGTTGCAGTGATGTGAAGGCAGTGTGGACTGAGTGGTGATCTCAGCCTGAAGGGCACTGATGGTGAAGGAGAGGGAAGCTAGCAGCTAGCCGCTAACAGCTGCCAGTAGCCGTATAGCAGCAGAGACGTCCTCAGCTGGGGCTCACGGTCTGGTCCCCGTAGCAGATGGAATAACAGTTGTCTCAATGCTCTCCAGATATGGTGCGTCTGTATAGATGTAGATTAAGTTCAGTGTGGCCGGGTCTTGAGCGGTTCACTCAAGAAACACAGACTGGAGGAGTTCAAAGATCAAGCTTGTTTGGTAAATGAAACATCTATTTGGTAGTGACTTCAATTGGCAAATAAAATTCCGGCAATAGGTCGAAAGCCATGTCGGTATGATCTTTGGTTTACCTGCTCTTAATAGTTTTAAGGGACCTCAAATGAATTACCGCCCGTCTCTTTCTCTATTAAAAGCAGTTTATAGGACGGCTTCTTTTCTTGCTTGTCTACAGTTATTTAGGTTTTATGAATTATCTGTAGGCAGGTATCACAATTTAAGATTTGAAAGCACAAAACAAATTATTGTCCAGTACGTTGCTGAGGAGAAAGGGAAGGGCTTATATAATGTCAAACATCTGGTATAATATGAGTGAAGTTTGGCTTAAAAAAACACATTTTGAAAGTATTAATTCCTATGAATCGACAAAAGATAGTATTTTCTGAACGGGAGGGGAATAACTACTCAAATAGTATTCTCCTGAATGTTAAGTATCTTATCGAGGCAGGGTGCGTTTGTAGATTTCGTCTGGGCTGCTTTTGAACCGCCTCTCCACTCGTCCCCTCCCCCAGTTTGGTTTTATCTTTTTGAAGTCGAACAACATATCAGGTATGCGTTGGCAAACCTCGCCCAGCTTCCTTCCAACAAAGGAGCCTAATTATTGAAGTGGTCTTTTGTTTTTTTTACATTCGCAGTGGTAATATTGAACTGCACATTTAATTCTCTGCGTTCTGCAGTGCTTAACGTATGCTGAAATCAAAAGTCTTTAGATTTTGTGTCCCAGACAAATATCAACTTCCAGACAAGCCTGCTACGCTCTGATTTAAAAACCTGTCTTTGGACAATGTCATTATTTCTCATGACCATTGAATAGACGAACCGTTTTCTATCAGCAGGGTTTTTGTGCAATTGTCACACACCATTGTCCTCTAATGCGCTGCAAACGTGCGTTTGTGTGTGTGTGTGTGTGCATACTCACACACACACACACACACACACACACTCACACACAACATCAGACTCACATAGCAGCCCCAGCATCTCTTTGTTCCCTTGTCCTTGTGTGAGAGAAGGGCTTTCATAAGCTCCACAGCAGCAACTAGCTAGTAGCATGTTTGACCTTCAGGCTCCTCCCAGTGGCGGCTCAGCAGTACTGCAGCCCACAGAGCCCAGATAACGTTAATGCAGCGGTCTGAGCCAGATGCCTTCACTGTCCGACAGTGAACCTTGTGCTTTTTAGCCGTCTGAGGTAGTGTCATAAGAGTAGTATTCAATGGTGGCTTCACTTAAATCCTGTGCACCACTAATGTTGGTTGCTTGACTGGATATTGTCCATAAAAAAAGGTGCCTATGCTCCCTGTACGTTGACTACAGAGCTACACTCTTGCCGTATGCAACACCGTAATGCCAGCTTCAAACATCGTGGTAATATTTGACTTTTGACTCACCCGTGGCTTGCATGGTTTTGAGGCTTCAGACCCATTAAAAGACGGCACCAGTCCCCCATCTGGTGGATTATGTAGGAAACGCAAAAGAGAAAAACATCTGAATGAGGCTGCAACTAATGAATATCGTTTGATCTATAATTCATCATAAAAGATAGTTTTGTCCAAGCAGCAACAGATCACATTCCCAAAATATAAAATGTCACTCTAATGTAAGACCAGAGGAAGCAGCCTAGTGGAGAAAAGTTACTAAACTGTTAATTAATCTGTAACCATTGTGATAATCGATTAACTGTTTGAATGTTGATGTAAATAATTAAATTAAGGATGTTTTTGAGTCACTAATTTGGTTTTGCTACAACCCCAAATTAGAGTATTTTGATTATATCTTTTGTCCATTCATGACATCCAACTGATGTTCAGTTAAGAATGACCTGTCAGTGATTTGTGCTAACTTGAAGCTGCTATAATCAACATGTGTTTACTAACAATAGATCACATGAATACTTGTGTGTTAGTGGTCGACTGTAGAGAATTATCCTCCGTGATGCAATGATTGATGTTGCTCTATCGTATATTTCTAAATCCTTCTTTCTGCTCTTTTCCTTGTGACGTGTTTTTTTTTAGGATATACTTCAGCAGGCACCCAGTACAAAGTGCCCCCCACTCAGTCAAATGGAGCGCCCCCTCCCTACACCCCCACTCCCACCCCATACCCAACAGCCATGTACCCCATCCGCAGTGCCTACCCTCAGCAGAACATATACACACAGGTAAGGATACTGAGTTACTACTGACATTACCCTGGAGACACACTCTGTACTCTGGTTTAATCTAAGTTTGTGGGAATGTTAGTATGGTTCATACCAAATAATCAACTAGGTCTCATAGTCTCAATGAGCTCCAGAAGTTAAACTCTCAAACAAACCTGGGACCTAAAAGTCAATTTAGTTTGCGTTCCCACAGAAAAACGCTGATGATTGAGCAAATTAAGCTGACTACAGATTAAAGCAGTTGCTCTGTTAGAGATGCAGTTACACCGTCACAAGTCAACAGCAACGCCACCATTTTGTTCTTTTGTAATTTGTTCTTTTTAATTTGGGGGTGTAGAAGCAGGACGATGAGTTTTCTGTCTACTTTACTTGTTCCTGCAGTGGAGAATGATTCCAGAGTAGTTAAACCTTCTTCCTTCGCAGCTCCTTCACGTGAATTAAAACATTTAAATGTTACAATAAGCTTTATTTGTCTCGCACAAATGCTCACCCTCAGCCTCACCAAACTCTTCCCCACCCCCCGTGTCCGTCCCGACAGGGAGCGTACTACACCCAGCCGGTGTATGCGGCTCAGCCACACGTGATCCATCATACCACCGTGGTGCAGCCGAACAGCATCCCCTCCACGGCCCTCTACCCGGCCCCCGTCCCCGTACAAGCTCAACGCAACAACGGCATGGCTGCCATGGGGATGGTAGCTGGCACAACCATGGCCATGAGTGCAGGTAAGAGAACCACCGGGACCCCGACACGTTTGTTTATGACCGCGTTCAGACACGACCTGCTGGCTAATGCCTGTGATGTCGTCACTGTTCTGTCTTTGACTGTAATCTGTAATTTGATCATCAATTAGATTGTAATTTTTAAGCGGAAATCGCAGAAATTACTTAAATACTTGAAGGAATTTAAATAAGGTGTCGCATCAACATGCTGACCTGAAAGTCATCATGTACAATGACCACATCTGCAGCCACAAGCCTCTATAGTTGTATAGAAGATTTATTTTTAAAATGACTCATTGATGTTGTTGTTTACTTCCTGTAGGGACCCTGTTGACAACGCCCCAGCACGCCCAGATCGGAGGACACCCAGTTACTGTGCCAACCTACAGGCCCCAAGGGACACCTGGGTACAGCTACGTACCGCCCCACTGGTAGAGCCCACCCATCATGTGAGTACCCTCACAACTGCCCCCCCCCCCCCTCGCCTTCTCATCGCTCCTTTTTTTTTTTTAGACGTGAGCACACTCTGCTGCCTCACAGTTCTTATTCCCTCTGAGGTCTGAGGCATCCATCACTAAGGTGTACCTCTGCTCTTCTCCTCTCACCAGATCTGGAGTCCACCATCGTATGCAACTGCTCAAATCTTACACGGGCTCCCAATGGTAACCATGGGAACTCGGCACCTGTCTGCAAGAACAAAACTAAAGTGCAACAGCCACTTTACTATTATTGTTATTGTTAGTATGCGACATTCTCTAACGTTTTTACAAAAAGCTGCTTTTATTTTTCTCTGTTCATTTGCCAACCAGTCATTATCTTGTTTCCTACAGTTTGTTTTTAGTTCTTATTTTTATCTCCTCATCTTTTTGTTTTTATGTGTCTGTCATTGGAACTCCAGAAGGACTCTTGACCGTGTGTGTGTGTGTGTGTGTGTGTGTGTGTGTGTGTGTGTGTGTGTGTGTGTGTGTGTGTGTGTGTGTGTGTGTGTGTGTGTGTGTGTGTGTGTGTGTGTGTGTGTGTGTGTGTGTGTGTGTGTGTGTTTGTGTGTGTGGTCCTTCCTGCTGCTGCTCAGTTGGCTGGAATATATTGGGCACTTATTCCTCGTTATCGCCGTCAGTCACTACAAAGACTTATTGACTTAAGCTGCCAAAGTTTTAACGACTAGATATCAGCACAGGGTTTTAACATTAAGAGCAATTTAGTTTTCTGGGTTATTTAAGTTTTTATATCCTTTTTTCTTTTGACCACATTCAACTGAATTACTTTTTTCTACCTTTTTGTTCTTCCTTCCTCTTTTCCTTTTTACCCTTTTTTTCCACTTTGTTTGTTGTTTTCAGTTTTAACCTCAGTCGTCTTCCAGCGCGTAGCTGTCCGTCTGGCAGTAGTCAGTCCATCGTCCCCGTCGTTACATCTCCACGTGGGTGCTATGAGCAGAGCACTTACTGACCATTACCCATCATGCTGCGTGTCCCACTGTGTCCACATCGCACACACGAAGACGACATCACTTCCTTCATGCTATGCAGGCTAGTATGTTGTGACACTATCGGAATCTTAACATTAGCGTAGGTCACTACGTTTAGAAAATGTAAGAATATTTATAAGAACCGTGTCAACGGCGTTGGGTGGTCATGCTCACTTTCACGCACACACACACACACACACACGGGGGCTCCTGTGGTGCGTCGGAAAATACACGATCTCTTAGTGGCACTTACTGCACAATACCCTCCAGTTAGGTTGTTACTGAGCAACACACACACACACACATACATGACATGGATTTGTAGGGGCGGGCGTGGCAGACAGCAGCAGAGAAGGAGTTTAAAGGGATTGTGTTGGCGCAAAGAGAGGAGGGACAAGACGGGGAGATCAGACAAGGAGGAGTGGGAGGGAGGAGGAGATCACATATTCACAGTCGGGTCCGTTCATTTCAAGGTACAAGACATTTGAGTTTGTGCCATTTTGCACTACTCTCATTGTACATTGATTCCTCACTGCGATTACACCGCCTCCTTCCAGGCAAGGACTTTGTAACCAAACACTCAGCAAATAGAAACCCAGACTCTTGAGCATGCAGGTACCAATGGACCAGTCCAATACACGTGTGCCGGTAGATGGTTAGAGTTCATTCCACAGTTTGTGCGAGTGCTGCAAACACCAAACCAATGGCGTGTCGCTGTGCACCACATTTAGGAAGACGGTGTGGCCAATCAGAGGGCGTTGATGTGTGTCCATGTCATAGTGATGATTAAGTGTTCTCTGAATTTGGGTTAACATTTTAGCTTAATACATGCGGATTGCAAGAGGACTCAAAAAGGTGCTGGTCTTAGTGTTCATGGCTAGTTTAAGACATTTCGGATACTTTAGCGCGCGTGCAGAGCCGTGATGACGTGTTGTCACTTCAGGCCAGTTGACTTTTGAGACTTTTAGCAGTTTTATGAAAAAGATGAATCCATGTGTTCTATTTTTATTTAGTTTGTTCACATTTCTGGAAAGGAGACATGTCTGCTTTTACTGACTGAATTTTAAACATAATTCTCCATTTAAAAAAAGAAAAGAAATCCAGCATAACCTTGATGGTCATCAGATGAGGATAATTGAGCCAATGAGACGTGGAGCATATACAGCCATTCTCTCTTGCCTTCTTATTCTCATACATGTAAAGGCAGTATGACGACCCGTTCTAACACTACAAACATACCAAGTAGTGGTGGAGGGGTTTAATATTTAGGTCATTCTTAGGTAATAAATAATTTATTATTTCAGGATTTACACACAAAAAAGGACGACTTCATGATCAGTAGAGTACAGAGTTGTATGACAAAAGCATTTACAAGCATTTGTGCGGGTATATAGATGAAGTGGTTTGACATTGCAATAAAATAAGAGGGAACGCCTCCAGCTGTTCACAGACACTAATTAGCGTCTTGAATTGATTTTTTTTTTTATGCTTATTATTGTAATCGTTAAATATGGATTACAGGCTCTGTATGCAGCCTCCATTCAATACTTATTACAGTTACTGCTAAGAAGTGAAGTAGAACATATCAAACATTTGGGTATTGAATAACTTTGTGAGGGAATATTGCACAACTTAAGACAAAAAAAAACAACTTGATGACTATAATGTAACGCTAAGTAACAGGTACCTAGGCTTTGTAGTGCAGGAGGGAGGAAGAAGCAATTTATATTGTAACTACAAATAAAACAATACGGTTGTTTGAGGTATTCTTAGTCCAGATGTTTGTACACTAGTAGGTTAATTCTGCATAAAGCTGCTGTCGGATGAAAACCGCCCATCTTTGAGCCTTCCTTTTGAAACGATCCTTGTATTTTAGGAGGTAACGTGGTTCAATATTATCGGGTCGTACATGTTCCCACCACCGAAAGGCTCTTGTGCGTTTTAATTCAAGCCAGTTCAAATTGAAAAGAATCCAGAAAGTGTGTTTTCTTGCGACAGCAGTGATGTTCCTCATCGTTAGGATTTATTTAACCAACCACTACTTCCGTCAGTATTTCTCAACCAAGTCTTACGGGGTTATTTTCTTCTTTCACTCTGGTCAATTGAGCGTGATGGGTATGCATACTATTCAGGTGTATTTCACTATAGCATTGGATCTCTTAAGTTAAAAAAAAAAAGAAAAAGAAACGCAGTATATTTATACAGCAAGTGGTACATTAATGTATTTCTAGCTAAGCATGATTGCATCAGTGTGGCAGCTACTGTTTGTGCTTTTAATATATATATATTTTGACCTCTTCTGCATCTCTGTCGCCGAGAAAGGGGGCGAGAGGTTGAGACGAGGTCTGTCGACAAATTTGTGGCAATTCCCGTCACCAAATCCCACGTTTTTAAGTGTTGCCTGAACTTACAGACCTTGAGAAAGCAGCGGATTAATGACGGAAATGAAATGGACATGTGCTGTTTGTTTCTGTTCTGTGGATGTAAAGAACGATGAATGGAAACCCTCAGCCTCCATGCCCTTTGTGCTGTGCCATATTTCACGCGACCGTTAAGTAAATATGAGTTTCTTCTCCGAAGTAACTGGTGAATTCTGAGTCCTCGTTATGTCTAGCTTCCTGTGAATCTGTGTTTTCCCTATTACTGTCCTAATCCCTTGATGCGTATTGCCTTTTTCTCAATTTTATCTTTCTTACTGTATCTTCTCTGTTTTATCCTACTTTCACCTCAGAGGCCATTTTGCATCCCTCTAACCATTCAAACGTTCGTTTGTATTTCATTCAGGGAAGCAACATGAGGTCTGATCCTTTAACACTCTCCTCTGTGGTTTCTGGTCTTCATGTGCTATCAGTCTGACCTTTGCAAACCTCACCACCCCGTCTCATTAGCAGTCACATTGAACTCTATTATTGTCTAATTGTTTTGGTAAATCTCCACCGAGCCTTTTTAAACACTAGATGTCGTCCCGTGACAAAGTCTGAAAGTGGCATCACTGGTTCAAGGCTTTGAGCCAAAACTTTAAATGAATAATTTATGGGTGTCATTTACATCTTAGAGTCATACTAGGGCGTCATATTTTGAGCACTGAGAATTATTTTATTTTCCAAATTTAGACATTCTCAAAAATGCCCTTTTTTAGATGACAAATACGTTTTTTATTTGATTGCTAATAAGAGATTTTCTTGGGCTGTGGACCAATGCTCTTAAACACTACTTGTTTTAATGTGGCAGCTCGGTAGAGAGGCAGACCCACAGCATTGGGGGTAGTTCAAGTAAAAGATGGTGGAACTGCTTCTTCTTCATTTCACCTCATTCCTTGCCTCTCATTTGTTTCAATTTGCACTTAAGTGAAAATGGACAGTTGGGCACTCCGGTGTTTTTTTTTTTTTTGGGGGGGGGGGGGGGTGCAAAGACGTCTTATCATCTTTTTGTTTTCCTGCGTCACTCTGTCGTCTTTGACATGTTTAAACATTGAAAGGTGGTAACTTTAATGTAACCAGAACCATTCAGAACACCTTTCCTCTCTTCCCCTCTCCTTGTTTTTATTTTTTTATTTTTTGCCTTGCAGTTGCCAAGTCTTAGTTATTTTCACAAGTATAAATTAAAACACTACTATCACAGTGACTAGTAGGCTCTTAAATGTCTTCGATGTTCTGCTGCAGCTTGTTAATTTCAATTTGTCAGAGATATCTCTGTTTAATTTGACATGAAATGTGACGCAAAAAGTTGAAATTCCTTGTCTTCCAAAAAAAAAAAAACATACTTGTATCCCCCCCCTCCCCTGGAAGGAGTATTAGGAACAACCCCAGCTTTGGAAGTTTTAGTTTGGTACCCAGTTTGCACATGCTATGGTATATCTGTTACCGTAAGGTTGTGTTTGAAACTGAAGCCCAGCGTCTGTTCAGCGTTGAGAGAAGTGAACTGTATGTTAGCTATTTGGTCCAGAGTGAAGGACCAGCGTCAGGCTTGTGATATGAAGTGTAAATCTGTTTAAAATTTTTTTTATTTTTTTTTTGATGATTTTCTTTTCTTTTTTTGTTGAGTTATTTTTTTTAAAGATCAGTTAGTGATCCAGTACTATAACTAAGCCAAGTTTGTAATTGTATATTTACTGTAAAATGTAGAACATTGAATAACTATTAAAATTTTCCTATAAAAGGAAGATTGTTTTGTTTGACCTTTTTTCTTTTTCAGAATTTGATATTTTCTTCCCTAAATCTGGAAATGAATGTCTTAACAGTTGCCCTCTACAGTTCATCCCTATATACTGAGAAAAGACAAAGACATGTTGACCTAATGTTCTACGTGTTCCATGGAAGTGAACAGAATATAGTAGCAGAGAAATCCGAGCCACACCTTAACACAGAGCTCCTCTATAAAAGGGGCGGGGCTCTCTTCATGTCTGACATTTTGCAAAACTGCATGAGTCACGATCTCCATGCAAGATTTAGTAAATCAAAGGGAAATGTTGCCCTTACATGGGATTCACACAAGAAGTGTACGGCTCACTTGAATTTAACTTTTATTTGTCCGTCTCTGAAAGTGTTTAAGGTCAAGAATGAACTTTTAATCTCGACTGAGGCTCCATGTTAGCAAACATGAATGTAAACAAGGATGATTTAAACCATTCTCTGTATGTATGTGTCATGACTCCCACATAGCCACGGCAAATTAAAGCAGTTTAGAAGAAAGAGGGGGAAAAAAAATATGCCTTGACTTCAGTGTCTTCAAGAGAGTCTGAAGGAGCTGAGGTGACTGCTTTCATAATGATTGGAGGTGTTGGTGAGTGAAATGTTAACCTGCATGTCGGAGCCCCGTCACAGGACTGACTTAATGGTCTCAAATGATTTCAACAGTGAAATGTAAATCTTGTTCTGGAGTTCCCTTTAACGTCAGTGTTGCAGTCTTTGCCTCTTTGTCCTGTTTCAGGAGCAGGTTGATGTAAGAACATGGACGCTGACTGAAAGTGTATCTGTGTTCAAATAGAAGAACCACGAAGAATTATTTCCCTTTTGGCTGGAAAAAAAAAAAAGCCAACGGCAAAGAAGGCTCACTCTTTCACTTCTCCCTACATCCATCAGCTGACATCCGATGGTTGAGCAACAACCAACCACCACTCTTCCAGATAAATGCAGTACTGAACAAACACTGGCACACACCTCTTTTATTAACAATGCCCCACCAAACAAGCACGCACACGGTACATGTCTAACATTGACAATAATTAATTGGTGGTGATGATGCCACCTGGAAGACTCAGTCTGTTTTAACAGCAATCAGAAAAATGCTAATTAGTCATTGAATATATTGACCTTTTGTGGATGCTTGAAGTGTTTTCTGGAGAAATGTGTGTAATCACGCGCAAAGTGCTTGTACTCTTCCATTTCCTTGTTAACGAGTTGTATCTGGTTTATTTATTCTGTCTTCCAATCTCACACACACACGTAGACTACCAGAGCTCTCATCAATGCCACAATATGATCACTCTAAAACATTTCAATGACACTTTTTGTACAAGAAATGCACTAAAAGGGGAACTATAACATCTGCTGAACGGTCACTGTTACCACAAGAGACTCATGAATTACTAAAATTTCTCCTTGAGAAAAGGTGTGGTTCATTGCTTTTAAATTCAACCATTCCGTAATAAGAGGATGGGTGTTATTTTTCTTCATTCACAGTGGCCGTCGAGGCTCATTTTTGAGCAACTAATGACTTAACTGATCCGTTGGGATCCTGCGGGCCGGATCACACAGCAGCACATGGCCTCACAGCGCCAGATGTAACGACTTCTCCTGCATCTGTGCATCTGCAGCTTTGTCTCTGCGGTTTCTTCTTCAGTCCGTTGAGCTTTTCTTGAAAATAGTGTTGAAATTAAATAACCGTTTTTTTTTTTTGCTTTTCCATGATTACTGCAAGTGTTAATCATGTGGGCTTTTTTGTAGATTCATTGTCTTTATGATACAAGCCAGCCAATAGCATATCTTTATACAATCTTTACTTACCAAAAGAGAACATGTGACAATCACCTTTAATAAAAAGACAATTGTTTTTTTATTCTCTGTGCCCTGCTACTTTCCCATCGTACAGACAGTGTCAGGTTTTTGTTTCCTGTATCTGATAATAGGAAGGAAGGAATATCACATACTGACTCTCTCAAACAATACTGGGCATACTGGGCATGGACACACAATCCCACACGATTAACGTTGACACGTTGTCAGTTGTTTCAGGGATTTTAAGTTGGTGACAGCGAAGAACAACCCGGAGGAACCAGATGAAACATTCCATCTCTGAGGGCATTTACAGGCTTGCGATACCATGTGAACGTTTGGAATGAAGACTTCAGCTCAAGTGGTGTACACAAGCTTTAGGGTCATCAGAATATTTGCCAGGAAAAAAAAGTATTTTTGTGAGAAACCACACACAAAGACTCGACAGCTATTAATGGAACTTGCATGTCTGAAATGCACCAGGTTTATTTTTGCAGCACACTTAAAAACGACTGACACGACTTTTGTTGAATAAAGGTCAGGTGCCGTTTCAGTGTGTAAGTGTGACTTGTGCACTCATTGCCCCTTCATGACAATGTGTTGAACGTTCACGCTTGTCCTGCCATGCTGTTGCAGATGAAAAAGAAGGGTGGAGAGGCCTTAAATTACTTTTTGGATCAGAGAGGCTCTTACGCTAATCATGACTAAATTTGCCGATTAAGCTTTGGGCAATAGTTTCTGAAGGGAAATGCACTCACTTCCCTGTCTGGACATGTCTCCGTTTCAACATAGCTAACAGAAGAAAAGAGGTCAGCCAGGTGTCTGTTTAGAAATTAAAATACCTCAGTGACTTGATCCTCTTACATATATTTATTTGATCTGTCAGTTGTCATGCATGTCCTGCATGGTTTACAACATCTTTGTACCTGTGAAGGACTTTTGTGCCACATCAGTTCAAGGTTCAGGGTGTTTCTATGTGCAGATGTTTTAGTTTTTGCATTTTGCAAAGCAACCAGTTTTGTGCAGTTATGTCAGTGTGTGGTAGTGGGTAATGGTCGCCAACTTCCTAGTGTATACTGATTCTGTCCAAGCATCGGACATACAATCAATGTTCTTGTTTTCCTCTCAGTCCCAGCTGTGGCTTATTCTAGTGAACACCAAAGTTAGCTTGAATTTAAGCTCATAAACACATGAGTCACGTGCACAAACTCGCATGAGCACAAACTCTCAGCTTTAACTTTTTGGGGGAACACTAGATTCAATCCACATGAACGTGTTTTGGATGTGCTTTCAATGTGAGAAATCAATCATTCATGATCAAACTCAATAGGGAATTAATTATAAAGGAGATCATATAACTGTTCTCTTTTTCCAAGAACAGACAGTTCTCTTCGGATTAGTAGAACTTTACATCATAGTTTGTGAATAATAAACAATTCGACTTTGAAGGGCAGATTTAGTGTGGCTGGCGAGACTACATCGCCTCCAGTTTAGGCCTGCAACTATTTTATACAAGCACATACTTGGGATAACAGTGGTTTCTTTCAGACCTCAGTCTCATTCTCTTTAATCTCCAGATGGGTTCCAAAACACAGCCATTACGTCAACACTGTTGTCCTGTTGGCTGTACTTTACTTGTGCAATAACATAGTTACTCAAAATTGATATATCTGAAACACGCTACACATATCGAGTTATTTTAATTTTAATTTTAAAACACTCTAACTTTACAAAGGAAGGCAGCTGCAAATCCTGAGGCAGAAGTTGCAACCATTTCCTTTCACACGTACAGGCTTTTGTTCAACAAAACCTCTTTGTGGGTGCCACTCAGCAATTAGTGCTTTGTGAAGCTTACTGAAGCAGGTAAAAAAAGTTGTGTTGCGGTTTCCCAAATGTGTGTCTCTGTTGTGTGGCTATATAGCGATACATCTTATCAGATGGGCCTACATCATATACTGTGATGTAGACCGGACGCTGAGCAGGAAACAGCAATATTCCCAAATGAAATACGAGAACAATAAAAGTATCATAAACTCCCAACGAGATGAGACATCAGCTCTGCACCTGTCGGTGATGTTTGACCTGGCTGCTCATGAGCAGTGAGTGTCAAATGAGCAGCAAACCGTGACATACACACCGTGGCAGTTGGTGCAGGACTTTATTATTATTATTCATTATAAATAAAATACAGAATAGTTTGTACAAAGACCACTTGCCAAAGGGGTTAAAAACGTTTCAAAGAATTCACTCAACACCAGGCTATATTGAAGCTTCTTAAAATCCATATTAACCAATTCAACAAGTGAGTTAAGCTAATTGGCATGAAGCTTAAATATTGTTTTTTCCTGAACAACTTGCTACTTTTCTTGTGCTGGTATGTTTCTGCTACAAGTACATCTACGAGCTATAGCCAATGATGAGAAACAAGTCTGGTTCTAGTGACAATAGTACCTAATAGTTTAATGAAAATAAATGATGAGTCGCTCCCTCTGTTCAGGTTCCGTGACGCAAGACTCATTGCGCGTGCGCAGCACCGTTGTCGCGCGCTCCGTTGTTGCAGTGCTGCAGCAGCGCGGCGGCAGTAACAGTGAGCGTGCAGCAACCGGAGCGACTTCACAGCAGGTAGGTCTGGATATAGAGAAACAGAGAGTTTAAACCGCACTTTTACTCGGTGTTCATGATAGAAAAGCAGCTCTGAGTGTGTTCATCGTGGTTTATTTACACTTGTTTTCCACTACGGGGGGGTTCTCCCTCCCCACGAGTAACCGGTCTTTGTTGTTACAGAGAGGACCGGAGCAGGACCTGTCCCGTAACGTACCATGGCGTCAACTTGTTGATGTTGCCACCTTTTTATTTGTTTTGCTGTCATTCTGGGTAAGTGTTTTTTTGTTTACAGTGTTGTTGCCTTTTTTTGCTAAAGGAGTGAAACATATCGAGCTATTAAACACATTCCCATTGAGGCTTCGCGCGGCTGTGTTCTGCTACCAATCATATCTCTACGTGTTATTTTAGCTCTAGTGGTATCTTTGTGGTATTCTTAGTACAGTTTATAGTTTTGTTGTGACTTATGAAATGTTTCTGCACTGATGAAGTGGTAATTGAAACAGAAACTGAACGGAATGAACCACATGTACGAAACAATAGGATGCTTCTACTAAAATAAGTCACTGAAACGTCCCACAAACCCACCAACCATGGCAAATATCAGTCTGTTGGAACCAAATCAGGGAAATCAAATAAAACAGAACCACAGTGCCCTCAGGCAAGGCATTAACCTGCCGCAAGCTGCACAGTGGCCTGCCTCAGGGCAACAAGGGCTTTCACTGTGCACATGCCAGGTGAGAATCTCTGTGACAGCAGCTATGTGGAGCTTTGAGAAGGGTCCCAATGAAAACGAAGCCAGACGATAAGCTAATTATTTGCCTCAAGCCATAAAAAAAAGGCCATAAAATCATTCTGGGAAACTTCTGCATGTTCCCTCAATTTGTGGTTGGTTTGTCAGCGTGAGAAAACACGTTAGTTGTTGACATCTGGGAAGTAATCGCTTGTTTGCAGAAGTTTGTTCATATTTGCAAATCCTGAAACATTTAGTTGACATTTCATGTTGCATTGAAGTGGACGATTCTATGCATATAAAGATGATTAATATGGAGCATTAAGAACAAAAGACCAGACATCAATGTTTGGTTTGTTCATATTTATGGATTCTGTTATCCAATATTAATGGCCTTGATGAATGACTTTTTTTTAGCGACGTCATTATGACTAAAGCGTAATGACAACGAGTGTTTCAACAGAACAGCCTGAATATCTGCATCGACCATCTGAGAATTTTTGTTTATACTTTACTGAGGACATACAGAGACAGGAAGAGGCGTCCTCATGGGGTGCCATTAAAACAGGGACAAAAAGATAGCTGTCAGCCAAATGCTCTCACGCACTCATACAAGTGGGATTTCCTCAATTACTATAATAATTGTGTGTGAGAAAGTGGTGAAAAATAGCCATCCTAGTTTCCCGGGGGCAAAGATAACGTCTTCGAATCTAGTGATTTGTTCAACCAGCGGTCTAAAACCTAGAAATATGCAGTGTGAAACAAAGAGCAACAGCAAATCCTCATTATTGAGAAGTTGAAAATTATGCATTTTTTGCATTGTTGCTTGAAAATATGACTCGCTTCCAATTAAGTCCTGTGATTTGGTGATTTTCTTTAGTACTACAAGCACATGATTGCTTCCCTTTAGTCGTTGCACACGTCATCTCTGCCGTTGATGACACCAGCACAAAAATAGTGATGTGAGATTTTTGCAGTAAACTCATGTAACAACACTTTGTACCTAACTCTAGCAAAGAAAATACGATGTCACATCACAGACGTAATAACCGGGAATGTTTGGATGGTCTGTAAAGACCTGGCACACTCGGCGTGGGACTTTGGCACGGTGACCGTGTTTTCAGTGGAGATTCCTCTCTGCCAGGCCGTGGCCAGGCTTCTGTTGGTGTTTTGTCAGTCTGCCTGGGAACAGACCAATGTACAGACAGAGACAGAGTTGTTTACAAGGAAAAAGTTAAGTGCACAGCATTATCTCCCCGAGTTAAATACTTAAAAGCTCAGAGACAGCCATCCCGAGCCTGCCAGCCAAGTGTCTCCTTAAAATTGGAAATGCATTCACATCGCCTCTGCGCCACAAACCCATGACAACATCCACCCCAGGTCACAGGCTAAGTGCTACCTGCCACTCTGTTGATCTTTTGCTCAGTGTTTTTGCTTCACCAAAAGGTGTGTATCAAGCGGTTACAGCGACTTGCAGCAGCAAAACATGTTTTCTATCAACGTTTAAAAAAAAATGAATCAATTACCATTCGAGAGCAAAAACAAGTGCCTGGGCGACAACACAAGGTGAAAATATTTGCGTGTCCCTGATATTTGTGCGTTATTAGTAAGCCCTTATTATTCTTATGAGAGAGAGGTGTCAAGGAAATAAGAGAAAATGTCCAGTAAGCCTGTTTGTGTGGTTGCTGTTGCATCTATGCATATGTTGTGTGTGTGAACCAAAGAAATATTTCAACTTTTTGCCGACATATTTTACCAGTGAAATGAGTGAACCTGAACACAGCGTCGGAATGAGTGAATGAAGTGAAAGAAGGAACCTGGAAGGTTTCAGTGCCCGATGCTCTACTCTGCCGTCTCTCTGTTTCATTCGTTTCATCAGAGCTGCATTCACTTCCTCTGTGTGGCAACAGCTTCACGAGAGTCACACAGAGACCGGCCTGAACTGCTGTCTGTCGGCCTTTACACGCCTGATGAAATCATCGGCCCAAATCCCTCACAGCGACGAGCACCAACAAGTTTTTTGGCTACAAGTTACGACAACTCATTACCAACAGGGAGCTGTGTACTGTCGCCTTGCAGCCATGTGTGTGATATCACCTTAGAACAGCCGTCAGACTCGATCACAGGGAGGGACAACATTTAAAAAATTGGGACTCGGTTGAGGGCCAAATAAGGTCAACATTTAATAAACAGGATAGAAGGGATATTGGACAAAAAGAAATAGGCTACATTCTTTTATGCAGATGTACCACAGCCAGATGTTTGGCATCTTTTCTTGGCTGCCAGTTCATTAATGTCTGGGGTTAGGTTCTGTGCTGTGGAAACCCTCAAGATGAATGTGACGGTGTGCATCAGTGAGACGAGTCCTGTGTGGGGTTTTCTTCATCTTCATCGCAGAGAAAAAGCTGCTCACACGGGTACATGCTTCCAAACATGCAGAGCATTTGAGCAGCATGTAGGTGGAGTTGAGGAATCGTTTCGGGGATGAAGCTTGGACACTGTGCAGCGCCCACAGAGTCGTACTTTGCCTTGAGTGTGTCATCACACTGGAGGTCTATCGGCTCCATTTGGATGTGCGCAGGTGCTCTTTCCACGTCAACTGCAAACGGATTGCTGAGCAGTTCAAATTTAAAATTCTGAGCTGGAAAGTCGGCAAATCGCCGAGTGAACTCTGTGCCAAGTGCGCCCAAATGCGCAGCGGGGAGCACAGCGTTGGAGACATGTCAGCCTCAGAAGGTTACTCCTGTCCATCTGTACTCTTTCAGTGGACTACAAGTAACTGGCTTTTGGTTGGGCTCTGCCAGGATGCATTTTCTACTGGATTAATGCTAAAGTCTTCCGCTCATATTTGTACTTTAGACGTCGACACTTCTTCCGTGGAAATCAAACAATCAGTGTACACACGTAGTTTTCCAGAGAAAACCAGTCGAAGAATGTTGGAGGACGAGTTCAAATGCCTTTGCTGCTTTGTGTGTGAGAGGCGGTCTGAGGAGGGTTTGGAAGTTGTTTATTAGGACCGTTGACTGATTGCGGTCAGTGCAACAAGCACTTGTTTTATTCTCCTCTTGGCTGTGTGTGTGTGTGTGTGTGTGTGTGTGTGTGCTTCTGTTGAACACCAGCCATCTTTATCGCCCATGTGTGTATTTATGGTGACGCTGATTGGTTTTAAATGTCTCCTGTGTAATGGCCACACACAGTGCCTGTCCTCAGGATTGATCGACTTGTATTAGCCTGCACCATATTAGCTAAGATAATTAGTGGTTTTCCCCTAATTAAGACAAATGGCTGTAGCATCTGCAGCATGCAATGATGTGTGTGTTTACCACTGTAGCTGCATCTGTCTATGTTGGGAAAATTAAATAATGTTTGTTGTTTATTTCAGTAAAGAGGATGTTTATGTTTGTGTGTGTACATGTTTTGTACATGCGAGTCCATGTCTCTGTATTTGTCTGAACGGAAGATGAATGTGCTGTAGCCTACTGCTGAATTTTAGCCAGTTTTCATGTGTGTGTGTGTGTGTGTGCGCTTGTGGCTGGGTGCTTGTCTGCAGTCTGTGACACTGTGTGACACAGATTTTTGTTTCCTTCCTTGTCCCTTTGTGTGCCGTTTTTTTTGCATGAGTGTGTAAACACATGTGCCGGTGTGTGTGAGTGTGTGTGCGCGTGTGTCAGTAAATGAGTGTGTGCTGTATTGTATCAGAGAGTGAGTATCAGCGAGCATGAATCATTGCTTAGCATGGGCAGGGACAGTATAGAGACCACAGAAGTAACGAGAGGTGAATCGTTCCTCTCTCTCTCTCTCTCTCTAACTGCATTAACTGTTTCTTTGAGGTGGCAAAAACAATCTGTAAAAACAACATTGACACAGTTTCGCCTTTTAAAGTTTATGTGGCAAATGTGTTAGTCATACCTCCAGCAGACACAGCAGCAAGAGTATTAATTTGGAGCTGTGTTTGAATCCACCAGGTGAATGAAAGTCACAACATTCATTCTCTTTTAGATAATTTCCCTTTTGGTCTCCACCAGCAACATCTGCCCACTTAGCTGTTAAATGCTCTGCTATGTTCAACTGCTGGTCACTAACTGTTTCAAGTTGTTGTTTAGTGCTATTCCGCATGTAGTGGATTATTCAACACTTGTTGTAGACATACCCTTAGTTGACTCATGTTACCTTATCCAGGGGTCAAAAGTCCTCACGGGACCAAATCCACAGGCTGAATAAGCATTCAAGTTTTATACAGGGTGTTTGATTTATGACCTTGTTTGGGGTTATGTTGAGTTGTTGATCTCCTATATTTGTCCTGAGTTACGGTCCCATTCACATTCTTGCCATCGTGGTATATAAAAAATCCTGCGTCACCCACAGCTCTGCCTTTTGGCTGGCCTGAGGGCAGAAAGTGTGCAGCAGCGTTCCTCTCTAGTCGAAGCATGAGTGTGAGAGAGAGAGAGAGAGAGAGAGAGAGAGCGAGATAAACGGAGCGCAGAGTGAGTGAGCGTCCCGTGTCAGCGACTGGTAACATTACTCTCGCGTGCTGTTTAGTGGTTTTTGAGAGCTACTGCTGCAGAGGGGAATTAGCTCAGATGGTAGAGCGCTCGCTTAGCATGCGAGAAGTAGCGGGATCGATGCCCGCATTCTCCAGGGACCCTTTTGTCGATGGATGCAGACATAACGCATTTTATGGGTAAGATTATCACATTTACTCGTGGACGCAGCATGAAAGAGCGGTGTTGTCTTTAACCACGTTCGAGGATTAATGACTATCTTTGCTGCCAGGCAGTTTAGGTAATATGCAGTGGTGTATAAAGTACCCAAAAGCCATACTTGAGTAAAAGTAAAGATACCTTACTGGAAAATGACTCCAGTAAAAGTCACCTATTAGAATACTACTTGAGTAAAAGTCTTAAAGTATCTGATATTTATTGTACTTCAGTATCAAAAGTAATTTTCTGATATTAAATGTACTTAAGTATTGAAAGTAACAGTTCGTTTATAAGTATGCTCATTCCGACTAGAGGATGTAGAGGGCCAATGCATAATATTATGTTCAGCAAAAAATATCCACTTGATGCATCAGGTCAGTGTTTTGAGAAAGGACACCTGCCTTGTAAACTCCTATGGGCCTGATTTGAACACAATAGGCAAAGGTTTTGCTCAAGCTGAATCTGCAATTGGGCGACTGCTACCATCATAACTCCATCTGATCATCCACAAAATTACTCAAATATCAAAACATGATCAATACTAAAGCAGCACTGAAAGTAACAACCCAGTCATTACTTGAAACTGAAAAATGTCCCGTTCATCTTCAAAATACAATTCTATTAGAATGTAAATAAGCTACATTGTATTATAATGTAACTTCTTTACATTGTATTAGAATGTAACTTATTTACATTCTATTAGAATGTAAAGAAGCTACATTGTATTATAATGTCACTTCTTTACATTCTAATAGAATGTAAAGAAGCTACATTGTATTATAATGTCACTTCTTTACATTCTAATAGAATGTAAAGAAGCTACATTGTATTATATTGTCACTTCTCACGTCACAAATAAATCAACATTGGCTTCTCGTTTCACACACGGCACAAACTGCGGCCTCCTGGAGGAAACACCAGTGTTTGTTTGACCCATCCACCTCTCCTCATCCCACCCGTCCTGTGTGGAATTCTACTCATGTAGTTCGCCGCTAGCTATAGCATGTAGCATCCTGGGCATCACTGGGAATCAAAACACCGCGGCTTTGAGAGCTTTGAGAGCACTTGTTTGCAATTGCGCATTAACGTGATTAACCAATGATTTAACTCGCAAGCTCGGACCACTGATTCACCAAACCTGCTTGCTTGCAGTCTGTGTTCCACCACAGTCCCCGACGCTGCTCTCATGATTAATTTTGTTTCTGAAGATAGATTTGATTTTGTAGCGAGTAACGAAGGTTTCAGGGGAAATGTATCGGAGTAAAAGTATCAGTTTTCTTTGCAAAATGTTGTGAAGTAAAAGTAAAAGTCAACAGAAATATAAGTAGTAAAGTAAAGTACAGATACCCAAAAAAACGACTGAAGTACAGTAACGAAGTATTTCTACTTCGTTACTATACACCACTGGTAATATGTAATCTGCTCATCGTAACGTTTACAGTAAAGTGTAAATGGTCTCTTACTTTAGAGCAAAGGTAGATGAGTCTTTCACACCCGTTATGACGGAGTCAAAGGAATTCCTGTAAAGGTTGATGAGCAATGTTTTAATTAGTTTGCGGTTAGTATCGCGACTGGAGTAAACATGTGGCTTGAAATGACCTCATTACAACTTTCATTTTTATTTATTTTTTAACTGAACCGTTGTGTCATTTAACATTCTTTGACTTGTTTTTTGAAGAGTTTAGAGGAATATTTTTCTTAATACCTACACATCAATATGCACCGGACAATGTCATTTCCTCAAATATGCTGACAACACAAATTTACTCTGGAGTCATTATTGTAATATAAATCCCAAATAATGTTTTTTTTCTTTTTAAACCATTGTTTTTGTTTGTGTTTCTTTCCTGTTGTGTATTAATGTGTTTCTCTATTGTAGTGCTAAACTAAGATCAATGCCGATTAGAAAATGGATACGGCCTGGAGGGTAGCCATGGGCAAACACTTCACCCTGAAGCCATCAGCGGCACACATATACACACACACACACACACACACAGAGTGCGGATATGACCACTTGAAGGGCTGTGATTGTTTGCTCTCTAGAGTGAAAATTGGAAAAACAAATGTATATCTCTTTTCTTCCAGTGAATATTCCCACTTAAACCTATTAGTTATTAACCATGTGAACATATTAACTGAGCTCATTGATACTAAGTTTTTACATTTTGCACATGTTACTTTCAGAACATGTTTTGAACTGATAAGATATCTCAGTAGGATGGTTTATAATTATAATTTCAGAAGGAATTGACACTCGACAGTTAAATTAAATGATTGATGCATCTTGGTTTCTGTACATTATTTATTTTATCTCACTCTCATTTTTATCTCACTTGCTACATTTAAAACACAGCGTATTTGTATCATTAAAATAAACCGATGAATTTACTCATTATCTTTTATTAATACAAGTAGTCACAAATGGAAGAGATGTGTCAACTGGACGGTTACATTCGCCAACACGTTTCCCGGCAATGAAAACGAATGTATGCCTGTAGCAGCATGTCGCTGTTATTCCCGCTTTCCTCGATTATTCCACAACTTTAGTTTAGTTTTTTTCTCCGTAGGGTGTGGACATCGCTGTGTCTGCAAAAAAACTTTAAGCTGGTCTGATTGTATCCACACGCCTACGCATAGCCGTCCTCCTCCCAAAACTCAAGAAGTAGCCTAGCTTAGCATGTAAACACGACGCACATGCTTACGTCTGTTAAGTTTCACCGACCAATTTGTTCAGCCCTGTTGAACAGATATAAATATCCGATTATTAACTTTTCAATCAAGACATAATCTTTCAAGAGAGCATTTTGATGAATCCAAGAATCTTCTTCATTACACTTCATCCCCGGAGGTTAGGCATGGATGGTTAACCCACGAACAGCAGGCCTGATCACGGAAGCTGACCATAAGAGGCGCCTTCAATCCAAGCAGGAGCCCCCTTACATCATACAATATCGTGTGATTTACGGCGTTAATCAGGAATCCCTTTGTAAAGTGCAGTGTCTTCAGACAGCTTCGTGCTTTGAGTGACTGTCATGCCGTCTCTGGGTTTTATGACAAGCAAGGAAGTTGATCTCGAGGCCTTTCTCAAGACAGGCTATAGTCGTCAAATGAAAATAAATCTGTATCACACTGGAAATGAATCATCTGCAAATAAAGCTGACTGCAGTGCACTCTCCAGAACCTTTGTTGTTCCTCCTCGCCTGCTCATTGGCTCGGTGGAGTGAAATGTTTTATGGTCTGCTGGCACTCCGCTCCCTCCACCCTCCTCCTCCTCCTCCTCGCCAGGAATTATGAAATCCTGCGTCACTGTTGCTCACAACAAACCATTCACGCATGCACCCACACAGAGGAGCTAACTTCAAAAATAAAAGAAACGTACAGACTCACAGTTTTGTTAAAAAACACACAAAGACATTATTTTTAAGCCGTTTAACAAGACATGTATACACACTGTGACGCATACGCACACACAGGATCTAGTTGTGAATGAGTCACGATCTGACAAGTCTATAGAGGAAGTGGCTTAAGCCAATCACTTTCTCGCCCACATGCTGCCATGAAGCAAATGCATTATGATTGATGCTGGTGGTGGGAGCAGTAATTAAGATTGTTGATTGATCTCTGTGGATGACAGCCTGCTCCAGACAGTTGGGAGTTGTGAGTGGGAGAGCAGGCAGTCTGCAGCGGTTTTCATTTCAAAACGTGCAGCTGTCCAGCCTCCACTTGTTACAAAGTGTTGGAAGGATCGAATGATCGTACTTTATTTGGGCTGGCTGGGCCACTATTTATTAGTTTGTCTAGTAACTTAGCAAGTACGAACACGAGATACCTGGTGACCACCTTGTAACAACGATCACAGGTGGAAATGAATTAATATGTGGGCATGTCATTGCTGAAGCTATAAAGCATGTGATGTCAACTCTGATTACTTTATATGCTGTCGGATCGTGTGACCAGTGTTTGGTAACAAGCTAAAAACTACAACAATCATTGTATGTCAGGCCACTGTATTTTTTAAAGTAAAATCTAAATCTGCAAAATAACGTATTGTACCAATACCGTATAACTGGTTTATACGACTTAATGCAGCAATAATGTATTCACTCTATGAAGGGGTCACTCTTTACAATGAGTACATTTACTACTTGTACTACATTACATACTACATCTACTTTCACTACATTTCATTGCTACTGCTTATATACTTTAATTCTAGTAAAATAATGGTTCAAGGAAAATTCCAGTGTCGAATTAAATAAATGGTGCTCTCTTGTGCCCTCTGGTGGAGAATTCCTCTCTCTCTCTGCCTGTGTTTACTTACACTTGAATATATCACATGGGCACTAAAGAACTCAAAAACATTCATTTTCAATGCATACACAGGCATGTTCAATACAAAGAAACTTGCTTTATACTAAGTATGTTTTACCTTTATGTTTGCTGATTTGATTTAACCTTTATTTAAAAGCAACTGCTGCATTACGTCTTCCAATCTAACAGCGTTGATCTGCACTGTCCTTCTTAAATACACTGACAGAAATACAACTTTAGACGT
This sequence comes from Melanostigma gelatinosum, assembly GCF_949748355.1. Lineage (NCBI taxonomy): Eukaryota > Metazoa > Chordata > Actinopteri > Perciformes > Zoarcidae > Melanostigma > Melanostigma gelatinosum. The sequence continues at coordinate 10,166,159 of NC_136640.1, forward strand.
AATTTATTTGAGGTAAACTGGTGTATTAGTGTTGTGTTTTGTACTACACTGTACTGTAACATGCATACAAATCTAGAATTGTATTGTAAGTGGGAATATCTCTCGTGACTTTTAATATTTCCGACAGATCGGCAGAATCCCGTTAATGTGTGCTTATACACATCATCACTCTTGTTTGTATCTCAGTCAAAGCACTTTTATCAGAGTAATGACCCCCATCATGTCTCTCCCTGTCTCCTCTAGGAAGTGAAGATGCCGCACTCCTTCCCCACTGAAACGCTCGTCTCCAACGCCTTCCCTCTGGACTCCTTCTCCACCAGCGCATGGCCCACAGAGCCGTACGCAGCGGACGGCTTCTTCGCCAACGTCAGCACCATCGGCGGGTTCGGCGTCCCTCGCTGCACCTATAAGGAAGACTTCAAACGTATACTACTCCCCTCTGTGTACATTTTAGTCTTCTTGCTCGGCCTCCCTCTTAATGCGGCCGTCATACTGAAGATATGGAGTACTCGGCGCAGTCTGTCCAAAAACAACATCTATATGCTCAACTTAGCCATAGCTGACTTCCTGTATGTGATGTCACTTCCCTTGCTCATCTACAACTACGCCAGTCATGACTACTGGCCCTTTGGGGAGTTTACCTGTAAACTGGTCAGGTTTCAGTTCTACAGGTGAGATGCTGAATATAATAATAATCTATTTTGTACAGCTGTGCGTTAAAGGTATTCCATTTTTTGTTGACTTTTCATGTTTAGTAAGAGGACATGGTTTTTCTCACACAGTACACAATATTACAGCTTAATAAGATTTGATTTAACAGCATTTTCTTTGTCTCATCTTCCTTTTTTAGTAATCTGCATGGCAGCATCCTCTTCCTCGCCTGCATCAGTGTGCAACGCTACGTGGGCATTTGCCATCCTCTGGCGATGTGGCCCAGGCAAGGCGGCCGCAGGTTGGCGTGGTGCATCTGTGGAGGGGTCTGGTTGGTGGTCGTCATCCTGTGCGCGCCCACTTTTCACTTCGCCGCGACGGGAACCCAGCGAAACCGCACGGTGTGTTACGATTTAAGCACACCCAACAAATCACTAGACTACTATCCTTACGGCATGGCTCTGACCTGCCTCGGCTTCCTGTTGCCTTTCATGGGCGTGATGGTGTGCTACTGTCGGATGGCCCTCATCCTCTGCCGCCCAGTGTCCTACCAGGGTGTCTCCAGGGCGACTGGGGAGAAACGGGACACGGCGGTGAGGCTGATCATCGTGGTGGCGGTAGTGTTCTGCATAAGCTTCCTGCCGTTTCACTTCACCAAGACCATGTACCTGGTGGTGCGTACTCTGCCTGGTGCGCCCTGCGAGACGAGAAACTTGTTCTCAATCATCTATAAATGCACCAGGCCGTTCGCCAGCATGAACAGCTTCCTGGACCCTATTCTGTTTTACTTCACCCAGCCACGCTACCGCCAGAGCACCAGAAGGTTCATGCTGAAAGTCAGCACGCTCAGGGACAAGGGCACCAGCGTGTGAGCCGACGGTAGATCGGGTCCTGCAACAGTATTTCTTCAAATCTGGTTGCTACACCAGTGGTGGATCCCAGGAGGCTGCAAGGTGGTACACGTATTGTTTGCTGAGTTTCCTTGTGTATGTTCTAATGTAAGTCCTCAATGCTTTTACCGACAACTCACGGCAAGAAAGAACCTTACCTTCCTGAGAGGTTTCTAAAAATGTAGAGGTACTGGCATGTCAAGAAGACTTCTGAAACGCAAAGAAAATGGAGGTTGTAATCTTGCAATATGAAAGATAAACAGAGACTGAGGAAGAACAATTGGCACTAACCATCACAGCAATCACAGTGTATTCCTCTTGGGGCACTTATTAAGATTCTAGAGCGCTGCACATATATATATATACGATACATACCGTCAGCAGACCAGGGCATTCACATCCTGCATTCTCACCATTATCTGTTTTCTTTCAGTCGCCGCTATGCGCTGGGTAGAACAGAAGTAAAGGAGTTGATTCACACTGTGAAAAGTGTAACAGTTTGATAGATGTAATGAAATAGTGATAATGCTCTAACGTGATAGGGTAATGGAGAGTGTCTTCCGCTTTAGCAGGCCTCTGCAGTTTGTATAGAACTGTAGGTGACAGGTGATTTTGTGATTTGTGTGATGCGGAGGTCTAAAAAGAAATGATGAAAGAGAAAAAGAACAGTGGATAGAATCCACTATGGCATAAAGCCATGTAAAATGCTCAAAGCAATTGTTAATGTTTACGACTGCATGTAAGAAATGCACGAACCACTTGTGTGGGGAAATGCGCATTTTTATATGAAGAGCTCTACGGTTTCTGCCCTGAAAGGCTTGGTGTTGCATGTTTTCACCACTGGATGGTGAGTGCACCCCACCGCTGCAACGACCGCTGCACTGACACTGAATGTTCCTTTTAAAAATGGTACGGTTATTACTGTAACACGTCATCCAGTGAGGACGAGATCTCAGCTACTACGATCAGAGATAAACTGGTGCCAACAAAACCTAAATATCCAGCTCATACCACACTAAAATAGACCATCAGTCTGTCGTTTTCTCCACTTGTTCATGAAATGATCCAGTCAGCAAAGGAAATCCATTGAGAAGCACATGCCAATGTTAATACATTTAAGAGTTGTTATCTGATGCATTAGATACTGAGGAGGGAAGGAAAAATGCTATTTATGGACTTTAGGGCAGGGTTAAATTAAGCTGCTGTTTTCCACTTCCTGTTAGTGTATGATTCCTTCCCATGAAATGTTCCAAGAAATCACCTCTGCTGATGGAAGTCTAAATGTACACAGCATACAATTTTACATCCTTCTACTATTTATTATGGAGTTATCCCAAGTAACTGAGTTACTGAGTTTGTGAATTGGTTATTTGTAATAACTTTTGCAACTTGTCTTCCTGACACACACTGTGAAGAAACCGGCTGAAGACCAGGCACCCATGGAGCCCCTCTCTGAGTTGACAATTTGATATCAAAATTTAAATATCACTGAAATAATCGTTAATGCTGTTTAAAAAAAAAAAAAATACATTTACATTGCAGACAACCTTTGAATCGCTCTGAAGCCTGACAACCTTTAGGCAGCTTTAAACACATGGTTCAAACATGCAACGATAGTTTGAGTTTTGCACCCATGAGGGAAGAAATGTTGTGTATATTGGTTAAATGTGAACATGTCAATTTCATAGCATTTCAAATGCAAGTAGAATTTTGACCACAATATGAGGTCATGTGCTTAAAATGTTGGGATCTTCTTAATGTATGTGTGTGTGTGTGTGTACAACGTGCATATTCAGTAATGTAGTAATATACTGTATGTTGTGCTCTTGGCTTCAGCAAAATGTGAATGCATAGTTCTTGTTGCTTGTATGTCCGGTTGAATATTTGAACGTCTTATTACATCTGTCTGAAACGTGTGTGTGTGGTCAGTTTGTCTGAAGAGATTCAGATGTCTAGAAAACACGGTGCCAACATATGTGTCAATCAGTATTATTTAGAAGAATTCAGATTTTTGTATCAGGAAAATCATTTTATTTTTGTTACGTAGTATATCATTTTGTTGATGAAAAAGCAACATTTAGGTTTATATATATGTAATTTTCTTACCATGCAGCCCCTTTGAGTTGCTTGTGTAAATGTTTTGGATGTTGTAATGTAACAGCCATTAAAAAAAAGTCACTCAGCCTATATGAATGCCTTCTACTTCTTCATTAAGAAAATATGACATTTTCCAGTGAGCATATTGTCTTTATTATCTTTTTCACAACATTAACTTTGTGTTTGGTTGCTCTTTTACCCACTCACATGTTTCTGGACTGCAACCTGAAGATTTCCTGACTCAAGTCAACTTTTCCAATTTACAGGTTGACACAATTCTACCTGGCAACATGTCTGGTAGAAATTAGTATTGGGCAAAATGCATTATTAATGTTGCTAACAGTGCAAACAATGATAAAAAATGCTGACAGAGTTTAACAGTGTTTACCTAAAACTGCCACGATGCTGTCGGTCATGACGGTATTATCGGCGAACCCTAAAGAGCAGTGCACTGCGCTAACCAGTGGTGCACGCTCACATGCACGAACCATGCACGACACGCATGCACTGGGAGAAGCTCTGATAACAACACACACAGAGTGACAGCCCCTTCATTCTCTGCACAGGTACACATTACCCCATTTGCATGTAGCAAATAGTTGTTTGCTGCTATATTAACGTTCAGAATGTTGAATACAGCTCTTTTAAAATGGTGTAGGGAGTTCAGCTGAAGTCCATGATCTCCCACCAGTGACCTGGCATTTAACAGGTCAGACTGTAGAGGGCGCTGCAGTCAGCAGCTCCTCTCTAAGGGAATGTGACACAGAATTCCTTTTTCTGGGACAGACAGCCTCACGGGAAGCACCCCAGAGGAGTTACTGGGCATGAGTGACAATGCTGCTGTCTTTTTCGCAAAGAAGGGGCTATAATTACACCTAGTTTGTCCACAGTATGATCTGCCCTTTATCAAAGAAGGGAAACAAAGCTTTTCCTCTCAAGCCCCGAGGACTGCGTTCAAGCCAGCCTCCACTTCGAAAAACACAGTCAAGCCAGCCCGCACGTTGTTTTGCGGTACGCGTATGTACAAGGCATTACGGTAGTTGCGTGTAAGATCTGACTTCAAAATAAGAGCAGTTCCGGTGAGTTTCGGCTGACGTGAGAGAACATGTCACATTCATTCAATAAGTCTGTAAATCATAGATACATTTATTAATACATTAAAAACATAATAAAATAGATACATACATCAATGAAACTAAATGAATGAATGAAAAAGTATACATTTTATAAATGATAACTTTAACCTCTTGCTTACACAATAATAATTGTGTGGAAGTAATTTGATGTTTATTTGATTTACCTACGAAGAGACAAACTGTATTTTAAGGAAAAATACAATTCCAATTGTGTAAATACTTATATATTAATAAAGAATACATTTACACAGACCAGTATGACTTCTAAGTGACAGTACACTCCATCAAATTCAGAAACTTCAAGGTTACACGAAGTGACTAATTTCACTTGTGATTGACAGCTGACCACCTCAGAGAATATCAGGACATTCTGATGTAGCATTTCAAAATTAAAGCCCTTCAAAATCTCATTCATGAGGCAACTTCCTTCTAATTTCAGATTCGATTCAAAAGAAATGGTCTATAGTTACAAAATAATTTCACTACAGATTAATAGTACACCACCTCAGAGTCACTCATGGATAATCAGGACATTCTGATGTAGGATTTCCAAATGAAAGCCCTTCAAAATGTCATTCATGAGCTAACTTCAAATCACATTCCTGATTATCCCAGAGTGACACTTTGAGGTCGTGTACGATTCATCTAAATTGAAACTATTATGGAACAATAGACCATTTATTTTAAAAGTTAATCTGAAATCATAAGGAAGTTGGCTCATGCATGATATTTTGAAGGGCTTTCATTTTGAAATACTACATCAACATGTTCTGATTATCCATAATTGACACTCTGAGGGGTTTTACTATTAATCTGATGTGAAATTAGTTTTCAACTGTGGACAATTTCCTTTGTATTTTAATCTCAAATCTAAGACAAATTGGTCACTTAGTGTAACCTTGAAGTTTCTGAATTTGATGTAGTGTCGTCATTTTTAAGTCATATGCCTACTGTTCTGTGTAAATGTATTCTTTATTAATATATTTGAATAAACACAGTTGGAATTACATTTTTCCTTGAAATACAGTAATTATTGTTGAAAGTAATCATTTATAAAATGTATACTTTTTCATTCATTCATTTAGTTTCATTGATGTATGTATCTATTTATTTCTGTTTGAAATATATTAATTAATTTATCTGATTTACAGACTCATTGAATGAATGTGACATGTCCTATCACGTTCACCGGAACTTTGCTCTTATTTTGAAGTCATTTCTTACACGCTACTACCGTAAAGCCTTGTACATATGCGTACCGCAAAACAACGTGCGGGCTGGCTTGGCTGTGTTTTTCGAAGAGGAGGCTGGTTTGACCGCAGTCCCCGAGGGGGCTATGACAACCCCTATACCCCTAGTCCCGCCCACCCCCTCTGCCCTATCTCAGGCATTAACATGCAAAAAACAACATAAGTCACGGGAAACCAAATCATGCCAAAATAAGGAATCCACAAACAGTTTTGGGAATTAGAAGTGGATGATGCGTCGGGCCTGTGGAAGCGCGCTAACCTGTCGAAGGGGCTAAAGTTTGGAAATATTAAGGGATTAACAATGGATGGTTGTGTTTGTGGACAGGTTGTGAAAGTTTTGGCCAACAAAAGTAGCGCTTTCCTCTTTGCACGGATGCGGTTTCGGGAATCGACAACATGTAAGTTTTGATAACAGAGCAGCACTCACCTACTTTACTCACTGAACAGATTATCACTTGGTTCACCTCGTTATCAGTGCCAACAGTTACGTTTTAATAGAGTGATTGCTGTTGGGTATTCACGCCGTTAGTCTGCGTGGGGGAGAAATAGACTACACACTTCCCAAAGGTGCTTGGATCTGTAATACCCGTGGAGTTAAAAATGTGTGTGTGTGAAATCTAACAAAGAAAGACATGAACAATGGCAGCAAGAGAGAGGAAGAATGCGGCTGTGTATCGCAGCGTTTCTTTCAAAAAGTTGGGGTCCTGGAGCGCCAACAAGAGTGAAGACCAACAACACAAATCAGAGGATTCGGAGGCAGCTGGCGTCGCCCTTCCCCCGGAGCCCAGCAAAGCAGAACAGCTCTTGGCGACGCGTACCGGTAATGTCTGTGTGTCAAGAAAAGTTTCCAAAATCTCTGCCACCACCACCACCGCCTGCCTCGCGACCGCAGATCCAAAGAGGAACTCCTCTACTCCTATCTCCTCCATTTCTCCATCCATCCGACAGCTCACTGAGAAGTTTAGCAGCAGCAGCGGCTCCGCCGGGACGCACAGAGCCTCACCGGGAGACGGCGCAGCAGTGACGCCGGGGAGCAGCACTCTTCCCCGGGCCAGGGGCTCCACGAGAGACTGGTCGCCGTCTCGTAAATCTTTTCACGAGGACAGCGGCGGTGGATATTTCCAGCATAGTGATGCTACTGCTGCTGCTGCTGCTGCTGCAGAGTCACTGACAGACAACAAAGGGCAAAAGTTTCACTCCGAAACTGACTCCGTTTCAGGCTCGGACTCGGAGCAGAAAAGTGAGAGGCGGAATTTTAAACGTTTATCAACCGACAGCAACTCTGGTAAGAGAGATTATTCACATGTCAATGCATGTCCCTCTGATAATAGAAACACGTTGACTGCAGATGAGGAAGAGGATGCTACTCTTAGAGGGGTTCCCCCACCCTGTAAATCCCACAGAGGTTATGCCTTTACACACCACAGTGACTTTACTCCCCTGCACTCTGACAAGTGGCCCAGTGTCACCAAAATTAGACAAATTTTCGATGAGAGTCCAGGCACAAAGCACAAGACCGACTCTTCTGAGAATTTAAAAGCAGTCGGCAGAGGACATTTACAGGAGCTCAGCCCCAGTGACGGTGCTCTTCTCTCGGATAGAAGTGACAAACTCTCGCCTTGCAGCTCTGCTAACGAAGCCAGTATCCCGTCTCTGCATCGCAAATGCATAGTTGGAGCTCAAAGCAGCGAATGCAGCACTGTTAAAGATCATTTTTATCACGGTATGGACTTTTATTCCAAAACTGACCACCAGCAGTTCTCAAATGACGAGGAGGCAGACTTAGAGACACAAAGTTCTAATAACATCAAACTTTCTGACCTAAATACTTTTGAAAGCGGCAGCAGTGGCAGCCGTCATTGCACTGGGGGTAGTCCCTACCAGAGGATTAACCCATCTCCATACAGATCTCATAGTCCCACCACTGAGTCAGAGGCGGCCCACAAGACCCTCGGGACGGCAGGCCTGACATCTGACCTCGGCCCTGAACTTCAACCCCCTGCTACTTTGTCTTGGAGTCGATCGGAGAACTTGAACACCTCCTCCTGCTCCTCCTCTCTTCAGCGGCCGACAGTGAGGGAGAGAAGGGATAGACAGGGGGTCGGGCTGCCCAGGGATAGTTTACATTCCTCACATAGCTCCTCTAGAGCACCAGCCCCCACCCCCTCCTCTGCCCCAGGTCCAGATAAAGCCATTACCTCCTCCTCTACTGTACCTCCCTCCACGGAGGTAAGAGCCTCAGCAAGAGTTGTCGCTCCTCTCAGGTCCCGCTGGAGGTTTAGCTCTGGTGACGAAGAGGAGGAGCACACCAGGAGAAGAAGAGGAGGTGGAGGAGACGGTTGGAGTGTTACTTCTGGCCCAGCTCCTTCCATCTCCTACAGAGCAGGAGAAAGGGGCACCACTGAGCGAGGAGGTAGCTATTTATCCCGCAGTAAAAATTGCTGTTTGGGTGCTAAGGGCATTGGTAGGTCCTCAGGCAGTGAGGAGGACAGCCCTGGTTCTATAGGCCCCCACAGTCGAGAGGCAGTGCGCCGCCGCTCGCTGAGAAAGAAGAAGAAAGTCAGCGGAGCTGCTTTTGCAACAGGCCGTGATGATATTGATGATCGTGATGGCGAATCAGAAGACAGCGACAGTGACAAGGCCTTGACCATGGAGCGTTTAGAGAGGCAACACCAGCAAAACACAGGAGGAGAATTTGCGGGGACAGTATCTCGGAGCCACTCTGCAAGGGAACCCAGCAGTCACAGTAACAGAGCCAGGGTGCAGCAATGGGAGCGCATCTCCTCACCTGTGATATCCACGTCACTTCCTGGTGTATCACGAGTGTCAAAGGTCAATATTCCCCCTTTTGTTTCCAGTCCTGGGGGTTCTCTTTGCAGCAGTCGATACTCCAGCACTGAGACACTGAAGGAGGAGGACCAGGCTGGCTGTGCCAAACGTGCACCAAATGTGTTTTTTAACACGGGTGGAAAAGGAGGCAACGCTAGCAGAACTGCATCCTTGTCCATGCTGAGTAAAACATACCATGGGAATTTTACCATGTACCGCTCCCCAAGCTTTGGCCACGGGGATAACTTATCTCGTACGCCTGTGCGGATGCGCTCCAAGATTGTGCCTACAGTCACCCCCTTATCTAGTGTACTTGCCAGAGAAGGTGGGGCATCTGCAGGAGGTCGGGGTGGTGAGACTACGGCATTAAGCAGGACAAAAAGTGGGGATGGGGTGGATGATGATAACCAAATATCCATATCTAACCCTGATATCACCTCAGAAACTATGTCCCTCTTAAGCTTTCTGAAATCTGACCTGTCGGAGCTCAAAGTGCGGAAAACAAGTGCAGACAAATCCGGGGTCTTGGATGGGTCCCCGGTGTACAGGATTGGCTCACGGAATCAAGGCGGTAATCTGCTACCTTCTGGTCATCGGCCGTCACTGAAAGACCTAACTGCCACCCTGCGGCGTGCAAAATCCTTCACTTATTCAGACAAACCCACTACAGCAGTGAGGTGTTACTTGACAGGTGGCGCCACGAAGAGGAGCTCTTCTGAGCAGCAGCTTGATTTGGATGGAGAGGGTGATGGAGGGAGGGTGTCGGAGAGGGAAGTAGAAAGTGATGGCGGGGATTTTAGGGCTGGGAGACGACAAAGAATGAGGGATTATGGATTTGATGATGGTGATGAGGAAGGGATGCCAACTCCTTTGCAGGAGAGGTATGTGCAGGAAGCCAGGCAGGTCATTCGAGATATCTGCCAAATGAGTAATAGAGAAGATGATGATGTAGACGTAAGGAGAACTGACGATGATTTGGAAGATGATTGTTTCCAGGTCAAGAAAACTGATGAGGAAAAGGAGAAAGCAGGAGTGAGTGTCGAGGATCAGGCAAAAACGGATCAAGAGGCTGAGTTTAAGAACACAAAAGACAGGGATAAACATGAGAGGGAGAGAGAGAACAGGGAGAGGGAGAGGAGCGAGAGGGATGGACAAAGTATACAGTTGGAGAAGCTAAACAGCAGGGGCACAGAGTACAGGGAGAAGGCAAAGAGACAGAGCAGAGAGACGGAGCGAGCCTTACTGAAGGGCGACTCGGAGGAAAGCATGTTCTACGACCGCTCTGTGGATGAACTTTCGGGCCATGAGTCTAGTTTAACAGATGAAGGGATTGTAACAGAGCCAGAGACGGGCCCAAGTGACCCTTCTGAAAGGTCATTCCTGGGCTCAGCAGGGGTTAATTTGGGGTCACGAATTGCTAAGGATGTGCTAGGGCAGCCTGTCACCGTATGGAAGCAATCGGCTCTCCATCAGGCTGAGGGGTTTAAGCAGGAAAGACAAGAGATGACGGAGAACAGCGTGAATTGTACAAATCGTCTGAACGAAGTCAACGTACCTCCCTCCTTACCTCATCCTGTGCGCATGGCTGAGAGTGACAGTATCATCATGGAGCTGAGCAGCACTGCTGGTGTCAATAATATTAACACTGCCAGCGAGGAGATCAACACCAACAGCGCTGTGTCGCAGAGGTCTGCTGGCACCACAGGAGGAGGACTTGAAGCCCCTGCAACACCCAGTTCTATCCGACGAAGGCGCAAGTTCTCCCCTTCTGGTATTAACAACACAGGCTCTGATTCCAGTAACGGCAGTAACGCAGAGTCAACAATAGCAGCTGTTGGAAATGGAGAGTCCACAGTCTACCGCTCTCTCAGTGACCCCATGCCTCAGCGACACTGTTCTGTGACAGAAGAAGGTAATAACAACAAGTTTTCCTCTGTGGACAGCAACCTGTTAGGATCCCTATCTGTCAAAGGTGGAGGTGGTGCTCCAGATGCCTCCGCTGTGGCCACTTTGTCAGAATACAAGGGCAGTGTGGCCAGTGACTTGTCAGTTTACAGTGATGGCGGACTCCGAGATGATGCCGTTCACGACTACAGTGGGGTGATCAGGAGCATTGTAGCTGAGCCAGGTGCAATGGACCGACTGATGACCGATGACCATGGCAAAGCTCCCAAGAAGAAGTCGTTCAGTGACCCCAGTCGCCGTAGCGATGTCCCTTTACTTTCCCAGAATTACCCTCATCTCAAAGGTCAGACTGGCAGCACTGAGCCAATCAGTGAGCTGGATCAGCCTAGTCCGATTCCACCTTCCAGCAGTGAGCCAATCCTCAGTGAGAAGCGAGAGGAACTGTGGGAGCCAGAAGTGAAGCCTAAACACGCATCGCTGACGCAGCCAAATACAAAAAAAGTCAAAGCTCGTTCCCAGTCTGAATGCACCCATCACTCTGACAACCATGATGATTATGACGACGACGATGCAATAGACCAAGGTGAAGAAGAGACAGAGGTGCAGAAGTTTAACTTTAACCTCAAGCTAGCTGAGGTTCTGTCCCCTAGACTGGTTCGTCGGCCCACCAGAAAGCGTCCAAATAGGCTAGCTCAATTTTTCCCTCATGAGGACCCATTTGAGCCCTCAGAACTGGGTTCAGAGGAGCAGGAGGACCACGGCAACCAAACCAACCTCACCCCTCCCCTTCCCCCGCTGCAACCCAAACCCAAAACAAGATCCAAGCATGTCCGACATGCCAGCGAACCTACCATCTTCCTCCCCATCTCCCCACCTCCACAACTCCAGCCATTGAAGGAAGTGGACTCCCTCTCAGTCCCACCCACTGCAGAGCCTCAGACCTCAAGTAAACCTCCAGGAGACCAAGCCCCATCTCTGGAGGCTGTGACCCAGAAATATATTCTGGAACTGAGCAATGCTGAGGGCCCAGGACCTCCTCCAGCAGCCAGGGATGGAGCAGAAGGTTCAGTGTTGGCTTCGGAGGGGCCCAGCGAGACCAGCACCAGTGGAATTACAGAAGCTGGACCACAGAAGAAGAGCACAGAGGACACTGCATCCACAGCTACCCCACAGAGGACCAAGCCCAGAGTGGTGAGTCCACTTAAAACCATTTCTTATGCTTTGTGTGTTTGTGTGTGCGTGTGTGTGCAAGTGCAAAGCTGGCATGTTCAATGCTCCCTTGCTGCATGGTGTCTTTGAGTTCTGATGATTTCAATTTGTATTTGACCGAAAGAAAGAGAGGGTTTAAGTGATTTGTTGTCTGCTTTTTTCAAATGTCTCAAATATGGTGGGAAAACTGGATTTTTATTTTAATAACGGAAGATAAATGGGTTTTGAGGTGATAAATGTTGTCCTGTATGGTTTGCTTGTTCTTGTGGTTTCACCCAAAAGTGCACTTGTGCTTTCTATGAAGTGATGTGAATCAGGACCCATATGGTAAATTTGAGAGTGAATTTAGGAGCAGTACGGTACTACAATACAGCAGCCATTACAGGCTGAACAGTGTTTAACAAACATCAGAGGATGTTATTAGTTTGATTAAACAAATCTCAGACAAAGGGCATTAAGGAGCGCACCAGGGCCTGCTGCGTGTGCGTCTGTTTTCATTTATTTGTTTCATCCAATATCGATTGTATCTGTGCCAGAATCGTGGAGTCATAGAGAGGGAATATAATAAACAGTTCACCCAAACACAGTGTGTGTGTGTGTGGATGTGTGTTTGATGCTGCATTTACTCAGTAGTGTCTAACCATTGGCCGACTTCTGGCTTGTTATATCATAGCAATGCAGGTTAACTGATTGGCCTTTGACCAAAAATCAATGTAATGATGATTTATACTGCCAATAATTAACTGTCAATAAACCACCACGAGGTAGAATACGAACTATATGATAAACGTACAATGTGCTAGAAACTTACCTCAACGAATGTAAGAACCTAAATACTGATGAATGCACACGCTCTTATTTTGTAAGGTTTGTTAACTGCGGCTGGTTTGGAGGTTTGGCTTGTGTAACAGTGCATTGTGAGAATTAGATGTGTGCGTCTGTGTGCTTCAATGTCTGTGTTATTCATTGAACACGCACACATCACCTCTCCTGGGGGTCTTTGCCTAAAGTCCAAGTTTACTATTCAGTCATGGGTGTGATTCTGAATCGGTGTTGAGAAAGTAAAAACATCACGGGGCTTACCATCCTGAGCTCAGGACAGAACACATTGATATTGATTCATAGTATTTCCATCTATTGCCCTGGTATTTATTAGTTTTTGATTGTTTAATCCTTTGGCCCGCTGTCCTTCCTTGTTGCCGTAGAGACACGAGCAGTATCTGGCGAGTGACTTCACCAGGCAGGAAATGGGTTTAGCGAAATGGGAAGTTGTCGTGGTTACTGAAGTGTTTGAAGATGTCCAGAATTACCGGCCAGCGTGTGTCTGTGTATTATAAACTGGTTGTGTGCGTGTGTGTGTGTGTGTGTGTGTCGTTTGCCTGGAATATATCAATGGCTTGTTTAAACGCTTGGAGCTCGGAGTTTTGCCAACACGCTGTGTTTAGAGCACTGCCCTGCAGCTCTGGTGTGAGTGAGAGAGTGTGATTTGGACTGAATGTAATAACAACTGTGCCAAGCTAAAGTGGAGCACAGACAAGTTATGAGAAAGAAAGAAGGTGAGAGAGGGAGAGCTTTTTCCTTTTCTGGAGTCTGGAGTGTGGCTTGTTTCACCCTCAGCACAGTGCACACATTGTGACATCAAAATCTGTCATATGCCCTTTTCACTTTTTCTCTTTAGTTCCAGATGTTTGGTCAACATCTAAGGTCCAAGTCCAAAAATACTATACGTATCTAGCATTTTCAGCTCATGCCCCATCTCCATGTGTCTTAATTCTCCAGCATCCGTCCTCCATGTTATCTTATTCTGCTCTTTGCTGTCCTTCTTGTGTCTCTGGAACATTGAAGTGAAGTCATAAAGTTTGTCTTGGTGTGAGGCACGCTGCTGTGCCAAATGTTAGGTAGAGAGAGAGAGACAGAGACAATAAAAGAGAGCTGAAAGAAAACGCTTGCTGGCTAAAAACAAAAAAAGGTTACAGGATCAAAATAGAACTGAGAGAGAGCTGAAGAATGAAACGGTGGGTGAAGGAGGGGGAGTGAGAGAGTGAGAGGTAATGGGAGACGACGGTAGAAAAGGCTGGTTTTTAGTTGAAACAGAGGTGGGTCATATGTACAAAATCAATGTCTCATTAGCCATCTTGACATTTTTGGACTTACTAAAGTATTAAAAACCATAAATGTTTTTTACGCTATTTTGCTTTATTAGAACACAATCCAATGACTTTGTATGTTCTGCTCCCAACTGTTTGGTTTCTCACCCTGGGACAGATTTTGGAAAAAATATGAATAACATTAATTTAGACGTGAAAACTCTGATTCAAGTCATCTACATATGAGAATGTTGTTAAAAAAATCTTTTCGTCCTCTGTTTTGTCCACCAAATATGTTAAATAGGTAACCACAGTTTGTCCAACAGTGTCTGCTTTATGAATTATTTTTCACCTTGAATGTGTGTGTTGTGTGTGTTTCTGCTTCTGCTTGTGTAGTTTTCACTTTAACAGCTACCAGCAGGATTGTGGCCCATCTTTACTTCTCCTCTTGTTGCATAACAGCTACTTCCAAAAAGAGCTGAGGACTCCCAAGCATGTTTGTGTGTCATGCATTAGTGACCACATTTAAATATCGTATCATTTAAGTTTCAGGTGTGAAAACAATACTTTTTTGGCAATTTAGGGTCGGAATGTAAAATGTTTTTTTTTTTCTCAAGAACTCTGCTCTTAACAAAAGATTTTTGCATATCCTTGAAATGAACATTTCTTTCTTTCTTAAAAAAATGGGAGAAAAGACAACGAGAAACCGAAAGCCAGAGAGAGAGGAAGGAAACGGACGGGTTGGTTTGTGCTCAGTTCTGCATGGATTAGGTCTGAAAGCACAGTGTTTATAGCTTCAGATTTATGACTGACTTTGTTTTATCAGGCCACCCACATGGAATCAGATCATTTCTCCCTGCCCGGTCCTTTTCCCTTCACTCCCGTTATGATCCCCACTCCTCTCCAGATGTCGTTGTGCACGAGAGGAGCAGTAAAGGTAGAAATACTGAAGCAGTGAGAGTTGATTTGCTCTTGGCTTACAGTTTGAAATACTTACTGAGATAATTCCTTACATCACTGATTAAATGTCACTGATGGCAAAATACTTGTTTAACAAAATCATGCTGTTGTCGGGCATGTGCAGAAAACGAATAGGCTCAATATTATAATTCAGAAAGTAATCAAAAGAAGTTTTTACTTGTACAGGAGGAATTCAAATTTCTTAATGATGTCATCCCTCTCAAATAGAATACAATGTATTTCAGGGCTGCTAATGGACCTCTGTTCTGTAGTCAAAATGCATCATCAAACTGTCTTTATTTTGTGATCAATGGATGGGTAGGAGCTCATCCAATAGCGTTCTCCTTTGAACGCAGACTTAAAAGTAAAGTTAAAGGACACATTGCATGGACACACACACAGAGAGGATACAGTGTGGGTGTTCGGGGGTTCTTTTCTAACATGCGAAAAGTCATCTCCGGTTTAGTGACGTCCAAAGAAGTGAAGGATGCTGAGCGAGGTAAAGGTGAAGGTGGGATGAAAGGATGAGGCTGTGGTTTGTTCTGGTTGAAGGTCCCCATGACTAAGTGGTTGAAAAGGAAGCGCTGGGATGAATCAGAAGATCAAATGGCCACACTGGAGATATCCGTGGCTTCAATGACACACAGGCAGCCTCTGATTGTAGACATTTTGAGTTCACGTCCACCAGTGGAGGTAAAAACTGTGTTTTTTTTGAAAATGTGAGGACATGGAGATCTTACTGGTTGAGTGGATTGAACAAGCATTTGTCATTTTATGTTCTTATTATGGTCCTTAGAGACGAGAGAACTTTGGAGAGAGAGAACGTCTCCGACCTCCAGCCATCTTGTCCTCGACTCGCACGCAAAATATTTAGCCCGTCTCTCTGGCTCTCACACACACAATATTGCTTTTGGGGCAGGCACAACACAAATGTTTTGTGTTCCTCTGAGTAAGAGTGAGTGATTTAATAATAGACTCATTTGGTTTGATGGGAGGGGGGCATTTTGATAGATAGCTGGAACCAAGTGTGTGTGTGTGTGTGTGTGTGTGTGTTTGTGGTTCACATTTGTGCAGCTCGTGGAAATCAAATGCTCCCTGCTGAGAAAGAGTCCAGTATATATTGTTTCTTGTAAAACACTTTTCACTCTCAGCTGCTCCATCTGCTTAGCTTAGCATAAAGACTGGAAACAGGGGGGGGGGGAATCCACCTCCCAGCACTAACTGGGACTAACTTCATCTAACTAATTAACACATTATGTGTTGTTTTAGTTTAATCGTTCCAAAAACCATAAACTAACAGATTATCCCTTTTTCAGTCTTCGTGCTAAGCTAAGCTAATCAGCTGCCGGCTCCAGCTAAAGTACACAGCATACTGATATGAACGGTATCTATCTTCTCATCTAACTCTCAGCAAGAAAGCAAATGTAGCATATTTCTCAAAATGTGGAACTATTCCTGTTTATTCATAAAGTCTACACTTTGAATTCAAGAATGCAGACCATATTTATCTTGTATTAGCAATATGAATGGAGGTAATTTAGGTTCGGCTGTCTGAACAAGTTTGAAAATGTGTGTATATAATTATTTTATTTAATTTTTTTAATTGTTTGTGAGCGTTTGCAAAACTCAACTGACATGGAGTGTCACTGCAAACAAGTCACATGCGACTCCATCTGGTTCCTCACAGTTGGAAAACAACTGTGTGGGAAAGCTGTTCTGGATGTCCTTGCCCTTGGTTGGTGACAGTTGCAGTGCTTTGAAAATCTTTAACGTTCCCTTTTAAGGATAGCGTAGCTCGCCAGTGGAACGGCATGGCAGTTAAAAGCTGTGAGGAGTGGGTTCCTCTTCAACCATCTTTGCCTCTTTGTTATCCTCATCGCTTGTCCCAGGCGCTGCCCTCCAGACTGGCTCTCTCCAACTCTCTCGGTCTGTGTGGATCCACCCAGTGTAATTACAGAGCAGTTTGCTTATGTAAGGAAAGCCTCTTCTGAAACAGCACGTTCTAGCACAGCTGCTATTTCAGCTCTTTTTTTTGTGCACAGGCAGATTTCTACATACTAAAACGTGCGTGTGACATAAATAATGTATGATGAATAATGGTTTCACGTGGTTTTTACACTTCTTTGAGAATGGGGTCCTCTGTTGAAGACCGTGTGTGTGTGTGTGTGTGTGTGTGCAGCATTGTATATCTTTGGCAGGGTTCCCCTCAGTCATGCGAGTCTTTCTTGTATGTCCGGGCCATACATCTGCAGTCCACGTGGCCACATAGATGTCTAATGCGAGAGTTTCATTGATGATTCACCGAATGCAAGGCTGCACCGTTGGCTGCCACGTTCTAAGTGGAATCACCTCAGGTTTAAATTACAGCTGGTGCTAATTGGTTTCTTCAACAAAAGAAAAGCTTCTGTTAAAATGCCGCAAAATACTTAACGTGCCACAGAAAACCCATTACTGATATATAGAAGAAGTCGGGGGATAACAACTCACAGATTGGGTCTATTAGATTTTCCTGTCTGCATTTAATTTAATAGTCTGGTGAGCACCATACTTATTATGTTGCTGCAAGGTAAAGAGAGAAGCTAGAAATAGCAATTAACTGCATTAGTGTCATCCTACACCACCCTAACAAGCTAGTTGCTAGCTGTTAGCCGGTGAAGGATGTCTAGCTGTGCAAAAATGCTTATCGCTCCACCATGACTTTGTGGACCATGAAAGATCCATTTCCGGTTGTAAACAGCAACTTTTACTTTTTACCACTAAGTCCAGTTAAAATGAACGACAACTTGCGTTATCGCAGCTCACTTTATGACCAGTTAGCTGGTTACTGTGTGACGTACTCTGCTGTGTGTATTGTCGATCAGTCAGGGCATACTAGATATCCAAAGCTGTTGGTTCTTTCGACAACCAAAGAAAAATTGTTTATCAAATAGTATTCGTCAGATGCCTTAACTTTGTCATGGCCACGCTCAAAAAGCAGTGCACAGCCTAAAGTCACATTGTTATTCATGTGTGTGGTTTTGTGTATGCGCATATCTCTCCGCGACAGATTGTCATGGACGTGCTGCGTGCGTCTCTCCCGGTCACTCACACAATGGTACAACTGTGCCACCAGTGCAACGTGTAGCATAGTTTACAGCGTGGTCGGGCACACGCACTTGTATACAGGGTTTAGGTCTCGGCCTATCTGTGGGTTGACTCGGCCGCTGAGTCCTGTTCTCTCACTTGTCTTTTGTCGTCCAGAGAAACATGACAGTAGAAACACTCGGCTTCTTCCTCCCTTCTCTGTTTCTGTCCTCGTCTTCCTCTCACCCTCTCCTTCATCTGTCTTATGGCATCAGTCCGCCGATTTGGATCATGCTCTAGCTGCCAGTTGAGAAAGTCTCGTCAGAATGGGAATGGGAGAAGCTGGAAGTGTCGGAGCGTTGCTCCCGAGTGGCTGCTGGGATCCCGGATTAAGGCGCAGGGAGAGGAGGACCATTGGAAAAGAGAGACTGGAGCAGATAAGGACAAAGCAGCCTCACAGGCAGGTGGTGTTGGTCCTCTGTGTGTTGGATGCAGTTTAAGTCACGTTGGTGAAATTATTTCAGCAAACCCTGGGTTGCCTTAATTTAGATTTTAACTTTAAGAATTAACCATATCAGTGATATTTTTAAAGTACAAAAACGCAACTTTAATTGAATGTGTGTGTATGGTGAGTGTGTGCTGAATCAGAGGTTAGAGATGCACCTTTTAATGTTTAGCTCTGCTGCCATCATGTTAGCTTGACAGTGACATCATCCCTACCGTGTGGATTTCATCACGACGCACCTCCATGGTGTCATTACATCATCCACAGTACATAGATGACTGTAGGGCTCTGTCAAGTTGACATACCCCTCATGTTCAGATTGTGTTTTTGCTGTCTGAATTTAGTCTCATGAGTTTCCAGTTTTTAAAACTGTTCTCAGGATAAGCAGAGGAGAAAATGAAACGAATCAATGCCGCAATACATTTGTCAAAAGCAAAGGTGGAATAGATTTTATTCTTGGTTTGACTCCTTCACCAAATTAGATGTCAAATGAGACATTTGACACTAAAAACAAAACCAAATGTACTGTTTACTTTGTTCTTATAGACTGTTTGTGTCTGGTGCGCCACAGAAAGTGGTGCGTTGCATATTCCCAGCAGCAGTAAATTGGCCGACTTTAGTGTGAAAGAATTGCAGTATTATCAGCAGCCGCCACCATGTCTGAACTCAATAAGATATGCGCAGAACTTTACAGGTACACCTCCAGGAAAATCTTAATGTGTGTGTTTATGTCGGGGAAATAGATGCTTGAGTTCAAAGTAATGCGAGGCATACTTTAATCACTGTACAGGCGTTTTGTGGCATGACTCGTCAGAATATTTGTACTCCCAACTACACCTCACCTGCAGTTTATTGGTGAGCAACACTGCATAGTATACTTTTCCCAGGACACCTTTTGCATATTTACAGTTTATCTCCGCTGCCAAAAATGGCGTCCTCTTTTCTTCTCGTCAATCCCACAGTTTGTAAAATACTCTATCTTGGAACAGTGCTGGGGAGTGTTGCGATCTCCACATGGCACCACGTTGGCATTGAATAGTTTTTGTATTTACGAGTTGTCAACACGCGGACTATATTTAGGCTTTGTTTTTAAATTCCAAAAAGTCCAAACGAGTGACCCGTTTCCCTCCCCTGCCCCTCTCACGGGTGACAAGCTTGATCACTCTGGCCGCTGCCGACCTTTGTACTGAAGTAAAACATTTTCTCTCAACTTGATGAGTTTTGACAAAACTGTGAGTCAGCCTGAAAATATGTTGACCTTACCCCAACCGAGAAAATGTGTGTGTGTGTGTTATTGTGAATTCATCACTCCCCTATATGTGCTTTGGTTTGCTAACAGAAAGATTTAAGTGTTCGAGCCCAGTTTTTGGACAAGCTCATACAAACAGAACTATCAGCGTCAATGTCGGACTAAGTTAATGGTTCCCAACATTTTTGGCCTTTGAGCCTTTAAACACTGTGAAATGAACCCTTCTTGGATTATTTTATTTGAAAACAGAATTTCACAATTGTGCAAACAAAAATGTATGAATATGTTTGAGTGTGTGTGTGTGTGTGTGTGTGTGTGTGTGTGTGAGAACTAAACTTGGTTTCAGTGACTGTGAGAAAATGTGTGATAAGAAGCCGTTACAATGTCACACATATCAGTTCCCCATGTTCTCTCTGCTAATGCTGTGTATTGTTTGCATGTGGCAAAGAGCAAAAGTCCCCCTGAGTTGCTCAGGGTGTGTTTGAAAGTGTTTCTCTAATAGAGGTTTTCAAACCTCCACAAACATAATTAGGTACACGGTTGGTTTAAGAGGTGCATTGGATTGTTGATTACACTTAGTTTTTTGCACAGATTTTACAGATTGTTGTAGAATCTGGTTGGTTTTTAAAAGTGCTGGCAGGCGGATTTTGTTACCAGTCTATCCTTTTCCCCTTGCTTACAATCTTTATGCTAAGCTAAGCTAACTGGCTGCTGGATGTAGCCTGCAGATTTTAGATCGAACTCTCGGCAACAGAGAGAATAAAAAGTGTATGACTGTGAATTCCAAAAATGATAAATCCACTACACAAATTACTTTTCTAAAATCTTCTTTCAGAGTTTCACCTCTTCAGGCCACTAACTGTTAAAATCGGTTGGACTGCTCACAACAATAGACGTATACAATCTGTGACGCAGGGTCAAGTTTAGACGTGGCGCCAGGAGAGCCACTGCTGTAAGAAGCGATCACCCTGGCTCATTACCAGATTATTCAGAAGCATTACGGATGCACTAATGCCCTTAGTTTGGAATTTGATCCACAACTAATCAATCCTGCGAGTTTGTCCCTCAGTCACCATGACTGATCGCATCTTCAATGTGTGTCGGGACTTTTTTGGCATTTTGGCATGAAAACTGCTGTTGATTTGAACTACTTGAACCAGAACCAACAGTATTAAAACATTTCCGGTTACACCATCCGCAGTCACTGTTTATGTAACTGATCTTGGTCGGAGTGTAAATGTCTATGTTTTTTTTGTGTGTGTGTGTGTGTGTGTGTGTGCTGACATGCTGTCCCTCAGCTGTCTCTTGCCAAATATAACAGCAGTAATCATTATGGCAATAATGATGGTTGATGATGATGACTGCCATTTATCTTGAGATTGGAGGTGTCTGTGTCTGTGTGTGTGTGTCCGAAGGTTTGAAGGGCTCACACAGAGCTCCCATCACCCAATGACAGCTCTGGGTTTTGTGGGTAATCGGGCCTGTCTTTCCTAAAACAATGTAGTCTTTCTTCACTCCTCAATAGGCTTCTTATTTTCAACCAGGCCTCGACTTTTTCCCCCTTCAAACATTTCATTCACCAGTTGGCCGTTTAAAAGGGGCTTCAGAGATACAACTCATAACTCCGGTGAAGCCATTTTAGCAACTAAATGTCTTGCGTGTTTTTCATCATCTGATTGCCTCTTCTGATCGGCCTTTCTAGAGTCCACCGGTCAAACTAGTTAAAAACCAAATATTGGCCAATAGCAATCAGAGCACCCTTATTATTTAGTGGAAGTTCATCATTTCAGCGCAGCTACAACTCTCACTGAGAAGTTACAAGGTTGTGAATGAAGGCTGAGCAGACAAAAACAGCCACGATAAGAAGATGCCATGTTCCTAAAAATAGTTCACAATCTTTTTCGAGGCTTGAAGAGAGTAGTGCATCCTTGTAGTCATCGTTTTGATTTCAAAATGTGTTTTAATCACATTAATGACATATCTTATCATATTATCTGAATACAACACGTTTACATCATTTGAGCCAGTGTTTACAATTCAAACAGGCCTCTCTTTAGCCTGATGAAGAAGCTGATTGCCAGTTTGCTTGACTTCACGACTTAATCTGTGTGCAAGCGTTTGGAATATAGTTCTGTAAAGAAGATAGACAAACATGTTTCTGTGAACTTACTCTGCAGTGGTGGTTGTTAGGAGCATTTACATTTGTCCTGTCAGACATCAACATATGGAGATTTAAGAACTGGTATCTCTGTAAGTTGTCTTACGACAACCTGCACTACTGTGTTCATCTCCCCCACGTCAACTTCCTGCTGATATATTTTTGGCGCTCTTGCCCTGGCTCCGTTTGAGGAGACGACATCCTCGTTCTTAAACTGGCCTACAAATCTCTTGATTGGCTTGCTTGTTTCTCCACCTGCTGTGTTACAGTTGGAAACCTCTTGTCTGTTGAAGATACCTGATTGCTTCAGACACTGATGTACTGCAGTTGCGGTATCTGTCATGATAGCGTTGATGTTAATGTGAAAGAAAAGGCTGTTGCAGCAGCATAATTATATTTTGCCGTTTGAAACCCAGCCTGTGATCTGTGTCACTGTCTGCTTTGTAATAAGGCAAAACTGCCATCACGATAATAGATGGCTTCATCTTCATACAGACTTGAATAACCTATTCTTTATATTTTAAAAACATGCGGTATTTGCTTTTAATTTGAAAAATGTGTGCAGAGGTGAAAACAACATGGATCCTGCCTTTTAAGGAACTGTTTCCTCTGTTATCCTTCTTGCAGGAACCATAATTGTCTTCATTGAGAGGGCAGGGCAGGAAGTGGGTTTGGGGGAGGCATTTTTTCACACACTCACACTCACACACACACACACACACACACACACACACACATACATATATACATATTTCCGTCCTGCATCTCCCTTCATGTGTTTGTCAGAGCAGAAAGACAGTGGGAGCTCCGCTGCTTTGAAAGACCAGTATACCATTGTATATAGAATAGACAGTGATGGAGCTGTGGACTCTTTTTTTTTTTGGGCTTGAAAAAAAGATGATGGTCACCCCTATGTGTATTCTTTTTCTCCCATGGCAACCTTGTGTGTGTATGTTGCCGTAGGAATGTGGTGACCTCAGAGGGGCTAGTGTTTCTGTTTGAGAGAAGGAGGGAAAAATGTCGGCACAATAAAACAAGTTTTCATCTCTTCCCCACCTTTCTGTTCACCTCATCAGTCCGTCTGCTGTCATATGTTCAGCCCCCAACTTTTCTCACTGAGATCATTGTTTCTACGTCAGTCTCTCTCTCTCTCTGTCCGTCTTTCTCTTTCTGTCTCCCTCACCTCTCTCACTCTATTTTTATCCCCTCTCCCACTGAGCTCACATCTGGATCTTATTGACGGAGTGAACAGCCCTTCAGCCAACAAAGACTCCCTGGACACGGCAGACCCAAATATAAACTCTTGACCAAAAAAAGATTTCACCAAACCATGCACGTATTTACACACAGTGAATCATAGCGCCCCACATTTCAGGTAATTTGATAAAGTAATGTGAATAATGCAGATTTTAACATAAATGATGGGATTTGTTTTTTTTATAACATCATCTGAGGTTTCCCAGTTGTTTAAAATGGACATTACATGTTGACCAGCTACACTGTAAAGCGGTTATTTTTCATTTTAGAGCAGGTTATATCTTGAAACGTAATGCTCTCTTGATTTCTTATTCTGATAAAAAATATTTCCCCTCAACCTTTTCAAATGTTTCCTAAGCAGAGCTTATAATGTGGTTGCTTTCTGATGGATGTCTGGAGAATGTCCACTCTCTTTTACTATTTGTTCACCGAACGTAAACTATCCAATATGAATCCAATATTGAAGCCTAAGCCCTGCGTCTTTGGGTTTAGAGAGTCCGGCCTTCATATTTTGGGGGGGGGGGGGGGGGGGTATTTTGAATGAAGATCATGTGCATTGTAAGGCTATGTAGCTGTGGATATTGTGACTTACAATTTTGCCGTTTTTCTCCAGAATGTTTGAGCTACAATGAGTTGTGCACGGTTAAGAGTCACCGACTGTGTTAATGCAAAGCTTCAGATTGTCTTTTCAGCTTAAACATTTTTCTCTGAGCCTCTTAACTCCGACATTCTAGTCAGTCTCAACTCAGCATTTATGTCAGATTATGAATTAAAGCTACACTTGAAAGTTTTTGTGTGTGATGTTTTGCCAGTATGATTGTAAAGCGCAGTTATTTATACTATGGCTGCATAAACTACAGGTGTCAGGTCCCAAAACAAACACAAAAGACTTGTATTTCAAAGTTACTGCAGGAGTGAAAATGCAAAATGCTGCTATCTTTTGCTGCAAGACACATTGCTAAGTGACCGGGATGGCAAACATGGACACGCTGTGCACAAAGCACACCATCGCTCTGACAACCACCTCAGGCCCCGATCCCTGAAAAACTCTCCTAATTGCAGTTGGAGGTGAGCACCCTCCAGGGCCGACACCGGACCGTTTGACCTCTCATCCTGCAACTCTGTGACAGCTAAATGCTACAAGCATTAACCCAACTGAGAGTTACCAGCTAGACCGTGTCGTATCTTCCTAATGACAGGGTGTAGTCCGGGTGGAAAAAAAAAAGAAAGTTTCTTAAACTCAGGAGGGGGAGAGCTCTGTCCGACCGGCTGACTTTTTGGGCGTCACGTTGACTCTTTCACAGTGTGGTGAGAGTCCGTGTGAGACGGGCAACATGAGTGAGAGAAATCCCAGATCAGGCTTGAGGCCCAATTTGATACTTACGATGAATGACAGTGACCGAAGAGGCTCAGTGTGAATCATGTCACGCTCTCTGTCTCTTTCGCATCTGAGATCATTGTAGCTACATTCTGCATTTAGGGCCAAAACATAGAGATATGGGCTTGTGTTTTCCACAGTAACTATCGTGAACGGAGAGCTTGTGTTTGGGTTGGATGTGTGTGCTCTATTAATAGGACGAGGAATGGCACAGGCCTGGGAATGTTGTCGTCTCTGGAAAAACAAACTTTTCTTTCCCCCTCTGTCCCTCTTTCTTTCTCTGCCTCTCTAAGTGAGACAGGACTGACATGATGGGGAGGGCAAGAAAAATGACAAGATAAGGGGAGGAGGGAGGAATACGGCACGAGAGAAGATGAGAGATGGGAAGGGTTGGTATTTTCCAAGCGGAAAAGAGAATTGTCGTCGTTGAATTTAGCTGCAACCATTTTTGTTGTCGACCTGGTTTTGAGCACACGGACAAACAACACAGTTTGATTTGGAAGACTGATTGACTTGACATGTGGCGAATAGTCTTGACTGAGACTTCGCTGTGATAGGAGTGAAACTGAACTTTGCTGCAAAACCAGACAGCCCCTGCACCTCGTCTTCTCAGCCATCTCCGGGGTTCATATTTCTCTTTTTCTTGCTTTTTGCTCAAATTAAAATTGCACAAAGTAACGCTGCCTTCCACTGTTTCTTTTTTTTTTTGTTGACCTTATTTGACTGTGTCGGCATCTTGGTTGAATAGAACTTGAATTGGTTTCCATGTTTACATTGAACCATGCTATGTGATCATTGAGGTCATGAGTTTTAGCTGTGTTAGAAGGACGAATGCAACTGTTATTGATCCATTATGTATCGCAAGTTAACAAAATATACAGGATTAATAAAAGTGCTCAGTCTCTACCCAACTGTCAACTATTTTTGGACCTGGCTGTTTCTGGTCTGTACTGATATATGTGTATTTACACAGCACAGACCTCCTTGTACAGTATGTGTGGATGGATGCATTGTGTATGTTTGTGTCTGATGTGAGTGTGTGTGTGTGTGTGTGTGTGTGTGTTCGTGTGTTCGTGCAGACATGCTACCTTGATTCCTGCATTCCTGTCATTTGGGCTCAGGCCAGAGCATTCTGGGAAGCAGACTGCTGCAACGAGGAGGGAGGGAAAGATGAAAAAAAAGAGGAAAAGAAAGTTGGAGAGGATTCTGACTTCTTCTGATTCCTTCCATTCTGAGGAAGAGATCCCAGGGGTTATTTTGGTTCCCTTTGAGGAGCCGTAGCCAAAAACAAGCTCATTGTGATGTAATCTCTTGTCTTTTTTTCTTTCTTCTTCATTTCTCCTCTCCCTTCCTCCTCTCCCTTTTCACAAAATGTGTTTTTTTTCTTCAATGCCCAGAAATGGTTCATCGTTTGTCAACCAGGGGACCGAGAATACAAACCAAGAGCTCTGTTGAGTTTCTCTTCATGAACTGAACAATATCTCCCACATTAGTCAGTTCCTGGCAACTTGCATTAAACAACATTGGAAGTACTTTATTGAAGTGTGTTTTGAATTCCGTAGATATTTCCATAAGTGCCATAGAGTGGAGGATTGGGTGTGGATTTTTTTGGAACGCGGTAAAAGTCTGTGTCAAAGAAAGCAACCGTAAGTTTGAGTTTAGGCAGTGTGCGCTCACTGATCTAATCGCTCCCTCTGAGAGCAACTCTGGGACCGAGCCCGTATCTCTCTCTCTCTCTCTCTCTCTCTCACACACACACACACACACACACACACACACACACACACACACACACACACACACGCGCGCAACACTGCCATATAAGGAGAGAGTGAGAGGGAATCAGGCTGGGTTGAATCAGGGGGTCTCTTTTCTTCTCTCCTTTTTTTCCCATTTTCTCTGGCTATCCTGAAGTTCAATGGCAGCTCTCTTTCGTGTTCATGCTATCATCTTCCGTTTTAGTTTGCGCTCTCAAGCCCCCCCCCCCCCATAATCTCCGAAACTGTTTCTCTCTTCCTCTCAGCAGACGTTGCACACCCAGTTTTTGGAAAGGGCCCTCTGTAACATTTTAAGCATTTTCCTCCCTCGCCGGCTTTACTCACGAGTACACATTAACTAAATGTCCCACTGCTCGCCAGCCCCTGTTCAAATACAAATACAGACATTAGCCCAGTCCAAACACATGGTTCACAGGAGTGTAAGGTCATTAGGAAATAAGTCTGTTTTAATCTAGAGCGCAAGCAAACAAAGCAGCACTGCCTCTCCAAATCATTCAATGTGACAAATGCAGTTATTTTCTGCGTGGCTCTTTGTTCTCACTCCGATGTTATTGCTCTTTTTCAGAAAGTTCAATGCGACGCTGTTGGTGAATATTTTGACAAAGCAGTGGTTAATGTGTACTGTAAAGATGACCGAGAGCACCCCCTGTGGCTTCTGTGTTTTGTGTGTGTGTGTGTGCAGATGTAGTGGAATGTGAGCAGTTCTAAACGATCCTGGGAGTATCCGGTTGTGTGTCTGTAGTGGAGATAAAGACGATGTTTACCTTTTTTTTTAGTTCTGTCCCACTGGGAGCACGACTCATGGGAGGGTGGTCCTCAATCGGGTCTTCTTCTTGATGCATGGATGACGAGCGCGGAGGAGCTCTTGTGTGTTTGACATCACCCTTTTCAGCACATATCATGATGCAAGCTTATGCGCTCGTTGAACGTGTGACATTTGACATTGTCGCAATGCAAAAACGAGCGAGACGGGACGTGATTATTCTGACATTGACACCTTCTTGGCTTGTGTTTACCTAAAATCAGCTCTTAAGCTATCTGTAGCGCTTGGTCAGCTGACCAGCCTCTCTTGGTCGGTTGGTCTCTTGAATGGCTTATTCATAACAATATACTTTTATTTTTTTTAAAACAGACATTTTAACACTCAGTCACAGTAGGAAAAGCATTGAGCTTAAGCTTTATAAGCTACATCTGCTTTGGCGAAGAGACTCTGATGACAAGAGTTCCATGTTTTTATCTATTTCTGGCCTGCCTGTTATGTGTTAACGTGGTTCAGTTATCCAGTCAGACCTCCATGAAGATGCCAGATGTTGTTGCGAGGACTTTGGTGATGCAGCTCTGCAGGGTAAATGTTTTTTGTGTGTGTAGGTGTTGATCAGGAGGTGCCCTGTACTGCTTTTTTTTTTTCTTTTTTTTTTCTCATTCATTCTTTCTCTTCCATTCAGATGTTTCTGTGGCAACCAGTGTTACACAGCAACTGTCCGCCCAATAACAGTCTGGTATCTCTGCTTTTCTATCGCTCTCTCTTCCCGCGACTTACCTGCCTTCCTGAAACTGAAAGAGTCTCAAAAGAGGTGCTCAGCAGCTCTGTCATTAGGATACTGATCCTTAAGGCCCTTTTTAGAGGGTAAAGTGACAACTGCAGCAGCTAATCATGCATATGTATCTCAAAGCAAAGGGGTGCAGCAGCAACAGAAGAAGTGGAAGTTGGTGCTGCTTCACGTGTAGGCGGTGACTGCCTCCCCCTCCCTGCTGCCTCTGCCTGTGTGACGACGCTACCGCCAGGCTTTCATTCAACTGTAAAGAAGCGGCAACTTCCATCTTTCTGCTCTGTAAAGGCCTTTTACACTTTTCAGTCACTGAAATCAAACCATTCATCCCGGAACATTTCCTCTGCTGGCGCTTTTTTTTTAGAGGCGCAGGTTTATAAAAGGATTGAGTTCCTGAACTAGCCGGGGGAATCTACGCAAGCTCCTTCAACCACTGCACTCTGGCTTCACTTCTGCTCAGCGGGCCGCTGCTCATGCTCCAGGTGTGCAAGTGTGCAACCATGATGCAGAGATCAGACAGAGCGTCATGAGAGGGAATTGTGAATGAAAAAATGAGTGTGAATACGGAACCGGTTTCTCAGATGTCATCACATCGGTGTGAAAGAAAAAAACTAATGTTAAAACAAATTTTTCTTAAAAGTACAACACTTCAAGCCCAACTTGGCTTTCTGTCTCAACTGTGATGAATCAAACCAGATGCAGTTTGATGACTGATCCGCTCTGCTTCTACTTAAAACTTAAACTATTCTCAACTTTTTTCACCTCATGCTTTGTGACAAAACAAACGCACCCCTCCTGGCTGCAAAGGGAAAGAGAAGTTACACTGAGGAACAGCGGTCTAATAATCCTGCCAACTCGCGCTGACAGCATGCTTTTTTTTTTTTTTTTTTTTTTAACACAACCTGTGCAGCTGTGATTTAATGTGGCACTAAAGTACAAGGCTACATCATTGCTGGGTGTGGTCACAAGTACAACAGACCACACCTGACCACACCCAGCTCTGATGTTGGGCGTTTTTTCGGTGGTTCAAGAGACTATTTAACCCATGAAGGCCAGAGCAGATACGTCGTTCCTCATCCAAAACATTCTTTAGGAGTTCTACTCATTCTCCCGTTGAAATACATGGAGCTCAGGATTGTGAACCGTATGAGAGTGACGTGACAAAGCAATAACTCTCGTTCTTCAAGACCTTATTGTCTGTGTTTTGTTACCTCTTCTCCACCGTCTCATGACATCGGCTTTGTTTCGGTGCATTGTTGCATTGTGTATGTTATCCTCTGACCACTCATTGTTTGAGTTCAGACAGGCCGTTTCTGCTGCCTGTGGTGCCCATATACAGGACAGTGTTTGTTGTAAATCTACTCAAATCTGCTCTATATTCTCTGACAGCATTTTCCTGGAAAGATTTAGCACCATTCAGCCCTTTTTAAGAAGGCTGGCAGGTTTTGATTGCCTAAAGCTGGAATAAGACTCTTCATTTGTTGTAGCTTTACCAGCCGGCCAACCTACACACACACAAAAATACACGCATGCAAGGATTTTGAGCTGTGAGGGGTCAGGAATGTCGAGGTGAACTGGAAAGAAAGGGGGAGGAAGAAAGTAAAAAAGGGAAGCGAGAAGCGGAGATTGGCTTTATCCACAGTATAGGGATTAGCCTCTCGGCTAAGCTGGAGTATTATAAAAGTACAATCTGCTGGGAACGATGCTGACTGTCTAAGTGCCCTTGCAGTCTTGATTTATCTCTTGTTGCTATTTGCCATCACATCCTCTTCCTCTCTCCTTGTAATTTGTCCTTCCCCCTTCCTCCTCCTCCCCTTTTCCCACTCTCAGTCCCAAAGTACTGAACATATCAGTGTGCTCGGGGGTGAGTGTGTGTGTGTGTGTGCGAGCATGTCCGATAGCTGCTGAAGAGCCAACGTTATCACTGTGTGCATCTTTCATGAGACACAGTTCCCTGCAGGGACATCCAACTGACAGCCTCTTCAAGATCCCTCTATTATTACTCGTACATCAAAAAAAAGGGAGGCATTGTGAGAGAGATGGAAGGATTTCTAGAATAAATGAGGGAGAGAAAAAGAGATGGAGGGGGGAAGACAGGACAAACTGGGGGGGAGAGAGAGAGACACGGGGAAGGTATTTCCGGAGTGGTTTTGGGGTTAGGACTAGTCTCTGTGGCTGATGTCTATCTCCGGATTCCAGTGCATTGTGTGATCGGTTGCCGGGCAGGAAGTGGATGAGATTTCCGCAATGATGAGTCATTTATGTCCTTTTCAGTCTGTGTTTTGTCTTGGAATTACCTTGACATTTGTGGATATTAGATTTATAAAAGGTACCCAAATGCTTCATTGGGATGTATCTTTCTTGGTCTTTCAACCTGAACACATCGTGATACACACTTGATGAGACGAAGTGTAACATATGAGCGCTCACTCCAAAACACAACAACTTTGTGGCCATCAGACAATGCCTTGAAAGTCATTGAAAAGTCCTGAAACATTAACATCTTGAACCCAGTGACATTTAATGCAGCTTTGAATGACATTTATATTTTTCAATACTTAATTTCAATAATTCAATTAAATGTACTTCTGTGTGTTCCTTTAGTCTAGTTTCCAACTGGAACATTCATTTCAAACGGGGTTGAATTGCATTGGAGTTTCTCCCCATCAGTTTAGTTTGTCGCTTCTTTCACATCCAATATTCTGTTCTAGGTGTCTTCACGTGTGTGTCAGAGCGGAAAAATATTGTTCTTGGGTGCCTCCA
Source organism: Melanostigma gelatinosum (assembly GCF_949748355.1). NCBI lineage: Eukaryota > Metazoa > Chordata > Actinopteri > Perciformes > Zoarcidae > Melanostigma > Melanostigma gelatinosum. Next base: position 10,196,874 of record NC_136640.1, read on the forward strand.
ATATGCGTGTGGTTGAGCATGTGTATATTAGCCGAAGCATCAATCGTGTCCTCGCCTCAGCCTCGCCTCTCGGGGACAAAGACTCTTTTCACAGCACACGTATCTCTGTCTCTCTCTCTCTCACTCACACTGACACAGACGCACACAAATCCACACCATCCCATAAGGGCGTATTTGGAGAGCAAGTAGATCTGGTTACCTGTGCGCTCTTTCTCTCACACACACACACATGCTACAGTTTCGACAATAATCACAGCTCTGTTAGATTGCACGTTTACTTCGTTCATTAAACTCTTTATGACTGCCGCTTCTGGCCGGAAGGGAAGTAAAATCAAGTGTCTCATAGGTTTTGATTTTTCTGTCAAAATAAAAATGTATTTATGTGTATAAATGCTTTTGATAGTTACCTTCATTTAGAAACATGCATTAAAATACCACATTGAATTATGTTAAAGCTTTAAACCACAGACATTGATTGTCTAAATATCTTTCAGCGCAGAGTATTTTATTAATATGGTATTTTACCTTATTTATCTGTTATAAGCAAGAGACAGACAGATGGAGAGAGAGGGTGAGACAGGGTAAGGTGAACCTGGACACACGAGAGAGGGATCTCAGTGAATATGAAAAGACGGAGCTTTATCTTGACCTCCCATGTTGAAGGTAGCAGCGGGAATCCATTTTTTTCCTGGAATTGTCCGTCATTATCCTGTTATCCAGCGTTGGCCAACGGATCCCCCCACACACACACACACACACACACAAAGGTGGTACAAGCTGGATGTATGCGTAGGTGTGTGGTGAGAAATGAGTTTTGATCTGTGGGTAGTCATGTGTCCACCTCTCTCTGACACACATGCACACCTGTGGACCAGTGGACGTGCTGACGGGTGTCATCAGTCCTCCTACATGTTTATCTATAGACTCACCCCAGACTGCCTCAGTTTTTGTGAAGTGATTTTGGCTCAGAGGCTGTGATACAGCTGTCATTTAGCAGCATTTAGTAACAGTCACTGACACAGCCTGGTGGGGCGGCTGAGCAAGATTTAAACCACACACACACACATTTCTTTGCAGGGTGGGGAGGAAATACGAGGTTGAACCACGGCTACAAATTCAGCCCACTCACGATCAGCCACATATGCGTATCTGGCATGGTGCAACTGTGCTATCCTGGCGTGTTGTATTTATAAATGCTGTTGAATGTGATATATGAAAGCAGCATCGAATTTAGGTTTCTTTTATTTTTTATAATGGAAGGTTGTAATCAGGCCACAGACTTTATTGTCATGATGGATCTGGAGACTGAATAGTCAGGTTGTGAAAGTGAGTTGCGCTTCTGATAAATGTTGTCTTTGATTCTGTGTGTTGACACCGTTTTCTGCATCTGTGTGCAGATGCACACACACACACACACACACACACACACACACACACACACACACACACACACACACACACACACACTTTATATCTGTTTTTTCTTCACTACCTAGCAGCTGTATTAGTGCAAAACTAAACAGGAAATGCTGAGGATGTGAGCACTTTGGAGTTGCTCACAAGATGCTGTGGATGCTGATGTAACTGTTCAGGTGACGATTGTGTGCTCTCGTGTAGCTTAAAAGATGAGTCTTGTGATGTTCGATGTATTTATTATGGTCAAAGAATCGTAGTATTGTTTTGGTAGAGTAGACAAATGAACGTAGAAGCATAGAGATGCAGATATAAAGAAAGAGGCAAACATCTCCCTGTTTATTCTCTACAGAACTTTAAAGCATCAGACTTTGGAGGAAAGTTGGTTTAAAGTGTCATTCAATCTGCCTTTATTTTGTATTAAAGGAGGTTTGTTGGTAAAGAAAATACATGGATGTATGGCCCAGAGAACAGTGCACATGTATCAAAATAATTCTGCGGCCCAACTCCCAGCATGCCAGAGAGATCGTCATCTCTGATCTCTGTCACCAGACCTTCAAGCTCGTCTGTTGTTTCTATGGCAACAACGATTAAAGGCCAATTTCCTGCCACGAGCTTGAACTTTAAATGTCCCTTGTCCCTGTTGTCGCCGACTGATCTCAGTTGGGGAGAAAGACCGAAAGTGTGGTTTGGTTTAACGCTGGACAAAAGCCTCCTCATGCAGTGCTGAGTTTGAACGGGAAACTGTGTGTTGTCGTTATTTCGTCAAAGTAATAATAGTGTGCAATGTAGAAGTACGTTGTATTGAACTGGTTGACGTCAAAGCACTCAAGGCTTATTCGTGTTAATATCTCACAGTGCGCACTGTATTTCTAAAGATACTGTTGCTTCTCTCGGTTACTTGAAAGCTGTTCAAACCCACATGCCGTGCTCTACTTATGAAACTTTTTCATTAAAACTGCATTTTAGATGAATGCACTCAAGAACACTCACTGGCGATGTGTGCACACTCGCAAAACCATGCACACACAATCCTTTTTCCTTTTACCATTTTGTCAAAAGTGCAGTTTTTCAGTCTCTGGTCACAGATTTGTAAAGGGTGTGTACATGGCTTGCTGCGTGTTAATGTGGGTGCCCGTACGTAATGAGTTGTTAAAGAACCGTACCGGTAGTTCTGCATGTTTTAGGTCATTAACTTGATGTGTTACTGCAGTTGCTAACAGAAAAGCTCTATGTCAAACTGACCGAAACAGAGTGTGCAAGGACGGTGGAAAATGGTGAAACAACCATGTGATGAGAATATAACTTTGTTCAAAAACGTATGAAGACGTATAAATATAAATAAATATAGACGGTACTCAACTAATGGCCTATAATAGCTGAGCTCAGGTAAGACAAAAACTAAATGATCAGTACCTGTATTACAGCACAATGACTTGGATGGTAATTCAGTATGCCGGTAATGTTAGTATATTTTCACAGTGCTATTTCCATACGCAACGCTGCCATATTTCTCAGTGTGCTGCTTTGAGTTTCTCTTTTTGTAGAGATAGTGTTCTCACTTTGGTGCGCTTTCTCAATATTAAGCTACTTTTCAACTCGACCCTTCCTGAAGTTTTCCAATGTATTGAAAGGGGTTTATTGTAAAACAGACGGGAGGAAGTGTTGACACTGCATTAATAGTAACGGCAATGGAAAACAGAAAAGGCCTCTTCTCTAAATGACTAATGAAATACATACTTACAAAACACAGAATTGGAAATGTGATAAAGCGAAGTTAAGGGTCTCACAAGAGAGAAAAATCAAAGTAGCAGTGGCTGAGAGATTCTAGTCCCAAGTACGGGTCAAGCATCAAAAACACGATCCACAATTCCCATAATGCAACTCAACAGTGTCTTTCATTAGACCCTAAATGATATACCCCCTAAATGTCAACTTCTTTCAAACCCCACACCTCCAGATTGTAACCTCATGACAAGTAAACTGAACCTGGTGTGTAAATATGGTGGAGCGCCCCTTTAATCCATAGACTTAGAAGTTTTTTTGCCATAAAATAGAAAAGCATTAGCAGCCCGGAAGACGTGAAATCCATCTAAAAAGTTGCAGCGTGCTTGTTAAAAACCGTCCTCAAAATGCACGAGTTGCAGTTAATGACACCCTTTGCTCGCTGTTGTCATGGTTATCTGTGGGGCTGCTGCTGTTCGGTGTTCCAGCATCGAGATAGAACAGAACCTAACTGATGCTGTTGTGAAGATGATGTCGGACAGATAATTTGCTAGTTAGGCGGGAAATGGATGGACGGACAGCTCCGTCATCCTCCCTCTTCTCGTCCCTCGGATGCCCCGGTCGATTATTTACGGAGTGATTGGTCGAGTCTGGCTGAGCAGGACGGGGGCTGAGCGCTGTAAGCGTCTGTCCTGCCTGCTGTCTCTGATTTTACACAGCCGAGAGGGGAGGGCCACGACACACACTCGCACACACCCACTCACTTTTTTATCCCTCCCGTGGTCCACACACACACACACCTCGACATACGCTCAGATCTTGCTTACATCATCCAAGCAGTAGAAACAGATCAGACACCCATGCATACAAGCTGAAGTGTGGTCCTCTGCCTTCCACATATGGTGTATGTATGTGTGTGTGTGTGTGTGCGTGTGTGTGTGTGTGTGTGTGTGTAGATCTGCTCCAGAACAAGACCCACACTTTGACGCACAAGGCTGAATTTATGGAAGAGCAGAAGATTTGCGTGCGGAGAAGTTGCTTTCTGAAGGACTGAATTATTTAAAAGCCCCCGTTGCCAGAAGAAGAGAGGACAGAAAGAAACGACGAGCGGTAACATGTTGATTTTATGTCGCGAGTAAGAGACAAGGTGGTGATCACATCGACCCTCAGGTGTTGTCTTTCATTTCATCTGACGTTCCTGTGAGTAAACAAACGGATACAAACCCCTGCCGGGTGTTTTATTCTGGTTATTTCGCGGGTGTCTTATGTGCCCAAGTGAAAGTGCGTTCGGGCACAGGGGCCGCTCCGTATGCTGCAGATGGTTCGAACCCTTGCCCTGTTCAGCATTGCTCTGGAGGAAATGAATGAGAATGGAGAGGATGCAGGAGATGAGGGAGGGGGAGGAGAAGTGGTGGACAGAGATGCTGTGGATCAGGTCAGAAACAACAACAGGAATGGGAACTCCAGTGGGAATTTGAATGGGAATGGACTTTGTGCTGGAAGCCCCCACAGAGAGGTAGACTGTGTTTTCTATTCTTTGCCGTTAAGATTGGTGTGGTTTTTCAAAGATCTGTCCGTAGATATCTTTGTTAGCTTTTAAGTGTAATTTATTGTATTTTAGGAATCTCTAGCAACAGTTTATTTTTGCCTGTTCGTGGTATACCTTGTGTTCCTTGAGTGGCAGCAGAATCAACACATACGCTTCGGATTACATCCACATATGAATGCACAAACGCACTCTCACTGCAGACATAACATAGCCGCTCTCGCTCTAGTTCTGCTAATCTGCAGAACTAATCTGCAGAACTACAGCAGCTTTTGAAAATCTGTTTTTTTTTAAAAGTCCTTATAATAATTGTAGAACCACCGCCTGTCTTTCAATTTAACATTTTTTTTAAATGTCCATTTTACACAGCGTATTGTTTGTCTTTTCTGTGACCAACCATCCAGAGCCCCAAAAATATTTTTCTTTTATAGCATAAAAAAGTAAGAAAAACAGCTAATATTCACATTAGAGAATATTGCTTAATTAATATAATTTTCTGTCAATGGAATAAATCAAGACATTCAGCTCTGTATGTAATGCAGCACAAGAACAAAGTACGAATCCTTTTGTTAGACCCACTTGTGGTATTGATGAAGAAAATATTGAAGCAGCAGCCGAGGACTAATAACAGACCTCAACATATATTATTGTTAACTGATTGTGTGAATGAAAGGGGAGCTTTAGAAAGTAGAGTAAGATGAGAGGAAAGGAGTGGAGGAGGCGATGATGATGATGATGATGGAGGAGTCGGGGAAGTGGATCAATAGCCCGTGCATGTGCGTCAGAAAGGGAGACAAAACTATTGATCAGCGTAGAGTAGGTCAGAGAAGTCTGTGGCATGCAAATGACAATTGGGGAGTACATAGAGATGATACAGCCTATGATGGAGACACACACACACACACACCCTGTCGCTAACATCTGCATGGCGGAATTACATACTTGAAGTTAAGGATTTACTTCAACATGAAGAAGATGTGGGAATCCGTCCGTGTTTTACAGTGGGGTTTGGATGAACAGAGGAAGAGAGAGAGAGGTGATGAGGATGCTTTCTCTTTTGACTAAGAGGCTGCCTGTTGCTGCTTTCGCCAGGTTGTTGCCAGGGGATACCGTCGTCGGGGAGTTGGGATGAAGGCAGCAGGGATGGAGAGGTGTGACGACAGCGACGAGATGAGAGGAGAGAGAGCTGTGTTTTTGTCGCGGATGCTTTGAATGAAAAAACTTCAGCTCAGACCTCAAACGCAATGGGGTTTAGGGAGTCAAAGACAGTCTTTTTTTTATATATTGATGATGTGTTCTGCTGATGTTTGGGTACCCATTCAGTAAATTGGCCACATGCAAAAACAAGGAATTGAAAGAACACAGATTCAGCATTTCCTCCTCAGTTTTCATGATTGGAAAGTGACTTAAAGTCTGCAGTAAAGTTACAGACACCATATATACTCTATATATATTCAGCATACAGACACGAGAGTGCAGTCTATCGTCTCATCTAGTCAAGAAAGCAAATAAGCTTATTTCTCAAGATGTCAAACAATTCCTTTTAAGAACTTATTCATAGAAGCTGCCAATTTACGTTTGTATACTTAGTGGTCTGTGCATACCAGTCATTTTACCAGTTATTTTGATACTCGAAAAAGTTTTTTAAAGCAGTTTTTTAAAATAGAAGATGTATTAATTTGCATCCGGTTCCATTTGCCAGATAATAGTGCAGGACATGGGGAAACACAAATTAACTTTAAAGGCCCTTCACACCCATGGTGAACTCACACAGGTGATTTTGATCATTTTGGCAAATTATGTCTCAGTTAACAGACTGAGGGACATCGATGAGCTTCAGTTAGAGCGGGACGAAAGGAGATGTTTTAAGACGTTCTGTTAACTGAGACACAGACATGCAAAAATAAACATGCCAGAAACATAACCTTGTTGGCAATATATCATTATTTGTGCGAGACTGTATGCGGTACAGCTGTGTCCCAGTCTTTTTGTCGGTCACAGAGAGAGAAGAACGTGACTTCACAAAATGTTTGATGCAGCTGCGGCATTTATAAAGAACGATTGGGAACTTCGGTCCTTTATTGGCAAAATACCACTTTTAGGTACTAAATTGTCCGTACAAAATGAATATCTTGTTTTGAATCCAGTTCCTCTCATTCGGCAGTCTTCAAATGACAAAGTTTGACCTCGTCGAGCCCCCCCCCCCCCCCCCCTGCAAAATGACAGGGACAGTGTTGTACAGTTTTATACAAACAAAAAGAAAGGTTGAGTGGTAGCAGCATTAGTACGACATGACAGAACAACATACACTCAAAGACAGATATACAGTACACGGTTGATACACAGCATGACCTCGGCGACATGAAACCACAACTAAGGTAGTTACGCAGAATGACACTCGACAAAGCTGCCTGTGCTCTGACTCTGGCGTCTGTTGTCTCTGCCGTCATGCTGTAATGTCTGGCTGCAGTTGTGAGGAATAACGCGCTTCATGGACCTCCTGTGTCCACGCCATTACCCAGACACCAGAGCTCGCAGAGGCACACATGAGAACATGCTGTACTCGCACACATACTGCACATATTTTTCTCACACACACACACACAGAGACACTGGAGGGGTTTCCTCTCCGATCCCCTCCGTGTTATTTAGTGACAGGCTGAATCCTGGGAACCATCCAGCCTGTCACATTTACTGCTGAGCCACCGAGCAACGTTCGAGAAAGAATAACCATACTTAACATCTCAATGCATGTTTGTACTCTTTGTGCCACAGCTTTGGCTGTTTTGGGCTGATTGAATTACACAAGCGCATTCTTGCTCTTCAGGCCACATCATTCCTGAGATCTGGGTGGTTAAACAGATCAAAGTTATCGGATTACAAATAATTTGAAGGTGTGGTCTCAAGATTTCAGATTTCAGCAGGTGAAATGATTACACAGTCTGTCTGTAAAACATACATCGCTGTTTGATATCGGCAAAATTTGTGACGCGTCATCAAGCAACAGCTAATGTCTTGCAAATACCAACATTTGTTAATTGTTAATTAGCTTGTGATGGTGAACATTTTACTCCCCACCCTCATGAGCGACGTGGGAGAACAATGAGATGGTAAACGGTGACTCATCATGTGTCATCATAGCACCAAAGTTACAGTGTGTGACTGTTTTATTAAACTGGATCCATTTGACCAATGTGGTGGCTTGACTCAGAAACCATTCAGCCTCTCAGCTTACTCAATGGAACGAGCATTCCTATAATTATTTCACTATGTTCTGATGATGTGTGTGTGTGTGTGTTTACTAAAGACGACCAGCACAGAACAGAGGAACATTACTGTCAGGGACAGTCCCCCCCCCTGTTGTTGTACCTCTTTGTCACACACATGCATGCGTTATCTCCCGTCTTCCGGTTCCCATCATTACCAGCTGAACAGCTCTGCGACGGCCCAAATCATCCCTGCGATGTGCGTGTGCCTGAATTGTAGTGAAAGCAGTCAGTTCTGATTTTGTTTGCTTGATTTTGTCAGGTTGACATCAAAGTAATGATTCGTAATGAGTCGTGAAAAAGAGAGAGTGGATCTGCATTCGTCAATTTGATTAACGCATAATCATTTTTATTAGACATTCATGCAGGAGACAGCTGTGTTCCTGTGTGGAGGGCAGTGTGTCTCTGTGTGTGTGTGTGTGTGTGTGTGTTTGTGTGCAGCACGCTGTCAGAAAATGCTGACAAACTGGTTGTAGCTACCAGGGAAATCCTGAAGTTACTACACATACTGTACGCTGCATAAATACTTCAGTATCGGAGTATTTCTCAGATAGCACTACTGCAGTTCCAAATACACACGGAGCTGTTGCTGTCTAGCGATGCAGCTGCGCTCCATGCTTGATAGCATCATGCTCAACAACATTAGCATCCGTTGACAGACGTTGGTCGTTGATCGATTGTAAGATATAACGCTGAAACCATGAGTCAGCTCATTGATTAGAAAATGTATTCAGATCGCAAATGATATGATTAAAAACAATATATGGTAAATCATTTTACACACATCAGGCAAAATATTTGCTGGTTTCAGTGTTAATATTTGCTACTAATTTACAATAATAGTTAATTAATAATAAGATGATAATTTCTCGACTTGTATAATGAGTGTTTTTTTAGTTTTCGGCTGATTGTGATGAAATAATCAGCCCAAAACTGAAAATATCCGAAAATATTAGATATTATTAGATATTATTAGATAATATTAGATAATATTAGATAATATTAGATATTATTATTATATTATAGATATTATAGAAAATATTTCTCGCTGTTCACATCTTTGATTTTGGTGCCATACTGTCTGGGTTAGCCAACAAAACAATCAAACCTGGATGTCAAATCAGTCTATTTAGATTTTGCAGGTGTGAAATTTACCCAGAAAGATCAGCAACTGAACTATGATTTCCTTTCAATAACATTCTGGTTAGACAACACTTGTGACTCGGGACACTTCGGTAGAGCTGCTGCTTACTGAATCAGGAGACTGAGCCAGGATTTATTTTGAATCGATGATTGCTGAAGGGTCATTTTGGAGTATAGATGGAAGATTACTGTGGTATTGTGTCTTTCCCTTTCTATCCATGTTCAGCCCTGTATTTATTCCTTCTACTCCATTCTGTTTGTGTTTATATCTCAGGGCAGAGTAGACTTGGAATGAATCTGAAAGAGAGGGTGGCATGTAAATGTCAACCTAAAAAAAAAAACACTCAGTGCACTCCATTCACACGTCGCCTTCTACCCTCCGGTGGTGCCCCACAGCGCCCCTGGGATCACTTCAGATTCCAAACACTAAACAAGGTCTTTCTGGGAAGTTATTGTTACGGTTATGTATAGGTCACAGTGGTGCTGGCAGAGAGGAGAGAGGAGCAAGGGAGCAGGGGAAGAAATCCTCCTGTGTGTTTTTGTGGCCTCTATAAATGTGTGTGTATGTGAAAGACACAGTGGTTACATAGGCACCATAGGGTTTTGCCCTGTGGCTCCATCTGATATTTATAAGTCATGTTTAGTTCTGTACCAGAATATTTTGGGAGGCTCCCCTGAGACCCCTGAAATAGTATATCTGACTTGTTCCATGATCCTTAAACTCCGTTTGTTATTCTCCTGCCTCTCTCTTTGTCTCACAGATACACACACACACACACACACACACACACACACACACACACACACACACACACACACACACACACAACGGGATAGACTTTTGTGGCACAAGCCTGTCAGTTGTTGCCATGTTGAAAACACTGGAAAACTGTGTTTGTTTTTTTTTAGCTACCGATTTTGATTCATCTGATCAAGTGCATGAAAGTAAATTATAACTTTGATTAAAAATGTATTTGAACACAGATGTTAAAAATCAACTTAAGCTTTTTATGTTTGTTTTTTCCTCATTTTTTTTTCTCTTCTTCCCTTCATATGCCTTTCTTCGTCTCTTTCCCTTTCCCTCTCTGCCTCAATGCGTCGGCCTTTTTGTCCGCTATGTGTCGGAGCACAAGTGTTATTCACTTGCAACCATGAATCATGAGTCATTGTTAGCGTGAACAGCTGAGTCAAGCTTTGCTTCTCTGTGGACTTCCTGGCCTCTGTGACCCCTAATCGTGTGTGTGTGTGTGTGTGTGTGTGTGTGTGTGTGTGTGTGTGTGTGTGTGTGTGTGTGTGTGTGTGTGTGTGTGTGTGTGTGTGTGTGTGTGTGTGTGTGTGTGTGTGTGTGTGTGTGTGTGTGTGTGTGTGTGTGTGTGTGTGTGAAAAAGAAAATACTATGACGTGGTTTGAGAAAGGAAATCTGCATATAACGAGTCAGCAGTGGTCACGGTGTTCTTTGTATTTCTGTGATGTGTGACTGATGTTGGAAGGCAGGAATGCAGATGTAGAAATGGAACATTTAAAATGCCAGGAAGGCAAAAGGCCCATCTGCAAAGTACAAAAAGCATCAGCAACTATAAACATTTTCATCAATTCAGTTTAATGCTCATTCTGCATTATAATCTCTCATAATCGTGCTCGTAAGAAAGATTCAAAAGAAAGCCGTTCCTCAAAGAGTAGGAAATGCATGTGAAGTTCCTGAATTCCAGGAAAAGTTGCTGCAATGGACAAAAAAGCTGTGATAGAAGAGTGCGTGTGTGTGTGTGTCAAGTTGTTTGTTTGAATTTATCTCAAGTTGTTTTTGATGCATCTAGCCACTGTCTTGTAAGTTATTTTCCATTTTGCTGTCATGCAGTGGAATACAGCAGTTGGATGAGACATCTGGGCTGCAGCTCTCTAAACATTAAACCCTGACATTTACAATTTAACACTCAGCCGTAGCGATGTCATCCTGGATACTTATTCTACCCACACGTCTTCAGGAAGTCATGTTGGACATGTAGGCTGGAGTTTTGTGAAGTGTCTTTAAATTGAATTGATCTAATTTCTGTTCTTGCGTCTTGTAAAAACTGATGTTTTTTTGCATGGCGAACGTTCGTTGAAGCAAGAAATAAATGGCAGAAATCAGCACTCGTAATCTTTTTTTTTTTTTTTTCTGTCTTAAAAGATAGTTGTTACAATAAATGTACAGACAGGACACATAGTGGAAGAGAGAAGAGTGTGAGATGCAACACATGCTCCTAATGGGAATCGATCCAGAGAGTTTGCAGCTATGAAATAGTCTGATCCACTAGGACACCAGGACAGCACAATAGTTTGACTTTATTCCGGTTCATATTAAGACTCATTAACATTATGAATGCATGTCAGTGTTTGTGTGGGTGCCCTTCTGTGTCTGCAAAAAAAAGTGCATCGTCCACATTGTGTATCCTTTAGTAGAATGATGGTATCATCTACATGCTTTGATTGATCTTCTGTTTTCACAGGACATGAGGAAACATGTGATGATGACCCTCTTGGACACAGAGCAGTCGTATGTGGAGTCACTACGCAGTCTCATTCAGGTAACGCACAACTACACGTTCTCGCACTGTACGAGCATATATACACACGCAGTTCACCTCAGAGTATTCTGACATATCTCTGGTCTAATAAGAGTGTAATGTTCACCGATGAACAAACGCAGTCTTATTGAGCGTTTTACCATCGCGCACAAAGAAACACAGCATAGTGGATTCACAGATTGCTGAGGACGTGAATAACGAATGTAGGTAACAACGGTGTTATGTAATCCACTTATTGCCATTCATCCCGTCAGGCTAATCTGCTAACCCTGTCACATCTCACTGTCATCAGCATTATCTGCTCCCACACACAAAGAAACCCTCTCTCTCACCTGTATCTGACACCTGTCGCTAACTAACCTTTACCCCCAATCCTAGCTGCATCCCTCTCTCTGTCTCACACACACACACACACACACACACACACACACACACACACACACACACACACACGGTCCCGACCTGTTTTATAACCTGTCACCATTCGCTGTGTGTGGGCTGAACACAGTGTGTGCGTGTGTGCGTGTGTGTGTGTGTGTGTGCGTGCACTCACAGCCCAACGTTGCACACTGACTTGTCTCCCTCTATGCATGCGTTTCTGCCTGCGGCCACAAAGTGAATAATCCTGCGCTGCGTTCCCATGGCGACACAGGGAAAGTCAGTGTTACCACGGTGACTGCAGCGAGAGTGCAGATCCCCCTGAAGGAGGGTCTCTGATGCGGTTCAGCTGAGACCGCTCGACGGCAGCGTGGTCCCAAGTGGAAATCCCACTCTGTGGTTTCTGTGAATAGATATATTATTTGTTTTTGTATCACAGCTTAGTTAGCTGACAAAGGACCAGATATATAAATATGAGCTGCACTGAATGTTTCTATAATAATTACAATGGATCAAATGCCCGTATGCATGTGAAAGATGTCACACACACTGTCAAGCACACAGTCAAAGTCATATTATCCTGACCCTCTCCTCTCTCTCTGCAAAAAGAACAGCGCAACAGTACAACACTTTCACTAAAGAGCAGAGGTACATTTTAGTGGCAGCTAATGCAAGTTGATACTTGAGACAAAACGCACCGAACTTCCAACCTACCTGATTTCAAGATGAGCAACATCGTCATCAGAGAAGGTGCTTCTCTATAAAGATGAGCTATTTCAGGCAGATAATGAGCTCTTATGTAATGTATTTCCAAGAGAAGGAAAGTTGAATGAAGCTGAATCAAATGTCTCAAACCCCTCTTTCTCCCAACGTTCTTCAATACAAATGTTTTAACAAGGCAATTCAATTATACATCCGATGGGCCATGATGTCGGGCAGTGAGCAACGCACCGCTTACAGGATTTAACTGCTTCTGGAGTCTCGGAGTCACATCTGTCTGAGTCCATTTTGGATAGTAAAATGTATCTCTGAATTTCTCTCAGTGTGGCACTGTTTGTTTGAGAAGACAGGGATATATTAGCTTGTATCATTCTGTGACGAGGTCTTTTACTGGGATGTGTGGTTTTGTTTTTCCTGCTAAGCCCAGTATTGTCAGCAGAGGGCGCTCTAGGCATTATATACTTTGCATCAGTATCGAACAGTAGAGTAGAAGAAAGCCGTCAGCGCGTGATGAGTGATGTATTGGAACGTTAATGCTAATCGCCGCTAGTATAATAATGCTATAGCCGTAACACTACCTGTATGCTAACCCTCTAAAGTCACGTCAGAGAAATATGTTTTACGGCAGACGCTTTCAAAATAAGAGCTCATTCAATATTCACTGTTGTTTCTTTGTTAGTGGTAATAATACACGTTCATGCTGGTATACATACTAGAGCAATGTTAAATACTTACCTATTATTTACCTGGTGTTTTCATGTAAATGAAGTTTGTCCAATACTTACCCGTAATCCCTGAAAAGAAAGTTAATTGAGCGTAAAGCCAATTAAGCACTTTATCCTGGGAATCCCAGAAAGAGAACCTGGGAAAAGAGAATTCAGATTGGTATTGAAAGTAATGTGTGTTTATGGCATTTGGTATGAGTTGTCAATGAAAATGAAACATTTGTTATTATGAGTTATATTGTGTTCTGGTCAAAATAAGTAAGGTAGTATGTAGAAAGAATAAAGTTCTATGGAGCTACAACAAGAATTAGTTGTCAAAGGTCTCGATGCTAGAAACAAATTGCCCCGGCAGCTAACCTCGTGCATATAAAGTGATTTGAAATGGTCTGTAACTAACTGGTTGTCTTGTCCCCTCAGGGTTACTTGCGTCCTCTCAAGCAGCCGGACAGCGGCTCCATCGTGGACCCTCTGCTGGTGGATGAGATGTTCTACCAGATCCCCGAGATCCTGGAGCACCACGAGCACTTCCTGGAGCAAGTCTCCGGCTGCGTCGGCCAATGGCACGATAGGCAGACCGTGGGACACTTCCTCATCCAATCGGTGAGTAGAGATGACAAGAAGCGTCCTCTCCTCCTATTTTTTTTAATGATAACAAATATAATTCATATGAGTTAAATAATGTGTCAAATCAGGTTTGTTGCTTCCATGTTGTTAAAGAGAACAAGTTACTGTGGAAAGCCAACTGTAACCAAGTGACTTTAGTGTCTCACTGAACAGTTTTCTTCTTGCTCTCTTCTATAGGAATGTATTTAGCATGTGTTAGCATTGTTAGCTGGTGTATGTGATATGTAAGGTGAGTGTGTGAGACAGTTAACCTCAAGCACTAGCAGTAATCCCTTTACGTCTACGAATCCAACACAGTAAAGGCTGGTGTTGTGTGGAAGAGGCTCCGGAAATTCTAAATGTTGTGTTTATAATGCAAAACTATGAATTATAGAAATTCTGTTCAAAAGATGCAGTGCACTTTGCTTCTCTGGGACAGTTGTATTGCTTCACTGTGTGTTTGTTTTTATTATCTCTGCAAGATAAGCTCAGCACAGAAGTTCAGCTCTGTAAAACGGTGGTTTTCTTCGTCATTATTCAAATGCATTCACGTTTTATACAGGTTCTTGTACATGTTTTGAGACAGTAGTTGATCAATCTGGAGGTCTTAGCTTTGGGAACCGGTGGGTCGCCGGTTCAAGTCCCCGCTAGACCGGGCACTACAGAGCTACCCTTGAGGACGGCATCAGACCCCAAACTGCTCCCCTGTCTTACAATAGACACTGACAATATAAGTTGATTCATATTTATTGTTATCATATTGATAAATTATTATATTTTGAAGTTTGATTGCATACATTTTCTATAAATTGGACTTTTCTGATGTACTGAAGTGCAGCAGTCAAAGCAACTGTATCTGACTACACGAGAGCTTAAATGAATAAACAGTCCTTAAAAAGCATGATTGGACTGAAGGGAAGCTGTTTTTATTGAAGAGACAGTTGGCAACACTGGTTTAATATTTTGTTTTCCCGGTGACCTCTTGTCGACCCGTTTAAAGTTTCCCACGACCCGAGGGTGGCTCTCAACCTAGACCGTTCAAAAACAAGTGCTCTCAAACATCCGCGTTGGACTAAATGTCAGGTTGAAAGAGAATGAAAGAAAAAACGACTTCTAGCTTCAGCTGTAACGGCTATAACCGTTTACATGAAGTCAAAAGAAGCACATATATTCCTGTTTCTTCACAGGCAGACTTATAGACCAGAATGCAGTGCGGCCACAGCTTTTGTTTTGTATTAGGTGGGGTGAAAAAACCCTCACGCTCTTGCTATGTTAATGCTGCTGTTATCCCGCTCAGCACCTCACAGCGTGAATGAAACAACTGGAGACACAAACTGTCACACAATGACAATGGGTCTAAGGGAAAGACGAGCAGTTAAAGAAAACTAAAATGTAACATTACCTCATCTTACAACACTTCATACGTTTTATGTACATTGTGAATAGGAGAGGAATGGCAACAGAAGAACACAGCGGAGAGAGAAGTGAGGTTGTTGCTCAGCTGTGGTAGAGCCTCCCCCACTGCTCACACTGAGCCTCCCCCGCCTCCCCTTTGTCTCCCACCGCTGCAGCTTTTCAATGTGCAACAGCCTGTAGTGATCTCAGGCCTCGTTGGCGCAGTAGGCAGCGCGTCAGTCTCATAATCTGAAGGTCGTGAGTTCGAGCCTCACACGGGGCACTTGTTTTGGTTCAGCTGTCTGCCGTTTACAGCGGCAGAGGGATCCAGCACATGTGCTGTTTCATTGTTTTATGGTTTGTGGGAAATGTCCCCACAACAGGGGTATTTTACACTGCACTGAATCGGTTCTCGTTCGTGTTTTTAGACACAGATGTAGACTGATAGAGGAGAGGACACTGGGAGATGGATGATGAAAAGATAAATGCAGAAGAGGGTTGGGTTATTTCATGACTCTGACGTAAAACACACATTGTGGATTATTACACTGTTTGTGTCTTTCAGTCCCTCTATTTGTGAAAGGAAAGCAGGTCGTGGTGAATCATCTGTGTGTGTTTGTGTGTATGTTTGATGGAGTGAAAGAACTATTATTCCATTATATTCGGCGAAAACACCAAGGTAGCCTCTCCAGTACAGCTCTCTTTGGCTTTTATAATGATTTGTTTACACAGTGACGAACACAGCACATACTCAACGTTGACCATTGACAACATATAATTAGCTCACAGTCAACCAACATAGCAATGCGGCGAAAACAAACAACTGAAACGATTATTAAATTATCTAAATAATACTGTTCTTATTTATCAATTAATCGACTAATTGTTTCAGGTCTAATAGATTAATTGGCATTTTTGCACTTCCAGGTTCCCTCATCTCAAAGTCAACGGGTTTTTTTTAATGATTGTTTCGATGTCTGAAATAAGGTCTGTGGTAAACACACAAGCCTCAGAGATGTTGCTCAAACGCCACTCTCTTGAATTATGAAGGTCTTGCGTGTCTTTAAAAACTCTCGTTTCTAACAAGTGGCTCAATGAGTCAGCAAACGTCGTCGCACAGCCTCGTCCGCCTTCACAGCCTCGCTGTGTATTCTCACTCTCATGCTGTAGTTTGTCTTTAGCCTAATGTTGTCTTTTTACTTAAAAATCATAAAACATGGTGTTCATTTGTGAAGATTATCTGGCTGAACAAAAAGTGTAAGTATCATAAATGTTATAATCCAATAATAATCCCAAATCCCTTTAGCATTTAGTTGAAGGGAGACGTGTGCAGTGATAACATAGAGGTTGACCTGCTGTATAATCCTCTTACCAGCACCTCGCATATTCTTCATCGACTTTCTTTTGCTAACAGGGTTGTGGTTCAAACGTTGAACACGCCATCGTCACATAAAAGTTCACGCACAGTCGTTTAAAATATGCTCTTCTGCTTTTCCTCCAGTTCTCCAAAGAGACGCTCGCTAATATGTATTCAGCGTACATCGACAACTTCCTCAATGCCAAAGATGCTGTGAGGATTGCCAAGGAGGCCAAGCCAGCGTTTCACAAGTTCCTGGAGGTGAGTGTTCGACAGGACGTCCCGTTTGCTCCAGGCAGCTGCTCTCGTGTGTGTGTGTGTGTGTGTGTGTGTGTGTGTGTGTGTGTGTGTGTGTGTGTGTGTGTGTTTGGAAAACTGGCAACTTAGTCGAGACGTTTTCCTCGACTGGTGGAAGAGCCTTGAACCAGCTTTCAGAGCATGAAAGCTTCTTTGTTGTCCGTGTTTGTCAAAGTTTAAATTGTGTATATGCTAATGTGTGTGTGTGTGTGTGTGTTTCCTGTCTTGTTCCTCCAGTTTGTCCAGGAAGGTATTCCTGTTATTTTTCTGTTTAAAAGAGAGACATGTGATTGTTCTTTCTCTGCAGGAATGGATATGCGTCCACCGTATTTAGACACACTGGCTTCAAATAAAACGTGCTAATATCCTCATTTCTAAATCCGATTATGTCAAATTGAATGCGAGGAACTGTGTTTTTTTTTTCCTCAGCTCATGAGATCTGAAGGATCTTAAATGTTTACCCAATGCAAGAAAACTACTGAAATATATTTTCTCTTTCAGTAAATATACAACTTTTTAGATCTTTCTGGGTGTGGAATTATGAATGACTATTTACTGTCTCAAATCATCTCTTTAAACCAATTCAACCAGATAAGTTGTCTTAAAAACGCAAATTGTAATCGGGCACCACAAAAAAGCTGCCGTGTCCTGGTCCTGTTCTCAGTTCTCAACCACAGAGAGCTTCATGTTTTTAGAGTGGAACCACGTCACCATCCTGTGGTGGAGACTTAAATTGCAACACATCTCGTCACTTGTGCTTACTCGTGTCTCCATCCTCCTCCTATCTTCACCCCCTCACAGCAAAACATGCGTGAGAACAAGGAGAAGCAGGCTCTGGGTGATCTGATGATCAAACCAGTCCAGAGGATTCCTCGATATGAGCTGCTGGTGAAGGTGAATAATCCTCCTTTCTGTATTCTGTTAAGTAGCCTCATCCTGCGTTTAGTGACGAGAAGCTCGCGTACAGGCAGATTCATTCATTTGTGTTTTGTTTTGTGTTCAAGGACCTGCTCAAGCACACCCCAGAGGATCACCCGGACCACCCGTACTTACTGGACGCCCAGAGAGACATCAAGCGATTGGCTGAGAGGATCAATAAGGGGCGTCGCTCCGCTGAGGAGGCGGAGAGGGAGGCCAGGGTCATCCAGGAGATCGAGGCGCACATAGAGGGAGTTGAACATGTGAGATCTATACATCACAGTAAAGATAGAACGCAAAGCAGACTGTCCTCTTGGTTAATTGATTCATTTCACGTCACAGGATATAAGAAAATGTTATGGTATATGAAGTGACGTGTGTGTGTGTGTGTGTGTTCGTGTTAGATTCTGAACCCCCTGAGGAAGTTCTTGAGACAGGAAATGGTCATGGAGGCGGTAAGAAGTACTTTCTGAGTTGACAAATATGTGTAGCATAGTAAGGTTTCTGTATTCATGTCAAGGAAAAGAAGTCAAAGTAATGGGACTGATTAAAAAGGACTGTGTCATGAATATAATATTGTGTTAAAAGTGATCCAGAGCCCAAGTTAAGATTGTCTGAGCTTCTCTTCTCTCTTGTCTCTCTCTGTAGAAGACAGTCGGTGGGAAGAAGGACCGTTCTCTCTTCCTCTTCAGTGATCTGATCATCTGCACCACTCTCAAGAGGAAGTCTGGCTCGTTAAGACGCAGCTCCATGAGCCTGTACGTGAGACACACACACACCGAACCATCATAATACAGTTTCCAAACCACACTGCCCCCTGGTGTTGTACAATAGGCCACGTTTGTCCTCATTTTCTCTTTCTATCTCTTCTTATTCTGCTCTCTCTCTCTCTCTCAGATACTCTGCTGCGAGTATGATCGATACCTCCAGTAAATACAAGTTCCTGTGGAAGCTTCCCCTGGAGGACGTGGAGGTGGTGAAAAGTAAGGCTCCAGCTGTTGATGGCATGAAACACACCGGCTTCCTGTCGCTTCAATGTTTTCTTCGTCATGATGGTGTTTTTAATTTGAAATAAATCTCTGCTTTAGGCTCCACCCAGGCAACAAACAAGGAGAGCATCCAGAAGATGATTAGTCGATTAGACGAGGATCTCAGCACTCTGGGTCACATCGGCAAGCTGTCTGAGGCCCTCAGCTTCCCACATCAGGTACTGTGGACCGACACACACATCATGTTACACTGTGTCTTCACACAATGAGTAAGAATGACTTTATTTCGATCTTTCTTATTGTCTTCTGTCCTATGATGCGGTACGACATCTAACGGTCTTTTCTTTTCTTGCTGTTTCCGTCTCTCTCAGTCCCTGGACGAGGCGATAAAGGACCTGATGGCGTCGGTGCACAGGGAGCTGTCGGAGAAGCAGTCTCTGGCCTTCAGCATGACCTTCCTGCCCACAAAGCTGGAGTTCACCACGGCCTCCGCCGAGAGCAGCTTCGTCTTCGAGTTCACTTCGCCTGACACGCGCTGCAACTTTGAACAGGCCTTTGAAGACGCCAAGAAGAAGTTAGGTGAGTGAAAAAGGGAAACGTTATTTCCTGTAGTGTAGCATGTCAGGTACAGTAGACAAAGGAGATGATAGCAGCATCTGGATGCGATGGTTTCATTTCATGTCAAGTTGGTTTTATTTATAGAGCCCAATTTATCACAGTTTTGCCTCAAGGGCTTTACAATCTGTGCAGCATAAGGCACCCTCTGTCCTTTGACTCTCCTCAGGTTAAGTATCAACTCTCAGTTCAGCTGCAATAAGCACCTTAAATTATTGCTGTTGCCGTTTTCTCAACTGTCAATGTGCCGTTGTGTTTAGCAATGAATAAGGACCAGTGGGACCCAGAGTTTCTGAAGGCCATTCCTATCATGAAGACGCGCAGTGGAATGCAGGTGAGATTCATCTCATTTGAATGACTTAATACCCGTAGACCAGCTCTCTTTACAAAGGTACAAACGTAATCAATGCCTCGTTGTTTGTCTCCAGTTTTCGTGTGCCTCTCCCAGCCACAGCTGTCCCGACAGTGGTTGTGAGGTGTGGGTGTGTAACAGTGATGGATACGTGGGACAGGTGAGAAAATACTGTTATGTTAGTCCATGTGCTTTCTGGTGGAGGAAAAGAAACAACACAATGTAACAGTTGCAGTTAACAGTTGACTGATGATGATGTTTTCTCTCTGCAGGTGTGTCTGTTGAACATCAAAGATGAGCCCACAGTCGAGGCCTGTATCGCCGTCTGCTCAGCGAGGATCATATGTATCGCTGCCGTACCCGGACTCAAGGGAAGGTCAGTACACACACACACACACACACACACACACACAATTGGGCAACATAATGCTTAATCTGCACCTGTCTGGTTCATTGATTCGATCCCTGACCGATGGCTCTTGACCTCGTAGGGAGCGTGGATCAGAGCCCACTCTGGCCACAGCCTCCGCAGCAGCGGGTCACACCCAGCAGCAGCTCCACATATCGATCTGTCAATCGTCTCTGGAGCTGACGGAGCAACCCACAGGTTAGTCCATGAGGGCTTTACAACATGACGAGCAGCAACAGCTGTTAGCTGCTATCGTATAATCCTATCTTTTGCTGTTGCTATATTGGCATGTATGAATGGCATCGACTTGTACTCTACCTGTATACACTGCAGTTTTCGTTTGAATACATATTTTCACGATGAACTGATTGTTTGCAGGACCAGGGGCGGAGCTTGTTCCTTTTGACAGCGATGACACTGATGACGAGGATTCACCCAGCCCCTCCTCTACTCTACAGAGTCAGGCCAGTCACTCCACCGTATCCTCCAGCTACGGCAGTGAGTAACAATAACACTCCAGTCTCTCTCTCACACACACACACACACACACACACACACACACACACACACACACACACTTGAATACTTAAACTCTCATTTCCTCCTCTAAGATGACGAGGGCCCCGGCTCCAAGGACATGGCCACAGAGACCACCAGCAGTGAGGAGGAGCAGGAGTTCCCGGTGGCGAGCTCCTACGGAGCCCCCGGGACGTTGGGGGTGGGCGGAGGAGGAGGAGGAGGCCGAGGCAACACGGAGAGCGCCATGGACGGCCGCGCCATGCGCCGCTCCTCTCGGGGCTCCTTCACCCGGGCCAGCCTGGAGGACCTGCTCAGCATCGACCCGGAGGCCTACCAGAGCTCAGTGTGGCTGGGCACAGAGGATGGATGGTACACACACACACACACACACACTCACGCACACACTCGCACCGTAAACCTTCGGGACAGATTCAAACTTAACACAAGTGGAGTTATGACACTACAGATGACACACGATGCACATGAATTGACTTTAGTTTTCTGTTTGCACGTAGTAACGTTTGTTATTAAAGCACTGATTTCATCACCTAACCTCCTATCATGCCTCTGTTCCCGTTAGCATCCATGTGTACCAGTCCTCGGACAACATCCGTAACCGTAAGAACAGCATGAAGATGCAACACTCAGCCTCCATCCTCTGTATACTGTGAGTTCCCTTCTTTTCCACCACTTTGCCTTTAAAAACTATTAATAATCGTGGAACTTGTGCTGCTTTAGACAATAGAAAATGCGGAGCCAGAAGGCGGGAAAGCTATTTTTTCATCTCATTCTTTGTGTGCTTTACTTGACATCCCTCCTTTTCTTTTTCCTCCTCCAGGTATTTGGACAACAAAGTGTTTGTGGCGTTGGCCAGTGGCGAAGTGATCGTCTATCAGAGGGAAGCAGGTAAGACGGGCGGGTGGAGCAATCTTTTTCTGTGGAAGCGTTTTTCTGAACAGTTTCTTTAAATGGCTGCTACTGGGAGTGCTGACATTATCGTTATTCCAGCTTGCTTCAACCACTTAAGTGTCCAAATTATTCATATTTCTTTATCCCCCCCCCCCCCCCCCCCCTTAATCTCAATCTGCAGGTAGTTTCTGGGACCCTCAGTCTTCTCAGACCTTAGTTCTGGGCACGCCCAGTAGCCCCGTCACCAAAATGGTTCCCGTGGGAGGAAAGCTTTGGTGTGGCTCACAGAACAGAGTGCTTATCATCAACACAACTACACTGGTGCAAGAGGTGGGTAGAAGGATGGACCAATGTGTGTACGGGTGGATGAGGGGCGATGCGGACACAACAATCACTGTGTGTGTGTGTGTGTGTGTGTGTGTGTGTGTGTGTGTGTGTGTGTGTGTGTGTGTGTGTGTGTTCTCTGGCTCTCAGCACTGGTTCCAGGTGGGCACAGACAGCAGTCGGTGTGTGACCTGCATGGTGGCGTACGGTCAGGGTGTGTGGTTGGCGTTGCAGGGAAGTGCACACGTGAAACTCTACCACGCTCAGACCTTGGAGAGCCTGACGGAGGTGGACGTGGCGCCTGCTGTGCATAAGATGCTTGCAGGTAAAACAAGATTTTTTTTAGAGTGACAGAAATGTGTTTACATGTTGTATTTCTTATCGTGGACAGCAGCGCTTTGTTTCTTTATTCTTCTGTCTTTAATCCCCAATTTAAAATAACTTCTCTGTCCTCTATCCTCCCTCATTCGCTCTCTCTCCACTGTCTCTCCCATTGCTGCTCCCTTCATCCTCACCACTTTTCCCTCCCCCCTCGCCTACACCCCATTGTCTCTTTTGTCTCTCTCTCCATTCAGGTGCAGACGCGATCATCAGACAGCACAAAGCCGCCTGTCTGAGAATCACGGCGTTGCTGGCCTGTAAGGATCTGCTGTGGATCGGCACCAGTGCCGGTAAAAACATCCCAAAATACATTAAGCGCGATGGTTTCACCGAAGTAGCATTTAGTTTCCCTCACAAACGGCATTCACCTGCAAACAGCATTACAAAAGTCATAATGGATATGTCGTATTTAGTGTTTATTTTTGCAATGGTAGAACTTGGGAATTTTGTACCTGCACCTTTAAGGAGTTCCTCCAAATTTGTCACAACCACGACGTTAAGCAGAGAAATACAACCACGAAGGCGTTAATTCTAGTATTTCGATAAAAGAAAAGAAAGTGTGTTTTAAGATGGTGTTCTTCTGTAGGCGTGGTCCTTACGCTGGTGATCCCGGCAGTGAGCTCGGGAACCGGTGCCGGGACACTGAAAGTCCCCCAGGTGCCGATGGGCTCGGCTCACGGACACACGGGACACGTTCGGTTCCTCACATCCATAGAACTACCGGAAGGGTTCGACATGAGCTTCCCGCCGACAACCACTGACTCCACAGGTCAATGCTTCTTTAATTAAATGTTTTATGTGCACTCTCGTCTACTTTTGCAGCACAAAAATGTATAAAACTTCACCGAAGTTTTATCATCCCTTTAATCCCCTCCTCTCTGTTTTTAGGCAACCAATCTCAGAGCAGCACACTTGACGGGAACCTCCAGAGGCGCGACTCGGCGCGGCGCCGAGCCTCGGCCCACATCCCGTCAAAAACCAACCATCTGGTCATTTCCGGCGGCGACGGCTACGAGGACTTCCGACTCACCAATAGCAGTGAAACGGTCGGACGGGACGACAGCACCAACCATCTTTTGCTTTGGAAGGTCTGAGGCGATCAACCCCGGCGTGAACAACCCCGCTCCCAACCTCCTCCGCACAAGCTCCCGCCCTCTCCACATCGGACTCGTCACTTTTTTGGTGTTGCCGTGGTCTTCTGCTCAGTTCCACCAAGTCTCTATGTGCGTAATTTGACTGCCAAATCCCCCCCTGGACCTTTTTAATGAGTATGATCACGTCAAAGCCAGTTTTACCGTGTTGATGTTTCTGATGTTGTGTGTCGTTGCTCTCTTGAGTGGTGTCCGTGCGTGTGCATTTCCTTTTTTTTTTTTTGGCATCTGCAAATATTGTTTAGAAAAGCGTCTTTAAACTCGAGTCTTCACTGAAGGAGACGGAGAAGTATGGTTAGACTGTGAAGAAGAGGACAGGAGGTAGACGCAGGACGGCCAAGTACATCAACCCTTCACCCCATCATCACGTCATCTTAGCCTGAACTGCAGATAAAATGCCTCCTGATGATCAGAGGTAAATGTCATGTAAAAGTAAAATACACCATCACAGACTGTAGTTCGATGGATATTCTGAATTCATTTCTGTAGTTGGAGCATCAAATTGGAAGAGAGGTTCAGCTGATGTCTGTGAGCTTTTAAAAAGACAAAAAACAACGTCTCCACGATCATTGCTTATCGACTGCTAACATCCTCTTTTCTCCTGTTGCGGGAGAGTGAATATCATTAAAGTGCAATATGTGGCACGGGTATCTAGCAACACACACATTAATGCACACATCCGCTCACTGAATAGGAAGCATAAATGTGTGTTTTACACAGATAATCACTTTGTATCTGATTTTCTTATTTCATTTTTGTTTTGTTTTGTCAGTATAAGATGACATGAACGTAGATGATGCCCGCTACTGGAGTTGAGCAGGAAAAGTGCATTTGGAGACGTTCCTCATATGACCATGCCAAAGATGCGTTACAGTTTTGACGTGAAATGTTTTTGTTTGTTCAGCAGAAATCCGGAGCTGAAGTTACTGACTTCTATGACGCTATAGGCTGTGGTAGCAGATTAACGATAGTGATGTACAGTATTTATGCTTTTGATTTTTAGCGCCGCCTTTTTCCAGCACTTAATTTATAGAAGATGTAGTTTTCACTTTTTGTTTTTTAGGAGTTGAAGAACAAGGAGGCCCGGACTCGAGTAGCGGAAGAGATAACTAGGCGTAGTGTCGTGTGTTCGGGTGCTGAATGCAAAGAGATGCTCAAAAATGTCTATTATTTGACAGCTTCACGGTGCGTATTGTGTCACAGGACGTGTATGGCGCTAAGATTTGTTCGATGCACACGCTTGATTTCAGGATTGATCGTTGGAGAGCGAGTTGCATGTGGTGTGTTTGTGAGGAAAGAGATACAAAGTAGGTCAGAAGGACAAATGCTGAGCACCTGCACGTGCCTTCAGAAGGCTAAAAGTTAAGCCCTTAAACACACACACACACACACACACACACACGTAGTGAAAAGCTCTCACTCGCACTGCAGCAGATGTCAGAGGGAAGTGAAAGGTGCCCCTGACTCGTCCTTGCACACACTCTCATGTTGGCGTCAGGCTTTGTGGGGTTAAGAAGTATGAGAAGGACATTTGGACTTTCTGCCCAGAATGTAGGCTACATTACAGTTAGCTTGTGGTAGCATGTATAGAATACAGCAGAGGAAAGTTTGACAATTTCAGCAAATGTTACAGGACGAGTTCAACACTTTGGGAAATATGCTTATTCGGTTTCAGAACAAGATTATTTCCCAAAATGTTTAATTATTCCTTTTACGGCCTCTTAAGGTTAAGGTAGCAGAAAGTGTTTTTTTTATGTTCTGTATGATTCACAACAAAATATTAATATTTGCAGTGAGCTGCCCGGTCACCCATGAACATGCTGTATGTCTATGCTGGCTGTAGGGCGTTTGGAGAGCTCCTTCGGGTGGAGTCTTATGTTTTCTGTGATAAATGATGTGGAGGAACATCGGTGTGCCATCTCTGCTGAGTCGGCCAACGGAGAAACTAAATCACAAAAAAAAATTGCCTTAAGAATATACTTTTACATTCACATGGTAGTCACATAAATACTAATGACTGAACACTATTTTCAGCAGTTGCATTTAATGTTTTAAACACGGCGTAATGAGTTTGACTCTCTTTATTTTACAGACATACAAGCATGCACACGAACACACCGCGTCTTAGATATGAAGTAAACCTAGATGCTATAACTTGACCCGGACAGAGAATGAAAGAGAAGAATCACATCAAACACATCCGATCATCACTGCAACTCTCACTAAACGTGTTGGTTATCCTCCTCGTGCCCGTATGTGAAAGAAGTCTTTATTGTTGTAAATATTGGTATATATTGCCTTTTTTCTGTAAATAGTGCACCCACGGTACTCAATTGTTGATATGAATCTAATGGCATATTTTTATATATTTGTGTAAGTTTTTGTTTGTACCCCCCCTCCTTCCCCCTTTCTGGCATGCGCTGTCGGTGACGTTTAAATTATAACTGTCGTAGATCTTTCCGAAAGAAGACGAGAAGTTTTGTCATCGAGGTTTTCTCTGTTAGCTCTGAAACGTGTGTTGTCGCCTGCAGGAAGGAAAACAACAACAACCTGCTCACAACTCTGTTGATCTGGCTCTGGTTACGTCCTGTATGGAGCTGTTCTCCTCACTGTGGGTTCCTCTTTGTAAATAAATCAGTTCACTGGTGCCCACTTCGTGCCTGTTCTTTCTGTCGGCCGGTGAGGTGTGGGTCTCTTGAGATTTGTTAGATTATCGATCATATTTTAGTTTTACTGATTGTCTGCTGATAAAAACTCATATTTGGGTTTCTCCAACCTGGAACGAGGGGGGCTACCTGGGTTTCTGATATGATGCTTAGGTGCACAAAACATGGACATGATACCCTGGAACGCATTTATAAGTTGAACGCTAATGTGCCTTAAATGTTCACTTTACCCTAAATCAATTAGTCGATCGACAGCAAATTAATCTGCAATAATTTATTCATTAAACTGTTTAAACTGTGCAGCATTTAAGGGGATCTATTGACAGAAAGGGAATTTAGTGATCTGACCCTGATATTCCCCCTCCTGTTCTTTACAGTTCCAATAGATAGTAAATAAATATAAATACAGTGGACTCGGGTCTAGTGATGAACTCCTTCAGTCAGCCGCTCTGACCGTAACACAGTTACAATGGTGGTGTTTTTTTTTTTATCAGCACACTTCAGTGTCACTCAACTGTTCATTTTACTTCAGCCCACTGACCCACAATGTAGTGTACTGTGATATGATAGCCCCGCAGTATATATAGGGGAAGCTGTATGAATGCAGGCCATTCAGGACACACAAATACTAATGTTGCCCCTCATGAACACACACACACACACACACACACACACACTGCATCCACACACAGTATTCAAATGATCCATTAAACAGTGAAGATCTGTGACGGCTGAAAGAGGCAGTGAAGACGGCAGCACAGAGATGCATCTGTGTCACCAGAATGACTGATTGATATTGTGTCATTGACTCGCACTGACTCAGCCCAGTGGAAGAACGTGGGCCCGTGGAAGTCTCCTTCATTCAGATTTTACCGTATTGAGTGTGTTAGAAAAGGCTCCTTTTTAAAATCTTGCACAGTGCTGTAAGTGTCAAACACATGATCCACTCCTCAGTCACTTGTTTCTCTCCCCAGGCTGCTGTGATGGTCCCCGATTATCCTCTTAAAAACCGTGTACAGTGAGTTCACACATCTGATCTGTGTTAAAGGAGCTGCTTTTGCCCCAACTGCAGGATTATGACTCACTCTCAGACAGACACACTCACTCAGTTTAACTGCTTTCATTTTAACGTTGATATTTATTGAGAGAACACCACTTCAACAGTGAGCCATTGTGAAATATCACATTATGAAAAGCACATGATAAAGCAAATGATGAGTGAATCCAGTATTGTGCATGCTGGCTCAGTGTCACACTGTCATGGTGCCTGGGTCTGTTGAAGAGACCAGAGCCATCGGTGATGATATTAGTAACACCTGTGCTGTTCCTGCTATGACAAGGTACACTGTAATTATGACTAATGCCAGACAGGTGCTGGAGGAAAACAGTTTTGATAAATATACAAACAGCGTTTGGAAAGGGATTTTTTTTAATAAAAACTGCTGGAATTAGATACAAATGAAGAGCAATAAAATACTAAAATAAAATATTTTATTTGTGGTTATTTAAACATAATTTATAAAAACTATTTCTTTCATAAGTTCGCTTTTTATGTATTTCTTATACATTATTTTAGATTTTTTTTTTTAATTTTGAACGCTTTGGGTTTCCATTTTGTGGCCGTTTATTGGCTGCCCGTTATAGGGAGCCCTAAAGCCGTTAAGAGCTCCAGCTGCAGGCTGTGAGCCGCAGTCCTTGACGAGGAAAGACAACGGCCGACAGAGGGGGTTTCACACACACACACACACACACACACACACACACACACACACACACACACACACACACACGTGAGTTTCATCTTGCAGCGGTGACGCACTGTGAGCTCACTTTGCCAGCTCAGTGTTATGTCTTCTTTTCACGCACTCACACACTCACAGAGAGAGAGAGAGAGACAGAGAGAGAAGGGGGAACCTCGCGTACCGGCCGGATTTGTGGTTTTCATCCATCTTCTTTTAAATTACACCTGCCAACTCGGTCCACTACAACCGATGATGCTCGTCTCTGAACACTAATTTCAACTCCTTTTATTCACCAAACCGGTAAGTCCGACAACTTTTCTGTTGTTGTTACCCTGTAGTAAGACTCTGAATGCTGCTGAAGCTGGTAGTTTAGTCGCGTCAGTCATTGCCGGCTCGTGTTGGACATTTCTCGCCGCAAAGCCTGTCCGACCGTCATCACCACTTTTACGCAAGTCGGTAATCAGACAAATATCCTCATGTTCATATGAGTTCATCTGGGCTACGGCACATCATATGGCGCCTACTGATACTTTTATCATACCTATCATACTGATACCTATATGCTTTCAGACAAACTCCCTGCTGCTTGTTTCAAAGGGGGTTATGTCACAAGACAGTTACTATTTTTAAGGGACCAAATGGCAATGGGTTGCATGAGCAACCTTTATGGCTGCTCGTGTGATTTATCAAAGTAAAGTACACACGAATAGGGTTTTGCTGTGATGTGCGTACGGTGACTTTGGTAGCTTGGATACTTTACCAGCCCCGAGTTTTGGTAATTGAACACACATATATATATATATATATATATATATTGGTTATACACTGCTATGCCGCAAAATACATTTTTATTCATTCACAATGGTTATAATAATTATAGGAACCACTGTTCCTCGTGCTGTCTAATGACGAGTGGGAGCATGCTTTACGCACAAGGGTATGTACGTGATGACCTCACTGGTAGCATGATCCTCCCCCTCTTTTTTTTTTAATGAAGTGAACTGAGTCCTGGCTGTGCTGCTTTATTTTCTTGTTGTATACATCTTTATGATATCATACTGGATATACATCAAGGTCAGTTCAGTTCAACCAAAATGATACTGTGCAAAACTAAAAAGATAACTATTGCCAAAGCATGCTGCATAGAGATGAAGATCGAAGAATAAACTGTAAAAATGTCACGTTAAAAGTGTACAGCATCGATTTGAACGTCTCTCTCACACACTCTTCTCTGTTACATTATCTTTTGTGCTCACTTTAAGTTGTGTCTTATCACCGTCACCGTATCACATCATACTGCCGTGGTTTTGGCAGGATGTACCTCTGCAGAATGAGCAGCGAGGGCAGGCTCCCAAAGCACACACGCACACTTACACAAGAGCAAAGGAAAGACTGTCATTTTTGACCGAGGGCTTCTTTTGTCTGAGACCAAATTCCTGCACGCTTGTGCCATTAAGAGGCTTTCTCTCACACATCACGATACCAACACGCTTCCACCAGAAGAGGGCCATGTACAGTTTCACTGGCTCGTCCCTCATTTTATTTCGATACAGGCATTTTAAGGAAGGATTTTTACAAGATATACAATGTTTATTTCCGACTGAGAATTCAATGTACTGTGTCTGTTTGATAAACTTCTTGTTTCCTGTCAAGTATTTTCAGCCTTGTGGGAAAAATATATAGTATGCCGGGGTGTGTACAGTGTGACTGGTGAGGGTGGGGAACAATCTGTCCCCGGGCTTCTATTGGTTTGATCAGAACACATTATATCACAAAGGTGGAGTTAGAGGGGAGCAGAGAGGAGAGGGGTTTGATCCAGTGTTTCCAAGTTCACACACTCTCTTATTAAGTGAATCCTTCTGCTTTTACTTCTCTGTTCATAGTGGCCATCTGTTGAACCATGTTTCAGCCAGAAAATCATTTTTTTTACAAGTCGTATTTTCTTCAAACAACTCCAAAACATTACGGTGGTATCATTACAGTCACTTACTTGAAAATAACTACACAAGAGGCAAAGATGACTGGATGGAAAGGGAAGAGAGGAGAGAAAAGAGAAGAAGAGACAAAAGGGATGAGGAAAAGAGAGAAAGCTGCAGAACATGGAAACAGACTCACTATGACCCTGAAATTCTGTCTCTTGTGTCATCATATACTGAATGCAAGCAAAACTACAGAGCAAAATCACACTCTTTCTGATTGAACCAATGGATATCCGCGGCCCCCAAATGGGGCCCAAAAAACATTGCCACACCCCTTGGGGCTACGCCCCCCCTTTCCCCTTTCCCCTAGAAACGCCCCTGTTAAGGACATTTACTTTTAAACTGACACACTGGATGTGGATGTGGTTTATCTCTTGAGCAGATTGTGACGAGGCACGAGTGTATCTGTGTGTGTGTGTGTGTGTGTGTGTCATGTTTTGGAGAGAATTCACACACTCCCTCATGTGATGAGTGCTACAGACACGCCCCGTTTCAAAACCACCGCTGAGTAATGACGATGTAGCCAACAAAGCAGAAAATTGAAGCTCTCATCTGGAGCAGCACTTTTGTAGTCGGGAGTTATTGAGTACAACTCTCAACACAGTATACTTAGAGCCCTAAATATATGTGGATATGTTAGCCTCACATCAAAACAACAAAACAGATCTTTTCAATGCATGAATGCAAGCACGTTGTATGAATAGCCTACATACAATCTGTACACACTGGACGAAATCTTTCTCTCGACCTCAGCTCTGGTCCTTACATAATAGACAGCAGAGTTTTCCATTGACTCAAATGGTAATTATATAAATCCTCTGTATGTGTTTGACAAATAGAGATAACATGTTGAAAGTGTTGTTTTCACTCGGCATACGCGTGTTTGTGTGTGGAAACGGGAATTGTTTTATTATAGGCCTCGTCTGTGTGCTGACTTTTATTAGAGCTGGTACGTGTGTACGGGCTGTGGATTATAATTTAAGGTGTTACGAAGGACATACGAAGCTGATCTACGTCCACCGTTAATGATGCTGGGGATGTATGGGGAAATACCAGACTCAAAGACATCTACTCCAACACTGATTTTCGCAACTTGGGTTGCTCCATGTTCTGCTTTTGTCACCTTGGATTCTTTTTTATGGTTGTTTTGTAGCCAGAAGTGCTTTGTGGTTGGCTTCTAGTGGGTTTAAATGATGGTAAAGTGTCCTTGTCTCCTTCTGAACAACTTTTGTGCATTTAATGGAAAACAAAATGGTCTTAAACACTTTTTTAGTTTAAAGTTTTAACTTAAAAAGTCTTAGAAATATGGAAATGCGCCATTGATGATCAGGGAAATTCAGGCAAACAGATTCAGTGTCTCCCACTTATGTAATTTGACTTTCGGGGGGATAGACAGTTGGACACAGCGGTTGGAAACTAAAAGTGGGGACTGAGCCGACAGCATGAGTGAATTTGTGACTTACCACAGGATGTGGCATCTGTTTCTAATGAACAAAAGGAAAGGAAACATTACCAGTGTTTCCTTTGTATCCATATGTAGCCTATATTCATGGTGGCTGTAAACAAGCGAAACAGCTTACTGCGGCTGTCTCCCTTGCCTGTGAGTCTCTCTCCACTCCCTCTGGTCAATTCAACCTCTCTCGTTCCACCTCGGCGATATCGGACAGGCAGAGACACAAGAGAGGCCCGTTAACCTTCTGCTGGTGTAACGTTCCACTGGAAAACATGACGACCGAACGTCACCTCAACCCAAGGACAGAGAGGAGGAACGACGGCCACAAAGAGACAGTGAGAGAAACTCATCCACCGACGTACACCAGCCCAGTTATCAGACTCGCTCCCTATAATGAGACATTGTCTGAGCACTAGCGTAGAAAGTGTTGGCGTAAATCAGCCTTTCATTTGCCGATAATGGGCACCTCCATTAAGTCAAACAGAGGGTATGGTTGTCCCGATCACGTCGTTGTCGTACACGTGCGCATTATCTCTCGGTCCACGAAATGTCTGATGGATAATGGAGTGCAATTACCTTAAACCTTTTTCTGCCGGCTCAGTTCTTTCCTATTGTATTTCACTGCATGGGCTGTTTAGATAAAGAGGAGTTCCCCAAAGCTGGACACACTACGTGACCTCGTGGGCTTCATAGGTAGCCATTATTGGCATGGGGACTTGGTGGTTGACTTTTCTTTGTCAAGCCTTTCTTTCTTCATGACGGAGAGGGAAATCCACGTCTTTTGAAATCCATCAGAAAGTGTTTCATCAGCCATTTTTCAAACACCAAAAGAACATTTAGTGTCCTTTTGTAATTTTGTTTTATCAAACTACACCAACAGGCAATGATGATGGGCATTAATCTGTTTTAATCAAGTCTAAAACAAGGATGTAGTATTCTGGACTAAATCTATATAGCATCATGTCTTTTCTGTGAGATCAGAGCTCTTCAGGAATTAGGACAAACAACCCTGTTTTGAGCTTGGTGACTATGCATTCCTGAGATAATCTAATGGGTTTGTAAAGCTTTATGAGCCCAAATCAGGAGGATTTCTCAACCTGCAGAGAAGAAAATAATCCTTTTGAGCTTCTCTGTCCTCTGACGAGGGATCACCGCACCTACTGAGCAAATAACAAAGACATTTAAACTCAGTTAGAAGAAGGTGCTGATTCTGTGCACTGTCATACTAGTCAAATACTTCCAGCACACAGCAAGTCAGTAGTGTTTACTTCTATGTGGCAAAACAAGTGTAAACCTGACCTGGTCGGGCTTAACCTGCAAAATAAAGCTATGACAGATTGTTGTTGTCACTCCCCAATCTCTGCTGTGATCAGGTGAATGCAAACTCTGTTCGGCGGCACTGACCAAGCTGCATTACTTGACGCGTTGGGAGTGAGAACAGGTTGGCTGTATTCACATCATACATCTGGGTGGGCTGACTGAACTTCTCTTTGAAGTGAAAGGAAAATATGGTGTTGTATCATTATAAACTGCGGTGAATGGAGGGATTATGAGCTGATGAATAAACTTATAACAGACGAAAGCAAGGTGACATTGTTATGCACGGATCAGTCAGTGTTGTGTGAGGAGCTACTGGCAGCTACGAGCGTGGCCTAGACGTGTGTGTGACGCGACACAGAGAGGCGACTGTTTGTTCTAAACAGCAGAAGTTAAAGTTGATCGTGCGATAGCATCAGCTACATCAGAACCGGAGAATATTTCTTCACTTGTCTCGACTCGCTTCGATGAGAGTTTGACTGACAGATTGGTTCATCTTACAAGTATTTGTAGTTTCCAATGACGGCTTCTCAGATGGTTTCTGTGTAACAAACCATCCGGTTCAGGTTAATCAGAACTAGTTCCTGGGCAGAGCACTTATTTTACAGCAAGGCATGCTATAAGGGCGAATAACAACAAGAACATGGCGGTAAAACAGAGGATTTGCTGCAAAGAATAGAATGAACAAAAGCTGTTTTAAGCACGGCTGTCTTATTACTTTCGATACCTTATTGAAGGTAAGCATTTCTCATTGTTTAGAAGCCGATAATGTGGCAGCTTGACCCCCACTTCACACTTCATCCCTCCTGCTGCTCAGTCACCTCACACAGGGAGAGGAGTCTCCACTCATGCTTGTGTTTCCTCTTTTGTGGTTCCTTCCCTTCGTTCACAGCTTCTCTGCTCAGCTGCTGCGTGACATCAAGGAGCCGGAAAAAGCTCTCCGACACATTAGCTCTGGTCCTCGCCCCAAAAACCACCACAGCACAGAATAGTGCCCGTGTTTTTGTCAAGCCTTTGCCATTACTTCTTTATTATTGCTATTTTTAGGTCTCCTGAACAAAACAGAAGATGTGACTGGTCATCTGATGTTGTCGCGACTTGTTATTTGAATGTGTCAAACAACAGCACCAAGGCTTTTGGGTAATTACTGTTTTACAGTTGTGGAACAGTCGTCACCCTCTTCTCCCTTTCCTTTGAGGTGTTTTGCATTTTTTTTATCCTGTTTGGTTGTTTCCACATGAAATGACGACGGTACCATGGGCGTTGGTGTCTTTTGGATTTTTTGTTGGGATATTCTGAGAGGTGTTAATATCCTGTTATATTTCTGCTCTTCTTGTTTTCCCTCCCTTTGTTTCTGTTCTTTTGTTTTGTCTCTCGTTCTTTCCTTCTGTCTCGCTCTACTACTTCTACCCACACATTAATCTGACTGCAGCCTCCAAACCGAAGGATTTGACAGCGCAAGAGCTGAGAGAGGTGGAAAGAGGTGAAGTCAAAAAAAGTGTGAGTTCAGGGACGTGAGACACGGAAGTTCCGGCAAGCGGACAAACGAACTCTAGTTTCCAAGACAAGGATTGTTCTTTTCATTGATGAGTGTTGATCTGTGTTGAAATATGTCTTAGGTCCAATGTGGACCACACTATACGTTACCGATTTCCTGTTCCATTATAAAACACATCCAAGCCACGACATAATAAAATGACTTAACATCACTCGCACTAGATAACGATTGAGTGCCATAAATAGCCATGAGCTCAGACAAAAGGCCTTGCAGACATTTCCAGTTAGGGAATGATGAAATTAAATTCAGAGATGCTGTTGTAAAACTATGGGGAGTGGAGGGATTAATAACTGATGAATTAGGAGACATTTTGGAAACACATTTATTCACTCTGTTGGTGATTTTATGGGGGTTTATGTTCGGGGCTATTTATTGAGCCTATAGTGTCTGATTTTGTTACCTTTGGACAGAACGAAGCTTGCTCTTTTCCCCGCTACCAGTCTTTATGCTAAGCTAAGCTAACTGGCCTCTGGCTGCAGCTTCATATGAGTGGTGCACAATCTTCACATCTAACAATAAAACTTGTTTTCCAAAATGTGGAACTTATTCCTTTAAAAAGACAAAAGGCGAATTCTGCACCGCTGTTTGTCCGACGGACTTGGTCACAGACGGACTTGGTGGAAGAGAAGGATGGGTGTTTGAATGCGGACAAGGCCAGGGACACAGGGGTGGTCATGTGCCATATAGGTCCAGTGGTGGTTCCACGTGTGGCGGTCACTTCTGTCGTGGGTTTTTGGGCAAAACCTCAGACAAATTGGATTTAAATCCAATCACACGCAGACAATACTGGCTTGGAACAGCTGGCTGTGATTGGCTAACTTCTGAGGACAGTGGTCAGGGAGCTGGCACACGTTTAAACATCCTTTTTTGGACCTGCTTTCACATGCATTTTGTATTTCAAACACATTTCACTGCATGTGTTGCTCTTCCATGAAATGACTGCTTTTATCTGTGGTTTGCAAACACGGGAAATGGTTAGCAAACTGCTGGTCTACTTTTTTTTTTTAACCAAATATCTTTGCATTTGCTGGAATCCAGTAAGGGGAGACTTTAATATGGTACACAATGGAAGAATGACTCTTTTTGGGGCACGGTTTTGCTTTTGTGCCCCATACTGGAATGTACAAAGCCTTTTCAAACTGGTCAATTGCGAAGTCAGCGTGCTGTATGATACTGATTTCGGATTGCATGCACAAATCAGTTTCACCTCGCTCTGCTGGACCGTTTCAGTCACTGCACATCTGGAGGTCAAGGGAGGTCCTCTGGGGAAAGCGTTCCTCTACCCTTCGAACGCTTCGAACCCTTCGAACCCCGTCCAATTTGTTACTTGACACTTTCCAAAAACAGAGGTACTTAATTGTAGGTCCCATTTTTGTTTTGCTCTCTCTATCATTGTCGTTTTTATTGATCGTGACATGCTGCATAGGTGCATGCGTCTTTACACATAGAAAGAGAATAAATGGGTTTGAGTGGAGAAGCGTTGATTTCTTGCTAACTAATGTTTAAAACATTATGTTTTGCTGCGTGGTCAAGAGGTGCATTAAGGTGGCCTCACCCTGTACACTTACGACACGCACGCACACACGCACACACACACACACACACACACACACACACACACACGCACACACTGTTTTAGCTGTGATAGAAGAGGCATGTCCCAATGATGTCAGGGGTGTGTCTGTGGTCAGAGTGACAGTATAAGACACAGGCAGGTACATTGAACCGTCCATTCAGCTACACTGGACTTGAGATTTGTGTGACTTCTCAAGTTGCATTTTAGTGTGAATTCTGTCTCACATTCTGAACTTTATGTAATTTCAGATTTTTTAATCTTAATTTTGTAGCTGTGAAGTCTAGTAGTACGTTTTGTGAGTGTCCAAGTGGCACAAAATAGGACTTTTAACCAAGTGCTTGTCAAGACAGCTGTAAGAAAGTTAGATTTGAGTTTGGCGCTGACTCAGCATTTCTAGCAGCATACACAGCATCCTCGTTGAGTTGCCAAGGCAACTGTGCCAATCAGCTGCAAGTCTGGGGTAAGCATGCTGCTCTGTCTTTCTCCGCTCTTTACCATTTTCTTCTTCTGTCTCCTACTCTCACGTTGAGCCAAAATGGCCGTTTACATCGTTGTCTGTTCTTTTCTCCGATCTTCTCTTTTGTTTGACATATTCAAAATGCTTCTTGTGTTTTCATTTTGGCTCACTGTCTGTTTTACTATGTAGTTATCTTACAAGCCTGTTTGGGTCCAACCAGTCCATCAGCTACATTTTCGCCTCTCTGATAATACTGCTCTTGGGTGAATTCACAGTCTTATTTTGGCAGTTGCTTTATCAACAAGATGTTGTTGGGCACACGTTGGATGAAGTGATTGCAGATGCTTATTTTTACGGCACAGCAGGTTTGACAAATTATGATATCAAGTTTTTTTTAGGATTCTAGATTGTCGGTCTTGGAAATGCATATATTTCCTTCATTTATTCTTGGGTGTATATGATGTGTCACACTCTAGACCTGTTACCAGTTGTTCAGTGGACTGAGTCAAGCTAATCTGGAGTTTAAGTTTAGATTCAGAACGGCTTGTAGGAATAATTATTTAGAGACACTTCAGCACATTTGCTGTCACAGAAATTGAATCTTACTCTTCCGCATGCTGGGTGGCCACACCTGCTGACAGCGCTGCTGCCTTTTCAATGAAACAAAATATCATATGTTGACACTACATGATTTTGGCATGTTACATTCAGCAGTGAAGTCTCAAACGTGAAGGTGAGCCAGTATAAGTGCCTTCATTGATAGGTGACCTCAGGTTAGATTTCATCTTTGTCCATGAAGTATAGAAGCATCAGTTAAAGGGCAGTAATAAATATCTCGCCGAACACTTTCTGTGTGAATAATGTTTATGTATGCGGGCACTGTAGGGATTTCTAACTTTAGCGATGACAACATTGCTTTGCTGTAATGCAATCTGACTCGTATAGGAGTTTTTCCTCCGATTTATTTCCAATAGCACTGCAAATTAAGGCAATACAATCATCCTCATCACTTTATGTGTTTGTAATCTCTATCTCGATATCACTTAGTTTTGATGACATTGATCAATAAAAATAATTTGGTTTTTCTGACTTCCCTAAATGTCCAGATAGACTCATCCCAGGGGCAGCATGTCAAGCGTTGAGAAAGTCAGTGTGAGTTGGCAAATGAATATGTTTAGCATGAATTATTTCGTTAAATATGTATGCGAGTGCCTACTGCCGTGAAATAGCCACAGGAAAGCCCTGGTTCATTCACTCCTGTCCATAAATAAACCTGATTCACGTTAAATGTTATTTGCATCATCTACAGCAGCTCCTTCCCTCCCTGCCACTCGAGTCACTCCACTCTGAATGAGTCGCAAAAAATGACTCAGGTGTTGTGTGACACTCAGTGCGCGTGTGGTATAGTGTGAGTGTGCATGCTTATGTACTGTGTGTGTCCGTGTCACAGGAGTGTTGTAATATCATCTATTTTGTCGTGTTGTGATATGTTGTGTTGTTATCCTTACTGGACTAGAAAATATTCCGTTGCACTTAAGAGGTCAATAAATTATGTTGAAAAAAGGGCACAGTTGTGTTTGACAAAGGTGACAAGTTTTATTTTCATAATGCACTTTAAAACCCATGTTTATACGAACCGGACCATGTTTTACAACGGAATGTTCCTGTCATCTCTCTCCTTTAGATCATATGAACATAGTAGAATACATTGAAGAAGATGAGGAACCACCTTTGCTGCTCAGCTCTCGTCCTTCTCACGGTAAATACATGCACACGTGTGTTTATGCAAAAAAAAAAAAGAAAGGTTGTGTTTCTTATAGACCAGGTGGCATGTACGCTTCATGATTTAGCAAGTGCGTGGACTCAGTTGTACCGCGAACCTCGGGCCGACTCATGAGCATGTGCGTGCACGTGCCTTCCAGGTGTTCGGCTGTGGTGGGACTGCAGCAGTGCAGTGTCGGCGGGCGGAAGGATGTGTGTGTCTGCACTGCCCTGCTGGCCAGGAGCCTTCCAAGGTAACAGTACAAACCGAAACCAAATTATTCACAACAACCCGACTCACTTTGAGAGACATTTTTCGTCCAACATGTCTCTGCTGTTAACACATCTGTTGCTATCAAGTGATTTAGTGTTCAGTGAAGCAATACGTATAGAGAGTGCAAATGAATTGTGTCATGTAAGCCACAGCCACATGTTGAATGTGTGTATGGACTGTTATTTGCAATATATATGTATGTAGTTATCTGCATCCATAAACATGTATGACATTGCATTATAATCAAAAGTTGTTGTTTTTGTCAAAGTGTGTCATGTTTCTCTTTTGTTGCAGGTTGTATTTATGAAGTTTTAGTAGATCACACACTGTTACTGACACAACAATCACTTGGATACCTGTATTTACCTTTTTTGAACTGTCCATGAAGCTATGTATGTGAAAGTATAAAGATGTCTTGTTTTGATTCCAGTTAACACAGAGACTCTTCACACACTTAACACTGAACACAGTTCCAGAGAGATGCTTCATTTTGTGCTTTGGCATCATTTTTGCTTGAGTTTAGAAGTGTTTTCTGTCTTGCCAGGCTTGTGGGCAGATCCAAAGGCCAACAGAGGAAGTGCAATGTCAGTCGTGCCCATCTGGAAGCTTTTCAGACACACTCGACTCTGAGCTTTGCCGCCCACGCGCATCCTGCAAGATCCTCGGCCGTAAGGTTGCAACCCCTGGCACTGGGACCTCAGATGCTGTCTGTGGGGACTGCCTGCCTGGGTAAGACCGACCTGTCTGCGTGTTAATCCACCCACGATTAAATGAAACTGTTGGCTTGACATTCAAAGTGCTTGGCTGGAACATGCACGTTGTAAACTTTTGATTTGCTCTAAATGAAAAAAATCTGGGGATTTTCTGTGTCGACAAAACAAGAAGACACACACAAACAAACACGCATTCCCCACAATGGGTAGGCAACATCAAGCACAACAGGACACAAAATGCCACAGGCTGAAACCGCTGATTCATTCTTTAATTGTAGAATGGTCCTCCACTTTCTTTTTCTCTCAGTCCATCTCTCTAATTATGCTTCTTTTCTCTCCTTTTTCTTTTTCCATTTGCAGGTTTCACTCCACTGCCACAGGGGAAGTTTCCACCCAAAGTCTGTGTGTGAAAAGTAAGCAGGATCCTGCAGCATGTGTCTGAAAACGTGTTTTTAAACTTCCCATGCTGCCGGTCCATCATTCATTTCACAATCATCATTTGTTCTTGATGTAGCTAAAACCATGCTTTTTCTGTATCTTCTTTCTCCTTTCTCTCAGCAGCTCTGCGTGTCCGAGCGGTGCGTACAGTGGGTAAAGGTCCATCGAGCGGTGCAGGGGGGCCGGCCAATGGCACAGTGGTACGAAGCGCTGAGGAGAAGACGGCAGAGTACGCCGTGTTCGCTTTGGTGCCCATCTTCTGCGTGATGGGCCTGTTGGGTATCCTCATATGCAACATCCTGAAGAAGAAGGGATACCGCTGCAGTGCTGACAAAGAGGGAGGAAATGAAGAAATTGCCACACCGCAGAAAGAAGGTGAGAGAGATCAAATGACAGGACATGGAAAGATAAGGAAGAAAATGAAAGTTAGAAAAAATAGCAAAAAGATAGAAAGTAGCAGAGAGAGTGATCACTGACACTTTGATTTATGTTCAGGGTGTTGTCACGTTCGGCCATACAAATGCCAAATTAGCACAAACGCATGCACGCGCTGTGGTTTAGTGTTGTCAGGAGTCCAGGCAAATCCACGCCAAGCCCAAAGGGCAGTGTCTTTTGTGTGCAGTCACAGTCCATGTATCTCTGTGACGTGACTGCACGCAGGTCTACATGGGAGGCTTTCCCTTTTCCTCTTTGAACTTTGACCTGGCAGGGTTCATGACATGGCAAGCATGCATGTGTTTTTCTAAGCATACACACTGCTATCCTTGTAATTTTCCAATGTGAAAAGGGGAAGAAAAAAAACGAAGCATTCCCATCAACTCACTCACCCTCCTGACGTCAGAGAGAAACTAACTCGGGTAAACACAGGAAGAAGTATGAAGAGCGGCGGGGGAGGGCAGACGAAGGAGAGAGACTGAAGGATGAGGGTGGTGTTCACCGAAAGAGTGAGTGGTATCACTACATGGACATCTTAAGAGAGCGGAGACAGAGAAAGAGAGACACACAGGGATCAAGCGATTAAACAAGTGTTACGTTACACTCCTGCTCTAACTGGTTTGCTCAGGCTCAGAGTAACGTGAGAGGTCTTTATGCTCGTCCTTTGTAAAAGTATAAAGTCATATAGTCCTGGAGACTCTTCATGGACCTGGAGTACCTCAGTCTCCGACCCGAATGGAACTCTTTGCTTGTGAGGTGTAATCTTGACATCAAAGCTGACACCATCGATACTTTTTTGTATGGACCTGCATTGCTGTGCACACAATGTGAGAAGTACACCCATATTTCCTTTAAGTGTCTATTGCACGGGATGTACTGTACCTGTGTGGTTCTCAGGCTTGATTACAAGGCAAAACACTCAAGTCACACGGCGTACGTCATCTACTGTAGCAGCCTTTTTTTGAGTGAAGTGTTCCTGCTACGTTCTATTGCGTTCACTTGGTTGCTCATGCAAAAAGTAGACACAGTGTAAAGCAATGGTTCATTTGGGAAATGTAGTTATTTGCTGTCCTGCAGAAAGTAAGATTCGATGGAAACCTCTTTCATCTGTTCATTAGACATGCAGCTACAGCCAGCTGCCGGTTAGCTGAGCTTACACAACGATTGGATACAGGAGGAAACAGCTAGCCTAACTCTGTCCGCTACAAAATTACAAAAGCTGCCGAACGGAACCTCTGAAGCTCGCTTCTTTATATCCACACCTTGGTTTTTGTACGAATTAAACAAATGACGTTTTAATTCGTGAGCTTTAGAGGTGCTGGTTGGTGGATTTTGTCAGCATTTGACAGAGCCAGGATAATATTAGCGGTTTCCCCGTGCTTTATTGTTTATGCTAAACTAACCGGCGCCTGCTGGATGTAACTTCATATTTAACAGACAGATGTAAGATAAGATATAAGATCAGATATACTTTTTTTGTCCTGTAGGGTAATTTGTCTTGGGCTCCAAGCCATTGCATCACACAATCCACATGCCAGCATCACAATCCACATGCACGCATAGAACATAGATACAGTCATGCATGAACATGCTTAAATACACATGTTGAAAGCAATATCAATCGTCTCATCTTACTCTCGGTAATAAAGCACATAAGTGTATTCCTTTGAACAACCATTGCCTTGCAAAGGCTACATAAAGAGCTCATCAAGCTAAACAACTAATAAATGACACTTTAATGTGTTATTGTCCTTACTATTGTGCTCGTGTCTATCAGTTACTGTCATTTAGTGTGGAAGCATTTCAACAGATTGAAAGGCTAAGCCGGCTTTTCCCTGAATCCCCTGATGGTGGGAGGCTCAGGAGAAAGTTGTGTGTCAGCCAAGTCGCCATACGTTGTGCCAGGCGTCAGAGCTTCAGAGCACAGCCGCCCTCAAGAGACCAGACTTTCTGTCAGCACGTCGCACGTCAAGATACTGTTTGCGTTTGCACAACACCTGCTGCTTTGGATAACGTACTGTATCCCATCATTAGGATCAAAGAGTTTCGTTTACCGATGTTTTTCACAGATGCCAATATCAAAATATGCTTTACTTGGATTTTGTTTTATCTCTGTGTGACTGAACCTGCTTCTTCTTCATACAGTTACACATACTCACACGTGATGGTTTCTTGATACGATCTGTCAAAGATCTCTGCCTTCTTTCTGCGGTCTCTTCCTCTCCGAGCACTTTGTTGTGAAACTTAAGACATCTAGAAACTCCCTAGCACCCATTCCCCCTCAGTTCTCTTTATCTGTCCTCATACTCTCCATTCATCCGATGTCTTGGCTCCTAACATCCCCTCCCCCACTCACATGAACACGACACTATCCATTGAGCTCTCCTTTCCCAGCCAGATCAATAATTAAATCGGGTCCTCATCTCCTGGTTTATGCCTCTTCTTTCTTTCTCCTCTCTCCTCTCCTTGTTTCTATCTGTGATGTTCGTCTTCCTCTTCTTATATCCAATTTCTTGTCAATTTCTAGAGCTTTTCAGGGTCTTCCATGGTAGAAATGGCATTCTATCGAAGCTGACTATGTGTTCCATATATGAAACCCCTTTGTTGTTAGTTTGACTGAATTATTGATTGATTCAAAATGAATGATTTTAATTGAGGATATTATGCAGATAACAATATCATTATGACTTTTCATTACTTTGAATACTCTCAATTCCAGCTTTCACAAGATAAAAGAAAGATCAAATCTATGTTTTAACGTTTTACAAACATGCAATGTGTCTAAGACCTCCTTCACGCTCAGCTCCCCTCTTTCTCTCCTCCTGTGCAGCTTTCAGGACAGATGATGCAGTGGTGCAGTAATAAGCAAGTCTGCATGTGTGAGTGAGACAGACAAAGGACGAGAGAGGGGAGCTTAAGCAAAGTAAAGTTAGTAAATACAACAGAACGTGAGTAATATAAGGAAATAAAAAAAATGAAGAATAAAAGGATGATCAGAGGGCAACGGGTGGCTTTGGATGCTGCATGTGAAAAAATGTACCCCTCGGTCGTTGTTATGTAACTATCCTTGCAGTGTGCTGTCTGTCTGTCTGTCTGTCTGTCTGTCTGCAGTAGTCCCGACTGGGCAAACGTTAGACCTAAACCTCTTGGGGGTGAATTACAGCGAGGCCAAGCTTAACTCTGCAGGGCTAGAATCAGACTCTGCAGCGGTAACTCTGAACACGCAGAGCTGCAGACAGAGAAGAGTTTGACTTATGGGAGAGTGCAGTGACAGGGAAGCTGAAGGTGGAGAAAGAGAGAGGACAAAAATAAAAAACTGCAACTTTGTGATGACTCATCCTGCAGTGTTTAGTTGCAGCTTTTCAGTTTCAGCCATGTTAGCGCTGCGGCACTACAGCATTTAAAACGACTGGTGACTTAACGTGGCTGACACTGAAACACTGAACACATGGGTCTGACTGAATAGAAGAGAAGGAGTGCCACACTGTGAAATGGATGCCGTTGTCCTCGCATAGCAACAGCCACTGTGGCGACGCAGCTGTTGTTATCACCCAACAACAGCCTGTGACTGCTTATGCAAGAAGACACATAGACGCAGACGTGACAAGTGCAACAGTCACATTTTGCTCTGTAACACACAACTACTGTACACACAGTCACCTGGGGGTCTGGTATACACA
The DNA here is from genome assembly GCF_949748355.1 of Melanostigma gelatinosum. Taxonomy (NCBI): domain Eukaryota; kingdom Metazoa; phylum Chordata; class Actinopteri; order Perciformes; family Zoarcidae; genus Melanostigma; species Melanostigma gelatinosum. The sequence goes on from NC_136640.1 coordinate 10,240,622, forward strand.
CACACACACACACAGATAGAGCCCTGTGTGCTTCAACATTGCTGAATGGAGTGTGATCGCTGAGTGAGCTATTCTGGACCTCTCCCTGTGCCCTTCATCGCTCTCCTCTCAGCTGCCTCATTGTGCTGTGCTATCATGGGATGTTCGGAGGCCGTTGCCATGGAGGCATATCTATTCTGTTCCGTTCAGTCATCCACTTCCATCTTTATCAGTCCCATGGTGTGTGCGCTGTGTGAACTTATGTATATGTGTCATTATGTGTGTCAACATACTGAAATGCAATATCGTCTTTCCGCATGCTTTAGGTAGCAACTGTCCCTACATATCTGACGATCTGAACGAAGACACCATCAGTGTTCTGGTTCGCCTCATCACTGAGAAGAAAGGTAGGTGTTGACCAGCAGTGACATAACTCACGAGCTAGTGGTCAGAGTCGTTTCATCTCGGGTGGCTTTAGAGGGCAACACAGTGTCACCAAAGTACGTCACAGACAAGTTTCCACTGCTGCAAGCTCAGACCGGCTGCTCCTTGTGTCTGACATTTGTTGTTTTTCAAAGGGAATACAAAGTTTTTCCTTTCGAGTGAAAAGTAGAACAAACTGTGAGTGAAGATAATGCATTTTGAACTTTTCCCAGGGAAGTTTTTTTTCCGCCAATAAGCAAAAATGTACGGAAATGGTCGAAATGGTCGAAATCCACACCCCAGCAGACAAGTCTGATTATTCTTATTTACGGAATTGACTGGCGCTGTCGGATTATTGAGTCTCATCTGAATTTTTGTGTGCGTTTCAGAAAATGCTGCTGCACTGGAGGAATTGCTGCTGGAGTACGAGAGCCAACAGATGGCCATGAGCAAAGCCTCGTCAATCAAGTATGAGACCACAAACAATATACGCTATATGCTGTATACCTTCGAGGTATACTTTTGCTCATTCATGCTGCTCCATAACGAGCTGAATACAGAGGCAAGGGAAGAGTGGGAGAGAGCAGGGCAGGGAACATTTGAAAGGAGGCTCCTGACAAGAGGAGCACATTTTTATAATACAATGCCAACTGCAATTTATCCTTTTTTGTATATTTTTTTTTTACAAAGAAAGAAAGAAAGTACTCTCATAAGCATAGTTTACATTTGCAGCTCTGGCGTGGGCTGATACTGTGGCAGTGACTCACTCCCGCATGTCTGAAGAGAATGTCAGACACAATTGTAACCGCTGTCTCTTGAGTCATGAGGCTTAAACAGCCAGCCTGTCACTGAGATCATTGGCTGTCACACAGCTTGATGTCACACAGTTTACATGACCAAACGTAGTTGTGGTTGGACCTTTGGTTGTAATGTGCGGTCGTTAAAAGTGCTCAAGAAGTCAGAAGTTAATTAACAAATCCAGCAACATGCTGCTTTATACCATAGTCTACACCACTGTGCTTTCCTTAATCTGCAGGAGACAGAGAAGTAATCTTCTTACTCCAAATTGTCCCTCCAACAACACCATATAGATGGTAATTTGATCCATTACACTCCAGTATGTACGTCTGCCACATCTACAATAGTCAGAGGTCTCAGGGGCAGTGTGCTGCTGTAACATGTGAGCTTTAGATTCGAGAATATTCTGACACGCACACATAATAATCACACCGAAATCTGGAAAGCTTTCAGATCCTGTGTGTGTGTGTGTGTGTGTGTGTGGTGGGAGGTTCTGCAGGGGTCACTACTGGTCATACTAGTACAACACAGGGACACGTGGGTGCATTCACCTCTTTTGCTCTGCCTTTCTCTGCACAAAAGAACAATGGAAAGGCAAACACTAAAGAGGCCTGGGTGCAAAGAGATACAACTTTAGATTTCAATTGTTCATTTATTTTCTATTTAAACACTCTCACTGAACAAAGGCAGAGATGAAAGTAATGTTTTCATATTTTTTGGAGCTTTTCTCACTTAAAAGACTTATTATGCTTTATGACTTGGCAACACAAAAAACACGAATAAAGACGAATGCATTGACCTCCATCCTTTCTGGCCTCATCCCTCCCTCCTACATCAGCTTGGCTCTCCTCCATCTTCAATATGTAATAAACTATTCTAAACCCATACCTTTATTAACATGGTCTTTGTTCGTGAAATAAGAGGGAAAGTGTGTGTCTTTTTCTGCATATGTGTGCAGAAAATATAGGTGATTTAAAATGTTTATTATGCTGTACACTGAATGGACATGGAAAGAAATGTCGTCAATTCAATGTTTAAATTTCACTCAAACATCAATGACGTTTACTGACGTGGCAACCACCTTTTAAAGGTTGGCTTAACTTCAATATTTGAATTTAGGGATATTTGTCTTGACTAAATTAAATATAAAAATGCCTGATTTCATAAAAATAAATAAATAATGTAACTGATCATTTGTTCACTCCCTCCTCATCCTCTCCTGCCCTTCCTCCCAGGTTCCCGATGCTGTCTCCTCTGTCCCCGTTCCGCTCCCTCCCCAGGCTGTGCCCCCATCAGTCCCACCTCCACACCATCTCTGGCCTCTCCGGCCTGGCACCTAAACACGGCTACCGCTGCACCCGCTGCGCCCAGAAGAAATGGCCCGCTGTCCTCATACCTCCCCTGGATTCTCTCAGAGATCCCCTGAAGGCTCCCCAGAGCCTGATCCTGCCCTTACTGGACAGATCTAACGACCAGCAGAAGAGGCCCCTGCTGGGGGGTTTGTTTGTCGACACCCACCACACACGAGCTGTTGTGCCAAATACTGTGCAGGAAAAGATGGAAGGGAGCGAAGTGAAGGAGAAGGAGGGAGAGCTGACGGTGTTATCTGTGGGGAGGTGAGACACGTCCATGTTGCTTCATACCTAACACACAGCTGACATGACAAATGAGGGCATGCAATGCAGATATATTTCTGCTTTTTCTGCTGCTTTTTACTGCAGCTCCACTACTTTTACTGCATTTATTCAAGAGCTAGTTATTAAATAGTTTGTAGATATACATTTCACAAGATATGAGAATTTGATCAAATATGATGCTTTGTTGTAGATTTAAGTGTAGAAATGACTTAAAATGATCCCCTGCTCAATCAAATTCAATCAGCTATTAATTCAGTATTAGTTATAATAATGCAATGATAAATGATGTAATACTTCAGCTCTGACAGGGGCCATTCTGTTGCATGCCTATACTTCATGTACAATTTTCGGTTATCACTTCTATACTTTCACCTCTAAATGCAGGACTTTTGCTTTTAATGCTGTATTATTACACTGCGTGCTACTTTTACTTCGTCTACTTTCTTAACCGACAGAACTAAATATTTCTTCCACTGCTGACACATTCACAGTCATTTTACCACAATCCAGTTGAGTTCCAGAAAGGCTGAAACCATCTGTAAACTGTACAAATAGTTTTAATGTAACATGTTCAGACCTACAGTACAATATGTAAACAACCCTCAAAGATGATGAAACACTGTAGAAAGAGGAATCAACCTCACGCACTCTCAAGCAGCTTCCAAACCTGTAACCTGTAAAATGTGTGTTTTGTCACAAGTACCATGATTGCCATGAATGTAATTGTGATCATATCTTGACTGCCAGGTTTCAAGTGGCTCAGATCCCCGAGCAGAAGCCTGTCACGGTGGAAACCAAGACATCATCCCAGCAGCAACGCAACTCCCTGTTTGGAGGGAAACCGTTCTGCTCGTCTTCCTCGTCTGGCATCAGGAGGTACAACCTGCAACACAACATTTTGCAGCTTCCCCCTCTCGCTTTATTTTTGCTTCCATGCCTTCACTCGCTGTAATCACCTCTCTCCTCCCCATTTCTTTCCATTTCTGCACTTGGTTTTTCCAAGTTAAAGCTCACGTTCTTCTGGCCAGCACTGAATTATGTGGTCTGTTTCACTGGGAACGGGTATTATACAGAGTATGATCAGTCATCCTGCCACGCCCTTGACATTTTGACTCTCTCGTTCAGGTGAAGAGACAGAGAGACGGTGTATTATAACGCCACCTTGCTGAGTACGACCTCATCATTCACTGACAACTTGACAGCTGGCAAGGAGGGAGTTTCTCGACCATGAAACCACAAGGACCACCTCGTGCTGGAGGAAGTTGCTTCTATTCACGCTAAAGAGAGGAATATAACTGTATTTATTATCACGTAAAAACGATATTGTACTGTACAGATGTAACATCGTAGAAGTTCCACTCCAATCACAGCTGCTTCACTGTCACAGAGAAAGTGAAGAGTATCGCTTTGTGATGAAAGATTGTCAACGTCTGACAGAGGGAGGCAGAAAGCCCCTATATTTGTGCTTCCATGTAAAAACAAGACAGACACAGGTTGTAAAACACACAGCGGTCAACACATACTCAAATAACTAAAACTGCTCAATCAGCAGTGAGACTGAAACAAACGAGGACATGTCAAACCAAGTTGTGATCAAGTGCCATATGAACTAAGAGTATCAAAGATTGCCTTACCAGACAGAGCGAAGCTGGTGTGGCTGAAATTATAATAACCTTTATGATTATGGTCATACGACACTTCATTTAAGAGTACAGCACTACTACAGTAAGTATTAGTAGCACAAAATGTTATAACATTCCATATCATTTTGTTGTTTTAAATATCTTTTTTATTTTAAGTTATCCAGTTATTTCTTCTCACATTCGCAGGCGAGTCGAGGTTTTAGACCTTGAATGTGTTGAATGTAGTCTGAACAGTTCAGTGAACCTTTTGAGAGTGTGAGAAACATTCACTCAGCGACGTGCACCTATCCACAGTCAGCATTAATGACAATATTTGCAACCTTTAAGCTGTTAGACTGTCGGTCCAAGAAGGTTGAGATGCGTTCCTAAAACCTGTATCACAACATATTTTGTACAACACTGCATCCCAATGGCAGTTAAAGGCTACAACTGTCCTTTGGGTCCTGGCGTGAGTAGATATCGCTTTTGTAGAATAGACCATGTAAATGAATGTACATATGTAAATATGGGTGGGTATAGAAAAACAGTTCTGGCTTTTATAATTTGAGCATACAGTTTGTGTGAGGTGAAAGACAACAGCACTGCACCAATAAGTGACACTTAGTAGTCCATCAACAAAAAAAACAACCTAAACTCCATCATGAATAGAAGCGGATTCTGGTTAAACATCTGTGTCTTGTGTATAAACCTAAACACACAAATGCAGTACACATATCCAGACTCCAGTTATGTAATCTCCATAACTGTAAGGAGCCACTCCCACACACACACGCGCGCATTTTTAGTTTTTACAGTTTAATTAAATAAACCAGTGGCTGCAGTAGACTCGCGGCTGGGATGCCTCAAAGTCATGCAGCTCACTTGGCTGCAGTTTACATCCTCATGGGTTTTAAAGAGTTTACTATAATTATCCACTCACATTCATATTTCTTATTATGTTTCTTCTCATGAATTCTGTGTCTGGAGGATTTATTGGTTGCAGCAGTTACACATTTTTATTTGATCTGTTTTTATTACTATTAGGACTGTTATTAAATGTGTTCAAGCTGAAGTGTTGCTGGTAGGAAGGAAACATTCATCTCATCAACTTTGTAGAGTGCATTCACAACATTTCATGTTTCTGTATGGTGTTTTTACTCCTGAAATAAAGAAGAGGTGCATTTTAAACGCTGTCTTGGCGTTTGTCTGCTGTTGTGTGTGAATGTGTGAGGGAACATCTCGTGAAACATTCAAAGAAATGTGTTGAAACTAAAAGCGTCAGAGGCAATAGACTGGCTTGTTTGTTTGATAGTGTCGCCCTCTAGTGGCGGTCTGGTGTTCATTCGATGAAATGACCTCTGAGTTATGTAAATCAAGTGTGTCCACTACCAATGATATTTACCAAGTGACTCGGCTACACTACAACTCAGGCTACTCTTCTCAAATACTCTGCTCAGCGGCGCAGAAGCTGTATAACCAGACACTACCTATAAGAGAGAATCAATTCTCTGAAATTAAAGGAATATATTAACTATTCTACATCTGCTCTTTTCAGAAAATGTCTCACAGAACTATAGTGAGTCTCATTCTACAGCCACTTGACACAAATTATGGGAATAAACAAATGCAGTGACAAATGTAACACCACAACTATTTCGTCAACATTTATACATTTATTATAACGTTTTTTAGTTCCTTCACATTTTGTCGCAGCACATTCAAAAGAAGTCCTAAAGGCCACAAAGTGGTCAAGCTTACCCTCTTTGTCTGATATGCAGAAAAGAATGCTGAGCTGAGGAAAACCCACTTGTTCCGATACAAGTCCAGTAGAATCATTAACAAAAAGCCACATTTGTAGTTTAGTTCTTTAGTTCTGTCCATACACCATAGCTGTTCAAACATAACAAAACTAAATCAAATATACTAAATTACGACATGATTTTTCAGTCATAACTGTATTGTCCACATTTGATTTGGTCAAAGCTGAACATGCATTTGTACTGGTCAGAGATGGGGATCTGAATGCAGCGTCTGTCAGTGTCGGTGTGTCACATCTACCACAAGAGACCCGCAATAGGTTCTGTACTTTTTGCATGTTAACCAAACCTAAGTAGGTTCAAGGTGTTGGATCAGAGTTGAGTTGTCAAGCGTTTTCTCACGCTCGTTGGTCTCGATGAAGATGACCTGATCTTCTTGGTGAGGTTACTGCGGACGTCCTGCCCAGCCAGGAAGTAAAGGATGGGGTCCACACAGCTGTTGGCACTGGCCAAAGGTCGGGTCACTTTGTAGGCCACACTGGAGGCCTCCAGCAACTTACAGCTGATCTGGTGAACATATAAAAACGTGATACAGCGAGCTCTTAAAGACACATTTACTATGAACGTGTTTGTCCTCACCTGTGATGGATCGACCTGCCGTAGGTATCTGAAAGAATAGTAAAGGCTCCTGGTGAGGTGGAAGGGCAGGAAACAGAGCATGAACGTTGCCAGCACAACGATGATCATCTTAACCGACTTCTGCTTGGATCGTTGGGCTGACACGCCCCCCCTCTCGCCCCCTTCGGACCCCCAGCCGGGCTCCAGAAGCTTCCCCACCATGAGGCCATAGCACACCATCACCACCATGAAGGGCAGGGCAAACATGAGCACTGACACGGCTGAGCTGTACACCAGGAAGTCGTCAAAGAGCTCCGGGCTAGTTGTGTCGTAGCAGATCCGCACACTCTCCAAATCCCTGAGAAGGAGATTGATTATTAAATGGTAGTGCTGCCTTGCTTGGCATTGAATCACAGGAAAAAGGAAAGAGTGGTCATTTAAGTGTGTCCCATTAAGATAGGGTACTTGGTGTGCCACAAAAATCAATCTTGATCACTTAAACACATCAGTACAACAGAAGTAATGAATATAGTCATGAAGGGAAAAGAAAGAGGGACAGACTAACATACAGATTTAATTCACCTAGTTCTTGAGAAGTAGAGAATAGGGGCCTGGCAGAGTAAAACACAGGCCCACACCGCCACAGACACCAGCTTGGCCCGACGAGCGCTGACCCAGTAGAGGGAGCGGACCGGATAGCAGATGCCAACGAAGCGATGCAGACTGATACAGCACAGGAAGAGAATTGAACCTGCCAGAGTGACAGATATTTAACATACTCTTTTCTTCTATTTTCATAATACTGCATCCTGTTCGTGGTATTGTCATGCTGCCTTAACTGTACCATATCACACATCAAACTCTCTGTACGGGTCTCTGCCGTGCCATCGCCGTACCATATAAGTTGGTGTAAAACAGGAAGCGTATGACCTTGCAGAACGGCTCACTGAAGGGCCAGTCGTTCTCATCTGCGTAGTAGTAGATGAGGAAGGGCAGCGTGAGGATGTACAGAGTGTCGCACATGGTCAGGTTGAACATGTAGATGGTGGAGGGCTTCCAGCTCTTAGTGCGGAACACGATCACATACAACGCTGTGGCGTTCAGCGCCAGGCCAATCACAAAGACCAGGGCATAGCTGACAGGGAGGAGAATATACTTAAAATCTTCTTGAAAGCGACAGTAGAAGGCGCTGAAATTGGTTCGGCTGGTGATGTTGTTGTCAAAGGTGGCCATCTCGGTTGTGAAGACGCCTGAGGAAAGGGAACAGGTGATGAATATGCTGCATTTGAGCCTGGAAGCATTTCACTTTGAGAAGTTATCATACACACAGAAATAGAGGGTGTGGAGGCACACTCTCCTCTCTGCCCGAAATTAAAAACTCTTTTTAACATATCTGAGCTGCAGAAGGTTCACACAAAGATTCACACAGCCCGTTGTGGAAACAACTTTTTTACAAAACTTTAAGTGTCGCTGTGTTCTCAGGCAGAAAAACAACACTCATTCTGATACTTTTGCATGCCATTTCTTTTCCAAAACCCAACGGCTGAGCGAGGGAGAGACAGAAGAATAACTTTTAAACTCAAACCAGACCTTGTTTAGAGACCCTGTTAAGACCTTTCTTTCTGTTTTACACACTGGCATGCACATTCTTACCCTCAGTTCATTTCTCCTTCCTCTATAAATCTAAAAACATCGTCGTGGAATAAGATGGAAGTGATGTCTTAAAAACTGCATGTAAATAAGACAGTATGAGTTAACCTCCTCTTTTTTTCTTCTCGGTCTGACATTATTTTTTTCTCTGTCAAAAACAATGCCTCTTGCTCGCGCTGTACATTATTTTTTTACCCTTCGATATCTTCACTGCCTTATTCTCTTCAGAACAGCTCCAGGTGGATTTCAACTGATAACACACCTGAGACAGAGCGGCCCCCCTTTTGTAGTCCCCTACATTGCTCTGACCTGCAAACTGAGCACAACTTACTATTCAGCGACAAAGCAATCCGTGTAGTTATTTGTTAAATTGGCCGTACGAAAATAAACGACATTGCATCCCAGCAAATAGACAATAAATCCCTCTTCCTCAGAGACAAAGCCCCTAAAACCTATGAAAGTACTCACACTGAATGAATGCTATCGCCTTTCAAAGACGGTCATGCAATGTAATGGATCCTCATTCTTACGAGTGGAAGTACTGTGCATAAGTGTGTCCCTTATGGCTGAATGCGTGCCTCAGGTACTTCAGTGGGGGAAAAACCTGTGGAGGTGTTCTTTCTGTCAGACAAGCTCTGGCCTGTGAGCCCGGGGCTCAGATGTTAACTGACTGTTCGGCAAATGGACAGTGAAGAGGGCAAAGCTGTCACCACTTCAATCTGTTCAAATTCTGATTTATTTTGTCCGTTTAGTAAATAGAGAAAGACATTAATGTACACTTTTAACCTAGCTTTTAATAGGGCATAGGAATTAGAACAAAATCTTGTTACCATTCGCTATTATTTTCTTTACTTTTTTGGACCACCGATATCAAAAACAAAAGCTATTTTAGAACAAGTAAATCACAATACAAACACACAGCGATTAGCATAATTATTTTACAAGTATAGGGAAAGCCTGCTGCGCAATCACAAATATGAATATTTGGTCCTTTGGGTCCCCACAGAAATATAGTTGGCCTGACTTTCAAACAACATGCATTTTTTGCATCAAAACAACATTCAAAGAAAATCAAAGATGAAATGTGATTTCTCACATTTCAGGCAAATATGCAATGAGTGAATCAAAACAAATCATCTGTGCTGCTTTTTGTACTTTTAATTGAAGTACTTCACTGTTTTTACAGTAAAATGTCTTACCTTAGTAAGCCTAAAGAAATATAGAAGCTCCTCCAACGCCGAATCATAAGAGAATTCATAAACCAAAAGCATCCCGGCAGGATCCACACAAATACGGTATGAGCCAACAATGACTGTCAGCCATTTTTTCCTGTGCCACTGACAGAAAGTTATGTGTGCGGGTGTTAGTAGATGTGTTTGGTTTCTCTGACTGCGAGCGTGTGTGTTATGTGTGTTAGTTTGAGTGTTATACTGCGAGGAAAGGTGAGAAAGAGTACTTAATGTCTTACCTGCTCCAGAAATTCGTGTGTATTAATGATTACACGGCCCTTAACCTTAACCTTGGTCATGGCACGTAGGAGGCATGAAATACAGTACTAGCCTAAATGAATGCTTCCAGAGAGCCTTATATCAGTTCTACTCGCTGTCTTTTTTTTTTTTTTACATTTTTGCCAACCATATAGCAATATTTTGTAGGTTGATATTATTGTAATATATTACTTATCCACAAACACACCTAACACACATACACATACAGATTGCATGCATGCAGACACTGTGCCAAACGGTGCTAACTCTTTTCAAGGGATTCTATTGTGATCTATTCTTGTAATTGTTCACTGGGAATCCACTTACAATGAACCCCATGACCCCATTTTAACCTGTCTACTATCCCGGTATCCCGTAGTAAGTCAACACACAAGAGTAAATTATATAACAAAGTGACAACAGTAAAAAACCTATTGCAAATGCATTATATTTTATATTTGTTTATGTGACACCATATGCCTAAAAGCCAATGATAATTTCAGTTGAATTTGGAGTACAGGCAGAAAATGACATATATATAACTATTATTACTAACAAATCAAGCGTGTAATCTTTGGTCTTTTGTTTCTTCTTCATGTGTGTCTTTTGTATACTGTTGTTCGTCCCACACCGCCATCGATTTTTCGACGATCGACTGCGGCTTCTTGTTGCTATGCAGGTCTGAGGGACGCAGGCTCACATCAGTGTCGGTCTTTTCTCCTTGAGCAGCTCGGGAAACCCCTAATCCTCAGTGGATAACGAGTATATATTTTATATGTATCACCTTCCTTGTCGCCCTTATTTGCTTTGAAACACCTTTGTGTTAATCGAGGTTACTTTCGACGCCAGGCGAGAGGACGCAGGAATAAAATAAAAGGATGTGTTTCTGTTCCCGGTGTTTTCATCACAGCAATGCCACGCTTCGCCACACGGGGGAGCCGTTGAGCTTAAATGCTTAAAGGGGTTCCTTGTTAATACCCCCCCTTCCCTTCCCCTCTGCTTTCTTCTTCTCCGCCTGTCTGCTCTCCTGCTTCTCCACACAGTACAGTACACACTAGTCCTCTCGTAGTGGCAGCAGCCAACACAAGTGTGTTCAAACCTCTCCTCGTAGCTTCAGTCTCTGTACAAACGAGCCATTTATCATCAATCATGGCCGCCGGAGTACAAATTTAACTCCCGTTTCCCCCCCCTGTCCGTCTGAAGGGGAGTATTTTTTTTTTGTTGTTGTTTGAGGAGACAAAATTATTAGTCCCACACACTGATTTTTTTGATTTTCCTCTCTGGAATTACAATACTTCTCGCAAGGGAAATACCATTCATGTCAATACTCCAAAATGCAGCCGCCGCCGAGGAAGGTGAGTGATTTCCCAGAGTCCGTTATGTTTGTAGCTGCACAGACAATGACAGACAACAGTGTGCAGTAGATGTTGTGTCTTTAATAAACATACACAACGCGTCCGACGCTGCAGGCATATAAGACAATTAAAGGGGGCGAAAGATATTCGCTGGCCCACATTAGCAACGTTTGCTAGCTCGGTTAGTCAGTAACCTAACGTTAGTGAATATGAATCTATAACGTTGTAGAGCCTCAAACGTCAAAATAACGTTAGCTAGAAAACGCTAGGTGTGCTAACGTGAAACATACAAAGCACCTCACCACGTCAGTACGATAATATGATATAGTTGCAGTCCTATTCATGAGCTTACGTCATTTAGTAAAACATAACTTTAAATAATAAAACGTGGACATTAGCATTTGCACGTTAACTTATGGCAGCAGCGTTTTAGCAAACTAACGTTCGTGTGTGTGTTAATGTAGCACCGGTTTTATTTTGACTCATTTGCATAACAAAAGCTTTCGTTTCTCCACGTTGTGATGCTTTTTGTCTTCAGGGAAGACCTTCAGTCCGTCCAGGGTGACATCTTTTTTTCATTTTTTTTTTTCATCAAAGGTTGAGCTGACAAAAGCTGAACACACACCGAGGAGACATGCTGGCAGAGCCATGTCTCATACTGACTTATTGATTCTGTATGGGCTGGGAAAAGACCACAGTCCCCATATAGTTGTTTGGCACTGATGTGTGTGCGTGCGTGCGTGTGCGTGCGTGCGTGTGTGTGTGAGTGAGTGAGTGAGGATGTGTTTAAGTTGCTGGTGCATTGCTTGCTATGAGTGTATGTGTTGTCCTGAAATAGATGCACAAGAGCCAATTACCCATGCTGTGAACCTCTGCACAGTTTTCTCTTAATTACCACATATTCCCCCAGTGCCAGTTATGCTGTGTGGGTTTTCTACACACACAGACTAGCCCTGAACATGTCATATCATGTCTGTGAAACACACACACACACACCTTTCATAAGTGAGACTGCAGAGACCCCTATAGCGTGTCCCACTGTGTGTGTGTTGCTGCACCACTCTGGTCCATATTCATTTTGTGAGATCTCATTCGTCAGCTGTCGGTGTCCTTCCCTATTTAGCTTACTGTAAAAAAATACTTACAAGAATAAAAAATAATTTGCAAAACACTGATGTGTTACTACCCCCCTGCAGTTGAAGCTGGCACACTCAAACCACTCCACAGCCAGAGTGTATCAGTATTTAGCTGTTGGATACTAATAATTTCTGTCCCAGTGAGACACAGACATCCCCTTTAGTCTCTCAGCACATCTGCTTCCAGATTGATCTGGTTTGACTCGCATATATTAGTTTTTATGTGCTTTAAATTAAAGATGACTTCTGAAGAGGCTGAAAATAAGCGATGCATTTCCCCACACATTTATCTTGCTACCTATCTATATACTCATCCATCCATCCATCCATCACATATGAATAGTGACAAATACAGGGGTTAGAGCTTTTGACGCCATTTTCTTTTCAAAATCAGCCAACAGTCCAGTACTTTTCAACTGGTCACAGTGGAAATCAACCGGACAAACATATCAGAAGCCATCCATCATGAGAAATTCATACAGTACAATGCAAATCTGTTCATTCATCTTGATATATAGATTTAACATCGTATTGACCACCAACCCCAGCTGCTGTTTGGTTACCTGCTCACACAGGTGGGGACGTCTGTGTCAGAATCACCGTCAGATACGTGTGTTGATGTTTGCGTTACTAAACAGGAGCCACTTGTCTGCGGTGCAGAGAGACCTGCATCATCCGCCACTACACCAGCTCAGTTCTTTCCCTTCAACGTGACCTTCAGTAGTCTGGATATGTCTTCCTCCTTGCCTCATAATTAACTTCACATATCCCATCTCTTTCTCGCTGTCATTTTCCCCTTCCGCGTCTCACCGACCGACACTCTTTCTCGCCATCTTTTGTCTTTTTTTCTTACTCTCACTTCGTACTCTTCTTCTCTTCTGATTCACAAGCACCCCCTTCAGCCACTCTTCCTCTCATTTAGTCTCCCCCACCTCTGTCCTCACCCTTTGCCCTTCCCCTTCTCCCTCTCTCTCTCCCCCCGGGGTTCTCTATGAATGATGGAAGGTGAAATCAAGTGAAGTCATTTTGCCCTGATAATATAATGAGCCACTCCCTGCTTATCTTCAAAGACAGGGCACATGAAAGAAAGGAGCTCTGCTGTGTGTGTGTGTGTGTGTGCGTGTGCGTGTTGTTGATTGTTTTGCGTAGAACAGTCATGAATTTGCCCGCTGTTACTCCGGTGAATAGTTGGTGGAATTCACCAGACAATACACAATGACCAGCACAGTGTGTGGTGTGTGTTGGCTGGAGGGTGTGTGTGTTTTGTGTGCATATTAAGGGGGGGGGGGGGCTCTCTCAAAAGCCCCCACTCTGACCACCAAAGTGAATTTTTGTATATGGAAATACAATGAGCATCTTTTCCTAATATAAAGGAGTCTGTCTGTCTCCTAAATGCTGTTTTTAGGCCGTTAAAAGTGTCCTCAGTCACCTGTAACTCCTCCATCCTCCTCCAAAAGTCTGATAAAACCTGTAAAATGATTGTTACGTTGATGGATTACTTTTTTGTGAAAACATTTTTATTGATTTTCAAGATTGGAATCAACAGCAAGTTAACAGTGACAAACAAGACATTTAAAAGGAGAGAGGGGAAAAGATTTGAATGAAAATGACTCCATCACCAACATGTCCTCTTTGCACAGAAGGACTTGTTGGCTCTTTTCTGCACATGTTTTGGTTTTGCAAGTGTTATGCTCCTTTTTGACAAATGTCCTGAATGATGTGGTTCCATGCACCCCGACTAAATGACTAGTCCTTGCTAAAATGATCACACCATCAGAAGCTCATCTTACTAGCCGACCTAATAGCCCCCCCAAAGAAACATGCTGGCACTGCATTGGAGTCACAAAAATATCCCAGCGGTTAGCTGCTAGCTAGCCGTCTTGATATTGTAAACATGGAACTGTCCGTAGCTAGAATGCAAGCTGCTAAGACTGCAGTCTTAGCAGTGGTGATCACACCATCAGAAGCTCATCTTACTAGCCGACCTAATAGCCCCCCCAAAGAAACATGCTGGCACTGCATTGGAGTCACACAAATATCCCAGCGGTTAGCTGCTAGCTAGCCGTCTTGATATTGTAAACATGGAACTGTCCGTAGCTAGAATGCAAGCTGCTAAGACTGCAGTAAAATCCAAGAATTTATGTACCGGTAACTGTATTATATCATAACACATTCCCTAGTGTATTATTTAGAGATGTATATCGGGGGGGAGGGGGGTGTATGAGTGTAGATGTATTTATTTACGTTGATGGATTACTCAATATAGAGAACATGATTGGCAGGTTGATTGGTTGATGGGGTTACATTGTTTATGTGTGTCTGTGCATGTTCATGTAGGCCACTGTGACTCATGGGCCAGCTTTGATTCACATACATATATATATTGTTATATTGTAAATAGAGCTGAAGCTATGTGATCAACAGACAATTCTTTGGCAACAGTTTGGATCATCGATTAACTGCTGAGTCACTTATTCAGGCATCTGTTAGTTGCAGTCCTACTGGATTATGTTGCTGTTTTTGTCACACACTTTTTGTGATTTCATGCAACATTTAATCCAAAGTAGCGGTGGGTGATGCGGCCACTGAGAGGGAAAAAACGTCACGATAAATTATGAATGTGTATATGGCTGTCAGGCCGGTAGAGGCGTTCACGGTTCACTGAACCCTTTCACGACCAGGAAAAGACAAGACTCTAGCGCTGCTAGAACAACCGAAGTCTCAGATGATATAATGAATTACGTGAAGATCCTTTACTGGAAACTGTCTTTTTTTTTGTTTCCTCCAGGTCAAAGTGACACAGGAGCTGAAAAACACACACACAGAGCAGATGACGAGACTGCACTTTAAACACCAGAGCGAATGCGACCTGCTGGAAGACATGAGGTATGAACGCGTCTCACCTGCTGCCAGAGGATCTTAAATCTATGTGTGACTGTGATTTGGACACAGCCATGTACAGAAAGAAGGAGTGAGGGAGGAGTGGAATGAGAAAGGAAAAGAGGAGGAGGAGGAGTGTTGTCATATTCTAGTTTTCGGAGAAGGACAACGGGTCGGGAAAATGACGAAGGAATTTCCTGCTGCTTTCTTCCTGCGCTCTGACTTTCTTCTTTTCCAAATTTCATTTTGTCAATTTCTTTTCTGTCTACTTGTCATTGGGTTTTCTCTTTTGCTCTGAATATCTTTTTTTTTGTCTGTCTCCATATCGCTCGTTTTAATTTTTTTGGGGCTCAGCCCTATTTACTCATGACGTGTGTGATTCTGGCAATTTTCCCTCTTTGGATTCTGCAATGGGAGGAAACCCTGGTTCTTTCACACGCTCTCATTTTCTGTGTTTACTAAGCATTGATTATTTATGACAGCAAACTCTCTGCTTCCATCCCTCCCTCCCTCTGTCTCTCTCTCTCTCTGTGTCTCTCTCTGTTTCTCATTTTCACACTTCCTCTACCTTCTCTCTCTCTACGAGACTTCCCTCTCTTTCTCTCTCTTTCACTCTTGGGGGGCAGCTCCAGCTGTTCGACAACAGATTGCCTTGTTGCTGTTGGGTTTTTGGAGAGTGAACAAGGCCCTGGTCTCACTTGTGGGAGAGCCAGTTAGGCGTATGCAAACCACGATGTGTTAGTTCTTCCAGTCGCTCAGGGATCGAGCTACACTGGGTGCAGATCTTCAAATTGGCTTCGTCATCCTCATGGTCGAACGGCGCTGCGTTCCTCCAGCCTGTTATGTTTTGTAATTATTTCTGATGACACATTCTGCTGGTGGTAAAATCAGGAGCAGCAGGGTGGTGCAGTGATCGGGGAGACCGCCTTTACATTGGCCCTGTAGCAACGAGCATCTGCTTCGTCGATGTGTCCCCGAGCCACGGAGGCCCCCGCTAGTTTCTCCGGCTGTGATGTGACACTCCTATGACTTTTATTTATGTTTTCGTGAAATATCCGATCTGTCAGGGTTATCCGAGATCCAAATCGGAGGCAAGATGACCGTTCAATGTGCTCTGACTTTGACGACCGTCGCTGTTGTCGGAACCAGCTGTTTTTTTCTGCGCGATACCTGAGGTACGAAAAGGCAGCAGCTGGCCAAACTGTCAACTGTCTTCACCAATACCACTCAAATGCTAAAAATAGTTCACATTTAGACAACAAAAGAGTGCACAGGAAGAAGATGCACCCTGTGTTTATTTCTATCTTTCTATTGTCACTGGCTGATCTGTAAAAACGTTATGTGACATACCGTAGTTAAAAAGATATATGGCTGAAATGATCAGTTGATTACTCGATCAACGAAAAATCTTTGGTTTTTGGACTGTTGGTCGTACAAAAGAAGACATTCCATTACATTACAAAATGTACAACAAATGAACACATTTATAAATATTGAGAATAATCGTGAGTTGCAGCCCTCCATAGACCATGTAGTTAATAATGCAGCGGTGATTTCCACAGGGAGAAACAGTTATTGACCCGTCCCCCATCCAGGGTCAGAATGCAGAGTTGATAACCGCAATGATTCCTGCAAACAGTCAGAGAAGTGACGACAGCAGGAATGCAGCCAGTTAGCTAAGACCGGGCCGTTCACAGCGATGCCGATTGCTAGATATTGTCCTGAGAAAAAATACACTTTTTGTTGCATCTGGATCTGAAACTATGCCTCTGACATAGTTTATGTCGATCACTTTGCTAGACTTCTGCTACGGTTTGCTGGTATCGTGTCGACCAAATAACCTCTTATAACTGGACCCTACACTACAAGGAAAGCGTGCTCACACACTAAAACACATAATCGGTGGACGGACACACATTTTGCTGCCTAAAGCCTACAGTAGATTTTAACCGTTAAATCCCCAAATCTGCTCTGAGGTTATTTACCCTAATGAATCCACAGGCTAGCTTTAATCAACAGCCACACAAAAACACGCACGCACGCACGCACACACACACACACACACACACACACACACACACACACACACACACACACACACACACACACACACACACACACACACAGTGCAAACCATAGAAAAAGGCAAGTTTTTGCTGAATACAAACATACTTTTCACTTTAACAATGGAGCTATAACACAATTTCCATATTGCAGTTTGGTTTTATTTGGTTCAATGTGTAGATTTTGATTGGTGAATGGAACGGAGTTGCAGAAGGGCCATCATCGTGACACTCTGCATGACTGCATACGAGTCTGTTCCCGTGATTGGCGTGGCGGGGCTTTACAACAGCACGCCCCTCTGTGAGGACGGAGAGTACTTGTTAGACAGGTTGCAACGTCATATGCAACAAATGTACCATCGTCTAGTCTAGACGGAGTGCTTTATAAAGAATACACAAAGAGCATCATCAATCACGGAGACGACAGTAGTGGGAAAACAAAAGGATGAAAGTACCAGGTTTTGTTGCTGATGGCTAGACTTCGCTGGTTAAATTCCTAAATTACAACTGGTTCCCTGTTGTAATTTAGGAATCTAACCCCCCCCCCCTCACCCCCCGACGTCTGTGTCTGTGTGGCACATTTGCATGAGATAAAAGGAAATTTGTATTTCACGCAAATTGATTGACAAAATCCTCGCAAACTATCTGCAGATATCATTAAAACCTAATGGGTCTCCATGCTGAGTAGCTAGATTATAGCCTCCCCTAATTTGAACCCAAAATGCTGTCAGAATCCTCATTAATACTTTTCACTGCAGCCTCTATAATTTAGGAAGCGGGGGAACGGAAAAGCAAGGACTCGTAGGGGGAAAAGAATGAATGTAATGCAGATTCTCACCCTGCGAATGTGAGATGGTGTTTGATGCAGTGCTCTCGTGTCTTTGGTGAAGGTGCCTCAGGATCGGATCAGTGGGTGATCCATAATATTAACATTGTTCTGTTTGGGATTGTGTTCTGTTGATACCTATGTGCCGCAGCTGCCATGATTAATTGACCGTGTTGGCGCACTCCTTCAGTGTAGAGGCTTTATTCTCTGACGGATTGAAGTGTGATGCTTGAAATGATCTCCAGCTCGTGACAGAGTGACATCCACCAGCTTTAGCTGAACATTGTGTTTGAGAAATGTCTCCGCAAAGATTTCTTTTGACGTCTCAGATTCCAGAAGCCGCAGCTGATCAGAGCAATATTATCCCAATAATCATAAAGAAACATGCTTAAAGCTCTTAAGATGGCACTAAAACATACTGGAATCACATGACTATAGATTTCTTTAAGAAAGAAATATTTCTATTGCATCACAGACGCATCTAACAATCTTTGATAAGGTTATTTTAAATCATATGGTCCTCCTTCAAAGGGATTAATTAATTCAAAAAGATTGCAACTTTGTTTGAATCTGTTCTTTCTTACATGATCATTCCTGTATTTTTTAAATCAGGCCCTACATCACAGCTTTTTCAAGTCACTGAATGCGATATTCACGATGATCCCGTTAAATTCAATCAATTTATTGCGAGTGTTTTTATCACAATCTGCCACATAATCCAATATAGTCCCATCCCCAGCCAAGAGTTTATGGCCACACGCCTCCAGTTAGACTGAGAGGGACCTGTGTGTTTAAAGTATTGTGTCCTAAACGTAGACTGTATTAAATATGGAAGTAGTCTCTGTGACGTCACCCATATGTTTCTGAAGAGCCGTGAGCTCCAGCCGGTACCATCCTGGCAGTAACGACACAGCAGAGCTCTAAAAATGGCCAAAGCGGTGGATCATTTATGGAGCTGAGGCAGGCCTGGCAGACAGCTCTGAATGTCCTGAATGATCCAATATTTAACTTTCTAACATAATCTAGCAGCTTTTGTCTCAACACCATCCGGGGTTAACTAATTACCTAGAAGTGTTTTCCAGCATCCTCAGAGGCTTTAGCGCATTTGTGCAGGAAGAGAACTGGTAGGATGGGTTTGTAAGTCTAAAGCCTTCAACACGAGCATACAGGCCCTTCAAGAAGTGACTCATAAGACGCGACTGTGGCTCAGTGGTAGAAGCAGAGTCGTCCTTCAATCAGGGGATCGGCGGTTCGATCCCCGGCTCCTCTAGTCCGTGTCGATGTGTCTTTGGGCAAGACACTTAACCCCAAATTGCTCCCTTAGACTAGAAAGGCGCTAGACAAGAACAGTCTGTTTACCGTTTACTTATAGTAGTTTGCTTCAATCTTTTGATTTTGAGGCTTGTGATTTAATAATTGTATTGTATTCTGTAAATGTGAATGTCTTTTTCCGAAACGCTCGCTTGGTCTGAGAGTGAAAACACTGCAGAGAATCTGCTCCGTTGTCTCTCGTGGCGATCACGCAGTGAGAAAACATCACCTCCCTCCTCCGCCTCTGTTTCTGTCCGTGACTCATGTTGCTTATCCTGTTGTCACTGATCTCAGGCTGTGTCCTGTAGACCATTGATCTCAGCTGTTTTCCCACGTTTGATCGCTCCCCTCCTCTGCCGTCACACACACACACACACACACACACACACACACACACACACACACACACACACTTACGTCCACTCCTAAGCACTTAAGTATTTCCTGTCAGACACACACACACACACACACATCTGGGCATTTTCTTCCTTTTTTCAAGCACAGCCGATGCTGCTGACACTGCGTTTTGACTCGTGCAGCGCAAACACTGATGGGCAGACAGAGTAGAGGGAAGAGAGGGCAAGAAAGCAGAGTGCAGAAAGAGGAAGGGATACATGTGTGTGTGTGTGTGTACTTGTGTGGGACATACAAATCAAGTATGCAGTACGAAGATACCGACGCAGGAAAGCTTTGTTATGGAGCTGTGCGTGTGTGTAGGGATGAAAGAAACTGATATAGCAGAATATAAATTATTTGTATTTACAATATGTTCAATATGATTGGTTATATGACTGACACAGCCAGTTGCAGCTACTGAACTTGATCACTTCAGTTCCAGTTTTGTGATTGAGTCAGAGACAACTCTTTTTTCACAATGATTTCCAAGTTACAAGTTCTTTTGCATCATTCAGACGAAGGCCTCAAGATGTCTTCATTAGGAAATGAGACGGATTTCTCAAGAGAAAAGATGATCGGTACGCCGTTGTCATCTTTTCCCTTCGCTTAATACGTTCAAGTGCCTGTGTAATAAACAGGAGGTCCTGGGTCTGAATGTCAGCGGTGCCTTTGTACGGTCAGCAGTTTTCTATCAACAAGAAGAAAGCTTCAGAGGTGGATTAGGTGGGGGAACATTTGTGTCATAAACAGCCGGTTGCAGTCACTGCAATGTGGAGTACTCCCACGCTATACTCAAAGGAAATTAAGGGATTTCCATGATCAAACTAAATTGGTTGCTGGTTCCAATTTCTTTAATGTGAGAATTTGCTACTTTTCTTCTTCACTATCATTTTGCATTGAATATGTTTGGGTTTTGAACATTGCTCTCTTTTGGGGCGCTTCAGGGTACTGTGGCTTAGTTGTCTAAAGAGCTTGTGTCAAGTAAACAGGAGATGGGGACCAGGAGGATGATATAGGATTTACTTAATAAATACAATTTATAAATAAAATCAAAAAAACTACCTCACTACATTAGATAAGCCACTTTGAGTTATTTGTCCTTTTTCGTTTGAATTGTAATTTCTGTTCCGAGTACAATATGTTGATTAACTTAAAACAAAAATAGCTTTTTTGAAACTTTATTTTGAGGTTGCCTTTGGAAATATTGCTTCTTGATTGCTCATTGTCGTGGTGCTGTGGCTCGTTGGTTGGTTGGTTAAGAGGCCTGACTTGTCAACATGATACCAGCAGTGTTTCTCAGCAGCACAGTGCGATCAGACTTGAGGAGATTGTTTGGTGAATTGCAGCAAGGGCCTGTCACACCTAATGGGACTCACAATAAGAGAACTAATAACATTACCACATCATCCAGCGGTCAATGGCAATAATGAAGTGACGCAGGGGACTTTGCTTTGCTGGTTAAAGCGCCTGTCTAGTAAACAGGAGATCCTGGGTTCAAATCCCAGTGCTACCTCTTCTACAGTCGGAACAAGTCTTGTATCACAACATGAAAGATGGAATCTCCGGTGGTGAATTTTGTACAGGAACACCAATTCGGACATTGCTCACAAAGTGTGCAATAGTGGGTTACTTTAATTCCTCAATTTCTTTTCATCAGCAATAGCAATGCGTTTATGGCGATGCAATCTGTTGCGATATATCGCTGTTTGTCAAGGTTGACAAGCTAAAGAAGGTGCTTTCCGAGGGCATAGCCGTGAAGCTGCGGCTTTGTTGGTTAAAGTGTGTGTTTCGTAATAGTTACTGTTAAACCTCCATATGTTCTGCTTTACATAGCTGCTCTCGTCTTTAGCCTCTGGTTATCCAAAACATATTTACAGCATACTCTAGTCTAGTGGTCAGTGGCAGTGGTGGGTTTTAACATACAGGAGTTTTGTCCTTGAATGAATATGTGGCTTAGCTGGTCAAAGTGCCTGTTTAGTGAACATGAGATCGTGGGTTCGAATCCCAGCTGTGCCTGTAAGCAAAGTAATATATTTAAACTGGAAAGAAGAAAGTTCCAGCAGATTACTTTTTTTTTTTTTCCAAACAAAATTGGTCGGTCGCAGTCACGGGTATCTGAGTATTAACATGCTAAACTCAAAGGAATTAAGCCATTTTCATGATCCAAACATTTTTTGATTCCAGCTTCTTAAAAAGGGAATTACGCCCATTTCCAAAACTCATACAAGTTAGATCCTATGGTCTAAGAAATGTTTGTAAACCTATAAAATAGGCCTATAACTGTTGGAACTGGTCCACAGACGATGAATAAAGAACCATGTTATAGATGAGAGAACTGAGAACATTACAATAGAATAAAGCTCCTCAGGGTTAAAAAAACAAGAAGAAGAAAACAATATTTCTTTGGGACCACAAAATCCGTCTCTAGTTCATTATCTATGGAGCAGCTCCAGACTTGATAACTTCACAAATTTACACGCTGCTTTGTTCATTCAACAAACCGTGCCAGTACAATTATCTGTGGGTGTAATCGTGTATCTTAAGTTATGTTTTTCATTCTGCACATTCCTGGGCTGTGATAAGACCTCCCACTGTCTCTGCTGCCAGGATGTTGTGTGATGTAGAGACGGAGAGGGGGAACTTTTTTGGGGTTTTTACATGTAGTGAGTCAGAACGTGGGTCAACCTGGCATTAAGGGACAGAAAAGTCTTTTCATTGCAGTACAGAAACTATGAATGGAGGAAATATTCTTCCTCCTGTCTTTAGTTTGCATATATGCCTCTAAATAATACTTTGGGTCTTACAAGTGACAGTAACTTGTGTGCTACTGGTTGAGTTTATGAAAAACTTTTTATATTACATATAATATTCACCCTTTCAGACTCAAATATCTGTCTCTTTGTCTCCTTGTAGGACCTATAGTCTGAAGAAGGGCCAGCTGGAGAGGGACTATGCACAGGTAAGACTGGCTGGACTTCTTCCATCCTGGGTTTGAATCCCATCGGCGTCTTTAAGTCTATCACCAGTTCTTCAGATCAGAAAGTTCCACTGGAGGATTGGGTTCAGGAAAACTTGGAATGTGGAGTACTACCAAGCTCAACTCAAAGGAAATGGAGGGATTTCCTTTATCAAACAAAATGCCAAACATCTGCTGCTTCCAACTTCTTAAACGTGAGAATGTGCTATTTAATATAATTTAACTTGGAGATGGTCCAGTGCTGTAATGAACTCCAAGGGGGAGGAGCCCCAGGAGGATTATAGGATCTACTGTATTTCAAACCATTTAAAAATGGATTCCTGAAAACCTTTTATATCAATTCAGAGATTCTTAGAACTCTCCTGAAGCCATGCCAAAGGTTCAGAATTTGGGCATTAAGCAGTGATTGTTTCATTTATATTTGGCTGCTTAGCTCATTACTAACAGATTAAAGCTTTGTGTTCATGCTCCCTTCTTCCTTTATTTAGTATTTTCTGTTTTAAATGCAATATTGTTTAAATCAATTCAATTCAATATATATGCATTTTTTTAAACTTTATTTTGAGGTTGTCAACTGAAACATTGCTTCTTAATTGATCATTGACATGGCGCTGTGGCTTAGTTGGCTAAGTGCCTGTCTTTACACAAAAGGCCGTGGGTTCGAATCCCAGCTGAGACTTTCGTAAATCAGAATCGGCTTTGTTGGCCATGTATGCTTACGCATACATGGAATTTGACTCCGGTTTCCACTCCGCTCTCAATGTCCAAACACAAATTTACAATAAAAATGTGAACACAAACCTATAAACAATGGCAATGGAATTGAGGTGATAGTGCAAGTGGTGGTAACAGTGCAAACAGAGGTAGTGCAGTATGACTTATTTATTGTTCATGAGAGTGATGAGGAGATTGTTGGGAAATGTGTATCAAACAAATCAGTATAAAAAGTCCCCGAAAGCCTCAACGCAAGTTCACATGTTATGCTTTAAGTGCTTAATGTTTTCAGTTGAGTTTGGCTGTTCAGCACATTTGTTACAGATTAAAGTTAAACTGTTAAATTAATGCTTCAGGGCTATTTGTTTCAGGCAACTGGCCAATATGTGAGAAGCCGAAGAGATTTAAAGGAAGGAGATTTAAAAAAAAAAGTGAATGAAAAGTTGCAATAGTTGAATGAAAGTCTTGAGCAATAGTTCCTTCAATCCTAAACTGCTACTTTGCTATTCTCATGAGGCCTCAAGCAACAAAGAATTGGCAAAGCAGAACTGATAATTTGCTGACTCTTTGAAATGTCTTCAAGCCGTGAGAGCACCTTCTCTGCAGAAAGCTCTAACAGCTTTTTAAAATGGGATCTGTTTTTGTGCGTGAACATTGTAGATGCATAATATTAGTTTTTCTTTCGTTATATGTTGTGTCGCTGTAAATGTTGGGATTAATCCATTGCTGGAAAACAGGATTATAAAATGATTTTCAAGGAAAGCACATGTAGATTGTGCAGCCACCTTCGGCCGAGTACTTGTAAGATTACTCATTGTTGATTCATTCTTCAACTGCATACAAACTCTCACATGTCCTGCGTGCCACATTTGGTTTCCCTTTCCCATATGATTTGGTTATTCACAGATGTTTAGTGTTTTTATTCCCTGTTTTTCAGATTCATGAAATGTTGCATAGTAATCATGAATCTTGTAAGTTGGAGACAGCGAAGGTTTATTTTGCATGTAAATAAGCCGCAATAATATATCCTCTCAGCACTGGATGAAGCCGTTACTCGGTGTATACCGCTTTGTGTTTTTTGCCATTTGCAATCTTACCAGCAAGCAGCCCGAAAAGATGGGAGTCGTCTCAGTAGACCTCTTCAACAGCCACTCCCAGACCAGCAGAAGGTTCAGCAAAGAATGTTCTCTGTGTGGGTTGAAACAGCTTGTACACACAATCTCTGAATGTTTGTTTAAACGAGGGACACACCGATACTCGTGTATAAAAAATTTGATATATCGAGCTTGTCCAGCCTCAAATAGCTGGCTTTGGTGTCAAGCGACAATGGGGCCGATCTATTCAATTCAATTCTATGTTTCTATATCGTATACATTTCATACTGGAATGTTTGAATGGTTAAAACCTTTTGAAATATTTAACAAGAGTTACTGGTCTTCACTGCTTTAGAGTGCGACTCTAAGTATCTTTTAAGACTTTTGCATTGAGTTAAGATAATGTTTGTGGAAACAGAGCATTTGATCCCTTGAAACTGAACATAATTTCAAGCTAATGGGCCGCATCATCAGCTATAATCATCAGTATTCAGGCTTGAGGGGTAGGCAGTTACCAGTGTTTGTGTTTCTAAACATGGTGAGCAGGAATGGCTGATTCCTTATACCCTGAAAGTATTTCTACCCATCAGACAGCCGCTGTGTGGATCTGTCAGGACGCACAAAAACCAAAAAGCCTTTCCCAGTAGACTGCTGCGTCAGCATACTCCTCTCCCTAAGCATACGGTGTCTACGTAGAAACCAAGCAGCGCCTGCCGCCAACAGTGTGAATGAGTCTTGATTTTTTTTTATTGTATTTTGATGCTGCTGAGCTTAAGCGCGCACACACACACACACACACACACACACACACACACACACACACACACACACACACACACACACACACACAGATGGAAAATCCTCCTGTAGCTTAATGAAAAACATTTGAATACATTCCCGATCCAGCTCTTAAGCACATATTAACATATTCACTCTCTGCCGCTAGCCACACATTTCTCTTCTTTTAAAGCCATCGTATCAGTGTGTGTCTTTAAACATGTGTGTCTTCATTTGCATGTAGTTTGAATAATTAGGTGTGAGTTTCCTGTGGTTGACCCCTCTGGTTTCAGACACTCATTATCTCCCTCTCTCTCTCTGCTCCCTCAGCACTGTCTTGCTCACCTTTAGAAATAGAGGTTGCCTAGCAACACTCCCCCCCCCCTTCTACTCAGTAGGACAATGCAATTGTAATGTGTGTGCATGAATGTATGTGTGTTGATGTGTGGTAATGTCTGACTACAAACAAGTTTGGTTATTATCAAATATAAAAACGTCATTATTGAAATGATTAATATTAATATGATTATCAATACAGAATGTGGATGAAGTCTCAAAATTGGTGTTTACTCAAAATGTCAATAGTTGAGGTACTATTCCACAGGGGGGGGGGCTCAAGCAGGGAAAGAAATAGACACGAGCATTTTACAAAATAGAGGAAAAGACCGGAGGAAAGGAGAACAGAGCGAGAAAGAAAGTTAAGATGCAGATATTTAACCTTTTGTCCTTTCACTGTGTCAGCGCATTACCAGCAGCCAATCAAATAGTTTGATCGGCGGCCATGTTTTCTGTGTGTGTGTGTGTTAGCGTGTGAGTGTTGGCTATTTGTTCTGTGTTCCCCTCCCACAATCAGCATTGCTGGAATAGTTTGAGGCTGGGGTCACACTTCACTGTACTGCCCAAAAAGGCCAGGCGGCCGTGGCTGTGTGTGTGTGTGTGTGTGTGTGTGTGTGTGTCTCTCTCTAAATCAGCCGTAACATTATGGGTGGTTTTCATGTCTTCTCTAAATAAAATGTGAATTCTTCAGGTTCATTTGAGACATCAGATCTGAAACGGTCTACCCACAGTAGAAACTCTGCAAATGTAAACCACACTCAAAACAGAGTGCTTTGAAATTCTAATTACAGTCTCCTCTCCATCTTGTCTTCTTTCCGTCTTCATCTCCTCCTCTCTCTGTATTCCTCTCATCCTCTCTTCCTTCCATTCCTTGGCACATAGCAATAGCTCGTGCACACGTCCATTAAAGCCCACTTATCAATCATCTTTTTGTCTCTAATGGATCCAAGATGGCACTATTATGTGATCTACATTCATTGTTATCAAGGTTAATAGAGGGGAAAAGAAGTCTGAGAACAGGAGAGAGATAGCGATGAAGAAAGTGACGATTTCTCTTTTATCTTCCCACTCCCTCTTACACATGAACACATCACAAGCACACACATCACAAGCACAAATTACCTTTTTGCAACACGTCATTGCTGTCCGTTTCAATCTTTTTAACAAAAGCATTCTGTATTCTTTCTGTTTGTCTCCCTCCTCTTACTTACCCTCTGTCTTTACCTTAGCTTACTCTGCAGATGTGGATGTCAAAGTCAACACACACACACACACACTAACGAGGCAGAGAAGTGCAGACGGGAAGAGACTGGGGAGAAAATCAAGTATATTGATTCAGGAGGAAGTTGAGAAAGTAAGAGGGTTGAAAAGGCAGACACACACACACAGAGACAGCTGATAGAAAGTGACTGAGCCACAGACTGCAGATAATAAGTGAGTGGAAGAGCGAGAGTAATAAGTATCAAGGTGACTGTCTGCGGAGAGAACAGTGACTAATGAATGGAAAGAGCGGAGTTATGGAGGGATGAATGAAGCATAGAAACTGGCTGACAGTCGCTCATGAATTATGATTTGAACAACATCCTCGACTCTAATTCTAAGGCTTTGTGTCCTCTTTGCAATACACCAATATAGTACCGCTCAATTAGGTTTGCTCTAAAGTAATCATTAGTAGCCTGGTAACATACCTGGTAAACATGTCAAAAGACAAAACATACAGTTGCCTCAGGCCACTGAGGAACAATTGTGTCAACTTATTTTGACTTGTAATTGTAGTGTCTCCTATTGACTTATTAGTCATTTTTAAAAAAGAAGCCAGAATGCCGCTGTGAACACACAAATTAACTCACAGAAACCACTTAGCAATGATGCAAATATTCAACAATAATCAGCCTCTCTTCCGCTTCCTTTTTACTTTTTCTTTGTCAGTCAGCCCCAGGATATCCTGCTGTTTGGGTACCCTGTTTGCCCTCTGATCACAAAGACAGGATGTATGTGTGCGAGTGTGTCTGCTACACTGTGTGTGTGTGTGTGTGTGTGTGTATTAAAAGGAGCAGTTCCACCTCAACCAGATCACACAGGAAGAGAGAGAGAGATTTTTTTTGATTTTTAGAAAACCTTTATTTTACTTTAAACAAGATTAGCAAACAAAACAGTTGCTCCTCACAGTGTGTTAAAAGGAGCGTTAAAAACTAGTTCTTCTCCAGCCACACAATATATTATTTCACTGTAGCACCACTTTTCACTGAAATCTTTCATGTTGTTCATACTGTTAAAATATCTAAAATCAACCCAAATTCTTGCTCTGACCAGAGCGATGAACATAGGGAGAGCGTCCTGTCCTGCACTGTCCTCTACTCGGTTCTTCCTACTTTTGTAAATTGACAGTTTGGCCTCTCCAACCAAGTGGTTCAACAGCTTCCATTTGGAGGCGTTCACTTTTTTATACAAGACTCCTAGAATGAAGGTAGAGAGAGAGAGATCCTCCCGAGTCGGCCAATAATGCCTCAGCTGTCACAAATCAGTCACTCGGTCTGCTGCTCGCCATTCAGCCATTGCCAAGTTTAGCCGTCATCGCTCTTGCTCACATGACAGGTATGTCACCATCGCGTCATCTAAGAGGCCTTAAATTGTGCGCTGACAAATGTTGTGGCTGTAATAGTGCCTTCTTGATCCCTTCCTAAGGCTATTCCAATGTGGCTCAAAATCCAATGGTACATCGGCTGACCATCAGTAAGGTTCTGCGCATAGAATGTTTTATTGATCAGTTGTTACAGGTGTAAGTTTGACAGTCAACCGGCTGAAGGACATGCAAATGGTGTCCACAAGGGGCCGCTAACGAGGGCTAAGCCCCAGATGTTCAACTGGACCAATCCGGTCTGTTGTCATCGTACTGTTGATACATTGATGGGGAAGCACAGTGTGGTGTGGTGGTCAAGCTGTCAAATCAGCCCTGCTGTCAGCCAGCCAGCTCACAGCCAGTAGCTGTCTCAGCTGTCAGTCACTGTCCTCACATAACCCCTCCAGGAACACACACACACACACACACACACAAATGATCCCTGTTTATACAGCAGGGAGGCAATTAAATCCCATGCACTTCTATTGCAATTTTAATGTTGTGCACCCCCTCCAGCTCTCCTTCACACACTCTCTCTTCTCCTTTTTTATTTTTTATACAAACACAGTCGCAGAGTCTCACAGTCTTTCATCAAAACCATCCACACCCACTCCACCCTTCCCTAGAGAGTGTGAGAGGTTGAGTATACTTGAAGCAAACATGTTTCCTCATGAATTGGACAGGGCAGTTTCTGTGCCGTGTGTGTGTGTGTGTGTGCTTAATCTGGTATTTTCATGCACGATGTGTGCATCTTCATGGCAGCTCTGACACAGCATGACTCAAAGTAGCACTGACCTCAACACTCAGTTTGAGCTGTTACAATATATGTACTCCAACTCACTCAGACAGTGACAGTGCTGAGGCAATGAGGAGTTCTTTGATGAAGCGCTGACTCTTGGTGTTGGAGAGAGAGAGAGAGATGTATAAGGAAAGAGAGAGAGGGTTGTGGAGACTTGAAGCAAACAGCTTGATACTAGAGAGTGGATGCAGATATGTGGAAAGTAATGATGAGGCCTGGGGGGGGGGGATCAATGTTGTAACATTTGAGAATAGATCTGTTAGAATTATAATACTAGAGCTGGAGAGTGAAGGATGGAAAGAGAGATAAACAAAGAGTTGATAACTGGGAGGCTGATTTAAAAAAAAACAAAATCGAGAGAGCAGATTTCTATTTCAGAGGGACGAGGGAAGACTGTCCCTTGGAGGAATGAATTAATATGTCCCTACGGTCTGTTTGATTGGGTTGTCGTATTAGTTGTTTTGGTTTGTTAACAACTGTTATATTAATGGGGATTTGCTCGTATAGACACTTGGACAGAACAGCTCATCTTCTGCTCTGATATTATATAACGATATCTAATATACTATTGGTTACAATTACAGGATGGTATACATTTGATAAGGGGTCATGGTATTTTCTCACTTGTGCTTTCAGGCTCTGCAGAAGTTAGCGAGCCAGTACCTAAAGAGAGACTGGCCTGCAATCAACCCTGATGACCAGAGAACAGACTACAGGTAGGTGTGCGTGTGCGTGTGTGCGTGTGTGCGCGCGTGTGAGTGTGCGCGCGTGTGAGACATGTAGACGTAGGCAGCCATATTTTCCCATAAAGCACAGCTGATCTTGCAGCCGTTCTAAATTGCTTGCACCTTTGCAGTTCACAGTTTTACTGATATCATTTTTGTGTTTGTTGATTTTGGCAACTACTGCAATATTTCTACACACACATCTTTTCCCCCGCCAGTTGCATGCATGTACAGTTTCTCTGGCCCACAGTGGTGTGTAGAGAATCATAAAGTTAGCCACTCTGTGGGAGAACTTCATGGTTTTACAGCTAATTATAGGAGTGTAAGTTGTAGCCATCCAGCATTTGTGTGCTTTCTCTCTCCTAATAGGAATGTGTATGCAGTGTGGAGGTCCTACTTAGAAGGTACAGTGCAGGTGAGCCAGTCCAGGCTCAACGTGTGCGACAACTACAAAAGCCAAGTGTCAGAGCCCGCTAAGACCGTCAGACTCTACAAGGAGCAGCAACTCAAAAAGGTGAGTCAATGCGTGTGCGGCGGGAGTTAGTCACGGGTTCCTGAAGCACTCTTTGTTCTCTATCCGTCTCTACAACCACCTTCCATCACACTGAGTTATTGTGACTCATGTTGGTCCGCTCTTTTTCTAACAACTTTCCTTGTTTTCCCTTTTTTTTCCCTCTCTTCACAGACCATAGATCAGTTGAGCGGAATTCAAGCAGAGCTGCAGGAGTCGGTGAAGGAGTTGGCCAAAGCCAAGAAAAAATACTACGACTGTGAGCAGGTTGCCCACGCTGTACGAGAGAAGGCTGACATAGAGGCCAAGTAAGCTCGCCGTAGCACTATACGTGTGTGTGTGTACGTGTGTGTGTGTGTTATTAGGGATGCATGGACAAATAGAAATGACTAGCCAGATGGTCATGGTCAGAATGAATACCATCAAGCAAACAAAGTTGGTTAACCTCACGGAGAGAGAATATGTTTGTATGTAAGAGAAACATGAGGGCTGAAAGAAGAAATCAATTACATAGTGGATTTAAAATCTACATTTTTTGTCTTTTGTTCTTTTGAAGGACACAGAAGCTCTATCAGATTTAAAAAAAATGTTTTTCTGCAACTTTCTAGGATTGAAAGATTGGATAAATGATAGATTGAAATATATTGTCATTTGTTCTTCATCTGTCGTTCCCACTAAATAGTCCACAATAGTGTTGTTTTCCTCTCGGCCCTCGGTAGCAGTAGCTACGCTGACATTTTCACTTCATTGAATCCTCGGCTCCGGTTAGCAGCGCGCATCGATTGGCCCGTCGACTCTTTTCTGCTCCCTAT
This sequence comes from Melanostigma gelatinosum, assembly GCF_949748355.1. Lineage (NCBI taxonomy): Eukaryota > Metazoa > Chordata > Actinopteri > Perciformes > Zoarcidae > Melanostigma > Melanostigma gelatinosum. The sequence continues at coordinate 10,271,925 of NC_136640.1, forward strand.
CACTCAGCAGAGAGACACAGAAATGAATGCACTGCCGCCGTGCCGCTACGCGAGCGTACGTGTGTGTATTTCATTAGAGATGCGGAGACATTAGTCATCGTCGGGCAACAAGGAACACACGGGAAGAAGTTGGTGTGAATGCGGAGACGCAACACACACCTCACACACCACTTGGCTGCATAAAGCAGGGTTACATAAGTAGAAACAAACCACACAGACATCATCACACACTCATCATAATGCATCTGTATGTCAGAGGTTAGAGATCAGAGGTATGATGTTGTAGAAGTGTCTGGATCTTGTTCTTCTTCTTACCTTACTTTGTTTTTAATATTAGTAGCTGTTGTTAATATTTGTTTAATTAGATATATGATTTTGTGCATGGATGCCTTCATGTGTATTTGTTTGAATTAAAATCCGAATTAGATCCCAGATGAACTCCTTTGCTTGCTCTGATTTGTCATTTCAGGTCTAAACTGGGTCTATTTCAGTCAAGAATTAGTTTACAGAAAGCGAGTGTTAAGGTAAGTGGGTAAGCTCAATCACTGACACACAGACACAACACCGTCACTCCCTCTTTGAGGCAGAACGTTCAACCAAACTCTTTTAACACATGATACAAGAACGCAAATGGTTGTTTCACGTTGCTTCTCTAATCTCTTAGAGCTCTGGTCTGTTGCTATAATGCGGTATTGTAATATCGTCTGTGTGTCTCTTTCATTTCAGTTGAAAGCTAAGAGAAGTGACTGTAACTCCAAGGCGACACAAGCCAGGAATGACTACTTGCTAACGCTAGCTGCTGCCAACGCTCACCATGACCGCTACTACCATACAGATCTACTGCACTGCATACAGGTATTTACATGGAGATGAATTCAAAGGATCGCAAGACGTGAGTGGTGTGAGACAGAGAGAGAGAGAGAGAGAGAGAGAGAGAGAATAAACATGGACATTTTTAGTAAAACTGTACATTTCTGGGCAGCTAAAATTGTTTTGAATGCTATTCTTTTTACTGACTTAAGAATCTCACGAGCTGATAATAGCCAGAGGGATTTTCCAGGAACGAGAACACATTTCCTGGTTCTAAAATTCAAAGGTCAATTTGGGGTGAAATGTCTTCTTTTTATTACTGCACAAAGTCAAACTCCCTCCAAGTAGTTTGAGGGGAAAAAAAAAAAATCATACATGAGAAAGTGATGATTTCACAGTTTTGAGTCTTCAAAGAGAGTCGTATGGAGCTCTCTGGATTTGTGAGTCGAAAGGAGCTCATGCAAAGAAAAATCCTGCAAAATGAGCCACCCTGATGTTTGCTTTTACCAAATGATTGGTCGGCATGAAATGATATTTTCCACAGCGTTAAATGAACTGTATTAAGGCCAGAGGACTTCTCAGAAAGTTTTGACTGAGTTTGGCTTTTTCTTCTGTAGAAGCAATAGAGAAAAGGTCATCCAAATATGAATGCTAGTGAGTTTGCTGCATTGCTGTATATCACTGACATTCTTTTGGCCTCATAGTCACATTTGATATGACATGCATCACTGTGAACCTGAATGTGTGCTAGTTATTTTTCTTAACATGTTTGTGGTAAGTAATCATGTTCAAGCAAGCGCTGCAAGATAAGGTGATGAGTTGTGACACAGAAGCCAATTTGCCGTCACTCATATTTCTGTCATCAGCGGTAGAAGGCGTGGTACTGCGTTACCTTTCTGCCACATGCACAGTCAGAACAATCAGAACACAGGAAGAAATTACACAGTAATATCTGCATGCCATTGTGGTTACAAGACAAGAGATCCAGATCTGTTAAAATCACACACACACACACACACACGACAGTCTGCCCTGACAGACACACCTCAGCTACTGTGTGGTGAATAGCTTGAGCAGCTGAGTGACGGTGATGTAATCCTTTTGTAAATACTGTACAAACATGTCAGTCTGACACACACACACACACACACACACACACACACACACACACACACACACTGACAGTCATTAGTCTCAGACATGACAGATTTAGCAGACACACACATTGGAGTTGCTTGGTGACTGCACCTGTAATGTTGCTGCTTTTGTTTTTCAGTCTAAATGTATGCAACTTACCTCATAAGTTGCATAGTTTGCATATTTCAAATGAAAGGGAAGGTCATTGACTTTTCTATCTGCTTCTCTCTTTCTGTCTTTTATTTTTTTTGGCTTTCTGTTTCTTTCTTTGCTTTTTCAATTTTTATTTGAAATTTCCAATCTCTAACTTCAGATGCTCCTCTCTTGTTTCTTCTTCTTCTCCCTCACTCTCACACACTCGGCCTCCGGCGTGTATGAGCATCTACACTGTGAGGCCATTCTGAATAATAGATTCTTAGCTCCTCACGACAGGACAGGACTGCAGGGAAATATGCACATAGACAAATACATGCTCGCAAACACACAGAGAGAATGAGGGACATTGCTAGAGGGAAGCAATCTGCTCATCCCTCCTTATTTGTATTATTGTGGTGTTTACAGGTCTTTACCTCTAACAGGGGGACGGAAAATTGCATGGCAAGTTCTTTTCACTGTTTTTGCTCCACATAGATACGTTGAGAAACACAGTGAGGAAAGCAGCATGGATGGCAGACATGAAAATACCAGCCATACAAGATATGCATAACTGAAACAGCACAATACAACCCAGAGCTTCATAAACGCTGACTGTACTGACTGTGGCTGCAGACATAACTTGTGTCTTACACTGAGCGCTACTGTCCTTGTCAATGCGACAGTCAGCAGTGAAAGGGCAGTGGAGGAACACACTGCTCCACATCTCCCTCTGCTGGTGCCAGTCGATGCTCCAACCGTCCCCTGCCAGACGCACTCACTCACACACACTCGCTCACGCACACACACACACACTGACCGTGATATGAGGACGGGGCTTTTGCTGGAAGCTGACTCACTCCATTTCTACACTACCGTAAATGGATGAAAGAAGGAAGGGAGGAAGAGAAGAAAAGGGGAGGAGGAAATGAGCAGAGGGATGAGGGAACATTTAGAGAGAAGCCAGCCAACAACCCACCCTTAATGACATAATTTCCTTGTCAATGTCCCATTGTTTTAAAACATCTGTTTTGTGTGTGTGTGTGCAAGTGTGTGTGCAAGTGTGTAAATGCTACTTTTGTTATGTGCATATTAAAAAAAGGTGTTCCTGGGAGGTTGTAGACATGGCCTAAAATATCCCCTGGTCAGCACAGTGTAGGCAGGTTTGTGAGAGTGTGAGCTTTTTAAAAGTACTTTGCTTTGAGGAGAGAATAAGTGGCTGAGTATTTAGGAGAGTGTGTGTTTTTGTGTGTGTGTGTGGTCTCCGTGTTTTGTTGAATTGGAATCTGAACCCCTTCACCTTCCCCTGCAGCTGCGAGAACGCTATCCAAAGAACACTTCACACACACGTCTCCCATACACTCATTCTGTCTCTCTCGCTCTTTCATACTTTGTCAAATGCTCGCTCTTCCCCCCTCTCCATTAGCCTCTCTCTCTCTCGTTCCTCTGTCTGATCAGCTTGGCAGCCTTACCCCAGCTCCCCTTAGAAGGGCTGTTCATTTGGGCTGCATTACATTGTCTTTACATCGCCGCATCAAAATCCTCTTCTTATGATAAGGGCTGTCAAATGGAAACATCTGCTCTGTTTCTGGCCTTCTTTTGACTTTTCTCTTGTTGCTCATTGTTTGTGTGTGTATAACAAACCAAGTTTCAACACTAGTTAAAATGAAATCTTTATTTAAACACACACAGGTGTTTTCAATCACTCTGGCTGATTAGACCACGAGTCAGGTTGAAGCTGGGTCTTGTCACAGTCTGTACACGCCCACACCGCCTTGAGAAGAGGTCTAATTAGGGAACACAAGTGAAAACACCTGTGCGAGTGGACTATGGGTCTTCAGTTACATTCTTATGATAGTGTGACCTGCCAACATGTCTGACTTGTCTACTATGGTGACACTCTGTGTAAGTGGTGTATGATTGCTGAAATTATGTATAGATTGGGCAATTTGTGACAAAAACAGTACAAGTTTGATGATGACAAATGAGGCACTATTGTGCACAGAGGTCTGATGTGAAAATCCACATCTGAATGAATGTCGAAAAACAACGAATATATTGCTAAAGCTTCTGTGGTAACGGGATTTGTTCTACTCTTTGACCTTCTTTCTGTCCCTTTCTAGGTGTCACCTCCTAATTCTTGTGCACCCAATATTTTATTAAGGATTGTGTAATTACATTGGATGAATCCTTTCTTCACTGTGACCTCTGGTCCTTCTCTCTCGCTCTCGCTCTCTTCTAGGCCTTGGATGGCAGGATCTATGAGCATGTGAAAGACTACCTGGTAGAGCTGAGTCGCACCGAGCTAGAGGCCTCGCAAGCCACACACAACACCTTCCAGTTCTTGTTGGACAAATCCACAAGGGTGAGTCACAAGTGTTGAGTGACGCATGCCTTCTGCACTCATTTGTAAGTCAGTATTTGTAGAAATACTGTGTTTCTTGGTCTCAAACAGATGCTGTTGGAAATATCTTCTTGACATCGGAGCATAATAAAAGTGCATTTTTTGTCATTTTTCACCTGCAGCTGGTCTGCAGTGTTGTACAGCTGGTTTTGGAGTCATTACCTAGACTTATATTCCCTTTTGTAGTTGTCTAAAGGAACTTGACTCGTTTCTGCTCCTAGCCCAACTCGCAAGCTATTTGACCTGACATGGATGCCATTTAAAGGTGGCTGTAAAGCGTTTGTAGTTCGCTCCATCACGGGGGAACAGAGTCTGTGGTCAGCAGAGATTCACTGAGTTTACGATGGATTCCCGAAATTAACTTATCACAGCAAAGACAACTTGCATGCAAACACACTGTATTAACTACCTCCCTCTGTCTTTAACTCAGATAATACAAGAATACAACCAGCAGCTGTTCATGCAGGAGAACCCAGTGTTTCACAAAGCACACGACTTCCAGTTCCAGCCCAGCGAATGTGACACGGTGAGAGGCGCATAGTACTTCAGTTAAACTTCTATTGTTTGTGTATGAGCCTGTTTAACACTGTTTCAACACACACACACACACACACACACACACACACACACACACACACACACACACACACACACACACACACACACACACACACACACACACACACACACACAATCAGCCTCTACCTCCCTCGATTTCTTTTGGAGGCGTTAACAATTCAGGATGGAGACGTCCAGTTAACTTGTGTCTGGTGACAGCATGACGGAAGCATGAATCTGCTGTGTTCTAATATTAATCGTTTTAACGGTGAATGTTTTGTGTCCACTTGGAGCTTCTCTTTCTAATCCCAGCTTCTTTTCATCATTTATATGCCTCACATAACTTTTTTTAAATTCAATTGGTATGTTAAAATTATTTTTAAATTGTCAGAAATCAATCTCAAGTCTGTGTGATTTAAAAACAGACAGCAGTGGAAATCATGCTGTCACACCCCTCTGGAGACTTGTTAAGTATTGCTGGTTTAAAAAAAAAAAAGATGTCTCCCAGTGGACATTGGGCATAAATCCTAAATAGTAGGGGTGTAACGGTACGCGTATTCGTATTGAACCGTTCGGTACGAGGCTCACGGTTCGGTACGCATGACGAACCGAATACGTTTAAACCTTTATTTAACCGGGTAGTCCCATTGAGATTAAAATTCACTTTTGCAAGATGTAAGTAACAATACTACATAACATTAAGGAGCAGTTTGTTTTTTATGCTTATGTGTTGCTAAGAAGAAACCCCAGAAGATGGGTCACTCAGGTATAGTTCCATCATTGTTCAAAGTCAAAGAACAACTTTGTGATGTCAGTTGTAATGAATAAATATATTTTAAAATCAAGTACATTTCTCTGGCATTTATAGTTTTCTACTGTACCGAAGCGTACCGAACCGTGGCTCCACTGTATCGTACCGAACCCAACCGTGGATTTTGTGAACCGCTACACCCCTACTAAATAGTTATCCTTGTTCTTGTGTCTGAGTCATGTAGTGCTTTCTTGTTTCTCAGCCTCTTTTCCTTTCTCTCTCTCTCTCTCACTGTGTTCAGGCACATTTTCTTTCCCTCTCTGATATTTTCCTTTATTTCATAAACTGCTAACATTTCTCTTAACAACAATGTGCTATTCCTACCCTGAGTCTTCCTAATCCTGTTCAACCTTTGCTAACACTTTTCCCTAACCTTTTTTTCCACTAACCCTGTATTTGTGTGTGTGTGTGTGTGTGTGTGTGTGTGTGTGTGTGTGTGTCTGTGTGTGTGTGCGTGCATGCGTGCGCTCGCGCGTGCCAGACTCTGAGCTCGGTGCCGCAGTTGGTGGACATTGAGCCGTCGCCCGTCAGTGCCATGAGAATGACCCTGGCACAGGTAGTCTTAACTGCTGTGAGCATTCTTCACCTTCATTCCTCCCGACACGAACCACGGATCATCTACTCCATTCACGTCTCTCTATTTGTGACATTGACTCGAACGCTCATGTACTGCCAAACGAAGCCTGGACCACAGAGCAACTTAACTCTAACCAATGACTATTTGCATACAGGCACACTTATGCGCACTTATTACACCTAGCATTTAGTAAACTTCATGCTCATTCTGGCATATGCTGAGAAATCAAACACTTTGTAAATAAATCCATTTCAGATTAAATAGATTAGATGTTATGTTGAAAGCTGTTAATTGGGTTGTGTGTCCTCTAACTCGTTAAGTATCTATCCGCCTGTTCTCATGACACTATGGTTACTATTCATTACCATTTACCTCAAAAGAGGCCCTAGACTGCTTCGGTATAAAGTTCTATGGTCGACAGTGAATTCTGCCATGACTTACCGCTGATTGACTGCAGACATTTGTAATACATTAGGTCAACTCGAATAACCTTTTACATGCCAACTATCGTTCCTGGCCAGCAGCTTGTTGGGCCCATCCCTCTTCCTCTACAGAAAGGAGCCGTTACCGCATGTCTAGCCCGCATCAACACAAAGGCTTATACTCACGGGCCCATGAGCACGTGAAGTATTAGTGCACAGAAGCACTCAGAGGGACCGTGACTGTTGCATGCTGCAGCACAGGCGTGGCTACAGTTACACCTATGACATCATGCCCGTTGCTGGTGTAATGAATAAGAATAAACCTGAGCAATGTGCGCGAGGCTCCGGATTACCGGTGTTAGGTGGATGTTCAGTCACAACCAGCAGAACTATCAGAGCAGAGTAAAGAACAGCAGTGGTTTCACATGTTTATTATGTTTCTGATGACTATTATGACTTTTTCCTACCTACCTGTCCTACCTTATCTACCTGCCATTACCTTGTGGTTGCATTTGGTTAAATTATGAGACAAATAGTTAGTTAGTTACACTTTATTTATTCAGGAAATCTCATTTTAGATCAAGATCTCTTTTATAAGAAAGACCCGAGAACAAATTACGTATACACAAGAAAGTGAACAAGCATCACACTCACACACTTAGCCAATACGAATTAAAACATTGCAAACATTATTAGAATATAAGCTAATGAAGCTTTAAAATCTCTCAGAGTAACGACACTTTCCTACGTCGGCCTGTGTTGCAGTTAACTCCAGTAGTAGCATCCATAGTACTGTAAAAGCGTTCTTTGTATGAGGAATGTTTCCTACAGTCGGATGAGCTGCGTGCATATATGTTGCTCTTGCGTCATCTGAAACAGCACTACGCTATCATCGCCATGCAGGCAAATGAGTCGAATGCTTGGTGTGTGTGATTTTATTTATTTGTAGTGTGTTATGAGTTAAAAAATATAGTCTTTGCAGGCAGAATGACCGTCTCTGTACTACTGTTTTGTTTTTGTTGTGTGTGTGTGTATATTTTCTTTTTTAGATTCTGTGTTAGCTCACCCTTACCAAACCACCGCACCAGAGTCGAGCGTTGGCTGGTTAGTATTGTGCGAGTGAATTCCTTCTGAATAATAAGGACGTTTATTCTTTTAAGTGTCTGCATCTGGAAGCAGAAGCCTATAAAACAGAGAATGCTGGCTGCACAAGTATTGCATATTAAATAATACTAAAACTAAACAAGAATGTCGACACCTTAATGTGTTTTCTTTTCGCAATCAATGCACATAAAAAGTGTAATCATAGCAAGGCATTTGCATAAATCAGAAGGCAATGCTGTCTGGTTTCCCACTGCTCGCATTGAAATACTGCTGCCTTGACTGTGATACAGGTGCTGTTCAACGTGATGCATTGAATTATATTATTATATGAGACTGCAGTATGTCTCAGCAAGCTGTGCAAGAGATCTTTTTTGTTTGTTTGAGAGAACAATGGGAGCCTATGAAGTGTGAAATGATGCTTTAGAAAGCAGAGTAGTAGCTTCTGACAGTGGTACAAACATCATTAAGTTTACAGCTTTCTTGGGGCAGCTTTCTTGGGGTCGTATAGACTTCCAACAAGTGTTTATTCTAAGGCGATGGCATAAAACAGCTGGAATCAAACTACAGACGGTTGCAACTACGTGACATGTGTCTTAAACTAATGTGTCTCCCTCCCGCCATAAGGCCTGAAGGTTCAGCCCTTTAAACCAGCATATATATATATATATATATATATATACACACACACATACACTGCACCATCATTCACACAGACAGCTACACTCTGACACGGTTCATTCTCACCCCTTCATCCCTGTGGTTTCACAATAACACACTTGTTATATACAGGGCTCTAAATGACTGTTATTATAGCAGTGGAGGTTGTTATTGAAGTACAGTATGATCACACCATTTTGAGTTTGCTGTGCTGCACTTCACATTTCCCTTAGCTTGCAGACTGACGAGCCATAATTGTGCCTGTTGTCACAGTACCGGTAGTTTTTGCTCATGATTAATCATTGTAACCATCATTTGATAAATTCATATTTGGCTTACGGCATGATTTATGATATAAACATGAAGCTGAATACAGGATGATGTCCTTAAAGGTCACATGTACAGAGAAGATTCAAAGCGTTGTGAAAGCCAGTGTTCACATTTTACTCGCAACATTTTGATGCTGGCAGGACACCTCAAAAAAACAACAACACTTATTTACTCTGTTTTACTCTTATTTACTCTGAGCCCAATTTGCTCAGCTCCCTCCACAATATGTCCGTTTAGATCCACTGTTCAAATCTAGTTTCCTGCCTCCCTGCCTGAACTCCCTCTCTTGCCTAAATGTAATCAAGCTGTAAATCTCCCATGTAACGCTCTTCGTTTCACACACCTATACTTAGCCAGATTTATGCCCTCGTGTTACTGAAGCGGCACATAATTAATAGATATGATGTGCATGGAAACTTGCAATTAAAATATCCTGTCCCGTGGTCTAGCCACCACACTTTTTATCAGATCATGGGAACCCCATCCTCTCAGGCCTGTGAGCACGGATCAGTGACGCCGACTGTATGTGCTGTAAATCCTGAGGCGTAGTTGAGTAGGAATTGACAACTGCCCACTTTTTAAACCATCAGATTTTAGTCTGATGGATCAGATTGTGGATGCTTGCATCAATGAAGGACGCAGTTGGAAGTATTGTGAAAAAAAATGAAGCTACTGGGGCAACAAATGTTTGGAGTTATGCACTAAAAATAACCATTTCCTTAGCCCAACATGAGCAATGAAAAGATCAAATCAGCCACATTTAAGAAAAGAAAGAAACATAAAACTGAGGAATAGATTTAAGTGCAACACAAAAGCAGAAAATGAACAAAATAAAGTATATAGATGATGAATGCGATGTGAATATAGTCAAATTAAAGGACAGAAAGGATATCTTTCTGCTTTGTTTTAGCAGTACTTTCAGCAGCTAACCATATCTTTTTAATGAGTGGGAAGTTAAAATAGGTTTTTGGGTTGGCGATGAGAAAATTGCCACTTTTTTAGACTAACGTTTATCTCTTGTTCCTTTAAAGCCCGGAAAACGTCAAATGGCGTTGAATATTCAGTATTTTTCTATAACATCAAATGTTAATGTGAGTCAAAGTAAAAAGAAAAACGTATTAAAATGTAGTTATTTAGAGTGTAACCCTCAAATACGCAAGCAAATGTGCTTCAGGACTGTGCCGGTTTGATTGGATGAGAATTTGATTGATAGAGACCAAACAAACCACCGTCAGAGTTTGGATTTAAAGGCTCCGGGTGCACACACATAAGTGACATCACCGTTTTCCAACTCAGCCCTGATGTGTGCTGGTTCTGTCGTTGGTAAGTGGTGGATTAGTGACCAGGTGTGTAAACTTTCAGACACGTTTAATACATTAGTCTCTGAAGAAAAACTGTCACATGGTGATGATTGATGTTGAAAGCCAACATAGCTGTATGTAAAAAAAATAAAATTAAAAAACAAACCTGGTCTCTCACTTTGTAGCACACACACACTCTTTCACATGTGGTTTTAATAGCAGTTATTTCGCTCCAAGAGGATAACAATAGAGCTTTGCAACACATGCTGTTTTAATTATGTGAGAAGGAAACAGCGTCTGCACATCACACACCTTGTGCCGTTACCGCTGACAGTGTACTTATGTGTGCACTTGTGTATGTGTGTGTGTGTGTGTGTGGGGATGGGTACATGTGTGTGTTTGTACCCATGCCTGTCTGGTACGTATGCATGTGTGCGTTTGTCTGTATTAGAGTCGTCAGCTGGAGTCGGAAACGGGGACGACGGAGGAGCACAGTCTGAACAAGGAGGCCAGGAAATGGGCCACCAGGGTGGCCCGAGAACACAAGAACATCATACATTACAAGAGAGTAAGACGGACACTCGCATGCTCACATTCATCACACGGACCCGTTTTAGGAATCCTAATCGAGTTCTGTGTTTGTGTGGTTCACAGTGTCTGGAGGAGTGTGAGAGCCATGGCTTGCCCTCTACAGAGCAGGGCAGACTGGACCTGGAGTTGAAGATAGAAGACACCAAAGAAAGCATACGCAAAGCTGAGGTGTGTGTGACTCACAATGTCAACGTTTGTCTTTGATTATGCAGAGAATAAATAATAGGTTATGTTCCCTTTGCAAAGTTGCCTCAGTGGCTTCATTTTAAACCCTTTCTGTGTGAAGTTTGCATGTTCTTATGGGTTTTGTCTGTGTGCTCCATGGAGAGCGAATGGAGAGATGTTTCCTCTCTTCTGAACAAGAACAATTCCTCTTGAACAAACAAATATATATATATATGTATATATATATATTTTTGTGAGTACTAGTGTTACTATGGCGGGGCTGGTCACACTAAACAGAGAATGGTGTGTTCAAGGGAAAAAAGGGGAGTGTCGTTTTAGTAAATGTCAAATTATTATTTTTTTTCTTAAAATGAACGCCATAAAATTTGAGGCAAAAGTCGTAAATGCTGCATATCGTCGTAGACTCACTTCCTGCCGTAACATCAACATTAGCCGGGCAAAGCAGCCCTCTGTTTTCAGGGACATGAAAGGCAGCCCCGTCCCATATTTCCTCCACCAAGTCTTTGGGCTGAGTGACAAATTATTTGGTAAATATTTTAAATGCTAACAGTGGAAGTCGGTACAGCAGACGTGGTTAGAGTGCAATGAACTAAGACGGCCCAGAATCGAACAGTCCACCTTTCACATCGTAGGAGGTCTCAAACCATTTACGTTTTTGTTTTTTTTACCGTTATCCACAAAGCTCAGCAATCCACTGGTTTTGCTGCACTCTGTTCAGTTGTAGAGGTTTAAACACACTTCTACACAACTGTATTTGTAACTCACTATGACAGCTCACAGATCAGATGTTAATACACATATAGAAATCTAACCGATGGTATGTTTGAATGAGCTTTATATGATGAGATCTGATGCTCTGATTACATTTCTCTTGCATTTCACAAGTCTTTCCCTCGTCTCATCTTGTGTTCACACTCTCTCTCTCTCTCTTTCTCTCTCTCTCTCTTCCACACCTCTCAGCTTTTTCACTTAACGGGAGCTTTATTATAGATGTATCTGTTCTCAAAGATTCAACCTGTCACCGTAGGAAAGGAAATCACTGCATCATCCGTCTTCCACTATCCGCTCTCTTCTTCTGTCTCTGTTCATTTTCCTCTAAGTCTCTCTGTATCGTTTGGCTTTTCATCTCTGTGTTTTTCAATTTCATTCTCTCACTTCACTTTGCAGCTCTCCGGTCAGGCTTCCACATATCTGGCACCCTCTGCTGTCATGTTTGCTCAGAAAACATTTACCATTACCACGTGTCATAAGTATTGAATTTAATTTATTTGTTTATCCCCTAAGGTGTTTTTTTTTTTGACAATTATAGGTGAAGTTTATCTTTTACTGCTCTTATTGATATATATACTCTCTTTTGGTCGTTATTTTAGTCGACCTTGCACCATCAGTAGCTCGTGATCTTGTGAGTCTTTCTATCACAAAGACCAAACACCTTTTTCCTTCCACGTCTTCTCTCTCTCTCTTCCTCTCTGTCACTGTCTCCCTTCTTTGCTCTTCCAGGCCAACATTACCTCGAGTAAGACGATGCACATTGTATGAGCTCATTTTGGTACAAAAGGCTTCAAAACGGAGCTCTTGAAAGCGGTACAAAAGAGATGATCTAGGTTTGATTAGAGCATTATCTGGATACTGACTGCGTCATTCTTTCCTGTTGAAGTCTCACCTTCATCCCGTCAAACGTGTTGCTGAGGCCATTTCACTTGGTTGGCTCTTGTTTGCAAGAAAATGAAGCAACAGCCTGTATTTAGGATGGAGCGATGCATTGAATTTGTGAATCAGTCATCTATACTCCAGTAAGTAAGACTGACGGCTCAATACCTGTCCTCGTTAACTGATTTTTCATGAATTACCTAATTTGCTTGCGACAACATCTCAAACACTTTGCAGGCCAACTGTGTTTAAAAATCAATGCTTGTAGTCGATGGCCTGTCTGTGCTAAAAATTGTGGTAATTAATCTAGATACAGTTTTATTTGTCTTGTCCCACAATTTTTTTCATCAGGATATTTTAGGGGAAATAGGATGTTTATTTGACATGGTTATATTGAGGATATGTTGCCTTCACGGACATACGTAGACACGGATCATTAGAGGGGAAGAGTAAGTTGGAATTTAAATTATTGTAATATGGCCACAGAAGACAGAAGTACCTTTTACCTAAAATTGAAGTGGCTCCCCTGTCGTACTCAACGAACACCTGAAAGGAAAAAGAAGCACAAAACCTAAACGGGTAATACACTGTAAATGTTTTATGCCTTTTGGATCTAATCTGCAGTGTTCAACAGTACAGCACCTCAATCTTTAAAAGGATCCTCCTCTTCTCGCCTCTGTTGAACGGGATCAATAAACACTGAAAGAAAGAGTCGAGTTATGTGTTCTATGCTCTCTACAAACGTCTGACTTCATAGCTTCTGGCTGAGTGCTTGATAAAAGACGCTGAAACTAGAGGCTGCGCATGCGTTTGTCTGAAATTACAGCAATAGTTATTACTGTGACAAAATGTACCGGTGTAGGGAACGACCGAATTCACGGGGCCCCTTTAAGGAAAGGGGCGTAACCCTGGTGACAGGGGGGGTTAAAGGGTGGCAGGAAGTGAATGGGTTTTTGTTTTGTATGGATGGAAATAAACGGCCAAAGGGAATACTCGCCTCCTTGTTTGTTACCACGCACCGACACCGGCATCATTTAGTGACAGATGCTGTGATAAAAGTCAAGTGAACATTTTCAGAACATGAAATTAAATGTATTTTATATTCTTTTATAAATGATATATTATGACAGTGTGTCTGAGGCCAGCTGTGTGCACTCTAGTGCAGCTTTCTATATTAATAGAAGAACATGCTTCAGAGATTAAAGGAAATTAAAAAGCATTAGGATGTAGTGATACATACCATATATTCTTGAGGTAAAAATATGAATTATAACTCAAAGAGTGTGATATTTGAAGTGCATGGACCATCGAGAATCACTTTTAGTCATTTCCTTCAAAGTGTATTCTTCTCACGGACAAACCTATTGAAGCTTTCTACCCAAACACAAACCGACATCTTACTCGCGTTTATATACCGCGTCTTGCATGTTTGTTTTTGTCTTTCCTCTCTTGCAGCATACTTTGAAATGCAGCAGAAGCTGATTATTGGCCTCTTAAAGGATGAGAAACTGAGGCTGTCTCCATACTAATGAGCCGTCGAAAGCTTTTCTCAAACTGCCTCCACCAGACGATCTGGCCTCATTAACACGTGCCTGTCAAAATACTTCAGACTGAAGATGCGTCGGGATAGAGACGAAGATTTCCAGCACAAGCAGACAAAACTAAGAAGGATTGGAAACTTCATTGGAACTATCCACTCATAATCTCGGCACAATTGAATCTGCATTGGCATGTGATGCCTTCGGGAAATAGAGCTTAGACGCGATCATAAGGGCGGGATCACATTCGAATAATAAAAACAAAAGGTGGTCCCTTCATTTAGAGTACTTAAATATGAGTTATGACCAGACAGCTGTCTGTCTGTCTGAGGTTGTCTATGCACCAGTGATCTGTACTCTCGCTGGCTGCACAGATGGCTGAACATGTATTGGCCATTGTTGTAACTTTTCTCCTCTTTAGTCTGGGATGTTTATGTTCCAACGCAACCTTTAGCATTTATTGGGTCGCTGCTAATGGAAAGAAGGAATGGAGGCACTTAAGGGGGCTCAGGTCTTTATCGATCAAAGCCGGGAAATCTGTCTTGATGGTGTGTTCCTGTCTGTCCGACTGCACGTCTCTGTGGGTGGGAGCTATCGGCTATCAATCTGCTCCGTCGGCATCGGTCAGAGAGGAAAGACGGGCGTAATGAAAGAGGAAATTGATGAAAATGGTGACAGACGGCAGGAAAAAAAGAGAAGGGATCAGAGATGAAAGAGAGTTGAGGAGGCGAGACGGAGTAAATCTCAGGGGCTTCCCTGCTGGTGGTTATCGCCTGATCGTATTGTCTCATTAGGAAAGAACACACAACACATATCCAGTGTTCTCGGCTCGTTAAAAGAAAGTCTTGATGATCTGCCATTCAAGAGACTACATGAAAACATTTTGGAGCGCAAATCCAGTTCACATCCTCCCTCTGTCACTGAACTAGAGATCATAAATCAACAACCAATTAAAGATGAGAAATGGCTCCCATCTCAGTGCTTACTGTATACAATGATGTTTGCTAATAGCTCATTATATGTTTATTGCCTTGTGTATGTTTTGTTTCAGCATCACGGCTACAATAAGATAGAGGTTGACTGAATAGACTGAATATAAAGCAGGAATATTACCGCAATACTGCGACAACATTGTAGAGTTGCCCATATTTCACAAAATATTTGCAGAATGACATTTTTGATAATTGTCAGTAATGTGGATATAGTGACTCAGTAAAAACAAATAACAGAACCGATAGAACAGTCTGGTTAGTAACTGCAATGCAGCCTTTAAAACCAGGAAAAAGCAAGACTTGTCTCGATGTCTAACATCACGATATCTATATATTGCTCTACCAGCTGGTACAGACGGTGAAACATTTTAGGCTTTTACCTCAAATTAGATTTTCTTTTTTCTCTTTACAATCACGTATTTTCATGGTTGTGTTCACCGATATTCCTTTCAGTCATGATGCATGATGGCATGACTCAGCAGGCTAATGGTAACGGTAATAACGGCAATCAGACATGTTTCCCAAAGGGCCCTTGTTCAAAATGAAATGGGACCCGAGTTGTTCCAAAATAAATACGATGTTCTTTTTAAGACTAATGCAAAAAAAAGAACACACTGTGCAGGCCAGTGATATATTTAATGTTCTTAACATACCTAACCCTTTCTCTCTTCAAAGACAATAAAGCTAAAAGCTGAGGCTCGGTTGGACCTTCTACGGCAAGTGGGAGTTGCTGTGGATACCTGGCTGAAGAGCGCCATGAACCAGGTGCGTTTAGTGTGTGTGTGTGTGTGTGTGTGTGTGTGTGCGTGTGTGTGTGTGTGTAAGAAAGCCTCTCCTTCTCTTTGCCTGACTTGTTTCATGTCGGTAAGTGTGATACAGTGTGTGGTAGATGTTTGTGGGTGCATTCATACATACGACTGTTTGATTGTTTGTGCATTTAAATCCTTTCACACATTAAATCCAGTTTATGTAGTGCACGGTGTGTGTGTGTGTGTATGCACAGAGTGTGTGTGCGCGTGTGTGTGCATGCAATATGTGTATAAAACCACCGCTCTCTCTGTGCATGCTGTAGGTGATGGAGGAGCTGGAGAATGAACGTTGGGCCAGCTACACTTCCCACGACCCCTCCCTGTCGGTGAGACACTTCCCCTCACCGTGTGTGTGTTGCTGCTTTCTCGCCAAGCCAGAAGAACTTGTTTTCACAAAAAAACTGAAGTTTATTAATGACATTTTGAAAACACTGTAGAAATTAACAGCAAAACTGTAAACAAACCCTAATGCCACTACCAGTAGACCTGTAAATACAAGTACAGTACATACATTGGTTTTTATTATCAATTTTCAAAGTTGCAGTGTTTTTTGACTTGGCTGGAAAGAGCAAATCTCACACCTATAAAGCAGAGGTAGAAGAGAACCGTTTCACCACACAAGTCGTAGCTGATTTGAGTCGCATCGTGCACGGTGGCCCCTTCTACCCGCTTCAAATGAACGACACCAGACCACTGAATTGTGTCACTGTGTGTCGGTCATATAATCTACTAATTGCTCATATTTTATTCCCATAGTTCCCAACTGATTTTCTTCCAAGGCACTTTCTAATAATCATAGACTTTTCATTAGTTTTTATGATTTCATTAAAAGTGAAAACCATCCAGCTAGAATAGTTCTCCCGACAAATCACTTCCTGAATGATGTAAATTGCAAGATAATTGACCTCAGCCTTGCTGCCGAATCATCTGTCACGCCAGTTACAGCCTCTTAAAACACCCCCCTTCCCCATCGGAATACTGATGTAGTCCTCACGCAACTGGCAGTTTTTATTTCATGACCCCTAGATGTATCTGGAGCCTGCAGGGACCTTTTCTTCATCTCCTCATCGTGTTTATGAGCGTGCATAGATACTCTATGCATGCCAGAGGGCAGGAGGTGGACTCCTACCTCATACAGCATTCCACAATCAAAATACAGTTTGACATTTTGCTTTCTTGGTGAGAGTATGAAAGATTAATACCACTGTCATGTCATGCCAGTAGCTTAGCTTAGCACAAGGACTGGAGGTGGAGAAACAGCTAGCCTAGCTCTGTACAAAGGTAAAAGAACATCAGCTAACAGCACCTCCTTATGCTCACTAATGTTTTGTATGCGTTCACCAAACAATATCTAACATATTATTAGGTGAGCTGTAGAGGAGCTGGTAGGAGGATTTTGTTACCTTTGGACAGAGCCAGCCTAGCTGTTTCCAGTCTTTATGCTATGCTAAGCTAACCAGTTGCTGGCGGTAGCTTCATTGTCAGGTTACAGACATGAGAATGGTGTCAATCTCTTTATTTAACTCGCCGCAAGAAAGCACATGTTTTGTATGTTTTTGTTGCTAAAAAAACCACAATTTGCGTAGCCCATTGCACAATCAATAATATAGTCTCATGCTATGCCCGTGTGTGTGTGTGTGTGTGACTGGGTTTGTGAGGTTTGGATATTGATGTGCATTTATGTTTGTCCATTTGTGTGTGCAGTTCTGTCCCTCCATCGAGTATTCATGAGGGGAGGAGAGTACTTCCATGACTAGGAGTGTAATCCCACATGTGACTGTGTGTCAACAGGCCTAAACATAGTCTGTCTGCATCATTGGAAGCATTTGACATTCTGCAGCATTCTGCAGCATGATATTGCAGCTCACAGCTAAAACCAGAGAGAAAGAGATACCGAGTGTGAGAAAGTCTGGGGAAGGAGGGCAATCTAGGAAAGGGAGAGAAGGGATGTCGGAATGAGTTGTTCAGTGAAAGAGGGAGTGTTGGAGAGACAATTAGTGAAGGAGGGAGAGTCGGCTGAGAAATAGAAGAGGTGGTGTTAGTAGGAGGTGAGTGGGAGGGGGAGAGGTGAGGAGGGAGTGGTGTCGGAGTGATAATGTTGAAGTAAAATTGGATGCAGAGGTGAGAGACATCGGGGGATTGTGAAAAACTGCAGCGAATATAGAAGAGCCTACTGTGAGGCCACAGAATACTGTAGAAAATATTAGCATCGACTAACAAAATGGGGACCGAAACAAAGAACTGTGTTTCGACATTTCCAAATACTTTATCTGTAGGTAGATATGTTGTGTTGTGTGAATTTGGGGGATTTTATACATGTGTCCTTGTTTTTTTTTAAAAAGTTTTCTTTCAACTTTTCCTTGCCCTGTTTATAAGACGAATCAGTTGGAAGAGAGACTTGCGGAGAACGCCTCCATCTGGCGTAGGTGTCATTAAAAGAACAGTCCAGGAGGCACAATCGTATTGGGGCATTTGACAGCAGTTTAACGGTCTTTGATTTTTATTTGGAGAGTACTGGAGCCTGTAGTATATAATAACAAGGTGCAACAAAAGAAACGAAGAGAGCGAGAGATGAAGGAGGAGAGGAAACAGGAGGAGGGATTGTTTAACAGCAGCTTGTTCGTTAGGGAGAGGTCGAGAAAGGGACTGATGGTCAGAGAGAGAGGAGGAAATATGGAGAGATTGTGAATAATAATCTGCAGAGGAGAGCAAATAAAAACAAAGAGAGCGGGGAGGAGGCACTTCCTCGACCCTTTCTTCATTCCACTCAACTTTATTAATACGACTATGAAATACTGAAAGCCATGAACCCTCGAGTCTCTCAGGCGGACAATGCCTTCATTACTATTTCACTCTCGCAGTTATTTCCTCCAGGAACCATAAAATCGTCCGTTGGTCTGCATCTCGGCTGTACTGAGATGTGTTTTTGGTGATGTTTTATTGGGTTATTACTGAAACACATGCTGGTCATTTAACTTCAGGGATGAAATGCAATCGGCCCACCGGCTGTGCAGTGTACTTTTAAATCAATGCATTAAAGTGGATACGAGTGATGTCGCGCAGCAGTTTGATATGGGTGTGTGTGTTCATGTTTATAAGGGAACACCGTATGGGCCGCACCTGTAGGTGATTGTTTCCCTCGGGAATAGATTATGTCCGGGAGACGCAGCTGTTTTGTTTTCCGCATCGGTGTGGAGTTTACTGTGTCAACAGAAATCTGATGACTAAACACTGTGACTTTGGAATGGATACACACACTCACACACATTACTGTTATGGCCAGGTCAGCTTGCTGTGTGTGATGGATCCTTCTACCAGCCAGATCACATGACCCTAATATGAGCCAGTGAAATTCTCGTGGAACAAAAGAGGGAGGGGTCATGTGAAACATTAGTCCCTCCACACCTGTCTCTGAAAGCTGTAGCACCCGCACTGAGCGGGACAGAGAAACCCAGGCAGGAAGCACAGGTAAGCATCGGACTATTCCTGCACTAGTGTCACGGATTAATCTAGAGCAAACACACAGGAAGAGGGGGGGGGGGGGGGAAGGTAACAAGTGTTAAATGGACAAACATTGCTACTGCTGAACTGTAGTGGTGGAGCTGTAGATACCAGATAGATGGACAGGCAACATAACAAGTCACCTAGCCGAGCGTGACATCGAGACATGAGGAGTTGGAGCAAGAAGGTTGTGTGGAAATACGTTTGTTTTTATATAATGCTTTGTGTGTACTTGATCTGGGGTACACGGGTCTTTTTTTTCTCTGGAGCTTCGAAGGTGAATGGTGCTTTTCTTTCGTCCTTGTAGTTATCAGAGGTCTTTGCCTTTATCTGGCTGTGTTTGTGTGTTTTAGGGCACAGTGGATTTGGAGCGTGAGGAGGGAGAGGAGTGTGAAGAAAACATGGAGGCTTTTGACGACAGCAGCTCCAGTCCCTCAGGAACCCTCCGAAACTACCCGCTAACCTGCAAAGTCCTGTACTCGTACAAGGTATCCACGACACACACACACACACACACACACACACACACACACACACACACACACACACACACACACACACACACACACACACAGCTACCCTCTGCGGTTACATGGGCATCCACTTACACATATCACATGTCTGCAGCTACCTGCTCAACCACAACAGTATCGTACACAGTCCCCTGCAGTCATGTACGCACTGAGACAAGCAAAGGTGAATGTCGGTGTGGCGTTTACAGGACTTTTTTTTGTATTCGAACATTAAATATTTATGGTCTCGGTCTAGTGTGGAGTGTTTTTACTGTACCGTAAATGTCTTGTCTTTCTGTCTTTTAACACTGTTGGCATGTCTCTCCCGCAGGCCTCTCAGCCGGATGAGTTAACTATTGATGAACAGGAGATGCTGGAGGTCATTGAAGATGGAGACATGGAGGACTGGGTCAAGGTGCACAAAAACACACTCACACAGATGTGACGGTCGCACACAGATGTGCATTATGTTTACAGTGACAACGCCAGAAGCATTACCTCGTGAGATCTGTGTGTTGCGTCCTGTGCGTGTGCTCTGTTTTCTTTATTAGCCTTGTGTGGTATTTTAGATGCATGCATGTTTTCATGTTGCCTTTCGGGCACTGTGTCATTTGTTTGTGTGTGTGTGTTCCAGGCTCGCAATAAGTCGGGTCATGTGGGTTATGTGCCAGAGAAATACCTGCAGTTCCCGACCTCCAACAGTCTGCTGAGCATGCTCCAGTCTCTGGCTACACTGGATGCTCGATCTCACACCTCGTCCAATTCCACCGAGCCGGAGCTGCACTCCGGCTGCATCAATGGAGACATAAACAGTAAGTGTGCTGTGGACCCAGTGATGGTAAATTATTCTTTGAAATAAACACACTGCATGCCAGGAGTTTCAGTAAACAAGCTAGTTCCAGTTGTACATGTGTAAATTAGTTTCCTTCTTCCTGTAATGAGGTTAGTATGCACCACTGATTAAGGTATTTATTTTCTGTCCTGCGCCACTTGCTCAGAATCCAGCTGCAAACAACACTCATTTTGCAAAGCAGAGTGTTATTAGAGTAAGCAAGTGTGCGTTGTCTGTCTTGCAGGGTAGAATAAGGTGAAAATATGTCGGTGGTTGCAGTAATCAACAGAAGGCAAAAGCCACAGTTGTATATAGAGACAGTGATAATTAAAAACGGTACCACTTCCTGTTCCACAAGCTTTGTCACTCCTGATTTTTGGCCATTGCTTTTCCACTTCTACCAGCACATAAGGACATTTTTGTTGCCGCCAATCACTGGAACAGAGATGAGAGCGAGGCAGCTGTGTAAAAGTGGTCAAAAATGGAACAAAGCACGAGTGGTTGAAATTGCAGAGCAGTGATCAAATGTGCAAGAGCTGAGCTTCATCACAAACATGTAAGACCATTGGTTGCATCCACACTTCGGGTTCTGACAATCTACAGACAGTCAGCGTACAGATAGTTGATCTGTTATCAATGTGAAAGCCTTCCATCCTAACCTTCCTTCTCTGCAGCCTTCTTCTTCTCTCGCTCTCACTCTCGCTCTCTCTACAACCTTCTTTCTATTGCTGTGTGCCTGCTGCACATGGGGAAACTCTGTCACCTAATTATTATTTCTTTCTGTCTTCTCCGTATCTCCCTCTCTCCAGCAGGGTGTCCCATTCTCTTTATGATAATGAAGGCAAGGCAGACATGGAACTACATTCACCCAAGAATAATTATTCCGTCCGTGTATCTTATTGCTCTCTCTCTCTCTCTCGCTCTCTCTCTCTCTCTCTCTCTCTCTCTCTCTCTTTGTCTTCCTTCTTCTTCGCAGTGATATTTGTCCGTGCACTTTATGATTACGAGGGCCAGGCGGACGAGGAACTCTCCTTTTCCGAGGGAGCGGTGATCCGCCTGTTGAGCCGCGACACTCAGACAGACGACGGCTTCTGGGAGGGCGAGCTCAACGGACGGGTCGGCGTCTTCCCCTCCGTGCTGGTCGAAGATCTCACTGAGAACGGGGAGACCAGTGGAGGAGGGCCTGGTGACATACAGGTATTTTGATGTTTGCAGACAGAGACATACTCCCACTGAAGTGCGTCACTCTTGAGGAGCTGGAAAATGTTGTGTTATCAGTGTTTCCTCAGGGCAGAAATACCAAGCTTATAGTGTAGTGTGGTGGGACACTTTCCTCCCCCTCTCTCCTCGCTTCCTGGCTGCTGTCCAGTAAGTCTATCAGCAGGGCAGAGTTCACAAACGCTGGATCAGAACCGCAGTGTTTCTGCGGTCCTCTGATTAAAAAGCCTGCTCTACAATCACAGAAAAAGCTCTTATCTGTGCCACAGAGTGCTGCCTATTAGAGGTTCAGCAACAGGAAGGATGCAGCCTCTCCCTTCCTAAAAGCCTGTAGACACAACAAACACCGCAACAACTTTTAACAGCTTTTAAGTGGTTTGTTGGGAAGATTGGTAAAACAACAACAACTAGTTTACCTTATTTCTGTAAGGTATTCCCCAGAGTTCCATCAAAGCCGTCCTAATCAGTACTTTTGTATTAACTATGTATGACTATAATGTGAAAGGTGTTGCTTCTAGTAATAAACCCACAGAGTATAATCACCCGACTGCAGTTCCCCTCAGCTCTGTTGAGCGTTATAATTAGTTGTTTTGGTTTAACAGCCTGCAACTTAACTGTTTTGGTTCACTCTCACCACTTTTGGAGCGTTATTTTCAAGTGCAGCCAGTAGCTGTTTTTAATGAAAAAGCTCTAAACATCCACGGTACACAACCCCCTCGGCGCCAAACAGCAGACAGACAACGTTAGCGACTAGCTAACTGTACATAGCGGAGCATTTAGCAGCTAAAGAACCCGATATCTCCCTGAGGAGTTGGTGGAGACCAACAGAGCAAACGATAATGAATATTGGTTTAGCATTCCTCAGGTTATAGAAACACATGCATGCTAATGTAGCTTTGTGTCTGCTGGATGTGTAAATAGGGAACTGTTTGCTAATACGTTATTATAAGATGTTTATGGAACCCCCATCAGGCCAGGGTCCAACGGACATTTTGGCCTGTAACTAAGTCACTTTTCTCATTTTTAAAACCAGTTTCTTCCTCTTGTGTCTAATTACAGTCTAATCAGTTTCAGCCAATTCATTTGCCATTAGAATGTATTCACACACAAGAAAGAAGGTGTTGTTGTGGATGTATTTATTGCTGCTGTATTCTAAACTGGTGAGCTGTAACTTAATAAAGTTGACTTCAGTTAGCACAAAGGATATGAAAACGATAGTACTGTGAGATAGAGCACGGGACTTATTTGTTGGGTCACAGGTGAGCAGCACATTTTCTCCATTTCCGGCCTCTGCTCTAGATTTCTCCGTCTCTGAAGTTGCCGTGTTCTCTGCCACATCTCCCGCTGTATGAACAACCTCCCATCAGCCCTTTCACCAGCCCCGAGACCTCCACCCCGCCTCCTCTCCCACGCTCGCCCTCCGCCACACTTAACGGGGAGCACAAGCCCCCACCGTCCGCCTCATCACACAAGGGACCGCTACCCACCCACAGTAAGACACACACACACACACACACACACACACACACACACACACACACACACACAGAGAAAAGCTTGTGTGTAGTTGAATTAATTAAGAAGAGGTCGTTTGAGCTTATTACTGTGAGGATTTCTGTATTGGATCTCTCTCTCTCTCTATTTCTCTCTGTAGATCAAAGCTCTGGCAAGAGTCCAGTGTCTCCAGGATTTCCTCAGCCACTGCGATTCACCCCTGAAGGAGGCCCGGGCAAACTACGACCTGTGAGTATGAAACCTATTCAAGAAGTGTGTCTCATGTGACAGTAAACTGAATATCTTTGGATGGACAAAGCAATTTGAAGATGCCACCTTGGGCCTTTGTAATTGGTATTTGTCTCCATTTTCTTACATTTTAAAGACCAAACAGGTTAGTTGCAGCACTATATGACACGGTGTTGATTAAACTTCCTGTGAATCCTTATTATGATTTCCATTCAGACTGCGTTTATTTTTTAAGAAGGCTCTAAAAGTAGAAAACAAATATTTCTTACTTTTTGTATCCCACAGCAGGAAATGAAAAGTAGGCAATCTCCATTCCCGCACTTTGCCTTTTTTCGTAAACCTTTGTTATTATGTTTTCTTTCACTGCTGCAGGTGCGAGCTGCTCCTCCTCCACCCAAACAGCACCCCCGCCGATCGCAGGAGAAGAGCGAGAAAACAGAGGAGGTGGAGATCACACTGGTGTGACAGACAGACAAGCTGGCAGGCAGTTATAGAGACAAAAAAAACAAGCAGATGACAGACTGACGCATCCTACAGACTGGAGAACTGAACTGCTCTGAACTTAAGTCAGCTTGAAACAAAGTGATGTGAAGACAACTGAACTGAACCATGGCCTCGCCACATCTTCTCTCCTCCTCAAGTTGAGGAGGAGAGCAAAGAGAGAGGTTGAAGGCCGTGTATCCAATTCAATAATCTCCGTATTAGCTTCCTAATGAAGTGCAGCAGTAGCCGCCCCCGCGTTCCTCTCTGCCCTCAACCCGTCCTTCCATTCTTGCCTTAAAACTTTACCTCATCGGGCAGCAAACCAGAGCACACGGAAGAGGAGGAAGAATGTTAAGAGGGGGAGGAGCATGAGGGAAAGTTAATGATGGGTTTGGCAAGTTTTCTTTTATCTTGTGAACGCCTACTTCGAGTTATAGTAAAGCAGTTTATCCCTCTGTACAGGAAGACCATTTTGCTACATGTGAGAAATTCCACTGTTAACCAATGATAAAGAAATGTGTGAAAAGTTATGGAGCCCTGCAACTGACAACATGTAGTAAAGAGCTATACTACATGTATAGAGGACAAGTCAACAATTGAATACATAATATAATTGTTAGCTAAAAATGTAAATGGGTTGTAGAAAGAAATGTACAGCGTTATACGCTAATATTTAATTATTTATTTAATTTTCTCCCTGCAACATTTGTTTTTCCTCAAATTTGAATTTGACATTTTGAGAAAAAACATTTATTTCCACGGTGGTCGTCAATAAAGACGAGAGAAATACACGCAGTCTGTGAACTTCCAAGTAGCGTAGCAAATAGCTTGCTGGCTAAAATGCTATAGCTACAGTTACAAATCTTTATACGTGAATGGTACAGCAGTAGCCTTTGCGGTACAGTGTATTGCTGATCAACATTTGGAGCAGTAGCTGGTGTAGTTTTTATGCCAAAAGCCAGCTTCAGCTTGGTAGCTAGCAAAAAAAGGTTTTTGCTCAATTTAACCACCAATTTCTAGGTAAGCTTGCTAACGCAACGTTAGCCACATAGCTATGTAAGAAGAAAATTAGGGAATAGATAAAAAGTAAAAGTGTGCAGAGACCACAAAAGTTTATTTCAGTATGTTTTGGACTTGAATGACATCTTTTACTGCAGTCTGAGTGTCGGGGCTCCATAAAAAGTAAGCTTGATGACGGTCAATAAGTATAAAACTTGCCAAACGTGTCATGTTTTTTGATTGAAGTTGAGGGTGAAGTAAATGGACAGAGAAACTGGGTGGTGTGTGGACGCAGTGTCCCCCCCCTCACCAGCCCTTCCCTCGCCATATATACCTTCCTTATCGTCAAACGTATTCAATGTGTATTAGTACAGTACATTACTGTTGTCATAGGAATGTTACGCACAGAGTTTCATGTAGACTAACTCAGCTGATTGGAATACCATGTCTGATATGTAGTGGACGTTTTATCCTCATCTTATACTGAAAGGGCATTGTAAATACAGTATGACGGAGAGATGAAAGAAGAGAAGGGAAAGAGGGGATGAAAGAACAAGAGAGAAAATGGAGGCTGGATCCTCCTTTCTGCTCTTTTCTCCACCTCTCCTCCCTCTGTTCCTTTCATACTCTCCCTCTTTTCTCTCATGTCTGTTTTTGTCCACTGGCAGTCAGTGTGAATCGATGGCGATCATATACGCACACATCCACTTACATTATATTACGCACACGTTACTATATCTTCTCTCATTCTGTGACCCGCCGTGTGCTTGTCTCACTGATGAGGAGGCAGACGGTGCTTTCGAAGGCACTGACATTGTTGGTATTCGCTATGTGGTGATGGCACAGATTTTATTTGAGACGATATAGACGCTCATCATATTTGGGGTTCGGAGTTTTTATTAGTCACAGAATGAACTGTATAGCTTTTATCCCTACAGACCATATCTCCCCTCACGTTCATTTTTGTTCATTTTGATCAGTTCACCTTTGATTTATGTCCTTGTTTAGTTGACACGCATTACATTCACAGGTATTATTTTTTTCTCTGTTTGGCCAAGCAACTCCATCACATCACTGAGTGAGTCTGTTTTTTTTGGGTTTGTTTTTTAATACAGAAGAGAAAACAATCTTAAAAAAAGAAATGTTAATGTTTCCAGTTTGATACTATCCTTATGTTTGCCTTTTGATGAATGGTGGTAGGAACAGAAAACACGAGATGTATAAAACAAATGCATCATGCTAAATGGACAGAACTAGCAAATGACATTCAAATGGAGCAAAGTACAATTCTATTGTTCTTTTACTCAAAGTAAATACCCCCCCCCCTACCCTCCAAGCCTTTAAAACTCCTTGTCTGAAGGGCAGCGTAGCACTTTTATTTATTTGTACCTTCCCTGAAAGTAGCAGTACTTTAACAAAGCATCACAATGGATAGAAGAAACTGAATCACTGCAGTTTAATACAGAAATCAGAGTTATTCTTTTCATTCTGAATCTGTTGTGAATCCTCTTTATTTCAGTGTGACTGACCATTTTAGTTTGTTTTTTATTCTCCACTCTTCCAAAGAGATGGAGAGAGACTTTTTGGACAGTGGAATGTGTAAAAGGTGTGTTTCTGAATGGACGTGATCATAGTAAGGGATGTTTTGAATGCAGACTTGGAGAGGATGTGGTTTTATGGTCTCGAGCTGTTTGCGTGTGTGACTGTTTAAAGCCGAGAGGATCAGATCTGTGTTTGACTCTGAAGATGTGTCTCAGTTGCTTCCTTCTTATTTATTTTAACCAGGGTGTCATTTGAATGAAAACATTTCAAAATACAGTCAACATGTCGATGTTGGTCCAAAATACAACACATAAGAAAAGACGGAACTCCTCACAGCTGGAAACAATTCAATCTAATTGCACCCTGTTGGGAGGCAGCAACAGAACTTTTAAAGGGAAACAAAAGTATTCAATCTGTGTGTCTTTATCTTTAAGAACATTATAAATCCTCCTCCACAGCTGCAGTATCATAGCACATTCACTGATGGTACGCAACTGTACTGTATCTTCATTTCTTAATCAGTATGAGGTATGAAGGCTGGTATAGAGTACATGCTGTTTAGTATTAATATGGAGTTGGGGCACAGCTTGTAAGAAGAGAAACAATCTGATGGCTTTCCTCTTGGTGAATTCTGTCTGATTGAGAAAAGTGATGCAAGAAATGAAGACGATCCTAATTTGTTTTTTTCACGAGTCAACATTTTGCGTAGCATTCACACCTCACAAAGTGAAGCATACTGGAATTAGTTCGTGTTCCGACAAACTTGTTCTGAAGTTTATAGCGTCCCATAGCGCTTCCCACCATCGATGCTCAATCAGTTTTTCTGTCAAATATAAAAATGTATTACTTTCTGTTGCCAGTTGCCACTTTGAACATGATTACTTCCCCTATTTAGCACTCCCTCTGGTTGCTACAGTGTTGAAATATTGTTATGAGCCTGTTTTGGGGTTTTATGTATTATAATAATTCTTTTATTTTTCATCCTTCGATTTGAAGCAGCAACACAGCTGCTGCTGTTACCGATGTGGTGCAACAACTGGCCTTCTCTCTTCAGACTGTTGCAATGGTGACAATAATGAGAACGGGTGCAAAAGTCGTTCTGCATATTATTATTATTG
Source organism: Melanostigma gelatinosum (assembly GCF_949748355.1). Lineage (NCBI taxonomy): Eukaryota > Metazoa > Chordata > Actinopteri > Perciformes > Zoarcidae > Melanostigma > Melanostigma gelatinosum. Next base: position 10,299,882 of record NC_136640.1, read on the forward strand.
GCTGTACAAAAAAAACAAAGTTTGTATTTATTGTGTACAAATGTTAATTAATAAAAAAAATATTGAAAAGTTGTTTTTTTGTTGTTCTGGAGGCTTTTTTGTGCTCTTTTTGGCTGTGTTTATGCACCTCTCCTACATATTTGTGTGTGTGTGTGTGTGTGTGTGTGTGTGTGTGTGTGTGTGTGTGTGTGTGTGTGTGTGTGTGTGTGTGTGTGTGTGTGTGTGTGTGTGTGTGTGTGTGTGTGTGTGTGTGTGTGTGTGTGTGTGTGTGTGTGTGTGTGTGTGTGTGTGTGTGTGAGATGTTCCAGTCACTAGAAGTGGGTGTGATCATGATAACACACACTATAAACACCCAAGGCCAGTGTTTCCTGAGTGGAGCGGGAGGCGAAAGGGAAACATCAGCAGCAACTGTGGACTTTTTATTTGGGCCATTGAATAAAGTTGTTCTCTCATATTTTACCTTAACTCAGCAATTTGTCATGCGCTCCAGAGGAAAACAAATGGACCGGTCTCCTTCAAATTCCACCTGTGTGAAACTCTATCTGTGCTCCAACCCAGAAGGTATGTAAAAAAAAAAAAAAAAAAGCAACTGATGTATGGAAGTTTGTGTTCTTTGGACATGTTTTCTTTTTTAGATGTTTTGTGAATAGATGTGTATGTTTGTGTCTATGCTCTGTTTAGATAGCATGGTGGAGCGCAGAGCTCTGAGAGAGAGTGTGTTCCCCCAACTTAGAGAGCACTGTAGAAAATCACTGGGACTGGATGTCAGGGTGAGTACACGCTTATCTGTCCTAAATCTGCATAGGAAACACGTCAGTGATGATTGTATGTGTTGTGTATTGCAGATGGGAAGTTATTACTTTTTTTTTCTTTTGAGGTATAAGTTTCCTTTCCTTCCTTTTATTACCACTTAACACTTTAACATGTGATGTAATTACCACTTTCGGTGTTATTGGCTTTTAGAGCCAGGAGGAACATTCAGCTGTGGTCGACTGGAGGGAACAATACTTACTTGATTTGACATCCGTGACAAACGTTACATACATGAAGCTAATTTCTGAATATCGTTTCGTAGTTTTGTTCATAAAACGTTGAATATAATGGAAACTGCTGATGTCAGAGGTGAAAGTCCTCACTTGAAGTTAGTTTGGTCTGACCAACAGTCAAAAAGCACAAAATATATTATGCTGCCAGAAAATGCATTTTCTGTCAGTCGACTGGCGGAATAATTGACTGTTTCAGCACTATTACAGACAGATTCAAGCATCGCCCAAAATCCTCTGTTTCAGCATTGCACTGCAAAAGCAATAATATTTGGTGGCTTCCAGTTGTGTGCGTGCGTCCTTTATTCTTTCACACTATCCCCCTGAGGCCATTTCTTTAAAAGTGCAGTCAATCCGACTCAACTTTGCCGAATTAAGTTTGACAAAAATAGAGGATCCATGAGCATCTTTAATGCCACTCTGTGCGTATCGTGTGTATGTGAAATCCCCTCGGGGCAGTCCAACCAGCACATTGTGCCATCTCTTTTCAGCAGCATGTGTAATTAGAGAGATGGAGGAATATCATATGTTACTGAGCCACCACCTGGCCAATTGTTACTGAACCTCACTGTGTGCTTTTCATAAACTGATAATCAGTCATCTCTCCTTTAGATTGTTCACCTCTCGCTCTCTCTCTCTCTCTCTGTCTCTCTGTGTGTGTGTGTGTGTGTGTGTGTAGGTGATTGACCCATTTGAGTCCAGTGACCCCAGTCATTGGCCAGATGAAAACACCAGACGGCAGCTGATTAAAGAATGCAGAAAGAGCTCCGCAGGTCCTTTTTTACTGGTAAACAATCTACAGTATAGTGTATATTAACCATCAAACGCCGTTTAATCAGCTCCTGTTGAGCATTATTAATCTATAAACACCAACACCAGAGTGCACAAATGATCGTAGCAAATGATGCATCCCATACTGCTGTTCCTTCTGTGTCCACGTGGCGCTGCTGCAGGCCCTGGTAGGACACCAGTACGGAGCAGCCAGCCTGCCCGCCCAGGTGGAGGTGTCGGAGTACCAGCTGCTGCTGCAGGAGAGCCAGCGAGCGGGCGTCAGCACCAAGGAGCTGGAGCGAGAGTACCAGAGGGACGAGAACACCATCCCTCCCTCCTACTGGCTGAGACCCAGACACACCTGCTGTCCCCAGGTGATCACACGATTCATCTTTTGTTGAGCAAACAGGAGTAGGTCTGTCCAAGTGCAGCTGTTAATTAAATGTGTGTACAAAAGGTACTAATTGATTTATTAAAAAAAAACATGAAGCATTTAGAAATATAAATGAATACTGTAAATATTAGATATTCCCATGTGTGTTTTCATGCTTTCACAGTCTACATCAGATCACCTTGCATTTCTATCGTCAGTGTGATTTCAGATGTAATTTGCATGGGTTGTTAATATGTATTTATTTAATCACAACTGTTAGACTGTGATGCTTTTTTCTAAAAAGTATCAAACTGTTTGCTGTTTAGCAGGCAGAGGTTAAAGAGGAAGAGGAGAGGAGGATGAAGGCTGAAGAAGAGGAGCTGAGGAAGCGGCTTCAGACCACTGTGGGTCTGTGTGTCCACGAGGGTGTTCTGAGCCCAGAGAGAGCTCATAGCTACTACAGATCAGGTGAGATACACATGTCTCTCTCTGTTTGTTAGGTATTTGCTTGATGTTAAGGTATAATATAATTAAATAAGTGCTTTTGCTGCTTCTCTCCAGCCCTCGACGCAGATCTGAGATTTGCTCTGGACAACCGTCCTCGTAATGACATCATCAGACGCTGCCTGGTTTACGTTCACAGGGTCAGCGACGCAAAAGGAGAGACAGAGAAGAGACGGAGGAAGTCACAACTGGAGCCACAGCCAGAGGTAAGAGACATCCATCACTTTCTCACGATTTATGACAGAGTATCCTTGCTTTCTTAGTTTTAGAAAAGGAAACAGCTTTCTAGTACATGTGGCATGTTTGCCTTTTAAGAAACCAAACATTTGGTTTTGTTTTACCAGAAGGAGCAAGTGGTGCTTATGAGAAAAGTTCATAACAAGTAGACTATGTGAAATTGGATTGTTCTAGCTCATAAATAACCTCTTAAAACTACAAGACATCAAGACTTTTGATTCGAGTAAAGGTGATATGAGAAGCATAATGTGAGTCATGCCTCCATTAACGTGGCAAAGTTGCAAAATTAGTTATTTATTAGTTCCTGACAGAGAGATGTGATTTTTGTGTTCATCTTATAGGCCCAATATAGCTACATATGAAATACAGGCTGTATCAAAGACTCTTTTTTTCTTTTTTATCATGTCCTGTATTTTTAGGCCGCTACCGTGACCCTACCGTTGACGCCCACTGATTCACAGCTATTGTCAGAGCTTTGTGACGACTTCCTTCCTGGTCTCATCGCCTCCTCTCAGCTTCCAGTCTACACCACCGACACGCAGTGTGACTGTCGCCATGGCTACACGACAGCCAGGAGGCGGGGCTATGCCGAGTCTCTGTGCCAGCAGGTGTACTCTGACCTCGTGGGGTTGATTGACAGCTCGAGCACCTTAGAAGGATGTGAAGGCTCTCAGCTCTTGGCCAGAGAGCAGGAGGAGCTGTGTGACAGCCTGTCCCGACTTTACGACGTCATAAGGCCAGAGGAGGCAAAGGTGTTATGGAGTTTTATTTTTAAAATGGCAATGGAAGGATTAAGAACTGAGGGAGATTGAAAACAAAGTTATCAATGTATAACAACATATTTACAATTTAGTGGGGGCCTTTTTTTAACCAATTAATAGTCACTTTGGGGATATTTTGGGATCGATTTCCCTGTGTTGTGTCTTTCTGATAGAGCCAAACATTGCAGGTACAACATTGCATCACTGGAGTTTTCTTTATATTTGCTGTAGGTCAGAGCCTTCGTGGAGCAGAGCGGACAGCAGTGCCCGCTTGTGGTGACAGGAGGACCATGCACAGGGAAGACGGTTCTGCTTGCACATTGTGCTCAACAGGTAAGTGAGCTGAAGAGAAGAGTGAAACTCACATAAGATGTTAAGTCCCTCCACCCCGAACTAAATACAAACAATGCAACACTTGCTACAAACACATAGTGGAGCTAGAAATAAGTATTCACAAATCTTTAGATTTTCTTTTTCTCAAAAAAAGTAGCAGCAGTCTGCTAAATAAGAGGAATATCTGTATTACATTTTTTTTTTTAATCCTTCTTATTTTTTAAATTGATATTTTCAGCTGGAAGTACTTAAAAGTGGGAACAATAAGCCATGAGTCAAATATTTAGTCACAGAAAATGTATTTGCAACTATTGTGATGATCAATTAATTGTTGAAGTCATTGTTTAAAGCCCAAATTCCCATAATTCAGTGACTGTAGCCTTTCAAATGTGAATGTTTTCTGAGTCCTGGACTGTTGTATAAATTTGAATACATCTCATTGGTTCCTTGAAAATGGACATTTTTCATTATTGACATTTTATAGACCAAACAATCGAATCTGTACTACATGGTCTTGCCTACATGTGAAGAAGTGTTTTGTCTCTCTGTCTCTCCACAGATAAAGTCTTGGCTACCAGACTGTGATCCTGTGGTTATCACTTATTTTTGCAAACTGTCAATCAACCCTTCCCCAAGGCACCTGTTGTCGAGCCTGTGTTGTCAAATTGGCGTTCGATATCGCAGCGAATCTTCCTCTGAGCAGAATCCCAGCAACATGGACGATCTCAGCTGTGTCACTGACCTCCGGGACTTCAATTCCAACTGTAGCTCGACATCCAACGTTTGTCCGTCTGAGCTAAAAGAGCGTCTCTCATCGCTCCTCACCGGCATGCCTTCTACCAAACAACCTCTAGTTCTAATCCTCGATGGCCTGGATCACATGGAAAAGGATTTAGGTCCTCGCATTTTGGAAAGCCTCCCGTCTCCCCTTCCTCCCAGCGTCAAGCTCATCCTCACAGTCTCCTCCAACCGACAGCGAGTCCTGCAAGCCATCAACCCACGAAGAAGTCCACCTCAGTGTGTGTCGGAGGGCAGTGAGGAGTCAGGATACCTGTGTGTTCAGCTGGCATCGGTAGACAGGAAACAGTGCGCGAAGATGTTGGCGTCGCTGCTGAGCAGTTCGGGGAGGAGGGTGACATCAGGACAACAGGCGCTGGTGAACCAGGCGCTGACTTCCTGTTGTCTGACTCTCTACGCTCGACTCTTGCACCTTCACGCCTCGCTCTGGCACTCTGGTACGACTAAAAAAGGAAACAGACGTAATCTTCATTTTTATTTTAGTCAACAGATTCCATGAAATCTCACCTAATCTCACCTAACAACGCGTTAATCTATCTCTCAATACAGTCCAGTCTTTCCTCTGCAGCTATAACTCCAGCTAAATCTATTCCTGAAACAGCTGGGGACTGTGGGATTTTATGATTTAGTTGTTAGTTGTTGGGGATTATTATTATTATTATTAAGTGGATCTCATGATACCTTGAGGTCCCTTAAGGATGGGCCAAGGCTGCAATATTTATTTCAATTTTTTACTGTACGTTGTTAATAACATTTTATTGTATAAAGAATGAGGTGACATATGATTTGACTACATATTATATTTTCAAATGCATTAAAAAGGATTAAAAAAATGAAGAAGAACATCTTAATCACCATATTTAAAACTCAACTTTTCCAGCCATCAGGAATAACAACTGTCTGATATTAGACTATAAATGGCATTTAAATAAATGCTGATATATTTCAGGCCTCAACAACAGTTTGATTACATTACATTTCTCTCCTTCTGTCCCTTCTTTCCTCTCTCATCATCAGATTCCGATGTGACCGAGTCGTCTCTCCCCGCTGGCGTCCACTCATCCATTTCTGCGCTGCTCGATCACCTGGAGCAGAAACACGGCTCCTCTATTGTGGCTCGTGCCGTCTCCTACCTCACCCTCTCCAGGACCGGGCTGACTGAGGTGGAGCTCGCCGACCTGCTGTCCGCTGATCACAAGGTGCTGGCCGAGTATGTTCAGCAGCATGAGAGCACTTCCTCCAATAAGAGGGTCCGGCAGATCGACGTGGAGACACTTCTGTTGGATTTGAGGAGGTTTCTCATTAGGAGGACGGTTGCAGGGTCTCATGTTTTGTTCTGGGTGAGCAGGCATTTCCAGATGGTGGTGGCCAAGAGGTGTTTGGGCACTCGTGAGGTGAGGAGGGAGGTTCATTCGGCGATGGCGGACTATTTCAGTGGCCGATTGGCTCGCGGTGGAAGTGCAAAACCACTTCTTGTAAAGCAAAAACCTGGACCGAACACGGACATCGAACATATGGAATTGTTCATCGACAGGGAGCCACTCAGTGTAGAAGCAAATGGCCAGCCGTTTGTTTTCTCCTCTTCTTTCAAAGAGGTTGGCCGAGTGAACTTCAGGAAGGTCTTTGAATTACCGTATCACTTGCAACAAAGTGACCAATTCGAGGAGTTGGAGCATGGGCTGCTAATGTCTTCGAGATTTCACCAGGCAATGGTTCGAGCAGGACTACTGGGAGATCTGGTAGCCATGTTGGAGAGTGAGGAGGGGTCATCCCGCTTCTGTTTTCCAAGGGAAAGAGCCCTCCTGGCGAGCATACTCAAGTCTTGTGCTTGCTTGCTGCAGAGCTCGCCCCTGCACCTGCCCTCTGTGATGGAGACCAGCCTCCTGCCTTATCTGGAGGTCTTTCCAGGCCTCCAACGTTACACCAGAGAGATCAGACAGGAGAGGAGGAGGAGAGGAAGCGGATTAGGAGTATCGCTTTGCCCAGCTCCCTTATCTGTTCCCTCCATTCAGTGTTTAGCATTTGATGCCAAAACCAAGGACGCCTCTGTTAGAGAAGTGGCAGGGACAGAGTTTGGGATTGTAGCGGAGATCATGGATGATGGCGCGGCTTTGATTTGGAAAGGCTCCGGGTGTGATGTAATCAAACTATTACTGAGCTGTGAGCAGAAGGAGCTGACATTTGCGGGAGTGAAGAGCAGCGGCCATTTCCTGCTGTTTTCCACACAATGTGACAAGCTTCTCCTGTGGGATGTGACAGGCCCAGAAATGTTTCTGCAGGTCAAGGACCAGGAGTCGAGCCAAAAGACAGCAAACAAAGTCGAGGGGTTCGTTGCGCATCAGGAAAGAGTATTCATGTGGTGGAAAGGCGAGAGTTTTGCGAGTGTGTTCGATGTCTCCAATGAGACCGTGACTCGTTTCCAGTGTCAGAGCTGCGTGACCTGTTTGCTTTGCTCCTCTAATGGGTTCGACATGTACTGTGGGCAGGAGGACGGCACAGCGTCCATATTTGACACCAACACCGGCAGCTTCCTCGGCACTTGCTCAAACTCGAACCGCAATGCGATTACATCAATGATCCTGTGTGAAGATAGGTGGGAAATGGCGTGTGTTGACAAGACAGGAAGTGTAAGCCTATGGGATGTGGCATCCAAAATAAACCCGCCCAGACTTGTCACAGAAAGCTTCATTGGGGGTGAATCTAATGACATCCTCAATATCGATTACTCACACAAAATTGGCACTTTATTGGTGTGTCAATCTCACCAGGTTGCACTGTGGGATACATGTGACTGGGAGCTGTGGGACCAGTTCCTGGCTCCGCGGGGGAGGGCCTTCACTCAAGCTGTGCTCTCCCAGGATGGCCACCTTTTCCTGGCGTTGTTAGATGCCTCTCCCTTCGTCTTGGTGTGGATGGTCAGCACAGGGGAGTGCGTTCTCTCCTTAGAAACAAACAAGCAGCCCCGTACACTCCTCAAGGTGGCCTCGGATGTCGTTTGTGTCGCTCACGATGGCTGCCTGACAGTGTGGGACTCTGGGGCGATAGATGCTGCGGGTACAGCTCCGAAAATGGGGCGCGGAGTGAAAGAAGTGGTGGTTGAACAAACAGGGGAGCGCTTCTACACCGCCGATGGGTCAGAGACGGTGTGGAGATGGAGATTAGAAACGGGACTTCCACACGCTAACTTCCTACATGACGGACCTGTGGAAAAGCTCTGTCTTTCTCCGGATAACATTCACCTTGTGACACTCTCAGCAGGGGAAATATACGTGTGGCAGACAGAAAGCGGTCAGAACATCCTGCGTATGAGTGGCAGCAGAGCGACAGACGTCCTGATCACCCCCAACAGTAACCTCGGGGTCAGTATTTCTGATCGAGGGTTGTCTCGCGTTTGGAAGCTGGCACATGGGAGCATTGTGTGCAGCATACACCCGTACCTATCTGACGCCAAGGTGTCGCCCGCGAGCACCTTTCTTATTGGCCGCCGCCGTGGGGACCTGCTAGCTGCCAGTCTGTGGTCGGGCTCGATCAGCAAGCGTTTCTCCAGCGCTGAAAGCTCGGAGCACGTTGTTGCTTTCCACACACTTTCAGAGCACCCAGACTTTGTGGTGGTGATGGCCGCCTCAGGGTCGGTGTACACCTGGAAAGTGGCAGAGGAGACGCTGTGCAAGCACTTCCAGCTGCCGTATAGGTTTCACTGTCAGCCAGAAGACTTCCAAGTGTCCTCTGACGGGAGCTACGCCCTGCTGTCCACTGATAATGAGGCCATCAACCTCTTGGACTTATCTCAGGTCAGGCTGTGCTCATTCAAGGCCGAGGGTCCGGTCATTAAAGCTTATTTGGATACAACTGGACGCTACGCTGCCTACATATACCGTCCCACCGCCGCCACCCTGGAGAAAAACTGCGTCTGTTACCTGCAAGCGAGGGCCGTCCTCACAGTTGTACGACTGGCAGACGGGGAAAGAATAGGAAGCGTGTGTCTGGCTAAGAATCCGCTGACTCTGGTTGTTTGTGAGCAGCAGTGTGCGTTTGTGGGATTTGAAGACGGGTCTGTGGGTGTGTATTCTATTTTAGATGTCACGATCAACGGGGAGGAGTCGGTCAGGTGCAGAGAGAACTTGAGTGGTCGGTTGAAGCGATGCCCCTTCGACAGAGCGTTCAGTTGGCTACCACAAGCAACCCCCAATATTACATGGCCTTAAGATTATTATACGCTGTTGTTGGACTGTGTTTTCAAAGTACAGATGATAAATATGAAGGCACACAAAGTGTATTTGTGTGTATAACACATAATGTATATTGAAATATAAATAAAAAAGACTGCATGAGTCTGTGTTTACACTTCTGGGGAAACTGCAGCAGCATTTGTTTCAGTTTCAGGCAGACTGAGTCGAGAGTATATGGCTAGATGATGAAAATGAGAATGTTACACCTCACAGCAGAAACATCTACTTTGCATTTGAGTTTCACTTCTGTGAAAACAAGACCAGTAACTGCCCAGTTTGAGCCATGGCTACTGCATGAATTGTTAACACATTTTGACACGTTGTATTTGTAGGATATGTTGGTATAAATGTATTATTTACACTTCTATTTCTGTATTAAAAATAAATGAAACTTTGACATGCCTACATCACATTTTGTGTTTGAATGAATTGCCAAAAATGTTAGAAAATAGCGCACCGTCAGTGAATGCTCTGCATGCTGCCTTCCCTGTTTCTTGGTAAGATCGTAAATCACAGTACTTCTATCGTACATGTTATTAGTTGTGCTCTATTAGTTGCAAACTAATTGTACCTCGTTACAAACTTATTATGTTAGCTATTTTAACCAGATATACTCACTCAACACGCTACTGTGCACCCGAAGAACGGGTAGCTGAAGTGCATGTTTCCGATGGTTTAAATACCACCGACAGCACTTGAAGGCAGCATCTTCTGAGTTAAATAGCCGCCCACCACAAACGCTGTAAACACATCAGCTGAGCGGAGACATGGTGCAGCTGTACTGCTGGGGAGACAGCTCCAGTGGACAGTTCGGTCCTCAGGAAGCCCTCAGTCCGGCTTCGTGGACTGTCCCCGGGGTCATAACCAGCATCTGCTGCGGGGACCGGTGCACTTTATTCCTGACTAGGGACGGAGGCGTTTTATCATGCGGACACAACTCACAGGGACAACTTGGACGAAAGAAACATAAAGATGGAAAGACGCCAGGTAACGTGAATAGTTCATACGATTAAACACGAAGACGTAGTTTTAAAGTAAAGTGTTTGTTTGTTTGTTTTATCTCATGACTTAAATTCAATGCAGGATTAACGTGTATTTATTTTTATTTAGAACAGTTATTTTCTAACATTTATTTTATTTAGTTATTAAGTCTGTCAAGACATTTTAATTGAAGTAGGGACTTTATCTTGTGTTTACTGATAAACGAGTTTATTGAGTTTCGTTTCAGTTTCGTTTTACTCTCGTCAGTGAAGGCAACGAAAGTTAACTCAGCACTTTCTAGTGCGTTGAGTTCAAGTGCAGGTGGGAAAGTTTATAAGAAATATTATGAATTCAAGGTTTGGATATGTGATTAATAATAATAATAATAATAATAATAATGTATTTTATTTGTAACGCACTTTTCATTTTTTTTTTTTAAATCTCAGAGTGCCACAGAGCCATAGTTAAAACGTAAAAAAAAAACTATAATAAAATAAAAACCAGTGAATGAACAGAAACACATAAGAAATAACTGACAGTGACTTAGGTCAGAAAGGCTTTCCTGAATAAAAAGCTTTTTAGGCCAGTTGCGTGGTGGTGACTATAATTCAACGATCAATTACTCATCGTGCAGAGTTATTTTATTACAGTGTTGTATTATTGTTATTGATGTATTCATATTCAATCAGCATTTTGTTGTAGCAGGTTGAGGTGGAACTTATTTGAACTCCTTTATTTTATGTCGGATAGTTTAACAATGCATCCTATGAAGCTGATTTGATGTTTTGATGTGAAATCCTCGTGTGAAAAGTAACTCGCTATCAAATGTATTTAGTTGAGTGGATGTATAAAGTAGCATGACATGAAAATCAAGTAAAGTGAGTAAATACCTCAAAATTGTACGGTTGAGTTAAGCGATATAGAGAAAAACATAGCACAATATCCACCATTAGTGCTCTTACAAAATATTTACACCGGTTTTTGATAAATTATTTGTAATGTGGGTAGAATGACGAAGTGGGTACAGGTAAATATTAGAACAGTCTTGTAAATGCAGAAAGTACTCTTTACTGTAATGCACCCTCTCGTCTAGTCTCATAATATCAATCAATACCCAGCCCTAAAAAGTTACTTCCAACCATTATTAATAAGCACTGTGAATTGTTCTGCTTTGTAGATTATTCCGGGTTTGTGATTCTCTGTCTGTCGTCCTGTATCAGGTCGTGTGGAGGGGCTGGGCAATGTGGTGTGGATAGCGTGCGGACAGGACCACTGTCTGGCTGTGTGTGCATCTGGACAGGTGTTCTCCTGGGGGGCAGGAGACAATGGGCAGCGAGGCATTTTACCAAATCGACTGTGCGACAGACTAAGGTAATGGACCACATGTATATTCATACTCATCACTGAAAGTAAGCAAAGCTTTTAAAATGTTTTAACATATCGTCTCATCAACATGCAGTCCGGTGCCGATGCCACTGCCATTAGCAGTGATTCAAGTTGCTTGTGGGAACTCCCACTCTCTGGCACTGACTAATGGTGAGACAATGAACACACCCATGACATCTTTGTTTGTTTTTATGGAACAATGCCAACTTATGTAATGTTTAGTTATGCGTACTGTAGTCGTGATTTGGTTTTGGTTTTCATATGTCATATCAGTTCTTCCATTCCCCTCAGGCACGATAAAGTGCAAAGTACATGTTCTTTGACGTAGCACAGTAGCAGCTTAAAGAAAACACAGCCGCAGCAATGGCTTACAAATAAAGTCAATTTAAGAAACTGACCATTTATATGCCACTTTGGCACTTAGTTATCTCCCTAGTGGTTAAGGACACCAGCCTCCTATTAACACCACCTGTTTCATGTGTGAAATAAATAGTTTTAAAACTGTATCGACAAAATATATGAAGTGTGTTTAAATGATTTTTTTCTCCATTATTTTCCACTTTAAAGGAGGCGATGTGTTCTCTTGGGGGTTGAACAGTCATGGTCAGCTGGGTCTGGGGAAAGAGGTTATGCTGCAGTATGTACCAGACCTGGTAGGTCCTCTGAGCGGCGTAGCGGTGACCCAGATTTCAGCCGGAGCGACCCACTCTCTGTTCCTCACACTCCCAGGCCTGGTCTACTGCTGTGGGGCCAATGAATCTGGCCAGCTGGGGCTCAACAGGGTGGACGAGAAGGGTACTTTACTGTACTTTACTTTAACTTACTTACACACTCACTTGCTTGGCGTCTTGTGAAAATTACCTGAAAAAGCATAGATTCCGACTCTTTGCAAATCGGCACCATGATGTAGACATTTTGGAGTCCGTTTAATCCGTTTATTGCAATTAAAACACAGCAAATCTGTTTATTTTGGGTTCACAACGCTGTATTAAACCAGCCAATGTGTGGCTTGCTAGATACAGTTAATACAGCTCAGTGAAATTCACTGAGAGCCTCTGAGCGAAGTTTTGAAACCCAGACAGACATTTTGGTTTTCCAACGTATCTGGGACTTCCAAAACATGTATTAAGCATCGCCGTTCTCTTCCTGTCTACCAGATGCCCTCTGACTTTTTCTCCTGTCCCAGTCACCTCACTCCCACAACCAGCCACTCCCTTCTGTCCTGCCATAACCAGGGAGAAATAAGAGAGGATATGTCATGCGCTATGTCATAGCCACTGCGCATGTGCCACACAAAACATAGCGCAAGACCGTTTTTCATCCATTCAGTAGCCTCGAGCAGAACCCCGTTCCCTTCCCCGCCCACCTGCTCACCTGTCCCCACTATCCCTGCACTCTTCCTGTCTGCTTGAATTATCTGCATTGGAGTCTGTTTCCTGTTGCTGCTCTAACACCGCCTTGACGGCTATGTTTTTAAAAAAGAAAGAAAGGAATGAACCCATTTCCCAAGTTGTGACTCAGTTTTCTGTCTAAGTGGCCAAAATGTCACATCCCCTTGCTAGTTTTAAGTGGTGCACAAAAATAATGTTTGTATTAGGTAACAAAGTCACAACTTGTAAAAATGAATCAAAAAATATCTTTCAAATATTTGTTCATCTAAAAATGTTTGAGGATTCTGGAAATGTCTAGATCAGAGTTACTAACAGGTGCTATTAACCTCCTAATTATGTACTGTATTCCATCTTTTTTATCCAAACTCATTTATGTATAGTTTTGAAGGAAGCATCTTTTTCTCATAATCTTTAACAGGCAGGTTCAACATCTGTATGGTACCTGCCCTCAGACCTCTAGGCGTCTCCTTCATAAGCTGTGGAGAGGCACACTCTGCTGTGTTAACAAAGGTACAACATCCTCTGACTTTGATCAATTATTAATTATCACATTGTGCAGATGATGACGGTCTTAACACGTCGCTGCTTGTGATGCTGTGATTTCTAGGATGGCAAGGTTTTCACTTTTGGAGAGGGAAGCTACGGCCAGCTCGGTCACAACTCCTCTGCTAATGAAGTGAGACCCAGACTGGTCGAAGGTCTTGACGGACCCGCCTCCCAGATTTCATGTGGCAGGTATAAAGCAGGAGGGTGCTTATGTGAAACACTGAAAATGTGTTTTGATTTAAAGGGAAAGTTCGTCACCTTTTACGGGGAGGAATAATCCCTGCTGAAGGTACTGTAACAGACTTTCAACTGTTCCAAAGATCAGCAACACTGGTTTGGTGGATATATATCCTTAATTCACAGAGTAAGATGTGGAAATATGGCCGCTCTATTATTCTAATATTAAGGGAGGATTAGTAGTTTTGGCATCATAAAATCATTTGAGAATGTCTAACTTGAAAAGCCTAATTGAAGTACTTTTACTTTATGAAGTGCAACATCAAATTCACAGATGTTTTCTTGTCTCTCAGACGTCACACTCTGGTTTTGGGCACCTCCGGCCAGCTGTGGGCTTTTGGCAATGGAGCCAAAGGTCAAATTGGGACTGGAAGGCCAGAGGACAGTCTGACTCCCACTCTGGTACATTTTCCATGGACCGCTGACAGTGCAGCAGCCACACCCAAAGGTGTGTATCCGGAGACAGTATGTTCCTTAATTATCCCAGGAGATGCATGTTAGGATGTAACATGGCTGCCAAATACTATTGGACAAAGTTTTGAGTTGAAGATGGTCCTTTTTCATGGACAGTTCCTCAGAAATAAAGTGTTGGCAGTAAAATATTCAGTTCAATTCAAATACAAGTACATTCATTGTGTTCTGTTAAAGTAGAGGGTGGTGTAATACTTTGAGATTTTTATGTTCTGATTGTAAATGTGTTTTATTTGTTGAAGCATACTTGAAAATATCAGCTGGGTGGAACACAAGCTTCACTTACACTTCGCCTACACAGGTATTGTGTCCTCCTATTAAAGACTCATTGCTCGTCTCGATTTTCACAGAAATCTACCCAGATTGAATTCATTCAAAGTAAGCACGTTGATGTAAAACTGTTTTCTTTTTTTTACATGGAATGAATGTCCCTTTTGTATCAACATTTTTGCAGGTGAATTTAAAATTGTAATTACTATGCTGTCATCATCATGAAGCCGGCTAGCAGTAAAATGTATTGTCTGTCATTTAAGAGCTTGGACCGGGGACAGATAACTGGGCGTCTTGATGACGCAAAACTGCAAAGATGGCTGTCAATGAGACATGGCAACGCAGAGGCTAAGAGGTCCTTTTTTTCATAACTGTATTGTGGTCGTAATTATGTAGCTGCACAAATAAAATATCAGTCTCAGAAGCTGCAACTACAGTGTTTGTAAGTTCCCCTCTTCGTTTATCCAACAGAGAAATATCTTCGATGTTTCTGACGAGTTCAAGTCTTGTTGCAAGTTTCACAAAGCCTGAGTGAGTCCCTTTTCTATTGTTTACTGTTTAGTAGCAAACTCCGCTATAATGTTCAGATTATGAGAGTCTAGTGACTAAAGACTAGTACTGCTACTTGGTTTTAATCCTCTGCTTTTATCAGTGGGCCTCCATCTGAAGCAGACGTCTTAACTGTGGACATTGAAGCAGCCGGCCAAGCTTTCGACCAGCTGCTGGCAATACCATGGATCAAACAATCGGTAAAGAACACACATTTCACTATTTGCATGCATCACTAAGCTCATTTGTTCTGTTGCTTGAGACATAAATTGACTGAATGAGGAAAGCCCTTCTGTAATGTTTAACGACTTACCAGGATCTAAACCTCTTGTAGATTAGAGGGATTTAGATTCTATTCATTTCTTTACAAATGCTTCCATGCCGTGTGAACATTGTCATCATACATCTATTTTCCATGCAGGTAAACCTTCAACGCCTGATTGACTTGCTTTTGGCATCAGCAACTTCCCTAAAATCACCAGAGATCCTCTTGATGCTGCTGACGTGTCCCCTTTTCCAAGAGGAGACTAATGTCATGACCGGGGCGTTGATGTTGGCTGTCGTTATTGGAGAACTGCCTGAGAAGACTCTGGCAACACTAAGTAAACAACTACAGCACACTTTATCTTTTAGTCTTTTTGTTACAGGTGTGGGAAGACAAAATCATCCTTAAGCTTACTGTACGGGTCACACAATTATACATTAAATATTGAATATGTTAACCTTTTGTTTATTATTACCCTGACAATTTAAATCATTTGACGAAATACACAAAATCATTTGTGAACATCGTGTTAGCTGGTTATAGCTACTTTCAGAATGTCACCAAGTAATGTTCAAGACAAAAATAAATTGCAAATTATATAATTGATGGTTTAAAATATGTTAAGATATGTTGCAGTTTATGTGTGGTGCTACTTGCAGCATGTTTCTGTATTTTGTTGTATTTTCTCTATTTGCAATGTTTTTTTCTAAGTGCTTTGGATACAGTATAATTTGCAGTAGGTTGAGCTCGCTGGGCCACCGTACCCATATAAGTCCTACAGTGTTTTTTTTAAAATCCTGCAGGACGCTGGTGGTCTTCCCTGTCACCCGCCATACTGATGAGACACATCTTGGTGTTCAGGAACGCTCTGGCCTTCATGCTAAGAAATGGCCTCTTGGCAACTCACAACCCAGGAGTCAAATACCTGCTGGAAGCCCTCAAGCTACTCTACAAAGTCAGTGCTGTGTGTTTTTGTTCCAATCATTAGTGGGTTTGGTGTTATGGTCATTATCTCCAGCAAAGTCATTTTCTAAAGGGGTTTTTGGAAAATATTTGTCCTTTTTGTGTGATCACAATTAACACTGAGAACTAAAAGTAGTCTCGTGGCTAATTAATTGACAGTTTTTGAATGATTCCCATCACAAGTTACCAGAGCTGATGCTGCCTGACCACCATTGTCCATTGATGGCCTGGAATTTTCTTGCTGGTATTTTTTTTTTTCTGATGTTTTTATTTTTTCACAGGCAAACAAAGCTGGAAAGTCTTACAAAGTCCCACTGAGCACCTTTTATGTCGAAGAAATCAGAACAAGTGTGATGCCAGTCACCGATGTCACTCTTTGGATTCAATTGTCTCAAGTCGAGGTAAGAACATACAGTACAGTATAAACTGCCGACACTGTTGCAGTGTTTCAGAGGAACGATCTGTCCTTTTGTCCTCAATACTTTTAATTTTCTGTTTGAGAGCTTTTTCTGAAATTCTCTCTTGATAAACCATTGATTATCTTCTTAAAGGATGAAGTCGACACACCCGCCATCTTCTGCCGCTACCCATTCCTGTTCACCCTGGTTTGCAAGGTGACGGTCTTCAACATCCACGCATCCTTAACGAAGGTACAGTATGTAGCAGAAATAGATCATTTGTAATGATTTACTTGACGTCAAAGATGATGAATAATAATTATAATATGGCTGCAATTGTTGCTTAAGCATTCTTTTTAAATAATATATATCTTGTACTGTGTCATTTTAATATAATTGCTTTCCCGCTGTGAGATTTCTTTGTAAAGAAGTGTTTTGTAATTACAGGACGTGCAGCGTGTGATTCATAATATGGCTACGTGGTGTCCTGAGGAGTTCTGGTTAGGTGGCCCAGACGCTGCCCCGGCCCCGGTCTTCCAGCTAACTCTGAGACGAACTCACCTGGTCGAGGACACCTTCAGACAGCTCAGGACTGCCGACCACTGCGCTTTCAAAAGGGAGCTTTTGGTAAACACGCCATCAATGCTTTGCTAAGCTTTTGAGTTCTGAAGCAAAGCTTTGTAGATTTGTAGCTTCAACTTACCATTTACTGATGAAAGGGGTCGTCCAGCAATTTAGTTTTGTGTTTCCATAAGGTTGTAGGACTCGCAAGGGACGAAAAATGCTCAAATTTATAGCATCAAAGGTCAAGATATTAGAAGATTTTGTCCCTGGTATGGGAAGAAGAAACACTGGCGCCTACACTTCCCATAATGCAACTGCAACTAAATAGCATGTTTTCCATTATGTGTAAAATGTATTGTCCCCTTGAGCAAAATGTTGGTTCCAGGAAAGATTTAAGGTAATATTGGAAATGAGTTGACATAAAAAAATCGCCTGGAAACATCCCAATACTAATTAGAAATGTTTATTTTTTTGTAATAAGAATTGAATTAATGTACATTTTTGTCGACTAAAGTTTAAAATGTGGCTGTTGGTTGTAGCAACGAGAGGACTGTGTGAAGGTGAGCTGTCAGTATAGTAATTATGCGTTTGGAAGTCCCACAAAACAGTTTGTTTCATGCGCAAAATGGACGTCAGGGACGTCCACCCTGCATGGACATTTATCATTCGAGATGATAGTAATTCTGTTTGTGTTCAAGGACTCTCAAAGGATTCTATTCTATCCTTCCTATAGGTGCAATTTGCAGAAGACCGGAAGTTGACGAATGTCAACAAAAGAGACCTCTTCCTGCATGTGTTTGATGATCTGATGGCTCCCGAGTCTGAAATGTTCATGTACAATGAGAGCAACACTCTGGCTTGGTTCCCTCCCAGGGTAAGACCAGAAAATACAGGAGAAAACCATGTCTTGCATATACTAATCCTTTGTAGTAAGCACTAAACAAATCCTTTAAAAACATTTAAGACTGTCACATACAAGTGAGCTGAGTGCTATAAAAGTGTGAATAAGTAATATTGAATGCACAACGTGAATGTTAATGGTTTAATCTGACCTTATCATCCTGTGATAACGTTTAGACAGTCATGGCATCGTGTCAAATCCTGATCATGTGTTTGTCATCAACTAAACAGCCAAAAGTGGAGGAGAAGACTTACTTCCTGTTTGGCGTTCTGTGTGGCCTGGCTCTTTACAACCAAAACATTGTCCACATGCCCGTCCCACTGGTCCTCTTCAAGAAGCTGCTGAGAGTCAAGCCCTCACTGGACGACATGAAGGAGTTTGAGCCTGTCATGGCAGAGTAAGAGTTCCTTTTTTTTTGTTTTTCTATTCTTGATTAACAGAAGGACTTTGTGCTTAACTGCAGAAAGATATATATAGTCTGTTTGGTAGTTTATATTTGAAACACTTTATCGATGACATCTGCACGTCATATCTGTGTGAAATTGATCTTTTTGTATATTCTCCGTGTCTTCAGGTCTTGGAGGTGCATGTTGGAGGACTACGCCCCTGATGTAGTCAAAACAATGGAGATTTCTTTCACTGTAGGTTTACTATATCACAGTCAGAATGACTCCCAGTGTAATAACCTACTTTGACTAAGATGCCTGCACGTGTTGCTGCAATATCCGAATCTGGCTGTAATTACTGTTCTTTACAGGCGACCTGGGGCGGTGAGGAAGTTGAGCTTGATCCGACGGAAACTGGAAAACTTGTCACAGCAGCGAACAAGTATGTTGATACAGTTTACACGATTCTCACAGCAGCACAGATTCAGAGTCTGCCTCACAAACTTTAAACGTTTCTGTCAGTCTGCGTCTCTTGATATCCTCTCAAATTTCCTGCCATTTCGTCCCATAGAGGGCAGTGCAACAATACTATTCTGCCATTCAAGACCTAAGGAACATTTATGTAAAAAGACTTGCAGTGGAGAGGGAAGATTTGAAGACAGCGTCAGCACTCAGTTGAAGCTACTTGTATATTCTATTTTATTTCTGTTATTATGTTTTGTGGTTGCACGCTGGTCCGTACTCGTCTCGTGACCGCGGCATTAAACTGTGAGGCGGTAATTCCAGTTGTAATTATTTTTCTCAATAGGAAAGAGTTCGTAGACGCCTTCGTCGACTATGCCTTCAACAAATCAGTGGAGGGAGTGTTCGAAGCGTTTAAGAAGGGCTTCTTCAAGGTGTGCGACATCGACGTGGTGGAGTTCTTCCAGCCCGAGGAGTTGCAAGCAGTGATGGTGGGCCAAGAAAACTACCGCTGGGACGTGTTGAAGGAGGTCTGCTGGAAAAGCTTTTTCCTTTTGAATCTTTAAGAGAGTCAGAAATGTAGACACTGAGATTTATCGTCAATTCTGAATTTTATATTAACTTGTCATGAGACATAACTTTAAACAAGAATACAGTATGGAAATACGGCAATCAATTGGCCTATTTGTCTGTATGTTAGATTACTTCCAAACTGTTTTTGTCAGAGACTTAAAATTTGAGTCACGTTGAGTCACTTTGTTTGAAAGTAGTTCCTACAGTTTTGTGCTTGGGAGGACGGTTCCCAAGATATAAACTACCAAACAGCAACATATGTAAAATGTGTTGTTTTCAGATTTGATCTTCTGGCAGCATATTGTAGCTTATGAATTTTATACTTGTTGGTCATTTTGAAGTTTCCCCACAATCACCTGACCGCATCGACAAGAAGTGGTTCAAAGCTCATGCACGCAAAGTGCATCAGCACACAATATAGGTTTGACCAAACCATTCAAAAAGAATGACATAACATAGGAAATCAAACTTGAAACTATGTTGTTGAATTTGGGTTACAAGCCACAAAGATTGGAAAAACACTGTTAATCTTTGACATATTTTATTATACTGTCTGTCAGATCAATGTCGTGGAGTAAAACTCTTCCCTTCTGAATTGTAGTGCAGTAGAAGTAAAAACTTATTCACGTAAAGTACAAGTACATTCATTTAGTACTTAAGTACTGTCGTTGAGTAAATTCCACAACTGTGTTTTTTCCAAACAGAACACCGTTTATGAAGGAGAATACCACGAGCAGCATGTAAACATCGTGACCTTCTGGGAGGTGTTTGAGAAACTGACGGCAGAGGAAAAGAAAAAGTTCCTCCGTAAGTATTATACATTGATTATGCTTATTTGTTTTCATCAAGTTTGATGTAAGAGTAGAGTGGTGGTCTCTGTCAATGTTTTTCCTTTGCATTTTAGTAATTTAAGATGCATTTTTTTCGCCAGTGTTCGTCACAGGCTGCAAACGGGTTCCCTTCCTGGGCATGGAGAGCATCAAGATGAGAGTCGCCGTCTTGCCCGACGCCACTGAGATCCATCTGCCAGAATCCCTCACCTGTCATACTCTGTTGTTGCTGCCCATCTACGAGAGGTACCCGATCAAGAGGACGATGAAGACCCGGCTCTGTGAGGCTATTAATCACAACAGAGGCTTCTGGAAGAAAGTAGACCCGACAGAATGAAGTCTTCGTCATTCAACTTTCCGTTTTCAAATCCTATATTGAGCATTATTTAAACTATTACAAAGCGTTCCCACATATTCATTTAGCTTGGGCGAGTCACAGGTTTCTAAAGATTGTAAAGATGTTTTATGTTTGGGTGATAAAGAAAAACTAAAATGTGTTCACCAGGAAATGCATTACTGCCTTGCTATTTGTACCTAAATAACTGACTAAATAAATTTCTCTTCAACACAGGCTTGCAGGTTATTACGTATTTTTAATATATATTTTTTTGTAACCACAGGTCAACTATAAAAACAGTCTAACTTCCAACAGGGTTTGGTTATTTCCTGGATTATTTGATTTCCTAGTAGACTCAGTTAAATTGAATATATTTTAGTAAAATCTTGAGCTAAGTCTAAACATCAGCTTAAAATAACCTTTCGCCACCATAAGTGGTTGAGTCCTTTTATTGTAATGCAAATTTATCTGCAATAGCTTGTGGTAAATAAATAAACTAGCTCATAAAACCCAACTCGTACCTCAGCAGCTCCATCAGTCCGATGTCATTTAACAGTGGTTATGTCACTCTGTCTGCTTTCAGCCTACTTTGACAGTGAGCAAAGGGATTCTTAATGATTGATCCTGAAAGAGAGTAAATCACCTGCTACGTATAGAATGAGTCATCTGTAATGAGATGCTGCAATTTCAGGAATCCTATTTAAATGAGCACTCTGTCAAAAAAATAATTGGAAAAAAGTTTTATTGGCACCTCAGTTGACTGAGAAAAGTGTTCATCAATAATTCTACATTTTGGGGAAAACGCTAAAATTCTGAATAGCATCCTGAATTAATTTAAATTAATGTGATTCCTACCCTGGTTTGAGCTGACATGAGCAAAATAATTTAAAAAAACTGCGACAGATGATTTACAAGTACATTAAAGCACAAAAAAGTATTTCTGCCATATATTTCACATATCTCAGAGACAAACCATCTCTCCCCTTTCTTTACATCTTTCATATGCAAAGCTCTACATAATTTACTCGGTTTTTAAAAAGGATATTAAGCTCAGTATTTAATTGCAAGGTCGACACCCTCATGTCGTGGCTTACAAAACAGTCAATTTGTTTCTATTCAAGAATTGTCAGGCAGCAAAGCTCGCACACGCATCAGAGCACATACAAAACGATGAAACAGATAAAACTGAGTGGTTACGACAGCCACACACCGGTTAGATGACCCTTGTTTCCACATTCCATAATGACAGAACAGGTATTTCTCTGAGCCGTGAAGTAAACATTTGTCAAAATGATATTTTAAACCTGATTTGACTTCTTTCTCGTCACTAAATGGACGGTTTGTGTGAGGTTAGTGTGCTTTCTTTAGTCTGTTCAGAAAAATCACATGAAACAGACCAGAGAAACATCTGTGATAATACTTTTGCTATACACAAACATACTTAAATATTACTAAAAAACATAATTAACAAATAATTACAAAGCCACTTACTCTTGATACACATTTTTACACATGGACATGAAAAAGACGACAAAAAAGGCAATACTAATGACACAGGGCTGTGCTGTGAAAGAAAAGGCAGTCGTGCCTCACTTCCTCTCCTAATCGTCTCGTAGCATGTGTTGGTTTGCTCCATGCACACACGGTGGGAGTGTGGAAGTCTGTCTCAATGTCTGGGAAGTGGTGGAATATTTTCCAGACAGCTGCGGCTGTTATGCGTTTCATACCAAGTCCAGCTTCTTTGATGCGTGTTACCTTGAGTGTTTACGATGGCATTCGGACAGTTCATCTACGCGATGGGTGTGTGTGTGTGTGTGTGGGTTTTATCTGATGAGGTGGTAGGTGAGCCAGTACATGAAGATGGGTTGTGCTGCTGCTATAGACATGGTGAGGTACATCCTCAGCTGGTTTCTGGTTCCTCTCACCAGTCTCCCCTCGGCCGCGGCGTCAGATAACAGCTTCAGACGCAGAGTTCTGATCTGAGGAGGGATGACAGTAAAATATTCATTGAGCATTAAACAAACATACGTGTCAGCTGAGATGACCACATGACTTGTGACGTGCGGTTAAATACAACAGCCTTGCCATAACATTCATCTGTGTGTGGGCGACAATGTTCAGATGTGTACATTCATGTGTTTGATTAGATTGACATCAGTTCTATATACAGGTACAGGAACAGGGACACTTTGTAGGGAGCCGTGGTGAGTGTGAAGGAGAAGCGTCCAGGATGCCAAGAAGAAAACATCCTTTCCAGAATAAAGAGTATATCATTCTATGCAGTGCAAAGGCATCTAATATATGTGTGTGTGTGGTAGACATCAGTCCCTAATTATTGTAAACAGACATATGTCGAGTAAGATCATCAACTTAAACTCTCAAGAGTTAGTAGATGCTGCTACTCACCATGAAGAAAAAGATGGCGGCGCAGCACCACAGTAGAGAGAGATAGTACGCTGGCCTCCCAAACAGCAGGCCTGCTACTACGCCGATGATCATCCTGAGGAAACAGAGAAGAGACGCATTAACATTCCCGGGTTAGGTATAATATCCACAGAGCCTTAAGTGCTGAACTAAATTTACGAGATGTTTTGTTCTTAGAATCGTTTAAGGGGAAAATTATCCATTAACATCTGAGCAAAATAAAGAAATACAACTGTTGAGAGGAGGTGAGAGGGTGAGTTGGTGATGAAAAAGTGAACATAGACAAAGACGCTGTGCATACCCAACATATTTATAGCCGGAAAAGGCCAGCAGGTCGATGGTCGTGAGGTCAGTGTTGGCGGTCACAAGGTAGAGCGACAGCAGGACCGCCAGCACCTCCATGATCAGCCACACAAAGGCTGAGCTGGCCTGAACTCCCAGCAGCTCTGGAGAAAACCTGAAGGGTGCACAACAAGATAGTTTAGATTTATACAGTGTGAACTCTACACTAGACTCAAGTTGTAGTGAGTTATCAATGTAAGGTGTGATGTACCTGTTCTGTGTGCCGAGGGCCAGTCCAGCCACCAGGACGTATGTGATGAAGCCCATGGCGGGAATGTAGAGATCAGGAGCGTTCACATCAAAGCGTGGCGCCACAGGAGTGTCCTGCTGGTACCTCACCTCCCAGTTCTACAAAACACGCACACAGGACTACCTCTACTGGTGCAAAGTGGCATATAATACAGAATAATGTATGTTTAGCAGGTGTAAACGGACTTACCTCGTGCATGTAAGGGAAAACTAGAAGGCCCAGCTTCTTTCCAACGTACACTGTATCCACAGCAAAGTAATATTTCATCTTAGAAATTGGGATGAACCTGTCCAGCTGAAACAAGCAAGCACACGGACTCATTTTTCAGCCTGCTTTTGCCTCGACCTGCTGTATTAACAGGCTTTTGAGGCCATTGTGAGGGAACCCTTTTGCATAATTTCTGGTAAGCAATAATATAAAATATTAACGACTCAAGTCTTACGTTCTTGTCCACCATTTCCCGTCCCTGGGATGCCAGTGAGCTTCCATATGCCATGGCCAGGTTAGACATGGGGTCTGACAGGATGGACTGGCCAGTAAATCCTGCTGCTTGAGGCCCGGCCTGCTGGTTACTGCCAACATATAACAAGAAAATAACAGCTTAAAGTAAATGATACATGTGTCAGCTAATTGATCTGCTCGATTGACAAAGGTAGCCTGGTTTTTCCTTGATGTAATCTTGTGCAAAAACATAGTAAAGTGCAATAAGAGGATATATATATATATATATATTCAGAACAGTTCCTATCCAGCCTTGCACCAACCTGTACCCCGTCTGTAGTCCATGTGCTGCTCCACTCGTATCCTCAAACAGCTGGCTGCCTTCTAAACCGTCCGCAGAGCTGTTCCTTTGACGCATATTAGGCTCTGGATGAAAAGAGAGCGTGGGTGAAGAGAGAGATGTGTGAAACAAAGGAGATCTGAACCTATCAAAATCACTTACAATCTTAGGGGTTGAAAAAAAACTTTAGTAAAGCAAGCAAATGCAAGGCAGCCACAACTACAGAAAACCAGAGTAACCAGCATGCATCAGTCTGAGTGAAGAAGAGACTTTTCCAAACTTATCCTCACTCTTTTCTGTTGTTTCAGTGATAGAAATCACATTGTCTTTTTAGACAACAAACATGGGTGTGTATTGTCAGTGAGCATCTTCAGTGGTAAAAAAATCATGTAGCAGATTTAATTCCCCACTTTTGAAGGGGCAATGAAGTTAAAGTGTGTTGCTAAATTTACTTTAGAATCCTGTGCCCTCAAAACACAAATCAATAACAGAGTTTGTGTACAAATGACAAATTATGTTATAACTGTTCACCCAATCCCAGTGTGAATGCCTTGTGCAGGAGAAAGAGCTATTTAAATCCATTCCCTGAGGGAGTAATAACCTCATCACACGAGCAGATTACATCACCTCTAAAGAGCCACACACCGGTTCAGTTTCAACCTCCTTTCACTAATGGCAAAGAATAAATGAGGTCCCAACACAGAGCAGCAAACATCTTTAAGCATACTAAAATTAAAAATATTTAAACCTGACAAACAGTCAGTCAACATTGGTCTGCTGTGCTTTAAGGGGGGCGTGTTTACATTTGATGACATTCCTGCATATGGATCAGTCAATAATAAACACAAGCCCCACAATCTAACCTAGATTGAACACTGCATGCTAGGTGACGTTGGCTAGCATGCTTTAAATAGTCTGTAAACACTAAAAATATCCCACAGTCAGCGCCACGCAGGCGGGACATAAATGACATGTAACACTACAGAGTGACCCCGGGTCAGCGCGAGGAACTAACGTTACTGTTAGCCAGCCTAGCCGGTGTAACATAATAGTTAGGTAACTTAGCTAGTTAGCGTTTCAACTCGCTTATGTTTATTTACGGTTTGTGGGCAAGCTATCGGCTACAAATGTCCCTTTATTTAGCTAATAATGTCTTCCGCATAACCTAACACTATAGTGTGGTGAACCCACGGTTAATGTTTAACATTAGTGTCTGTGCTTTTGGAAGTTGTCTAACGTTAGCTAACGGTTAGCCTCAACCGGCTCAGTTCCGTTTACGTTGGATTCCAGAAAGCTAACAAGTACAGAATGTGCACGTGCAGCTGGCAGTTTACATTAACGGCTGATTTGATTGATAAACTCACGTACGTAACTTACGCTGTCTGAACCCACTTTGAGTCGGCGTATAATCCATTTGGACAAACTTGATGGTAGCAGTAGCCAGTAGTCAGTTCACCAACTCCACCGATATGCAGTTGCTACTAGTTAGCAAGCTACACGGGAGAGTTGAGTTGGAACGAGTCATTCATACATTTTACACGGAAGTAAACGCTTTCTTCTTCTTTGTTCGTTTTAATGACTGGATACAAACCAATGTGAAAGGTGAATACCACCACCTAGTGTATCGAACCGTCATAGGTTAAATAATATAAAGCATGTTTTACCTTGTCCTTAATCTCCAACAATTGTGAAATACTCCACTTTCTATGAATCTTGATTTTTTTTTTTTCGGTTAGTGTACTTTACTCACATATTTTTCACTTCTTTGAACTTCTACTCCACTATATTTCACAGGGAAATATTGTACTCCACATGATTATATACCCAACAATATGTAGCAGCTCCACTTCGAGTAACTGCAATATTCAACAAAGGGACCTCGGTTATAACATCATGCCCTCAGGCTCGATACAGCTCAACATCACAGGTCAGAGGAGACGCAGAGAAATCAGGACACGAATGTTTTACCACGATAAAGAGCAAGATAGTGGTTGAGACTGCTGCAGTGACTGTTATAGAAGGAAACAAACACACAAAGGAATCACTTGAACTATTAAAGGATAGCTTTCTGTTCATATATAGGACAATTACAGTTGCTTGGAGATTAATTTCCCCCATTTATACAAAGAATTTCATATGAGCGCTGACATACAACATTTTTGAAAATGTGTATAGTGCATGCTTTGAAAAATCTGAAGCCCCTTAATTGCTGTTCTTGTTCTTCAACTGTACATTTTTTTTACACTGGCAGACAAATCCTTAAAATTATACTCAATGTAGCGTCAGAAAATGATGCTGTGAGAAATCAAGGAGCGAGAGATGCAATATTTAGTTTGAGTCAGCCAAATAGGAGCCTCGTGGATATAGTTATCTTTGTTAAACTTCAAAATTCCACAGAAGAAGAAAACCTTAACCGAAATTAGAATTTCAATGGAGTACAATGGAGCTTGAATTGAGCACTATGGGTTGCCGAATGTAATTTCCAAAGACAGATCCACCCAAAGCACAAGTCACAGCACACCAAGCTGTTAGCTGTAAACCTCCATTGTTGACCTCCTCTGTGGCCTTTGAAACAATTACTACCGCATGAGAAAACATAGTCCCCGCTGTGGCCTTAGTATATGTGCGTGTGTTACAAGTAAGAGCGAGAAAATGTCTGTACATTTGTGTGCGCTATTCAAGTGTAAGGATGTGCATGTGAGGCTCCTTTATGCACAGTACACTCCATTTTGTGGTGAGATGGACAAATTTACCGGAGGGCCAGAGAGTCCAGCTGTCAGCAGAGTGAGACACAAAGTGGTTTTAAACAAAAGAGAAACCTGAGAAATGACTGAAACAGATAATTGGCAGTATTTTATCACATCAGCACAGCATTAGGCTTCAAACTGTCTCTTTACGTACCCCTCTGGCGTCAGTTTTGACAGGGTGTCACTTTACACTCGTTACATGCATAGTGTCTTTTCAAAATAATATTCCGTCTTTGTAGGAAGTCAGGTTTAGGCAACAATACCTCTTAGTTAGGTTTAGCGTGGTTGACGTCTACTACTGACGTACCAAAATGTCAACATTTACTTTTGCAAAGGAAACAAACATGGGTCTCCTGGACGAGAGACACGTTTTGTTTGTCCCACCGGCCCTGTGTGGACTATCTCGCTCTTTAAACTATGTTACAGGTGGGAGCGTTGAATCACACGCTAAATGTCCAAGCTACACTACTTGACATCTTTGAAGAGAGAACGGGTTGAGTATAATGAACGAATGATGCTCTAAAAATATATGAATTGGTTTTCCATTTACACATCGAAAAGACATGGAGAGGTATTAGCGTTCATTTGGAGTCGTGTTTCTGTGAATGTTAATAATGTAAGTCCACTATTCTCTCATTTATTAGCTCTGGTTTGGTCTTGTTGAGAAAATTAGCTTATATACAGCTTTAAGTAGCATTTAGCTTATATGCAGCTTTAATTAGCAACTAGCTTATATGTAGTTTTAATTAAACACTAGCTTACATTTGTAGTTTTAATAACCATTAGCTTATGCAGCTCTATTAACCACTTATACAGTGCTCACAACACAGCAAGGCCAGAGAGAAGCAGGAGAAAGGTCACTGATTTAACTGCGACACAAGGAACAGGACGCCATCCTTAGAGAAGATAAGAAAGAGACAATGAGACAGTGAGACAACGCCCCCAGCTGAGCCCGGCTCTTCATACACACTCTTTCTCAGGACCTCTTGTATCCAACACCTCACTCACACTGATGGAAACCAACGCCTACTGGGAGGGGCCAAGGTGGATGGACATCCACGGCCTCCATCCAGGCGCCATAACGTATAAACGTGCCACGCCTGCATCTTTGACTTTGGCCAATGTGTATCAAGGGGCGGAACCCCTATATTAAGTTTCACGCTGATGTGTTTAAGCGTGTCTTATGGTGGACCTCTGAGAGGGAAATCATTAGAGCCCATGCATGTTTAATTGTGTTGGCTGAATAACTCTGTTGATAAATAAATCTATTGCTTTGATATTACTATACGCCTCTGAGAGCTTCTGTTTCATTCTTAAACCTGCTCTAAGTGTGAAAGATAGCTTTATTTTCACAACAAATTGGTGGAGAATGCGGGCAAGACTTGATACAGAGCATATCGGGTTGGAATGTTAACAGACCTCTCTATCTGTGATTTCAGAAATAATTGGCGAATCCTCCCCGAGGCTGGGAGCCCCAGTATCTGCCACTGGGTCCGTGCCAGCAGTTTCGGGAGGTCTGATATTGCCGGCATAACAAACAGGTGAGCAGGTCCTATTTAACTGAATCCTGCATATTGTATTCATAGCTTGAATTCTAAATTTGATATCAGACTGACCGAACTGTGGGTAAGGAATAGTTATAAAGTATTGTAAAGAATAAACACACAGCAACAGAGTTGTTATACAGCCATTTGGGGGGTCTGTGCACAGGAATGAATGAGTCCAGCAGAAGACGTTAGATAAAAGGCGAAAAATGATGTTTTTTGTGGCAGCGTAGAGTGAAGGAATGTGAGCCGTGCCACGCGCCTTCTCTGTCGCTGTCACGCGCCTCGCGCCTCGCACTCAAATTCCTGCCACAAATAAAGCGTAATCTTTAACGTAATTATAAGACGTTTTGGACTACGAAGAAACTGTATAACATGACGGGGATATATGTGTGTTAAAGGTCATTGATAAACTGTAAACTGACAGTGAATGGACCGTGAAATATTACCGTATCAAGTGTGTTACGTGTGGTGTAAAACCAAGTTAACTCTGCGTAGAGTAACCTTCAGATAGTTTCTGCACGGGAGCACAGGTTTTAAATTAACTGATTGATAGCGGACGAAGAGAAAATTACCTTATCAAGACATCAAGTCTCAGGACACCAGGATTGTGCGTAGCGTTTAGTGGAAAAACATGATATCTCTGCTTAGAGTATCCTCGACGGAGTTTCTGGGCGAGAGCGCAAATCTTGAGTTAACCGGTGAATCGTTGATAACGGACGAAGTGTAAAAGAAAAGTCGACAGGAGACAGGCCGGAGCAGAGGCTGTCGCTATTTAAGTGTGCTAAATTGTGTTGTGGATATACAGGGCTGATAGCATAGTGGTTAGCATTGCGGCCTTCCACGTGGGAGGGCCGTGTTCGAACCCCAGCCAAAGCAGATATTATACTTGTGTTTATGATACGCAGCGGCCGCTGTGATGCATTAAAGTAACGTTGTTTGTTTTGTGTGTTGGTTAGGGAAAGAATTTTTATGATTTGACTGTATTTGTTTGCTGAAAAAGCAGTTTGTCATTTGTATCGTGATCAAGAGGTCATCGATACACAGTCGGTTTGCTGAGGGTGAGAAAGTGGATTAACTGTTCAGTTAATCCGAGTG
The DNA here is from genome assembly GCF_949748355.1 of Melanostigma gelatinosum. Lineage (NCBI taxonomy): Eukaryota > Metazoa > Chordata > Actinopteri > Perciformes > Zoarcidae > Melanostigma > Melanostigma gelatinosum. Next base: position 10,329,627 of record NC_136640.1, read on the forward strand.
TTCAGAGACGGGAGTGTGTGATTTTGATTATTTGGTATGAATGCGTGTGACTATTTGCGTTTTAACTTTTGTTTATTTGTTTGACTGTATTTGTAAAGATATTCCTTTACCGTATTTGTGATTTGTGCGCATTCCAAAGACGGCAGTGTGCTTGGTTTCAATTTTGTTTAAAGGAGTGTTTGGAGCGTGCATATGAGAGAAAAAGCTGAGGGCTGCGGCTGCTGCAAATGTGTGTGTGTGACTTTCAAAGTTTGAGGGACAGTGGAAACGCATATGAGACACACCCGTTGCTATCAAACACAAACATAAAACATTAGAATAGATCGATACGTGATTTGTGCATATTTCAGAGGGGTTGGTTTTAATGGTTTTAATGGTTTTAATTTGGTATGTGTGCTAAGGGTTAATACTTCAGTTTACTGGGAGACTAAACAAAGTTAGGAGCGAAAACATAGCAAGGCCAAGGTTGGAGATAAGCTGGCAGTCTGTGTTCCACCACAGTCCCCGACGCTGCTCTCATGATTCATTTTGTTTCTAAAGATAGATTTGATTTTGTAGCGAGTAACGAAGGTTTCAGGGGAAATGTATCGGAGTAAAAGTATCAGTTTTCTTTGCAAAATGTAGTGAAGTAAAAGTAAAAAGTAAACAAAATTGGGATTCCCTGAAAGAGGCAGTTTTAGCCTATGATTAAAATTTGATTAACTCAGAACGTGCTGGGAGCAGAGAAAAGGGTGAAGCAGATACAAATAAGTTGATGTCCAAGAGGAAACGAAAATAGGTGTAACTGTTTAAAATAGACAGAGAGGCATGTGAGCAGAGAGAGAGAGAGGAATGCAGGGGTGAGACACACACACACACACACACACACACACACACACACACACACACACAGAGGCACGCACACACAGAAACACAGGGATCTAAGAATTGTATCTCTACATGTCTAACATTTGCTGCTGAACTTTTGGCAGCTGTTTTGTTTTGTTTGTTTTGTTGATTTTTAGTCCTTGGTCCTGATCTGGGGATTCCGCTTCCTGCTGTATGCTCCCCAGCCACAAACAACTTGAACGACACCCACCACTCAACACGTTGAGGATGAAGAAGACGAATGAGACTCGTCAAAATCTACAGGTACCATGTCAATGCTACAGAAAATATCTGCGGCATTCAAACCTGCAGTGAGTTGCATACGAGGATGGTGAAAACTGGCCGTATAAACATGCGGTGACAGCCCTGACTGAACTTTGTAAGAAGGCTTTCTGCCATCCATAAGCCTGGAGAACATCACACAAGAGAGTTGTGTGACATGCAGCATGCTGAACATGAGGATCAGTTCAACAACGGACAACAGAGAAGTTTCGTCAGCACAGATGCAAGCATGCCCAGCTGATAATGTATCAGGGCATGAGAGGAAGCTGAAAGACACTTTGAGACTTTGACACACACCAACTGAAGACTTTGTGTGCCATAAATGTGGCAGCTTGAACATTGAGGAACAGATGCTCACGCTCCATGAACAAGGAGTGGTGGGAGGGCTCGACAATCAGCCATCAAAGGGGGGTGCAGCAGGGACCGGAGTGAGACCAGAGCTGGACCAACGACGCGCACACAAATACAACACCGAGGGTGAGTTAACTTCAGATTCTTTAGATGACAAACTTGTATATTTAATACACACATTAGGAACTAGACAAACACCACTCACACCCACATATGTATTCGAATGAGATTGAAGGATTTAGAAAGTCACAGCAAGTCACGTTAACTAAAAAGAGAAAAATGTTTAGACTGTCACATGCAGGCTGATTCACTTCACTGCACAGCACATGGGTTACGTGAACGAGATGCAAGGTTAGAGGAAGTATGATTTAGAGAGGTGGAAATTATATAATGGTATAATAACAGTTTGTTGGACAAAAAAGTACTGCTGCTGTCTGTTTCTCTGTGTCCCACACAATCTGAGTTTGTAAAGGGGGAGGATTCCACATGTTTCCACATGTTTCCACATGGTACAAGCCCAGGACTGGTGTGAAGGACATGTCTGACTGGCAGCAAGTCAGACTCAATTCACTGACTTCAGCAATATAGAGGATCCTGGTAATGTACAGAAACAAAGGTGACTTACACAAATCAATTGTATCAGTAAAAAGAGTCATTCAACTTATGTTTGATAAAACACACACACACATCCGTCAACATGGCTGAGCTGTCTCAAATGAGAGGCTATTGAAAGTATTACACCTGTTTTTGAGTTTTTATTGAAGGCTATATAATAATGGACCCAGGTGTCCTTAGGGTTATTTAGATTAGATTAGATTAGGACAACTTTATTAATCCCCAGAGAGGACAGACTTTTGCCACCCAAAAGCCCTGGTGTATTTCACAAAGCCTTGTGAAACAATCTGGTTGATTTACACTTACCAAGTGGTTCAGCCTTTTTTACAATATGTTGAATGATATCATGATTTGCAGGAAGTGGAAGCCGGACTAGGAATCAGACATAGTTATGGATCAGTCAGTGTATCATCCACAGTCACAAGGACTGGTAGAGAGGGCAAATCAGACGCTAAAATCGAAAAATAGCAAAAACATGTGCAGCATCAAAGCTGACAGGGGTTGAAGCTTTACCACTAGCTCTAATGGCAATTTTCAGTGGCACAAGGAAATGAGACGCGTCTTTCACCACATGAGTTAATAGTCATATTCCTGCCCTAGAGGTGCCGCAGGTAGAAATGAAGGTGTATATGACTGCATTAATCATTCTCACGGAGGCTCTCTCCAAACAGGTCCAGCGAACCAGTGCAGCTGACCAGGAAAAGGTAAAAAATCTCATCCGAGAGGGTGACTGGGTCAGGGTCAAAGTTCATAAGAAAAGTGGACTGACCCCAGGTGGACAGGGCCGTACGAAGTGAAGGAGGTTACTTCACACTCGGTCCAAGTCATAGGTAAAGCAGGAGCACCTTGGCACCACCTGTCACACTGTGCCCCAGCACCTGAGCCGTCCAGACCTCTAGCAGAGGTCCGAGGTAATCTGACGCAAAATGCATAATTTGTTTTGTAATTTGTAATTTGACTTTTCAGCAACCACCAACAGGTGATCCAATTAGCTACAGGACATGGAAACGACAATGTTTGGTTAAATTGAATTGTTGATAATGCTATAAAAACAAAATGAGTGGCTGTGTAGCTTGTGCTGCAGCTAGACCAGCTAGGTTCACCGAACCAGCACCACTATATCCTGAATCTGACCCAACAGGATACGCGTGCATGACAAATATGACTAAAATAGCTACTCCACCAAATTGCACAACTCTGGCATCCATATTTCCACCAATTGATAACGCAACTGCAGTAGGATATTTCAAAGCTTACAAAGCCTGACCCAATGCAGACGCAGACATATCTTAGCAAAAAGAGCAGCTGGAACTGAGTTCAGTCTGGACAAAGGTCCAACCTACATGGATGAAATCGGAGTGCCCAGAGGAGTGCCTAATGAATACAAATTGGTAGACCAGCAGGTTTTGAGAGTATCGTATGTATCATTCCATGGATAACAGTAAATAAAAATGTTGATCGTATTAATAATGTGCATTACAATGTTCTTCGCTTGGCTAATCATACTAGGGATGCAATAGAGGGTCTGGCTGAGCAGCTGGCCCTAACTTCTTTGATTTCTATGCAAAACAAAATGGCTTTGGAGCTTTTGCTCAATGTTTGGAGACCTGTGTTGCACATCCCCAACAACACTGCGCCGGACGGTTCAGTCACAAAAGCACTGAATAGTCTGAAGGCACTGTCAAAAGAAATGCAGGAAGCATCAGGTGTAAACAATCCATTTGGAAATTGGATGGAAAACATGTTTGGAAAATGGAAGCACCTGATCTTGTCAATAGCAGTGTCAGTGGGTGTGTTCATTGCAATATTGGTCTCATGTGGATGTTGTATAATACCCTGTATTCGTTCTTTGGTTGGCCGTCCTATCACCACTGCCCTCTCCAAGGAACCATTACCACCCCCTCCTTATGGAGCTTACCCAGTATGGGAAGAGCAGAACAGCCTGGTAGGGTCAGGAGAGGCAGAGGCAGACACCAGCGTGAGAACAGGGCAGGAAAGTAAAGAAAGTGACGTCCTTCAGACGTCAAGAGAGGGATTTGTTGAGAAAATTAGCTTATATACAGCTTTAAGTAGCATTTAGCTTATATGCAGCTTTAATTAGCAACTAGCTTATATGTAGTTTTAATTAAACACTAGCTTACATTTGTAGTTTTAATAACCATTAGCTTATGCAGCTCTATTAACCACTTATACAGTGCTCACAACACAGCAAGGCCAGAGAGAAGCAGGAGAAAGGTCACTGATTTAACTGCGACACAAGGAACAGGACGCCATCCTTAGAGAAGATAAGAAAGAGACAATGAGACAGTGAGACAACGCCCCCAGCTGAGCCCGGCTCTTCATACACACTCTTTCTCAGGACCTCTTGTATCCAACACCTCACTCACACTGATGGAAACCAACGCCTACTGGGAGGGGCCAAGGTGGATGGACATCCACGGCCTCCATCCAGGCGCCATAACGTATAAACGTGCCACGCCTGCATCTTTGACTTTGGCCAATGTGTATCAAGGGGCGGAACCCCTATATTAAGTTTCACGCTGATGTGTTTAAGCGTGTCTTATGGTGGACCTCTGAGAGGGAAATCATTAGAGCCCATGCATGTTTAATTGTGTTGGCTGAATAACTCTGTTGATAAATAAATCTATTGCTTTGATATTACTATACGCCTCTGAGAGCTTCTGTTTCATTCTTAAACCTGCTCTAAGTGTGAAAGATAGCTTTATTTTCACAACAGTCTCCAATTTTTTCTCTAATTGTGTGCAGGTACAGGTAATTGTATCAGAGCATATTCACTGAAAACATGAAGGCTTGTAGGCTGTAAAACCAAAACATTGAAAGCTAAGATGATCCGTCGAGCTGAGGGGAACTGCAGAGTCGGGTGATAATTATCTGTAGGTTCATCACTACGACATGTCATTTATTCCATCGTTCATAAAAAATATTGATTATTGCAGCTTTAAGTTGCCTATATCAGACCTCTAAGTAAACCTCATATAGCTGCAGGCACTTGATTACTAGTTCTAAAGAGCAGATACAGTACATGTAGCTGCATCAGTTCTTTGGTCAGTGTCATCTTCGCTATAATCTACCTGTTAGCGAGTATTAAAAGTACACCAAAGTAGTATGGAGAAAGATGTTATATTATTATAGGCTGTTGTTTGATCTGTATCATTGATGCATTATTGATGTAGTAGGCCTACTTTAAGTATAGAGCAGTGCAGCCTATGGATATGTTTTCAAAGTTATTGCTGTAGCTTTCAAGTGCAAGCATCGTCAACATACGTCCTATTTGTACTGCATTGAGTCAGCTTTACTTTGTTGCTCGATTCACAAAGAAATATGGTTAGTGGTTTGGTTTATTACAGCTCTGTCTTTACACGGGCAACATTTTAATTGAATGGAATGTTAATGTCTCACGTGAAACAAATAAAATGCTGGATGCATTTGTGTATGACAAAGAAGCAAAGAAGGGATTAGTTCATGGCGCATCATGGAGCCCATTTCCTGCTGTGTGCCCTGTCCAGCTGTGCTGATGTGATCTCCTATGATAACCATCAGCTAAAAGCTACTAAATCAGCTAACTGTGCAATGACACACACTTGTAACGGTAAAAGATGTTGCAGTTTTCTCAAAGCTTTTCTTCATTTGGCTTCTGAATTATACTTTAAAACTGGATTTCTGTTCAATTATTTCTTTTATTTCACAAAAATGTCCTATTTTCTGGTTCTTTACGTACGTCACTGAGTGTTGTCACTGAGCCTGTCAACTCCAGACGTGAACCCTGTCCAACTGAAGGACTTTGATGGAACGCCTCATCTGATAGCCATCTGTTCTCAGATAGTTAATCAGGTGGGCTCAATGTGTGGTCCTTAATCACCCTATGCTCACTGTCTCTGCACACTCTGCAGTCAACGCCTCAATGCTCTTACTAAAGAGAACCATGCACTTACAAAACTTTGTCTCGCAGAAAAAAGGCAGTTTTCTTTGCAGCTGAAAGGCTCAAGCGTCACTGAAATGCATCCTGATATTTAAGCTTTGTTTTCATGCAGCAGCAGAACAAAGTCAGCATGTTGGTAATAAACTTGTAAAGTCCGCTACATTTAGAAGCCTCATTCTTACACCTGGAGGGGAATACCAATAAATGTCAGAGAGCTTTATGAAAACATCTAATCTGTTTATGTCATGTCAATCATCATACAGATGGTGTTTCTGTTTCAATCACTGATGTCATGTCCTTGAGCAAGACACGGAGCTCAAACCGGGACCAGGGGCTGACCTTGTGCTGATGACTTGGCTCGCTCTCTTTCTATCCTATTCCACTTCTTTTCTGGGAGTGAATGTTTGATTGAACTTAATTAAGTCGTGTCTATCAAAGTGAGTGTGTGATGGAGAGTTAGGTCAGATTACCATCTGCTAAAGAGTTAATCAGGTACGTCAGAGGGGCATCTCTTTGACACATACATCTGATCTGTCATTAGCAGCTCTTGCCTTCAGTTAATCCAAAAAGGCTGTTTGTATTCGGCAATTATAGGTTTTCTTTTATTTCTAGGCAATACGAACACTGTAAGCATAACTTAGAACTTGTGTTTTTCTATCTGTGTGTTGCAGATGCAGTAAAGTTACCGTACAATGTGCGGCAGTTACCGAAGATTTATTTAGTAAGTGACTGCATGGAGACCTAGGAATAAAAAAATAATCCACCTAACCTCTTTTTGTAACTGCTAAATAATACATTTGTTTTGGCTGTCATGCTGTGTGAACATGGAGCAATTCAAAACGCCAAAATACTCTAAAAGAAACTGAATTTACTTACAACCACAAACTCAGGCCATGCTGCTTGAATATACTTTCTCGTAACACACACACACACACAGTACTGATATCAGCAAAATGACGCTTTAGGAAGAAAGTCTGAAGTTCAGGCCCATTAAAAACAACTGGAGTGCAGAAGCAGCTGGACTAGCCAGGTCATGCATTCCCTCAATACCCGGACTTTCAATTAATCACTGTACGGCACTGTATGTAGTTGGATGACAATGACGTCTCTCGTATCTTATCTTGTCTTGTACCAGTGTACAGCACATAACTTTGCTCCGAAACTAATTGAATGACCTACTTCCACACTTTCTTGTCCCCCTGTGTCTGCTTCTCTTATATTGCAGGGGTGCTAAGTAGTTCTGATGAACTGTCTGGGTAATGTTTTTGCAGTACAAATACAGGAGTCATCCAAGGTGGAGTGATGTCCATGTTTTTAACGATGCATAAGGTGCCTTCATGTGGGGAAATGTGAAAGCTCTTTACAGTGTCAGTTCTTGTAATATTCCAGCATAGAGAGTTGCGATAGCCTGTGGTGATGAGCAGAGGTTCGTTGAATATTAATTGAATACCCCTGCTCTATGATGTCACCTCATTTCCTCCTTTACTCCAGTCATAATTCCTATATGGCCAATAGAGGGCTTAGTCATTACGTACACAGTCTTAACAATGGTCCCCAGCCAGAAACGAACCAGGGACATTATGATAACGTGATATGCACCTTAGACCACCAGTACACAGGGATGCACATAGGGATGTACACAGGGACATTTGACTTCCCAAAACAGTCAAATGTCTGTATGTGATGAAAGATCTGTGCGTGCACATTTGCAGCTTTCAACATGTGCATGTGCGTGTGTTTGAAGGGTCTTATGAAAGCCGGATAAGGTCACTTAATGATGTGAGTGAAGGCTGTTCTTTGCTCGTGTGTCAGGCTCTGAAGCCTCCAGCAAAACTCAACCAGCCATGAGAACAAGCGTCTCTCTCGCTCTTTGTCTTCTCCTCAATCTCTCTCTCTGTCTCTGTCTTCCTCTAAATCTATGTCTCGCTCTCTCTCTTTAGTGTACTTTTTTTTCTTTCTTTCTTCTCGCTCTCATTCTCTTATTTCTTTCTTTCTCTCTCTCAGTTATTATTGCTCCCTCCATTCTCTTCATGAACTCAACCGGCTCAGGTCCCCTCTGGACATATTCTAACAGCAGTCTAGCTGCAGTATTTTCTTTTCATCTCACGGCTCAATTACTTTGAAATTATGGAAATTATTTTCAGCTGCTTCTAAGATTTGATTTACTTTGCTTGGTGTCCATTATTTCAGATCAAAATCATCAGCCTCTGTGTTTCTTCTTCATGACAGATGTTTCAGAAAGAAGATGAACAGCTGGATGCTGTGGGGCTGCTTATTCACCCTTTCATCTCTTTTTTTTCATCCTTGTTTTGCTGTTAAAGCGAACACAGATGGAGACCCAAATTTCCAGTCCCGGAAAAATGCATTAAAAAATTTTGAAATCATAAAATAAAAATATAATCCTCCTCTGCTTGGTAAAGTTGTGTATTTCACTCGCCCAGGATCAAACAAACACTAATAGCTTGTGAAACAAATAGCTTGTGAGACAAATGCCTCATAAATGCCCCCCCCCCACCCCCACCCTGAACTAATTATTTTTCTTCACCCAAAATCCCCTTATTCCGCTCAAACTCCCCTCATTTTAAATAACCCCCAGCCTCCAGTGTGTTGCTGTCTGTGTGTGTGTGTGTGTGTGTGTTTGTGCTTCCAGTGATTGATGATTGTGTGTTCCTGCTGCATATGTGTGAGCATTCATTTGTGCAGTGTGTGTGTGCGTGTGCGCGTGTGTGTGAGATCACCAGAGGCAGTATCTGAATTTCCTCTTCGAAGAACGTTATATAACTTTATAAACCATCACTCTCATGGACACACACACACACACACACACACACACACACACACACACACACACACACACACACACACACACACACACACACACACACATACACACACACACACATATATACATACAAAGAATATACACATGTGCTTCATCCATAAGCCCCCACAGGAGACACACTCACAGATGGGCACAGGAAACAGACTCATATGCTCCCTCATTATACACAAAAATGATGTCGTGCACTTGATACGTCATGCAGCAAAAGATTTCTCATTTTCAGAGAGTTGGCGGATCGAAGCCATATGCGTATGTCTCCAATCCCACACGCTCTGCAGCACCGCATGCTATACCAGGATGTCCTCTCTGTGTCTAATCCGTCCCTGGATTGAGATGATTGTGATAGAGGGATGCATGAGGAGAGGGTTGAAGAATCTTTGGAGGAAGAGATGAGAGGGAAATGACAATGGGTAGCAGAGCAGAGGAGAGGAACGAAAGTGCAAGAGAAATCAAAGCTTTTACACGTGGCAACAAAGAGAATGAATGTGATCAGAGAGAACGAGGACAAACAAGTTCCTAGAGTCAGAAAGACGCAGAGGGAGGATATTGTTGATCAGAAGTGAGTGAATGTTTGGGTATCATGTGATAGAGACAGAAGCATCTGGCAGAGTCAGTGTTGGCAAGATAACATGTAATGGAGTCATGTTCATCCTTATAACCGTCTTTCTCTTTCTCTCTGTTCATTCTCTCTCTTCCCCTCTTTACTCCTACTGTATACTTTTGTTCCCCTTTTGGGAGTAGAAGCTAATAAGACAGCAAGTGATTGGCAGTAGACACACTTTTTAATTATGTAATTAAGTGTTTGATGGACGGGGAGGAAAATAATCAGAGGATAAAAGATCTGAAGCTAGCTTCTTTTTTTTGTTTTTAGAAGGTAACACCTGAACCTTTCGAAGTCACACCGTGACAAATCTCTTTAAAGCAGTCAAGTATTCCGTCCTATTTTTATTGCGAATACACATTAAGTGGTTTCAAGATAAAACACATATTGGGTGTTAGTTTCTGAAAAAGAAAGGAACAGAACTTTGTTTGAATTAAATGTTAAAGCAGATGTTTTCGGCAAAGACTCAAACTGAAATTATGATGCACACAAGCAGAGCGGCGCATGTTCTCTAACCTTTGCATATGCATTCACCCATCCGAACAGATGCATGCTGTTCATATTTTTTTTTACAAGCTCACACACAATTTGCACACGGCCCCAACGCACACATGCAGATTGGCAGGTGCATGGCATATGTACAACATGTACCCATGTGTGTAAAATACACACGGGAAGCCTCATTTCCGATTGGGCTTCTTGCCGTTTAGTGCGTGTCCTCACAGTCCCAGATGTAGATGCCCAAAAGCTGATCATCCTGGTGACTCAGCAGGCTGAGTCGGCCGCCATGTGCTCACAAAGCTGTTGGTTCAAATCTGATTTAGGATTTCATGGCGTCGTTTCAACTGTTTGCCACTGGATTGTTTCCGGCAAGGAAGGCCTTTGAGAAAGACATTGTTGCAAGTACGATAGATAATAGACAGTTTTCTCTTTCAACTTCAACCCTTATTACACCCAACGGAACAAAAGGACCAATTGCTGTACATCGATCTCTTTACTCTACCAATTTGGAAAAGACGCGCATGCTATTCTGTTAATATCGACTGAGGTGTGGTCGTTATAGCAGTCTTTAACGACTTTTACTGTTTCCAATCATATGTCTGAACATTTGCTTCTTGTTCAAAACATATTAGACCAGGAAATGAAATCAGTGATGAAAGCTAGTGCACTGTATGTCTGTCTGTGTGAGGTAACAAACACCCAGCTCAGCTGTTTCTCAGATGAAAGTGTCTCCTGGAGAACTCTCCTGTGTCGCACACAACACACTTTTCTTTTTCATACACTTACACGTGTCCATGGTGGGATCTGTCTCTCTCCGTCTGTGTCTTTCCCTCTCACACACGTACGCTCACAGCAGGATGTCTAAATCTATTTCACACACGTGCTCTCTCGCAGTGCACTCTCTCTCTCTCAGTGTACATTTATTTATTTCATTGACGGCACACTCCCACTATCTGCCTCTCTCTCCCACATGGAGTTCAGTCTCTCGCTCTCATGAAGCGCTGCTTCCTCCCTCCCTTTAAGATGCACTCAGCCTCAGTCAGAGTGTAGCACAGGGCAGACAGGAACGCCACAACTGATCTCTTTCTTCTCGTACAGCCGGCAGCAGGTACAACTCTCTTTCTCGCTCTATTTGTCTCTTCTTACTCCACGTTTGTCTGTCTTCTTGACGTTGGTTAATGCTCTCTCTCTCATCTCTTCTAACCCAGCACAAACTACGTACACATATCTTCTAACAAGAACATGTTCAACTGCAATGATAAAAAAAGAATGTTATTTGTTAGTTATTGACTTTTTATCATTTATGTGCATGTTTTAGAAGTGACGAACTGAGCTTGAATGGTGGAATGACTTGAATAGTGTTTGTGTTTGGTGTTGCAAACATGCGTGACACCCTGCTGCTCCAGATGCAAGATGGATTCTGACATACCGGTAGTTAACATTTAAGAACACATTTCAGCTGTTGTTCAGACATGAGATTCAGTCAAAGCTACCTACAGTGGATGGACTTTCTCTCCACCTGCGGAGAATCTATAATACAACAGGATGTGCATCAGGTGCAGTCTTGTATGAGTTGATGTGACACGGCCAGTCCAGCACTTACTTCTGTAATGTTGTTGTGATGCTGGAGTGTTTCATGATGAACAACGGTGAAAAGGTCTCTCGTTTCATCAGGTTGACATCGGGATAAGAAATCCACACTTGCTTTTATTTTGAAAGCACAATTTTGTATTTAGGCTACTTTGCTTATGTTGCCTCTTTGCGTACCCTTTACATGTTGACTGATTTTGCCTGACTAGCTTTATAAAATCACTGGCTTTATGTGGTCTACTACTATTGCAGCTGCTTTCAGTTTTATTTATCACTGCCTGGTATGTTGTCAAAATAGCATTGATGTGAGGAGTCACCTTACTTTATTTTTGATTTTATTGATATTTTTTATTGATATTTTTATTGATATTTTTAATTTTATTGATTGTGATTGTCATGCATGTCCATGCAAATGGTTTAAATATATTTAGTTAATTATCGGTGACTATTGCAGCATAAAACAAATTAAATGGCGTTTAAATATTTTCCATGTACTGATGCACACACTTTTATTCGTTTTTTTCCTGGTGTGTGAGTGTGTGTCTTTGCAGAATTGTTTGAACAGGATCATTCAATCAAGTACAGATACACATTTTAAACTGTAACAATTAGTAGATTCAGTGAAACAAGCAGTCGAAGTTAAGTCAGTTCCTTGTGTATCTGTAACTTTAGTCTGAATGAACAGATTGCTGCTTTTCTAGTGTTGGCCTACTTAGCGCAGTGACTGTCCGTGTGTCTGTCTGTCTCTCTGGAAGTGTTCCTGTTCCCACTTAGCTGATATTACATAGTATCTTCATGTTATGATGTAGACACGTACTAAAGGCAAAGGTGTGTAACATGTCACTGTAATTCATTTCTTGCAGCTGGTTTTATATTATGAGTCCAGCTGAGAGTCCTTCTCACAAATCATCACTACCACGCAGGACAGTTTCTTTTAGGCGCACAAAAATACTGCTAATGGATTGAATTGAAACATTTGAAAGGCTTCACTTAAGTTATTCGTTTGCCTTTTGGTGCATTTATTCAGAAATAATTGCCATTTTTTCACGTCAGTCGTCAGTAACTTGGTAGTGCCGTGAGTTGTTAGTCAGTCAAGTTAACATGAACCACGCTCTATTCCTAAATCTAACGAAGTGGTTTTGTTGCTTCAACCTAACGTCCTGTAAAGATGAAAGTTTAATTTGAAAGGATACTATGCATGTAACAAATGGAAACTGCCACCTACAAAACTTACGATTGAGGGACACCTGCCTCATAGTTTGAAGCTTAGGGCCACTGACATAAGCGTATTTGACCATTTTGGAGTGAGAATGTGTTGTTGGCGTACATCATCTGGCAGCCACCGAAATCATTCATTTTTGTATTCACTCTGTCACAGTAAAATACCTGTTTCCACTGTCTTACTGAAACCCTCATATTAAGAAGTCCACCTATCACTTCAGCTTTTAGATTCTCCTGCTCAGTCATGTTGTGCGGCGTGAGACGATCAGCTTTTAAAGATTCTGCTCAGTCATGACAAATGTTAGTCACATTTAGTTTTAGTAGAATAGGCTGATTTAAAGTTGTGAGCCCAACATCACCAGTGCATATAATCAATTACCGGACCAATTTATACTAAAAGTAATGGAGCGGTTGAAAGTTACAACATGTTCCATATCAAGAACCCACTTAAATTGACTCTTTTAGTTGACCACGCAGAGTTGCAGCGTGCAGTAGGTATTTAGCTCTTTGACTTTAGACCGTGTGGCTCTAAAAACAAACTCATTATGTCTTTGGGTTGTTTGTCTTCCAGGCGTGTGGTGTAATAACTCTTTCACGTGCTCATGCTCACTGCTGTTTTTGTTGATGACCTTTCTGTGCTGTTTAACTCCCAGAATGAGACACAGCTTGTCGGCAGAGGCTTTTTTTTTAATGAGGAGGTGAACAAGTTCAGTGCTCCCTTGGCTAGAAAAGGTCTTGTGCCCAGGTTGCGATTGTGACCATATTATTGAAAAGTCAGTTGCATGTTTGAATGCTTTAAGTTAACCATCATGAAAACAGCAACATTTTCTCCCGTGCCTTTCCTTCACTCATGAGAAACCCTTGGAGGCAGTTAATTAAATATACATATTAAGTGGCTGATGTGAGAGCTCTTAAGGTTTTCTTACAAATTATGTTTTCATATATTAACTGTTGCAACGTTTTAGACTGAAGACGTTTCATTCACAAACGGTGGTTGTGTGTTTTACGGGATGGGATGAGACAGTTGTGCATGAATAATGAGGCAAAAAGGAAATTTATTTGGGATTTAATGTACTTCTATCCCAGAATAAGTTCATCTCTGTATCAATATTATATGTTAAAGTCACTGACTGGAGTTTTGATCTCATCCGTCCTTTTTGATCCCAGTCAATTCTCCTCAAGTTGCAATGTTTTTTTTAATGTTGTTTGTTACTTTGTCCTCATTGGAACTGTTTTAGGAGTGTATTGTTGGCCACCTGCACATGTAGAATATATGGAGAGCTGGTTTTGTCTCTCTAACTTGACGACAAACTCGTACAGTAAATCATGTGCACCTCAGCCGCTGTAAAGACAGATTGATGAAGCTGATTTGGCCGGCCTTTCTCGACCTTTGAACCATGCATCAGTAGCCAAGTGATGTCAGATAACCTCGTGTCATGCCCCCCCAGTGATTCTTTGTTGACCCCTCCCTCAAAATGGGTCTGTAGGAAAGTATTAAAATTCCTGTGTTCCCCTGTGAAGACATAACAATCTAATGACGATAATAAGCACTAACTGAGCTTTAACACTGGATGTGTGATGATAGGTTTCCTTTGTAATTGTCAGTGATGACATTTTGCACCATCTCTCTCTCCTCAGGTGTGCTCTGCTTTGTGTTCTTTGGGAGAAATGCTGAGGAGCAAAGACCAAGCTGTGGTATTTGACGCATTGGGAGTGATAACTGGTTGAAGTAAGATTTGGGTGAACTGAGCCTTTAATTATCGTTTTTTTTGTTTTTTATATTGACAGAATCTCAGCCTCCCCATTGAATTGACACCTAAAAAAATGTACAGTTTGGTTTATTTGCATCCGATTGCCCGGTCATATCAAACATCTTCATCATCAAAACAAAGAATTCCCCACAACCTGCACAAGACTGCAACTAGACTTTATGTCTATTTCTCACATCTAAAAGCACTCATAAAACAGTGCTTTTATATGCTCCAACACCCACAAGTTAAAGGGTCAAACTCACTTGAACCTTTCAGCTTAAATTATTGATGCTCACTGAGCTGTCTGTTAGTGTCAGGCTGTTCAGTCTGTGGTTTGAGTATCAAACAGCACTTGTGCTTGCCTTTTTTGCGGTGTGTCGTAAGCTTGTGTGAAAAGTTACAGTCGATTAAGTTCACACACATGAGTTCACACACCTGAGTTCACCAACTGCGCCTCTGTAATGCAGGTGTCACACTTCCAGAATAAAGAGCTAGAGGTAGCTTTTATTGTGTGTGTGTGTGTGTGTGTGTGTGTGTGTGAGGGACAAAAAGCAATGAAAACAGGTAGTGTGTTTATTTCTTCTTCTGAAGACATAGACATTTTAGGTTATTAATTGCCAGCGATAGCTCCATTTAAACTGATGGAGTGTCACTGTCGGATGCTGTGGAAGTCCCCCAGAGACAAACTCATCCAGCTGAGATAAAATTAGGATTCATCATCTCGCTTGCTTCTTTTTTTTTACTTTCTCTTTCATCCTCTCTGTGTGTGTGTGTGTGTGTGTGTGCTATTCAGTTTATGTGAAGCATGTTACAGACTTTAATCCCTCTGAGGATTAATTCCTTTGAGATGCCCATTCCTCTTCCCTGTACAGTAAAGCGGTCCTGAGACCAGGCACAGCTGTCGGTTTGACCTCTTGAACAGAACATGTTATTGTTCAGCCACGCTGTGCTTGTCATTGTAAAATTAATTTAAGGCTGAATGCATCTCATTTTAGGCTTTTTGAGACAAAAAATTAAAATGCCACCGCATCCAGAAAGGGATGGAAATCGTGTGTCGTGGTTTAGTGACCTAAATGAAAATTAACTGAGAAAATGAAATGAAAAAATGATAGTCAACCTCAGTACTAACAAGATGTCTGCCGTTGTCATGTGTCACTCTTGTAAAATGAACATCTGTGTGTTTAAAGCAATGCTTTAACAGTTGTTTGTATATTTAACATATTACCAACAATGATATATTTGTACTGGACTGGAACGTTGATTGTTTGTCTTTGAACTTCCCTCAGACTTTGTCCAACAACACTGATTGAATTAAATCTTCACAGACTTTAATCTGAATTCCTCCCTCTGTCTCGTCCTTTCCCTCGTCCCCCTCTGTCTCTCTCCTGACAGCATTTCCCGGCTGTGAGCGTGGCCTTCATGGATTCTCCGTACAATGGCAACACGTCCCTGCAGACGTCCACCTCCAACCTCAACGCCGGCTACTCTCGACCCTCAGAGACAGAGGATGATGGGAAAGTGTCCAGTGACACCATTTGGTTGTGGATCGCTGTGCTTGCAACCATTGGCAACATAGTGGTGGTGGCTGTGGTTTGCGCCTGTGCCTTCTGACAAGATGGAAGAGAGGAGCAAACAATACTGCTGCCGTCTGATTGTGGGAAATCTTGTAGATCCTGGAAATATGTTTTTCTTCAGATATGTAAAATAGCCTCAATTTTAGATTTTTTTTAAAGTCTTAAAAGGGAATTTGCATTAGACTATTATTTATTTTTTCAACAAATAGAAGAGAGTAAAAATATGAAACTACAGTTAAGCTGGGAAACGCAAAACTATTTATTGATTAATTTAAAGCATCAGAAATTTTGATCTGATGGAGGAATATCTTTCTTTTCATATAACTTTATTTCCTGTTCAGTACTACAATTCGACAATATTAAATGAAAAGCCACAACAATTAAGGTTGAACAGGTTCTACAATGGCTACTGAAGCAGATCTTACTTTAAATACTTAGTAACAACCACACACACAGAGACAGACATGTGTATACTGTGTGGCACATTCTATCTGACCAACCAGAACAAAAGGTACCCAGCACACATTTGGATAAACCAGATCAAGTCGACTGATTTACAGAACGTTTAAAGACAATCCTGCCATATTATTTTGAGTTACTGGAGATGCCTTGCTCAAGCAGAGCTTTGTTAATTCACTCAACCCATTGATATTTTCTCTGCTTGTCAGCTACCAGCAACCTTCAATCACTATAGTCTGACATTATAAGGAGTCACCATAGCTTATCAATAGCTTTACAGCAACATTACATGAACAGGTTTCCTAATTCATCCATTTTTTTTTTGCGCAAACCAGATATATCACCTGGAAAAATAGTCGAAACCCCAAAAAACATAATGACAATATGTGTGTTTTAATCACCGGCAAAGTAAACGGTTCCAATCAGATAAACTTGTCTTCAGGTTTGCCCTTCACATGGGTTGAGACTCTAATTTGGTCACAGGGATGTTTATTTTAGCCTCCATGTGAACACAATATTACAATTTTTTAATGAGCATCAGTCCCAGAGCAAAATACTAAATTTATTCATTTTGGATTCCAGGCTCGCGGAGGCCTTAACGTAAACTACACTTGGCTGATCAGTTGGTTTTGCAAGCCGAGCTGGTCTTATATAAACCCATTCAGTCCTGGTTACACCACCGGCTCAGCAGAAGTCAGGAGGATCAGACAAGAAGATCATAGCTTGATCTCTCAGTGGGATCTGAAGCCAGAAGAAGATTGCCTGTTGAAGCTTGTAATTATGTGTGTGAATGTGTGATTTCGTAGTTAGAGAGGCCAGAGGGTTGGGCCCTGTAACGTCTTTACGATGCTCGACCAAAGCACTCAACTCCAACCTGTATTGTCTGTGCTATTCTTACTTAGTCACTGCTGCTCAGCAGTCAATGACAAGAATGATAGATTTACTACTTTATATTCTTCGTGATTTGTTTAAAAATTGGACCTCCGCTGTGGCTAGCCAACACGTGTAGCTCGTTTTAGAAAAGCGAGTCCTGTAAAAGGGTTTTAAATATCTACTTGATCGCTACGATGTTGTGCTAAAAGTCTGAGGCTAAAGCTGTCGCCTACGTCACATGACCCGAGTTGCTCCAAAAAGTCTGCATCCTGCTGTAGAACATGGAAATAGAGAAAGTGAACGGTAAATGACGCTGATCTCATGCCGTGACTAAAGCTTCTTTTTTCATTTCCATGTAGTTGATAGTTCCTTCTCGTGTCCGCAAACATCCACACTGACAGCCATTTTAAAAACTCCAGTTCATCTGACACGCATGTCTTGCATTTGAAGAAACTGTAGCACCCTTAAAAAGCCCAGAGGAAACAAACTCCATTTCGAAAGGAGCCGGACTCAGCGGTGACTGAGCAGTGATTTGTTGACATTTAACAAGCAAGGCCACACAGGGGGAATCTCTTCCTGTCCGGGTTACTCTGCCCCAGTATAAGGATAAATGCATCATTAAAAGGGCAGAGCCATTCACTTTCATCTCCTCAAATCACTCTGATTGTTAGTGAGGGACTGAAATCTCTTTAAGCTGGTGGGGAAAAGCCAAGGGTGGGTGATGAAAAGGCAGAGAGAGGACATGGAGCTACAGAATGAGTAACAGGAGGTCAGAGGAGGTCAAAAAGGAACGGGAACAAACTTAAAACTGGACGGTAGGAGAAGAATCAAATACCACCTTTGGCCATCAACGCATTGTAAACTCTGTCTGCAGTTTGGCGCGAGCCAGGTGCAGTGGATTTTGGGCTTTCTGCCGTTAATGATGCTGATGAGACTGAACCAAAACAGTAAAGCTGTGGTCCAGACAACCAGAACAACAGGCTGAAAGACTGACAGGGAAAGGGTCATTGTATAAGAGTGGGATTGACGAAACGAGGGGAAAGGAGAGACAATAGTTGGAGACAGGACAGAGGTGGTGTTAGGACCAAACAACTACCAATCTCAAACCAGAAGTTTAAACGCTTAAGCCTTTTTTCATTTTGAATTTAATTTAGCCATATTTCAATATAACAAACAGAGAACACAAGCATACAGTACTTTTCCACAATATCCAGACAGCAGACAGAGTATGTTTGTGTTCCCCGTGTGGTCGGTTGAAGATCACGTGTTCACCCCCCCATACAGTTTACGCTAACCGAATCCCTCGCCGTCCAATCAGCTGCCAGATTCGGAGGAGGCATGGACCTACAGTATCAGCCAATTCGACACCATCAATGTGTTTCTGCCAAGTGACCCCAAGCGACTCAGCGGACTCCACAAAGAAGAAAGCATGCAAACATGAGCATCACGTTACTATGAAATGGTGATCTACAACACCCTCCAACCAGACCGCTTCTTTCATCTTGTTACTTCCTGACACAACCTGCCTGCTTCACATGGAAATAGAGGATCTCCAGACGCCTACCAACCCAGACACCCCAGCTCCTCAACCATCCAACCATCCGGAGGTGAGAAGTAAAGTATAGTTGGTGCAGCAACCTGGTGGAGGCTTTTGCTTTTAGTAGGAACATCTGCTGTGTGTTTCATGCAAAAAAAATGTTCTCCTCTTGAAAAGAACAGCTTGTTAGCCGTATTACTGTAACATCACTCATTGAAAGTGACGAGCCAGTCTGCAGCAAACATTAGTCACCAAGTGCCTTTCTGCTTAAAATCAAAAGAGTTTTTACTCATCTGAGAGATCATCCTCCCCCGGGGGAAGACTTTAGTTCTTGCATTAAATACACGAGACACTCTGAAAGTAAATAAAGGAGACAATCACGCGGGAAATGACAAAACACACTTGTGTTGATTTTAAAGGGTGAATGATTAACAAACCGTAGAATGCAATTTGTGTGAACTGAGTGGTATGAATGGAGACATTGCATATTAAATCTTTTAAACAGTAAACAGGTCTTCAGTGCACATGTAATATTTTTACAACTAAGTGAAACTTTTTGCTTTGGTTCACGTAAAAGAGAAGGTGTCTTGCTAAATATACAGACTGTATTGATACTGTCTGCCTCCATGCAGTGCCATAGGTAAAAAAAGAATTCCTCCACACTGGATATGAACCCAAGATGGCAGTATAACAAACGAAACGATCCAGCAAACTGAACGGAGAGAGGATCTGAGCAGCAGGGAGTTCATCTCTGCTCCCCTCAGAGTCTGACCCTGAACACATCAATGCGTCCGAGTTTGTTTCACAGCTTCATCCTGGATCAGTTTGTTGGATTAAAAGTCGTCAAGTTTTTCAGTTTTTTGCCTTCTTTGATGAATCACTGTGGTCTAATTTTCTTCTGTGTCACGTTGAACTATTCCTTCCATCTCGGTCATCTCACACACCCCTGTCATGCGTGTGAGGCCCCAGACCGTGAATCCACATTGTGATGCCCCTCCTCTGTACAAGAGACACACACACACACACACACACACACACACACACACACACACACACACACACACACACACACACACACACACACACACACACACACGCACACACACACACTGTCCTCACGAGACCTCTGACTTGTTCAATCTTTCATCTCTTCTTCCTCCATCTGTCTTGTGTCGTACTTTATTTCTAACAAGTTCTCGCTGCCAACTTGTCAAACACGGCAGCTTGATGAGTGGCCCTTTGCTTCAAACAGCGTATCCTCACACATCGGATTGTATGATACCTTACGAAAAAGTTGCTCCTCCATTTTTCGTGCATTTTCCTACGAAATCCAGCAACACGTGTCAATTCTCCGCTCATTACATGAATTCAATCTTTTCAAAGTAAACGTCCGTCTTCACAGTCAACTAGTTAGTTGGGTTTAGGAAACAAATCTAATTGGTTAGGTTCCCTCATTGGACAATTATGTAACTCATCATTTACTCGTACTGTAATCAGGTGGCAGGTCAGAAAGCAACGTAGGGTTTACTGATATGCAGACATGCAGGTGATTTCTTAAAATGATTCATTTATATGTATTTTTTATACACTGTAACATTATGGAGTTTGAAATGACCTGTGAAATAGAAAAACTCATTGGACCATGACGATAGAGAGCATAAAGATTTGCAATTTCCACAAGAGAGGCAATAGCTTAAAAACTGAATCATAAAACCATGGCGGCAAATGTCTTTTAACATTTGGACTTTTGCTTTGAAAGAAATATACTGAATCTTTTTATTCTGCACGCTTTCTGCCTCTTTAGAGACCCCCATCATCGACCGTCACAGAAGACAGACTGAAAGCAGCTTGGAGGTGACAACCAGACTGGCCTGTCTGCCCCAAAACAAACTGAGAGACGAAATTGTGGCTCTGACTTAGTGCTGATCCGCCTTTCTGGATTGTAAGAAAGAAGTGCACCTGGAGATATACAGCGGTGTCAGGATGACCATGTTCTACACCATCATGGAGAATGGATTTGCATGAAGGGGGACTCTATCCCGAGGACGATGTGTAAAAACTGCTGTGTGGTGACTTACTGATCTTTGCCAGATGAGAAGCCAAATTAACAAGGAAACGTAACAACAGCCCAACATGGCAAATGTCTCATAAAGGCTGTACTTGGCTACAGGTCCACAGCGCACTCTCGCTCAACAGCCCTGATGATAAGGAGCAGTTGGAAGACTCCCCAAACATCTGATACCAGAGTGGTACAGAGTTACATATTTGCTGAGATAGTTTGATCTCGATCATCAGGGTATTTGAGGATTGTAGCTGAAGATTTCTCACCGTTCAAATGAAGTCCACTTTCACTTTTTGGAGAAGACACTAAAAGAAGGTGGACTGATATAAGTGATGATTTCTTGTGTGGACGACATGGGACTTGAAGAAAAATACTGTCGTACAGATAAGACATTCTAACTGTGATTCAACCTTCAATGCAAAACGTCTCTTAAAAGTAAGAAGATAACAAAATAGTGCAACCACGAAACTCGCTGAGGACCGGATGATGTATTTATGACATGGATTGCTTTGGAGGCTTCATTGTGACACAACTAAAGCCAAAATGTTCAAAGTGAGTAAGACGTTCTACAGATGTTTTCACAAAAACGTGTTGTGCATACACTCACTAACACAGACAGGTAAGTGCAGACAATATGGGAAAATGATCACTCTGCAAATATGAGTCGGAAACGGTATGACTGTAAACATCTGCAGGACCGTATCGACGGAGAAAAAGAAGAATAGCTCAATGTTAAATGTGAAGAATGCTACAATGGTAGCACCATTGTAGCATTATGTGTACCTCACGTAACATGCATGGCTACCAGCAGATTTCTCTCTTTCCCATTACTGTCCTCCTTGATGGAGTAAAGTGTTTGCCTCGTCACCAGTACCCGTCAGTCATTTGCACTTCTGTAAAACAAATAACATCTGTGGTTTATTTGTATGATTGTGTGTTGGGGTTTGGCTTGACATTTTAATCTAGATTTCCATAATGTTTTAAGTTCTATTTGAGGAATTCCTCTCTTGTACATGTTCAATCACGCCATGACAGTTCCTCATCGTCAAAGGAAGCTTTGACCTTTTGACTTCTGTAATATAACTTCAATAAATTGATAAGAATGTGAGATGTTTGTCCGTCCCATCGGGTTTGTTTATAAATACTTGTTACATCCAATTTATGGAAAAATTCAACACTGACATTAATCCAATAGCACTGCCCTTCCTTATAATTGACTTGATTACAACAAAGGCCAGTACAATTGTAGAAGACAGAATGGGGATTAATTAGTGCTTATAAATTTCACTTTATTAGGGACACATTCCTATAATTGGTCTTCTAATGTGTATGTATGAAAAAAAATGATGTATTCAGAGTGGTTGGTCTTGATTTCTACCAGTGAATGTGAAACGACAGGACTTCCTCCTGACGCTGACTAAATGTTAATTAATGGTGATTATGGCTTCATCTTTAATTATCTTTTTCCGACATAATATGATCACAGGTTATCCTGTTTAATAGAATGACTGCAGCTCCATTAAAGGAAGGTTAGAAGAAGTCTCATTCTCCTGCAATATTATGGCATCATCTTAATCAGAAATTTAAAAAATACATTCAAAGCTCAAAACTTTTGTAATGAAACTTTTGTATTCTGTATTATATTAAAGCAGAATTTAGTACAAATATTCCGCCCCCCCCCTTTCCCCCTAAGTCAAACAGAACAACAGACGTTTTCGTGAATATGACTGGATGTTGCTGACGTTTATTTTAATATTCTGATTGCATGATTTCAAAATGATTGAGAATAGTGGCTACGCATAGTGTTTGAGATATGACACCAGTAAAAAATTTAAATGAAAGTGAGTTGAGTGTTTGCCTTGACCAGCCTGGTAAAGAGAACTCCAAGAAACGTTTCTCGAGACAAAAGTTATCTTGACCTTGATGAGAGGATCACATGTCTTCACGAAGACCAAATATATCAAGTTATCACTGGAAAACAGTGAAGATGTCTCTTGCCAATAAAGTAAACCAATGTGATGGCCTTCATTTAAAGTGCAAACCTTGAACAAAAGTCAAGGCTTCATCTGCTGGAAGGCAAATAACAAACTGTTTTGCCTGCATAGTGACAAAACCAGTGATCACTGGCCTCTTTGGCAGTACGTTTAATCCAGCACGAGGGCCCTGCCAGGAAAGGAGGAAGGGATTCATGAATGATAAACAAAGACAATGACTGATGAGCCAGACTGTTGTGGTAGAATTATTTGGTATGAAAAACTCCTCACTTCTGAGAGCCGGGCTGCCTGACCAAACAGACTCATCTGTGAGATGAACAAGATGTTACCAAGAAGCCATACACAAGATTTATTCGATTAGAATTTACAGATTCCACAGTTTTCTGCATTGGATGACACCAGTGAACACATTTCCAGCTGAAATGACATACTTTGAGGCCAAACAGTAAGCAGTTAGAGAAATACATTTTACAATGAAAGAAGACCATGTGCAATTGTAAAAGAAAAAAATCGTTGAACAATAATGTGCGCAGGATATCACAATTATCTGTAAACACATGTTGGATGACTTGTTTAGAGTTAGATTTGCATTGAAGATGTCAATGAAATGCCCCTTTAAATAGTATAATAAACTGAGCTATGCCTATTTCTAGAGGATAAAAACATCTGTTATCAAGAGATCTGATGTCTTTGTCTTCTTGTGCATCTTGCACACACACACACACACACAAACACACACACCAATGTTTTTATTGAATAGCTGTACCAGTCAGCCACGACAGGTTGTGGCTGGTATTGTTTTCGCCTCAGAGTCTGTGTGTGAGTCATCAAGTGCAAAATGTGGTCGTGGAGAACCCTACCGTAGCAGGATTTTGTTTGCGTGATAGCATCACAACCGCGCAAGATTCAATCACAAAACATTAAAGGTGTGTAGTTGAGATCAAAATGAAGGCAGAGTTTGAAGATTGGTGTTGTCCAAAGTTGGGAAGGGTGCTAAAAGTAGGGGGGTAGGAAGCAAAGAAGGGGTCATTGGTGTGATCCCATTGAAAGATGGCCTCAGGTTCCTCTTGTTGATGATGTTGAGGTCTCAGAAACTTGCGTGTCAAATATAATACAAATGGCGTTGTAGGCTTAATAGTTGTGACAGACTGCAACTAGATTATGTACTGAGGCAATGAAAGTGTGTACTTGTGAGTGTGTCATAACTAACTGTCCTCGGGTTGACCAGAGAATGACCTCGAGAGTTGCAGCAACAACGGCTAACTTAGTGTGTGTGTGTATGTGTGTGTGTGTGTGTGTGTGTGTGTGTGTGTGTGTGTGTGTGTGTGTGTGTGGGAGAATAAAACAAAGATAGAGACACAAAGTCTGAGAGTCAGTGTGCTTGGTTGCCTTGGGGCTTGTGTGTGTGAGTCTGTGTGTGTGTGCGTGTGTATGCGTGCATCTTTTCCAGTCAAGACTGAATCACTGACTCAGTCATTCTAAAGATTAGCACATTTTACAAGTATAAACACTGTTTGCAGGAAACGTTTTTTAGTTGTTACGTGGCACAAGCCGGATCAAGTCTCAGCAGATCTGATCTTCTCGTGGCTTCATAAGTTTGAAGACTTTCAGTTTTGGATGTAAAGCCCCAACAAATCTAGATACTCATTAATTATGATAAACTGATAAAGGAAGATAATGTTCTGAGATACCATGTGTGATTAATTTAAACAACATCACTGTGCGTTGAAATACCAAAATACCTGATGCTTTTGGTATATTTGTCTATTATCCTCATCAGATGAGATCAAAAAGTGTCGACTCATCAACACTTTGTCATGTTAATCTGTTCGACCTGTGATGAACCATGAAGTTACACAACGTGATAAAGTGCCCGTCGATCTATTAAATAGGGAACGTCTGGCTGTCGATTATGTTTCTATCCGTGAGTGCAGAGTGATAACGTGTCTGACAGACAGCCAGATAGGAGTCACTCTCTGATCTGAAAGGTGGCAATAATGAGACACAGATGGTAGCAGTATGCCTACACACACACACACACACACACACACACACACCAGTGAGTCTGTCTGGAAATGGGAGAGCCAGAGAGGAGGTCTGGGAATGCTGAAGGGGGAGAGCCGAGAGAGCCGAGAGGTGGAAAGTTGCAACTTCAGGGCAATATAGACCACATGCTATGGGAAGGAATGCACGTGTCTTTGTCGGAGAGTGAAAGAGCAAATGAAAAGAGGAGGAGGAGGAAAGAAGCGAGGAGGGAGGGATCTAGGCTAAGTTGTGCAGCGTGGCTCTGTGTCTGAATGAAAGAAGCCCTCTCTCCCACTCTCTCCTGCAGTCCGTGTGTATACGGCTCATGTCTGCTGCAGCAAGTGAGCACATGTCAAACACAGCCAGACTCTCCAAGTGACTTCAAGCTGGAAGTAAATATTTTTGCAGAAACGTCGGCTGAAGGGGCAACTGGCATTTTTTTTCGCTGCTGGAATACTTCTAAGCAATGTGACTGCTTTTCTGAGCATTCATAAAATAACTTTTTAGAAATGACCATGTGATGGACGTTAAGTTTCAGTTACTGGAAGACTTGGACACTCTTTCAAGAAATTGTGTTGTGATCCACAGGTATTTTGGCCAATACTACTACAGCAACAAGGACTCTCTCCACGTCATCGGGACTTTGGGACATTGGTTCTGCGAACCTCAACACACCACCCGGACAGCTGCACTGCAGATCTTCGAACCATCAAAAGAATTCTCTGGACCTGCTAGACCTTACTGAACCTTATTTACACACATCTCGAGGGCAGCTTGGCAAAAAAGCTTGATGTCTGGGTTTTGAGCGCTTTGCCTGTCTCTGGCCAACTTGCAGGCAGGTGTGATGCTGAGTCAGTGTGTTTGATGCACACATTCACGCTTCTACACACACACACACACACACACACACACACACACACACACACACACACACACACACACACACACACACACACACACACACACACGCTTTGTCTGAAACAGCAGAGATCATGCCAGACATCCAATACTTCAAACTTTAAGAAAAGCTAACTTTGAGTCCCACACCTGTGCTTGACAGATGTTGGTGGAGATGTTCCATTTGCATTGTCCAACAACAAGGCTCCCCTCTTCTCACACGTTACAGTGAAATATCACATCCAAGCTGCTTTGAGCCGATATCCTGAAGTGACAGACAGCACATTCACATCATGACCCTACAGACCTGTAATTTGCAGCACTTCCTTGTCCCTCACCTCCTTCTCCTCGTCCTGCTGCTGCTCCTCCAGGCCTGGCGGGGGTGCTGTCACCCCCAGTGTTTGGACTACAAGCCTCCGTTTGAGCCCCGGCAGCCACTGGCTTTCTGTAAGGACTATTCAAAGTTTGGATGCTGTGATCTGGAAAAAGATGATGAGATATCAGTCAAGTTCTACACCATCATGGACAACTTTGACCATTCAGGTTATATGGCGTGCGGCCATTACATACGCAGCATCCTCTGCCAGGTAAGCGAAACATTCAATTATTTCAAAAAGAATTGACATATGTGATTATGTGTCCATACTCTCCTCTTCCTGGGCATCCAGATGTTCAAGGGAGGGATATTATTTGTTATAATTCCATTTGAGTATGTGACTGAATCCATGCCTTTGTACTGGAAACATACACCATGTCTCTAAAGTCATTTTCCCAGTGTAATCCACATTAATCCAGCAATGTGCAGTGACTATATCAGTCCCACATTTTGTGAATCTAAATATGACTCTAAAAATGCAGTCCCAGCTTGTGAAACCGGGCGTTGGTGTCCAAGGTATTACACCACAATGTCTTGAAGAATAGCACAGTGTGCATTTTTGAGCAGTTTGTTTAAATGAGTTTATTCCTCTGGTTTGGTTACAATGATGTCATTTACATTTCAGCAGGAAGCAAATAACCACAAAGCCCGTCTGAAAACACATTCTAAAGGAAGCTGATGTGTGGTTCGTCAGTAAGAATCCGATCTCAACGATGTACCGACTTAACATCTGGTTTATTGGCTACATGGGCAGGGTGACATCTGTAAACCGCCACTTACTCGTGCTTGGAGAGCTTGACTCTTAACTATTGTTCATTTTAATGGGTTTGCTTGTAATTGCGCTGTGGGAACCTAAACAAGCCAAATAATACAGTGCAATAAAGCAACCGTTTCAACTCCGGCTTAGAATAAAGAACATGAACTAAGCATTTGATTTCAACATTACAACTAAACACAGAAGAAATTATCTTTAGCCAAAACACAGTGGCAGATATGCGATTAGAAAATGTTGCACTACACAAAAGGATGGACTTGAAATTGTCAAACAACGACCTGAAAGAACTCACTGGCTTACAATTTCACATGTGGGCAATGTATGCAGTAAATCCACAAAGAGCTACTGTATAATGCTTCATCCCTTCCAGATTCCCAGAAAACCTATTTTAGTGTTTTCTCTCACACGAGAGGCAGACAGAGACATAAGTTAGAGGAACTCCAGACTCCAGAAGCAGAACGACAGCACAATTTAGCAACACATTTACTTTACTCTTGGGAAATCCCACAAATTACGTGTTATAGGTTTAACTACATGATCAGAAGATCTGGAAGAATTTGAATGTTTTTGGCTTCTAAAATCAAAGCATATCCAGTCATTCTGTTCTACCCTAAGTTGTGGTTTGGAGACTGATTCTATAGAAATATCAATTATGAATGAATGACACATTCTGTGCAAGGGAACCACTCTGAATTAGTTAAAAAAAAGTTAGTTTCTTAGCATAACAACACAAAAACTTCTTACTTTTAGAGTGTTTCTTCAGTTAAGTGTTGCAGTGGAATCACAATACTGCAAATCCCTCTGAGTGGGATTGTGGTCTTTGTTAAGATGTGGGAATGTGATCTAAATTAAATCAGTATTTCCATATCAGCAACACTACACTTTCATTTGTTTTCTGAGCTGGCTAATCTTAGACAGACCCACCTCTCCTTCACTGGCAGAATGAGCCTTGAAGCCAATCCCACATACTGATTGCACAATTAGGTGCTGACTTTGCAGACACTAACTCCATGCAGATGGTGTGTGCAAATTGAATGATAGATGCAGTGCAAATTTGTCCTGGCCCATATACCTCAGATAAAAGTTTCATTTTCAGTCTGTTTATAACACTATTATCTGTGATATCCATTACTACAAACTGAACCGCAAGTCTTCCTGGCAGTTTTACATCATATGCTATGTTGAGACAGTGACAGAACTCCTAAAATATAGGTTTCTATCATTGTGATAATTATAGCCCACTGTGGTTGTTTCCAAGCAATGCAGACCGTGTGTAACGACGGCACTGCAGCTCACGTACGACTGCCCACAGTGAGTCTAGTTTGAGTAAGATATAGCAACTGGAACAGTGTCAATATGTAAAGCTGAGGGAGAGGTTCCTTACAACATTAAACGCAGAGCTACTTTTAGTAACAAGCTCATAAACTGGCTTACAATTTACTCATTTATTAAATGATCGCAATCATCTCAAAGGTAGTCACAAGTATTTGGGTACCAAACTTTTTCCATAATTTACGATTTCAGTCTTATAATATATTACAGTAAAAAAGTATTTTAAATATATATATTATAACAGAGTGCACTGTAGCAATGAGCTGTGTGGCTGCTCTTTCTTTGAACTGTGATTGTTTATATTTTCATAAACACTTTGTTTCGATTTTCAAAGCCTTCTTTGCAGCCCCACTCAGACTCACTTTGTGTTGTTTGAGGTAAAAGATGGTCTGGAGGTGGTCAAATGACCCCACTGCCAAAGTCCGTATCCTGGGTAAAGTCACCACACTGAGGCCCTCTGTTCCAGCTGCACAGCAGGAGCTCCGTGGCACAGATACCAATGAGACAGTGAAGAGACGGACAGACATGCAGATAGACAAGTGGAGCGAGAGAGAGAGATAAAAGGGGAAATGACTGAGTGTGTGTGTGTGTGTGTGTCAGGGAGACAAGAGGGAGATTGTCATCATCCCAGAGTTTAATTGATCAAACAAACAACCATTTCCTCCTCTGGCCAGGGGTACAGGAAATATCAACGTCCTGCAAGGAAGATAGATAAAGATAGAGTGAGGCATAGATGAAACAGAAAAACAGCCAGAGAAAACGGAAATCAATAAACTTCAAAACGGCAGAGAGAAGTTTAAAAGTGAAATTGTATAGTGTGATTGTATTAGAATTACGTGTTGTGGTGTGTGCGTGTGTGTGGGTGTTATAACTGTATTTTAGGAGTAAATTCAATATTTAAAATTGAATAAAACAACAAAAGCTGAGGCCAATTGAAGACATATAGTGAGCACGTAGCGGAACAACAGAACACTGAATTAATTGTTTCCCCTGTTGCATTTTTAATATGCACCCTTGCAGCGTGTGCAAGTTTTTAGGCTGTTCTGTCGGCCGGTGTAGCTTGCTGTGACAGCAGCAAAAAAATTGCAGATGTTCAAGTTTCCAAACAGGGTGTGAATGCACCACACCACAACAAATCTCAAACACACTGACACGCTGCATCCGACAATCATTGTTTCGCTTTTCCTTCTCGACAATCACAACGACTGAGGCATCTGAGCGTTCAAATCCAGTGTAACTGACTCCAGGTCCAAGTTTAATAGGAAAGTTGAGGATAAGTTACTTCTCTTTTAATTTTTCTCTTAACTCAATCCCCCCCCCCCCCTATCCGGGGGTTCATTCCAGGTCGAGGTTCAACCATTTACCAGCCATCTGTCTTCTCCCCCCTAAATATAATATAACACCACCGTGTGGACGTTTCCTTGCAGTATGTGGAGTGAGGAAGGCAGAGTGAAAAAAAGACTTATTTTCTGCTCAAGTTTGAATTTCTGTTTATTCTGAACTGTGCTTGTAAACACAAATTATAGTAGTTTGAAGTGGCTGCATTGTTAGGGAACAGCTGTTACATGCATTTATCCTACCCTGTGATACAAGTCTCAGAACAATGGCTGCTTTTTAAATGCCAGTGCCGAACAGCAGAGACACTGTTGACCAATGTATCCACAACGAATTGAGCTACTCTGTACTGTACCTTTTATCTTTATATGTCTCACATTCTCCTGAATATAAATACTACCAGACATCTTTATGTTACACATTTGCATGACTCTTGCTTCTGTACTGTACAGTGTCCTACTGTATGATAAAGAAGATCAATCAAAGTTATAAATTCAGTCAGTAAATCCAGCTTCCATCTGCTCCACATCCCAGTTTGGCCCAAAAACTGCTTTCATGAACAGAATCAGCAGCTCAGACTGAATACAGCTTTTATTTTGCCCTGCAACGCCGGTTCTCCCAGGAAGGCTCTGATCTCGGCCCAGCAATGTTACTTTCATGTTATTAACAAAGATTCTCTGTTACAGTTAGCTTCTCGTTGTCTCTTTTTTGGTCACTAAGGATTTATTTATTCTATTTAGGGGTTCCATTGAGATGAAACAGCAGCTGAAGTTGCTTGAGGACAAAGTTAAGCACAGGCAGAAACATAAATGCTTAACCAAAGGGATTAAACAATGCCACATCAAAATATGTTCAGTTAATTATTTCAAGGAGCCCACACACAAGAGTCCTGTGGTTACTCTCTCAACATTGTTTCCTTGGGATGATATGAGAAGATCAAACTTCAGGAGTGGACAGAAATGAGAAGAAATTTGATCTGTTATCCAGTATATTATCATGAAGGAATTATGTCGGGTCCATTATGGGGCCTTATGAATAATCACTTGCACAATACACATTTTGGAAATCAGGTCTGTACACAGAAATGGAGGATTTGCAATCAGCAGAGTTGAGGCAATCCAGCACAGATGCTTTAAAACTGAATTAACATCGGAATAATTAAAGAATTTGCACACAGATATGATACATGCCATATTGTCTTGACATATAACTGCCTCCATAGTAGTAATAATAGAGAAACATATCTACAAAACAACATGTACTAAAGCTCATCACAGCCACATGTCACACACAGAAATGTACAATGAACTTAAAGCACATACGTACACACTCACAACACTTTCTTCCCTCTCCTCCTCTCAAACATATCAATATTTAATAATGTGTCATATGGGGATTTTTGAGCTTGACAAGCACGAAGAAATAAAAGTTTCAATTATTTATAAGCAGTAGATCCAGGTACAAGCACACACACACACACACACCTACACACACACACACACACACACACACACACACACACACACACACACACACACGCACACACACACACACAGAGTGTACACAGTTTGTTTCTTGTGTGTGTGTGTGCATTTTAGTTTTCATTGCACACTTTCTGTTGCAGCTGTGTGATTGTGTATGTTTCCCAGATTTCTTAGAAACATTTTTGTTGAAGTTACAGCAGATTATTGGAAAACAGATTTTCAACACGTGGTTGTGAACAGAAAAACAGAAGAAGAAATACAACTTTTGTCCACAGTAACATCATCTTAAAAATGTTTTGGAGACTAAATCCTCCACCTACAAAGTTGTTTTGAACAACAGCAGCAATGTGAAGTAAAGTACAGGCGAAGCGACTGTGAAACAAAGCAACAGAAACTTTCCATCTTTGGGAAATAAGAGACAACAGACCATTTGCGTTCAAGGCGTACCAGGGCTATGCAGACTGTTAATAAGAGTTTGCCTAAGTTCTTCTGATGTGTGCTGAATTATTTAAACTTTTTGCATCCAGTTGGTCAGTTGGTTGTGTATATTTGTGTTCTTTTACGAGTGATGCGTTGCTTTTTGTGCCTTGGGTTCTCATTTTCCTGGTGATGATCTGGCACTGAGTGAAAGAGCACCAGCCAACCACACCATGGTTTGGTTGTTGTGCCTGCCTGTGCCTGCAGCTCACCATTCTGGGTGTGGACAGTGTGGGTGTGACTTAATAACTGACTGGACCTTCTTGGGATCCATTTATACCAGGCTGCACTCTCAGACAGCCTGTATATAACCCAGGCCTGACCAGTCATAGTGCGGCGGTAAGGAGCTGCGGTGGAATAAGTGCACTCATCCTGTATTTATGTGATCCATACATGTCCTTAACTTTACCTCTGAGATAAACACATCGGCTTCAAGAAGGCTTAATACGTATATACACTGATGGAGATCTCCGTGAAGCAGAAATATAAACCTACACACAATGACGATGGCTACTTTGTAACTTTAATCGTGAGTGAAGTTTCTTTTGTTGTTCAATCATCTTTCCTTGTGCAGGAGTGCTCTCCATACGCCGCCCACCTGTACGATGCTGAAGATGCAAACACACCCATGCGCATGCTGCCTGGACTGTGCGGTGATTACTGCTCCGACTACTGGCAGCAGTGCCGGTACACGCTCAGCCTCCTCTTGGAGGACTCGGGGAGCCCGCAGCAGTTTGCAAACCTGACTGCAACTTTAGAAGAAGATCGCAGAAGGTTCTGCAATTTTCTGGAGCTGAAGGACAAACAGTACTGCTTTCCTAATGTCTTGACAAATTCAGGTATGGTGTAAAAACATGTGGGACAGATGTTTATGCTCAGCAGCTGGCACGGACACCCATTGAATTCAACTTATTTTATTACTTCTACTTACGTAAATAGCCAACATGAACAAACAGGTTGTCATAGGCTGCCAAAAATGAATGTCTTGATCCTCGATGGCAAGAACCTGAACTTGCGCTAACAAGACAGTCTACTCATGATTTATGAGGAGACATTGTCACTCCTTGCTAGTCTGAACATAATGTTGACTGTATGGAAAAACACGATTTTTAAGACATATGTCAAAAACAGACACGTGATTGAAACATTTGATTGTGACATGTATATCAATTGAAAGTCCAAGGTGGAGAAAATAGTGTTGTAGTAAGTTGTACTTGCTGATGCTAACCTTAAGAAACCTCGAGAAAGGAAGCTGTACTAATTGAGTCTCAGACACACTTAAACTTGAACACAAATCCTCAAACCATTCTCTGTTTTTGTGTGCTTATGATGATTAATGAATCATATATATTTACTGATGTCTTCTTTTCTCATCTCCTGAATCCTCTTTTCTGTCCCCAGAGCTAAACGCTAACCTGGGCTTGGTACGTGAGGATCTCAAAGGATGTCTGGAGCTGTGCTTGCAGGAGGTGGCCAACGGGCTCCGTAACCCAGTGGCCATGATCCACGCAAATGACGGGACTCATCGATTCTTTGTGGCAGAGCAGCTGGGTTATGTATGGGTCTATCTGGCCAACGGCTCCAGGATCGACCGTCCTTTCCTCAACCTCACCCGAGCCGTCCTCACATCGCCGTGGTCTGGAGACGAGAGGGGGTTCCTCTGCATAGCCCTACACCCAAGGTTCACACTTACGTTATTATGTAGAGACGTTAAAAGTAAATATTTGCATGATTCTCAATGGAAAAGGTCACTGTGCTCATGTGTGAAGTGTTCTTCTGCTTCTTTCCTGTGCATAGGATCACCACGGTCAGAAAAGCCTATGTGTACTACTCTGTGTCTGTCAAGAAGGAGGAGAGGATACGTATCAGCGAGTTCACACTGCTAACACATGACGACAACCAACTGGACCACTCCTCTGAGAGGTGAGGAGAGAAGTTCATAGTCAGAGAAACACAAGTGCTGGTAGCTTTAACCCCGCCTCTCAGCCTCGTTTTCAGCCTCATTCAGATGAACGGAGGAAGGAAAATAACTCTGGATTTGGATATTAGTGCATTTACAACTTTTAGGACGCAATGAGTTAAATAACAACCATTCATGTGTTCGTAGTGGACACTTGATTTACCTTAAAACTAAAACTTAGCGATAAAAAAGTATCTGTGAGTTAAAAAAATCTCTCTCAATATAAGTCTGTGGGAAAAGTATTTTTTGGGCTCTGTGGCTTCACATGACGGACCCGGAAGTTGTAATTCCACCTTTCACTCAAATGACAAGGTGATGACAAATTGGACGGACTTGTATGTAAACTGCAACTTGACTGTTTGGTGGAGGCATACAATTGCAAGGTGGTAATTCTAGTTAAGATATGGGTCAATAAACGTTTAGATGCAATGGAATATCTCTCAGCTCTGGTTCTTATGTACTTCTTGGCTTAGGACCATTCTTGAGGTGGTAGAGCCGGCATCCAATCACAATGGAGGACAGCTTCTATTTGGCCATGATGGGTACTTGTACATCTTCATTGGTGATGGTGGCCGAGCGGGGGACCCATTTGGAAAGTTTGGCAACTCACAGAACAAGTAAGTACAATTTAACAAATGAAGGTGTTGTGATTATGACTTTAGTATTTTTCTAACACCTCGCATTAAATTCCTCACGTAGCACTGTTGTTGTAACTAAATATATTTTCAGGTTACAGCAGCAAACCTGAGAATGAGCTGCACATGTACGACTTGAGCTCAGGAAAAGTTTGAGCGGTAATTGTTTGGACAAACAATTCTCCGAGCAAAAGCTTCCGTCTTGTCTGTAATTTAAAATTATAAACGAAAGTAACATAGATCCTTATCATTTTGATTCCTCGGAGGTTGTTAAAATGTTGGCAGACACCTTGACGTTGTTAGATGTTGGCTACATATAAACATGTATTAAAAAATACCTAAAGCCTGGTTAGAGCCAGCCAGTTCTGCCGAAAAGGAGTTCCAAATAATTAAATTCCATTTCAATTTAATGAAAAGGATCCAAATTATGGTGAAGATAGACATCAGAACTGTGCAGACTCTCAAATTGCTCTGTTGAACTATAAATTATAGTTTTTTTTATCGTCTTATAGTCTATACACTTTTTGAAGGCAGGTTATCTTCCTCTCATGAAAAGTCCCATAAACTGAGGATCTTGCTGGGCTGGGAACCTGCTCACATAATGACAATTAGTCATTTGTGTTCAAATGTTATCATTAAAAAAGTGTCCTTGATACATGCCAGGCAATTAGGATTAGAATAAATAAGTTATTTTACATGCTAGAGGGTTTATTGAGAATATCTCAGTTATGTTTCATTAAAATGAGGAGTGCTGAAGACCTTTGGAAGGGATTGTGTAATTGCATTAACAGGGCCGAATATAAGCATGTCACCAAAGAGAGTGGAGTGAAATAGTTAAAACGGGCCCCAGGGAACGCTATTTAAACGGGCCCTGTTGCACGCTGGTTGCTTGTTATGAAGCACACGCTCATAAACACACACACACACATACACACACACACACACACACACACACCATCATGCGTTTACAGTCAAATGAGTTACTTAGGGAGAGTAGACTAGATAATGCTTTCAGGATTAGCTACCATACATATTGTCACATGATCAATTAGAGAGTTGACAACATCAACATATATATATATTACCCAGCAATCATCATTGCATATCTGTATATGACAAAAATATGAAAGACAATAAAGAAACATTTCTACAATTCATGTAGACTCAGCATATCATTTTGTTGTAGATTGCCACTGTCTTTACAAAAAACAACAATATGGTGGAGATAGTTGAGTGCTTTTTCTTTAAAAACAGGCATATTTCTTCGGCACCAATGTTAATCAACTGCAAAGGCCTGTTCTCTGCTCATTACATTGTTGAAGGCCCCGCTCGCTATAAGCCCTTGACCGAGAATCACAGCAGCAGCAGGGAAGAACTATCCGGAGACCAGGAGGGATAGAAGGAGCCATTCATAGACTGCATATTTGGAGTAATGGTGGACTGAATGCATCACTTCCTATTGTATGTCCATTCTTCTTTTCGGGATTTTAGTGATGAAAGATAAAAATAAAATATGAACCACATCAGAATCTGGTGGCAGTCCACAGATGTCAGTGTGAGTTGGAGCATGGTGTGTTCACACAGAGTTTATAAAAGGGGCTTTCATTCAACGGACTGCAGGACATTACGTGTCTTTCACTGTGTTGGTAAACATTACTCTCCAACCACATGACCTTTGCAGTATAATTAACAGAATTAACTTGATAGATTGTATCTTAAGGCAATATGTGTTTGTGTCTGTATTTTCATGTATGTGGACATACTGTATAGGTAGAAGTTATTATGTGTGGGGCTTTTTACCTGTAGTGAAGGTTTGCCCTTCATTCAGCTCTGAGCTACAACTGTCATTCTTTATTCTCATTTGATCAACTCTGAGCGGCTTAAATGTTAATTACAGCCAAAGGACAACAAGGTAGGAAGGGCAATATATTACTGCTCATTTGCAGCATTCACATCGGAAAATAATCCAAAAGTGCCATGCATATAGTAGTTACACTGTACACTCTTGAGCTGACAAATACTACATTAGTATGTTGTTTAGCTCAACAACCATGCCTTTTATCAGAAGCAGGTTAATGACATAGTTTACGAAACAGTAAGTAAGGTTTATTTGAGACACTGACAGCTTTTCTCCCGACATTTATATTTTAGTTTCTGAGGGTTTTTTTTGACAGGTTGTATTAACTGTTCTGGGAATGAGGGAGGATGCAGCCTGTCAAGTCCAATATTGACTCTACAAATTGCACCACCATACACTGGTATGTGGAGGAGAGAGAGAGAGAGAGAGAGAGAGGAGGGATTGGAATGAGTAATCTGGGCTATAAGGAGAGAGCGACCAGGGCATAGGGAGGAGAAAGGTGCAGAGGGACTGAGAAGGGAAGAGGGAAAAAGAAAGATGGAGAGAGGGATAGATGTGAAGGACACTAACCACAGACAGGATGTTGGATGGAGAGGAAGACATGGGTATGAGGAAGAAAGAAGATGGGAAAGATAAATGAAAAATAAAAAGATCAAAGTCCAATGCAGGGGAAGATGAGTTTTTTTTTAAACAAGTAGAAAAATAGTTTGATGGGACAGCCTCAGCTCAAAGGTGAAACAATAAAAAGTTTCAGGTCAACTTCTTTTCGTATCCACCTTAAAGGAGCACTCAATCAGCTGCTCAGTCCCCTCGGTCTTGAAGCCTCTCTGACTCTTTCTGCCTCTCTCGTCTACTCTTTGATAGGTCAACACTCCTTGGCAAGGTGCTGCGTGTTGACATTGACAACAATGACGATGGCTTCCCGTACAGCATCCCCTCAGACAACCCATTCCTGAGGGAGAAGGAGGCTCGACCTGGTAAATCCCTGAATAAACTGTTACCTCTGGAATAAGGCAATTACCGTACATCGTAAAGAAGACCATCAGCAAGAAGATTGACTATTTCTATATCGTTATTCTTAACACTTACTTGTGTCAACATGTAAATGTCTTTTCTTCTTTCTGTACAGAGATTTACGCCTACGGAGTTCGAAACATGTGGCGTTGCTCCATTGACCGAGGTGACCCCGCGACAGGCCGCGGCGGAGGCAGGATGTTTTGTGGCGACGTAGGCCAGAACAAATATGAGGAGGTGGACCTCATTGTTAAAGGTGTGATGATTGTAGTTTGAAGCCACGTTTTACGGTAGAGAGAGATTTAAGTTGATTGGGATCTGATTATGTAGAAACATCTAAATCAGATTTCCGTGAGTCTAGAAGTTATTTTAGAGAATATAAAATTCAATTTAGATAAAATGGTACAACAACTCTTTCACTGGGAAGTTGCTCTAATTTGTCAATATATGTTTAAAGGAGGCAACTATGGATGGCGGGCCAAAGAAGGCTTCAGCTGCTACGATCGCAAACTCTGTCACAACTCCTCGCTCGGTGAGGGCACTTCCTACGCTGCTGAAGCTCGCTTTTTTTACTTTCACTTTTTACAATTGACACTAGCCTACTGAGAACGACTACATGTTTTCTTTGAGTATTGTCACTGTTAACAAGCTGCGAGGGCCCATTTTAGCCAAATATCTTTTAAGTTTGTGGGCTCGAGTGACTTTCCAGACACACTATATTTCCCCTTTGTCCTTTTCCGTGTGCAGAATGCCGCTATAGTTGTTGTGATGATAAACTGACGTGTTGTTCTATGTCTCTGTCTAGATGACATCTTGCCTATCTTTGCTTACCCCCACAAGTTGGGCAAATCAGTGACAGGAGGCTACATTTACAGAGGCTGTCAGATGCCCAACCTCAATGGCCTCTACATCTTTGGGGATTTCATGAGTGGGTTAGTGATTCTGCGTTGTTCTAAAATCTAAACTTCAAAACAACTGACAAATTCTCACCAATCACGGCAGAGACCCAGATCTTATTTTTTTCCTTTGGTTTTCCTTTGGCCAAACATTTTGTACATGTTTAGAGAAGCCACTGCAACATTAATCATTACAGTAAGTGTGGCTGGAGAAACCCAAAGACTTTCAAGAAAAGCTGCACTTTATATTGTGCTATTTGTGTTTATGTGCTGTTGTTTCTGTTTAGGCGTCTGATGTCTCTGAAGGAGAATGTCACTTCAGGTGAATGGCAGTACAATGAGATCTGCATGGGAAGAGACCAGACCTGCAGATTCCCCAAACTCATCAACAGTTACTTTAAATACATCATCTCTTTTGCTGAGGATGAAGCTGGTGAGAACCTAACAACATGCAAACAAACAGTCATTGTACACATGTCTAAACATGAGTGAGGTCATTGAGGTGTGGGACAGTTATGTAAAGTCAATGAAGGGGTTTGTTTCCTTATTAAAGTGTAATTTCTTGACTTGTGGAATTGTTGACGATATTAAATCACATCCAAAAGCACCCAGTACAGGGTTCAGTTTGACCTTCAATTTGGTTTGAATTAAACAGACTGCTGATTTACGAGGGAGAGTGTTGCACACTCTTCCCTCCCTCTGAAAGTGACTGGGGGAGATAGTTGAACAGTTCAAGTAAAGTCCAAATCCTATTTATTGCCGCAACACTAATTTTGAGTTTGTTATGTGGTTTCATTCCTCTTTCCTTACTTTCTATATCCTCTACTTTGACATTTTCTCCCTCTTTCTCTCATCCACACTGTTTGTAAATACCCCCGTCCCTCCTTTCTTTCTCCCTGCTGTCCACCATCTTTTCACCCTCCCTCTCTTTCTTTCTTGCGGAGTCTTTCTCTTTTAATCTCCTCCTGTCATTGTCTGCTTGACTCTCTATCTTCCGCTCTTCTTTCCATCTTTCCAGGAG
Organism: Melanostigma gelatinosum; assembly: GCF_949748355.1. NCBI lineage: Eukaryota > Metazoa > Chordata > Actinopteri > Perciformes > Zoarcidae > Melanostigma > Melanostigma gelatinosum. Next base: position 10,368,772 of record NC_136640.1, read on the forward strand.
AACTGTATTTCTTAGCCACCGGAGCCCCGAGTACCACAGCTAGAGCAGGAGTCGTCTACAAAATAGTGGACCCTTCCAGGTAGCTAACCGTTACAAAACATCACTGCAGCAACACTTACACTTTCATCATACCTACAGGGGCGTGTGGTGTCCAGGTTTGTAGTTTGTCTCATTTTTCCTGCCAGCTGTGTGTCTCTAAGCTTTCTAAATGTGGTTATTAAAGAACTGTGACCAAGATTTGAAGTGAGCAGGACTTTTTGATTTTGAAAAAAGAGCTGCTCAGTGCTCTCTTGTGTTGGTGCTTTTCTAAATGACCACAAATACATCTTTGGTTTTACCGTGCTGATCTTTCTTGTTGCGTAGTGACTAAACATGGACACATACAGTATGTATCAGCAAAGAGCTAATATCAGCAGACGTATCAGCCCCACCAATTCACCTGTCGAGCTCCAGTTAAAGTATAATAGCTGATCTTAGAATACAGCAGAATTACTTCTACAGAAGCTACAGAACTAAAAAAGCATGTAATGGGTTGCTTATTGTTTCTCTCCTGACCACACAGACGAGCATCACCAGGAAAGTGCATCGTGAAGCCTTCACCTGTTAAGATTAAGGGAAAACTGATTCACTTCTACCCCAAAGAAGGTTAGGAAATCCTAAAATTATGTTTCTTTCATTTAAACACCCTGGTTACCTTCTGTTACACTCATATTTGTGTTTTCTCATTTTATTTTGTTGTTCTTTATAATAACATTAGACTCTTGGCCACGTGCACTCTACCAAAAACCTTGTGAGAACGTTATCTGTTGAATACAAAAAATAAAAATGTCAATTAGTCTCTTGTCAATGTGCAACATTTAGTTAATACATATTTACATATGTATCGAAGTCTCTATGGGGTTTTTGATCAAAATGTCTTTCTTGTTTGCAGAGTTTGTAATCAACAAGAAACCGACCACCACACCTGTACCCACGACAACCATACGAACAACAGCAAAAACACCACCAAGAAGAAAATCACCCACAATAATAATCAAGCCACCAATGCCAACAAGAAAAACATTAAGAAAAATGCCACAACCGTCCACAACAGCTACAGCAACAACAACAACAACAACAACAAGAAAAACAACATTACAGACAACAAGAAAAACAACAATGAGAAAACCTTCACCACCGCCAACAACACCACCGACGTTAAAAGCAACAACAACAATAAAAACAACCTCAGCAACAACAATAAAACCGCCAACCATACCAACAACTGACCAGATGACCATGGCAACAACCCCCGCCACAACCTCACCCACTGGTAGGCCTACTGGTGCACCTGTTTACCAAGCCAGCTCTACTGATTATTCATCCACTAGATCCACTAAGTCAACTGTCACTACTAACATGAAAGCCAACCGTACACTAGTGCACACCTTGTTGCAGGGAGAAGCAAGCAGCATCAAACCAAGTGGTTTCGTCCTTTGCGCTCTGTTTTTGCTTTACATTTTAACATGCTAATAGCTGAATTAACATTTGTGCAATTTACTTTCCTTGGATGATTCATAGAATTTTCATCTTTGATGAAATCGAACCACTTTAAAATTAGAAAACTACAAATTACAGTTGCAAATAATTGCTGTAGGGTTTATATGAATTAAAAATATGAATATAAATAGTTTGGCTGCTAAGTCAAAGTTGGTTAACTGTAAATTACTGTAACTGTAATATGCTGACTTCTGGCTGTTAAAGCGTTATGTATTTATAGTTCCTTGTCAGTTTCACTGCATAAGAAAGAACATGAACAGCAAAAACTAGCAACCAAGTCAAGTTGTTAGAAACTTGTATAAAGTACAGTAGTGTTCCAATGTCTCAACGTTTTCTTATGTTCTGCTTATTGACCGAAAGCAAATTAAAGACAAGTTTGCCTTTGCGGCGGTAGAGGATGAAAATAATGCTGCATTCACAAGGAATCAGGTCGACGGGAAACAGAATATCATGTTAATGGGCGAGAGCAGGACAGTGAAATTTGGTGAGGTGTTGGTTTGTTTTTCCCTGTGCTGTTTAGAGGGTGTTTCCTGATTCCGTGTAAATGCAGCATGAGCCTTACACACAAGTCAAACTCAGGTACAGGGAAATTAGCTGTTGTTGCGACTTAAATTCCTGCTTAAATGATATTCTTTGGCTGGTACAAGAGTCTAAAGCAGGATAAATGGTGCTTATTTATGTTTTGGGTATTACTTTAATTTAAATCGGGTAATTTGGCATTATTTATTTTGAATAAATGGTTCTGCATCAGCTTCAGTTTGGACATTCATCTTTGTGTGTCTCTGTTTATGTCGTTCCTTGCCTGTCTTCAAGGATAACGTTGCTTTAAATGGCTTTAGTGAAATCACAGCTTTTTAAAAATACGCAACCTCAAATGAGCAATTTAATGGTTACAGAGACATGTTTGGAAATGTGTTTATTCGCTTTCTTGCAGTTATACATGAGAAGATTGATACCCCTCAATCGTAAATGCCAAGTCTGGCTCTGTCCACTGATTCACACTCTATATCTCATTTGTTTACTTATGAAAAACTGTGTGGAAAATGTGTGACAACAAATATTTGTGTTTTTTATCATAGTACCAACAGTGGCATCAATCTTCTCATCTGACACTCAACAAGAAAGCAATTAAGCGCATTTCCAAAAATGCCAAAATATTACTTTAAAGAAAAACTTCTTCAGCACATTGTTCAACTACATATAAAGAGAGTGATTCTGTCTCTCCATCAGGTTATCGCACAACCGTCATGACTGCAGCCTTCTCTAGGATTGCTCAAATCCCAATCACCACACTTCCAACCAGGAGACACTGGAGACCCTTTCAGTACACCCCTTTTACCACCTCCCAACCTTTGACCTCACCACCACCTCCTCGCTCTCCACACGCAACATCCCTTAAACTACCCCAGACGGCTCAGACCTCTGCACGATACTCCGAGCGTCCTGAAGCGTTGACCACACCACGAGTGCCATATTGGACCCAGAAACCCACGACATCAGGCTACAAGCCCCAGAGACCACCTATCAACACAACGCTGGCCAAATCACAGGAAGTCAGGCTGTGGCTTGGAGAGAAGCTGGAAAGCGCCGGGGAGGGAAACCAAGTATATAAGAGGCCTCAAGGAAGAGGTCGCGGCCACAAGAGAGGAAGAGGAGGAAGAAGGCTGTGGGTTGGCTCAGTGCGACTGGTAAGCGTTGATGGTTTATCAGATAGAGGTAGAGTGGAGATATTTATCCGTGGTGAGTGGGGGACAGTGTGCGATGACCTTTTTAACAGCAAAGCAGGTACTGTAGTGTGTCGACAGCTTGGCTTCACAACGGCGTTGGCGGTGATGAAGAGGGCTGCGCTGGGGGAGGCAGACCGCAGCGTCAGGATCCTGTTGGATGATGTGGAGTGCGAGGGCGGGGAGAGATCACTGCTGGAGTGCAAGAGATCCAGGGTGGGGAAACACAACTGCTCACATGGGGAAGATGTAGGAGTGATCTGCGGTTAGCACGGAGTGAAAAGTAAAGGAAAGAAGAGAGGAGACAGTGGAAGGACAAGTGGATGTATCACAAACAGAAAGTGAAAGAACGAAAGATAGAACGAGAGAATTTGAAGAAGGCATAAAAGGATATTACAGACTGCTGATTGTTTGTGACGTCACTTTGCTGATATTTCTATGCATTTTATTTTTCCATGTTTTCCAGTTTTTATATTGATGTTTCATTTGTCATTTCCCGCCTGCAGCCAAATGCAAAAAGAATGTCCATATATCACCTTAAAATACATTCTGTTTTTGTGATTCATTTGCACGTTCCTGAGGACTATAGATCTTGAGAGTTTCTCCAAATGTCACTCAGTCCACTGTTTTGGCAAATCTAAGCAAGCACAAAATACAATATAAGCCTTTGCTAAGCCCCGCCCCCAGCTGCTACTTGGTCAAGCTGTCAGAATTACTATGGAGCCCACACTGTCACTAACTGCACTCCCTGAATATAAATTACCTAAAATTTGGAAAATCTAAAAAGCGATTTCAGAGAGAAGCAGACAGAAGGATCTACAAAATTTGAATAATACATCCAGGATGTCAAACTGATTCAGTGGCTAAAACAGGTTAAAAAGATAGAATCTAAAACCTACAGTGTAAAATTGAACTTCCACATCACCTGGTGATTGAGACAGAATTACATTAAATTAAGGAACATCACTGTTCTTGTAAAGTCGGGTAGCTCTTAATTCACTGTTACAATCGACAGGTGTATACGTTCAGTAGCTTGCATAGCATAAAAGTGCTAAAGTTAGTTAATGATGTGTTACTCTGCTAATGTTAGCTCCACAAACATAATGTTTTAGAAACGTATATCTCCTTCTTACCTCTCTGTGTAGCGCGTAGGCTATGACTGTTACACTTAGCCCAGGCACAATGTTTTAACCACAACTAGCTCGAAATCCACAAAACCAGCCTTAAAATGGAGAAGATCTGAGAGTCTATGGAGCAGAACCGGGTAATTGTCGCACCCTGGGCCGAGCGGGCCAATGCTATGCTAATATTGGCCAGTCTACATTCCAGGGGCAGGACATAGCAGAGGTTCAATTAAAATAGTTAATATCAACACATAAACCATTATGTAGGATACCTCTCCTTGCAAAAAGAAGTCTGATTGTATCGAAGTCTATGAGAAAATGAACCTACTTCTCACTTGATTTCTAAACTCAGTAAACATTGTAAACATCAGTTTATGCTCTCAATCGCTAGTTTTAAGTTGCCTTCAATACAGCATGATTTTCCTTTCGTAAATGATGGTCCCATTTAGAGTAAAACATGATAAAGCAGGATATGATTTAAGGGCATTGTTACCTTGAAAGTAACAGGTCACTGCCACAGTGTTGTCCAGTGTGGAAGTGGAAAAAAACAGATGGCGATTGCCAAAATGCCGAACTTGAAGCTTCAAATTGGCTGTCCACAAACCAATGGGTGACATCATGGTGACTACGACCACTTGTTACAGTCTGTGATCTCTAGCCAAGGCAATTGCATCATCTTTTCCAGCAATCACTCTTTCTCAACCACTGTGTAATGAAGAACCTGGTTATATCAGAATTCATTACAGTTATGCTTCAGAATGAATCGGGTCATTTCAGTGGAACTGCTTGCGGGCGTTTAATAATCCTACTCAGAGACGTGAACTTTGAAAGGCAAATTTGCCTTGTTGATCATCAAATTACATTTAACCCGACTGCTTAGACTGTAATTCGTTCAGCAAAAGAGATGCTGCATGGTTGAACGGTACAAGTTCATTGAAATAAAGGTGCTAACTTACTGTCTGGTTCGTGACCAAATTGTCAATACGTCACCAAGCTTCAAGTGAACGACACCCAAATGAATTTCCCTGTGCCGCACTAAAGATAGCGACCATTGATGAAGGATCATTGTAAAATGAGTGCAACTACAAAGTGATTTGATGTTTGTGGTGTTACATCTTCAAGCATTTACACTTCTGGTTTTGATATCAATAAATGAGTTTGATCACCTCAAAAATGCTCAACGAGTGACTGAGTGAGTGTTGGAGAAACTTTAATTATATTCTGGTTTCATATTCTCTATCCATGAGGCAAACAGCATATATTGGAAGAGTCAAGTGTGTTCTAAGAAGACATTTGTATTTTTTATTGTAGAATTTCAACAGGTCTATTTTCTAAAACATCTTTTTCAAATTTGCATTTTGATACCTTTTTGAATGTAGTTTTAAGATTAAAAAAAAAAAGAATTCTCAAGAGTTTTAACAATGAAATGCTGGACATTCTTTATGATGAATGTAATCAAATGTTTCCACTTTTATATCAGGAAATGTAAGTGCACTTTGAGTGTCTGTGATATTAATAAAATGTTACTGCAAAATGAGTTCCTTGTTGTTTTCCATTGTCTCTGCCAATGCATTCTAATATGCTGAAGAATGATCGATTTGTCTACAGCAGCGAGCACAGCACACACACACACACACTCACTGTACAACTCTTCTTCCCATAATATGGCTCTGTGAGTGAGACGGTGTCTTTGGTTACCAGATTTCCTAAATCATCCACTGTGTTCACACCAAATCTTAGGAAACCCTGTGGGACTGTTTCTCAACTTGTGACTTTGGTCAAACAGAAAAGAGTACAATGAAACAGCAATGTTACTGATGAGCATTGTTGTCAATTTTCGGTCACCATATTAGCCAGGCAACTGAAAAGAAAAAGGTTTAGCACACTGCAAGTATTTCTGCCTGTTGAGTACACGTTGTCTTTGGAAGATACATTGAAGGCATTTCAAATATTTAACAACATCTTGCTATCTGAAAGAAAATTGGGGCTGGGAAGGTCGAGCTGTCCTGCCTTCTTTTGTGCGATGCGTTCAAGGTTCAGAATATCTGTAGAATATAAATCTTTGACATTAAAACAAGAGCAGATAGACGCATTCCTGCTTGGATTAATGAAAGGATACATACAGCCGATGCACTGACCTCTGTGAGTGGAAAGTGTTCTGTCCCTTGAATGTGAGGAAACACCCAGCAGGTTTCCCAACTGTGTGTTGAAGACTGAGTGTATGTCAGCAGGCCGTTCTGCTGTGAAGTCTAACTTGAAGCACGTTTGACCTGCACTGACTGACGCAAAATCATGTTGGCTATGAGTTTTATTTTAGAGCCTGTAAGAGTCTCCAGGCAGTCAGGCCGGTAAGGACACATTGGAGCACATGAACAGGGACAGACGATAGCGGTCTATTTTAGCTCTCAATGTTTCCAGTTTATCATCACAATATATGCACAGAGAGAACATATCAAAGATGAACCTCTGTTTTAAATTAAAATGACATAAACACACTCTAGAATGCTTCCGGTTTTCAACAGTACACTGTGAACAAATAGTCTGTGATCATTTTTGCTTCTGCTTCTAGACCAGAGGGAGGCAGTCATGTATCAGGTTTCATCACCAGTGGAAGATGTAAAGACTTCATATGAGTAGTAACTGGTGAGGTTTCTTTTTTAAATCAGTTTGCACAATTTACTCTGCAATTAATATGGTTTTAGTTTAGATGTGTTTTATACAACCAGGTCCATCGCCTAATAAGCTAAATCATGCATGTCAGAGCCACAATAAAGTATTAAACACCGACAAAACTGAAATGTAAGGAGAAAGATAGAGTTATTACCCCTGTCAGAGCATTAACGTAACAGAACAAAAATGAATGCATTCATAAAGCTAGAGTCCACCTTGTCTTTAACTTTTTCTGACTTTAACTTATGCTACTCTTATCTGTCCCCTCCATACTATTCTAAAACAGCCTGCTTGTCTTCTGGCCTGAGAGCTCAGTGGAAAATAATGTCATCCCTTTAACAATACACAACTGTGTTCTTCTTGTGAGGTGTCGATGCACGTTTGGTCGTCATCAAATGACAGAAGTCTGTGAGGAACAGAGCAGGCAGACATGAGGAGCCACAGGTGGGTTTTAAAAAAGAGGGGTTTATTTTATCACAGTAGGAAACATGTGCAATAAAAGGTGTAGGTCCACTTTACATAACTACACTCAGATTACGATAATTTCACATAATCTAATCTAATCTCACAGACCTATGATGTGTTCTTCTTTGTTTCAGGCTACAAACCAGTGTGAAAGGGACACGACGCCAACTACTGTAAACCTAACTCAATGGTTTTGTTGCGTAAACTTAACAGTAGTTATTTTAAACCCAAAGATGATTTTTCAGTCGGGGAGAGAGAGAGCAGTGATGGTTGAGCAAGCTATAGAGTGACGTTAATGAGAACAAAGCAGTCAACAAGAGAACTAAAATGTTATTTTCACAGCGGTTCCCAAGCACAAATAAAGACATCCACACGACTGCACACATCCTCACAACCCTGCAGGAAGGTGCAGCATTGCCAGATTATAAATGAATGCAGCCGGACATGGCCGGCTTCATCTCGGCCGCAGAGTCAGAAACCACCACACACTCGTGGGTCATAAACTTTAAGAGGGATTATTTATGAATGAGTCTACACATCGTTTATTTTTAGAAAAGTCTTGCATAGGCCTACTGTATAATAACTTTCAAGAGAATATGTTGACTTGAAATCTGGATGCTCTCCCTCCATTGGTTGGCTGAATTAATGTTCATTAATGTATTCATGCAGATCTCGGATACACATGAAGACTCTTGGAAAGACAAGACAGAAGTTAAAGCGAGTTAAAGCGCACTCTCCTCAGTCAGTCAGGCATATAGTGGATATGAACAGACGAGATTAGAAAAGTCATCGTGGATCAGCAGTCAAGCAGAATTTCAGCCACAGATGAAGATGTATTCCTCTGTCGCATTAGAAGGAGCCGTTAAAATTAAAAATAGGCTGCAGCCATGATGACTTGAAGTGACATATTTGGCACAAAAATGCATCCGGCATTCAGCCACCTAAATGGATGAACATTGCAACAGAGACCAGAGAGGTGGAGTTTTTCACTGTAAGGAATGTAAGATGGAGATTGAGTGAGCATTGCCATGACAGTATATTCATCTGTAAAGACTAATCTTCTTGACGGTCAACTTACATATATACAGAATGACGAGTGAGCCATCACAAGGTGTTACCAGTGCGACAATGCTGATGCATCTGTCACTCTTCTCTCCACACAGGGTTTTTTTTTTGTGTGTAAAAAACAATCCACTGTTGCTTCAGGCAACGATTCCACGACAAAGCAAAATGAGCAGTTGTCTAACTGAGCGTGTTTAAATGATAGGAGAAAGCATTCAATATATAAGAAAGCGATACGCCATGGCCACATCAACCATTATTAATAATACATGTATTCTCAATTGAAAGGTCCTATAGATTTAAACCACTGGCTATTAGTCATGATTTTAAACCTGCATTGCGAAGTGTGTGTTTGAGTGTGTGTGTGTGTGTGGGGGGGATGAGGGAAACAGAATGGGAGAGACAGGAGGTGGAGGGAAGGAGGGAAGGAGGGAAGAGGGAAGAGGGATGCTGCATTTTAGTGATAGCACAGACTGAGCCTGCAGGAGCAGACAGAGAGAGGAGAGAAATTAGGAGAGAGGAGCGAAGCATTGTCAGAGAGAGCACGACAGGATTCCCATACAGGTAAAATATCAAATAGCATCAAACTGATATCAAACATTTATATTATATATTTTTAAGACAAATCCTATTGACTAATCAGAGACTAGGAGGGACCCTTTTCTTCCATGACAGCTGCAATCAAAGATTCCCTGGATGTCATAGAAGAGCAGTCAACCCGTCAAAGCATCCATCCATCTGCACACATCTTTCTCCCCCTCTATCCACCACAACTCTCCATCCAGCCATGTGCTTCCATTCTCTCATCCATCCATTCTCTCCTTCTTTCTTCCAAGCTTTGCTCCATATCTACAATCATCTCCACATTCCACCCCGCAAACAAGCCCCCCCCCCCCCCACCTTCCTCATCCCCCTCATCCTTCCCTGCCTCCTCTCTCCATATCTCCTCTGCTGTCACTTCCACCGATCCTGAGGAGATCTCTTCTTTATGGTATTCATCTCCCTATCTTCTTCTCCGATCCTTCGCTGTCCCTTTCAGAAAGTCTCTCTGCCATGTTGGTTGCCAGGGACAAAGATAAATGCTGAACGGATCCTGATGCGATGTCAGAGAGAGGATTAAAAAAACAAAAAACAGAGTAACGTTTTCAAGCTTCTGGAAGGAAAAGGGAGGAGAGAGCAGTATGAGTCAGAGCACAGCAGCTAGAATACTGTGTATTCAGAATGCAAGAGGAGAGGACGAAGGAGATGCAGGAACAATGAGAGAGATATAGGAGGGAAAAAAGAGAAGACATGACCAGAATTGAGCAGTCATTAGACAGAAGAAGGACATGATGAGACAGTAGCCAGGCGGGGAGTGAAATATAGGCCAAGTGAATCAGCTTGCGAGAGGGAGAGGAAGGCGAGAAGAGGGTGAGTTTAGAAAGTGGAGGGTTTGGTATGACTATGGAGGGCTAAGGGTTGAATGAAGGTTTGCTGCACGGTGGACAATGGACAGAAAACAGGGAAGGACAGAGGGACAGACTTAATGAAAAACGATGTGAGCAGCTCTAGGGGAGAGTCCTGAGTGACTGTGTGCTGCTATAGGGAGGGAAACTTACCTGATCTTTGCATATGGCGGGAAAAGCTTCAAGAAGGTTGACCGTAAAAAAAGAAAAAATGATGGATTCGAGAGGTTCAAAAAGAGGAATACCCTGCAGACCAGAGAACATGTCCTCCAACGCACGACGACGGGGACGTGGGAACTTTAATTGTGACAGCAACACAGCGAGAGGTTCCCGTTAAATATTGATGCAGAGAAGAAACGCCGCTGCTTTTACCGGAAGAGACAAGCGGTTAAATGTGTCAGATGACAGCAGAGTTAAGTTCAAATGTTGCTCCAAATTAAGACAAGACAAGAGGTTGTTTTTTTTGGCCAGCTGTACACTTTTTGTGGAGAATTGAATAACCACTGAGAGAGGAACCGGACCTTCATCTTTTGTGGGAACAACAAAGAAGAGAGATCACTGACACCACATCAGGACCGGAATTTCTTCTTTTCTGCCAGAACAAGAACCAGCTTTGGCTGATGAACACAGATTTATATTTTTAGATTGACTACTGTACCTGCTTTGACAGGCACTGTGTGGGTACATCACTGCCAGACGAGAGAAGCCAAACATAAATTCATAAATGTTTCCTATTTTTATTTTTGTCCTGGACTGATTGTAACTTTTCCAACTATCTCTGAAAACGCCCTTGTTTGGCCGGTGGAGGATTGCTGCCAGGGCTTGAGCAAATAGGAAAAAGTGTGGAAAAGCTTTGATGTGCATCAACCCGCAGGAGCCTTTAATTGGAAGCAGGATGTATACTTTGCTTTTGTCTCCATGACTACATAAGAATAATTCTCCAACTTAATTTGTTCAAGAAATGAATTAGAGACTTCCGGCAGTCCGACCTGAATCACAGATTCCTCAAAACGTCATGACAGTAACGAAGGAAGACTCAACGCCACAGTCTCCACTCAGCCGCCGACAGACCAGCTGCATGTTTTGAGTGTGTGTGGCTGCGTGGGGGGGAAAAGGACTGTCGAGGAGCTCAGCTGTGTTTGTGCATATGTTTGTGCATATGTTTGTGTGAGTGTGGAGGTGTGTGAGCCCAGCTGTGTCTGAGCGCATTTTCATAGCATCGTCCGCAGCTGTGTGAGCGTGTGTGTGTGTGTCGACTGGCTTCTCCCCACCAGCGACAGAGCTGTCCCTGAACACTGAACAGCAGTGGTGAGAGGGGGCACCGGGAGCGGGAGGTGGAGGAGGAGGGGGAGGTGAAAGAAAACCAACAGGACGAAGGAGACGAAAAAACTGACAGCATGCTTGGATAAAGGGAAGAAAGAAGGGAGTTTTTGGCTGACCCCCTGGAGCAATGTGTGGTGAGTACATGTTGTATTGTGTGCCATCGTGGCTGCCATGTGTATCAGTTTCTGTGGTTATCTGTGAGTGCATGTGCACTGTTTATCCACCAATGAGCATTATATTACCTCAGGATGTTGGCCAATGTCAAAGGTGAAAGGTCCATTAGAGGACTCAGGTGTATTGAGATAGTTCACGTTAATGGATGCAGGTCATGTGATCTCCGTGTGACGTTCAGGTCCAGTGGGTCACCTTATGTTTCCATCCACTGATTCACACAATTGAATGTAGGTCACATGATACAGTGCTCCTCAGGTCACGTGACACCAAGTCTGGCACCTGAATGGAAACAAGCGTTTTTTTGCGTCGTTGCACACCATCATCCTAAATGCTTCAAAATGAAACATAGCAGCCCATCTTCATACAAAATATTATAAGGATATAGTTACACTCACTCTAGCATCTTGATCACAATGGCTTTGCAGGCCAACAATATTCATTTCTAATGTCTAATAGACACAGGCAGTTAAAGTGAAGTTTTTTAGCGTCTTCAGAAACTTGGTGGTAAATGAAGTGTGCATTTAGGCAATAAGGGGTTTCACGCCAACACTTCCCAGCAATCACGGCATATCAAATCCCAATTACCGTTCCTCTCTGTCCCTCTGGAATTTCTTGCCCGACGTTTTGAGGAATGCTTCTGCACCTCGTCGGTGAGGACCTGTAGCCTGCAGCCTGAAATCTGAAAATATATTTTTTCTTGGCACAAAGGCAACATTTATACTCTGCAACATGGATAATTACAATCAGACGAAAACACTTCTAGTGTGTTTGCGCTGCAATATCCTATTTGTTGTGAATTGTGAATTGTTTTGGAGTCAACAGTCTACCTGCATCTCTAATTCAATGGACTGAAAACAATAAGGTCATCACTTATTTCACCCAATTACTGCCACCTGTAGGCATGAAAGAGTATTTAATTAGACGTTGACTTTGCCTACCACCATAGACGCTCAAGAGTGCTCAACTCAATTGTTTGGTGCAATTTAAGATATGTAATTAAAATGAAATCAATGCTATTCTGATTATCTCCTTGGAAGCATGTGTGTCTAAAATTAAAACCTTCACCAAATCAAAGCGAACCAAACACAGATGCTTTCTCTCGCACTCCCTCCTTCACACTGTCGCTCTTCTCTTGCTGTCATGATATACAGCACATATATGGAGTCACACGATCTTACAGTAAGCACATTCATGCTCACTTACTCTCTCTCGGGTTTTCTTCACACGTGCACACACTATGAAAACACACATGCACACATGCTGAGGAAGCGGGCCGTGGCTGAGGAGAAGTGACAGTCGCTTCATGGCCGATGGCCTCGTATTCCAGCAGAGCTGGCCAGCCGAGCTTGTAACGAGGCTGAGGAACGCTCTGGTATCATACGGATCTGGTTCCTACACCATCACTCTGTGCATCAGCTCAGTGTGTGAGCGTGTGTGTGTGTGTGTGTGTGAGTGTGTGAGACGAAAGCATGTGCATGGTAAATGTAAATATGGTACACCCCTCTCTACAAATTAGAGTACAAATAAGATGAAATGTGTCTTATGTGTGAATTTGTGTGTGTAGTTACAGGTGGGGAGACAGAACAAGATTAGAGCATCACGCAGAGAAAAGACTTCATGTATACCTCTAATTATGTCTGCGTATTTGTCAGACAGCCTGTTGTTGGTCCATTCTGTTTATCGCTCTTGTACAGATAGTTTAACTATTTGTGTCTCTGCTTGCTTTATATCTGTCGTATTATATATTTGAGCCCGGCTATCTTTCTATCTGTCTATGGACAGAAAAAGCTGGATATTTGGACCATACTCAAAATATGGACGCTCGTGAAAACACTTATTCAGCTGAAGCAGTCTTATCATGGCTACAGGCAAGAAATAGTTCATCAGTCCCTCCACAAATTAGCAATCCTGTGATGTAACCAATCCCAACATTATTTGTAGAAGATTTTGTGCCAAACAAACCATTTTCCTCTTGAAATAGGACAATTTAAACCCCAGGAGATCAGCCCACATCAGATAAAATCAAATCTCAACCTCAGCAGACTTTCTTCCCCCTGAGTAAAAGCTTCTCAATCAACCCAGTCTTTTCACGTCCAAGAAGCTCTATCCATTGGAATCTTACTCATAAACCCTTAAAATGAAACATTTTGTTCATAGAGCTTGTTGAGAGCATCACACAGCCTCGTTGGAAGCACTACGTGTGCAATGAAAAATAGCACAGTGTCCTGCATGGTCTGCCTCAAAACTCAAATAATATTTGGCAAGTGCACCTTTAATTACATGTTTTACAGACTGTTACTGCTACTATGACTGATTTTATTATAATAAAACTCTATTATATCTACTGGTGCTGTTATTATTAGTAGTCATTGTATTATTCTGCTATTATTGGTGCTACTACTGCTATTACTACTCTCATATGTATCATTTATGTAATGATAACTGTATTTATTCACTGTTGTTCGTTTCATACATGACATTGATTGCATCTGTGGCCGTCCGGGGAGAAGGATCCCTCTCCCTGAATAGAATAGAAGCTTAAATTTAACAACAATGTCACTATCTGGGATTCTTTGTAAAAACTAGCATTCATTTAATTGTAGTGTGTTACATTTTACTCATTGCTAAAGGTCAAATGACTCACAGTATCTCAAGACAATCACACATCTGATTCCCCCTGCTCTTTTGAGACCAATGTGGTTGAATCGTGGGGGTTTAAATGGCTGAAAGGGATGCGTTCAAATATTAATTTAAAGACTAAATGGTTGACCTGTCACAGTATTAGGATGTGTGTTCTTGAAGGGAGGGAAGGAGGGAAAGAAAGAGAGTATAAGAGAAAGAGAGTCATTCTTGGAATGACTGTGTATGGGGAGTAGCATAGCCTAATGTGTGAGCTTGTGATGAGATGGTAGCATGTTGCAGTTAGTCATACTGTGCATGTGTATGTGTGATACATCATGCTTGTTCTTTATCTGTAGAAGGGGCTGCAAGTCCTGGCTCACTCTCCCTCTTTTTCAAGCCCATGTATGCATATACAATCACAATGTATCAATCAGTCTATACTTCCTCTACTCTTGGCTCCCCCCCCCCCCCCCCCCCCCCTCTAATTGGGTTGGAAATATTCACGTTACACTGTTGAATGGCTGAGCTGCATCAAAAGATAGTGCTATGTCCTTACTACACACACACACACACACACACACACACACACACACACACACACACACACACACACACACACACACACACACAAACACACACCCCTGGGCTGCTAGAGCAGCTGCTGGTTTTCCCAGCGCACCACCAAAATGAAAAGATAGAACAACAAGTGGAGAGAAGAGTAAAGCAGAAATAAAAGAAGAGGGGGCAGAAGAAAAGACACTTTTGAGAATCCATCTTTTTTTCTTTTTCTTTTTTTTTTTGCGGTGTGTGTGACAAAGAGTTATCCAGGGAGCGGTTTGTCCATAACGATAAAACAGTACATGCTCAATTATCTATATTTGTCTGTGGATCTATATTTGTCTATGTATTAATGAAGGGATGTGAATTATTAACTAAATTGGCCGACAAGTGTACCGAACTGTCAACAGTTTAGTGTAGTGGAAATCTCACATCCTGTTTCAAGCCCAGGAGTCATTCTCATTTTAGCACACACATAGATATAAATACACACGCTGTCCTCATCCCAACCTCGCTTCCTCTCTGTACTCCCAAACTGTCTCAGAGGACTGCAGATTCCCTCATCATCATCCAACCTCATTCATTTTTAACAGACACCATTGATCCCACATCTACACTCATGCTTAGTGTGGAGAAAAGGGGGGACCAAGGGCTAAAAGGAATTTTAACACCAGCTTAAGTGTGGTGATGGTCATGTATTTATTGATCAAAAAATGGAATTCTAATTGTTACGAAAAGAAGGGAGAGTAAAAGTTGAGGACGGTGGAAGCCATATTGGAGGAGGAAGTGAAGGAAGATGAATGTGAATGAGGCCTGCAAACACCATGAGCAAGTCCTTGATAACACTACAGGTGTTGGCACTCTGTGGGATGTTATGTGTTGTTGACCTTGAGTTGTCTTGCAGTTGATGGGAATGTGAAAGAGGTGAGAGAAGTTTAGGGGAGAAAGAAGAACAGGTAGTGAGAAGAGGTGATGGGTGAGAAAAGGACCATGGTGGAAAAGTGAAAGGAAGAGTAGAAAGGAGAAAAATACATTGGACAAAGAAACTGGAAAAACGGAGAACACACTATTAGATATGGGTCAGTGAACCTCATTTCATCCTCCACTGACTCTTAATGTTTTATTTATTAATATTTAATGCCTAAATTCATGCAGCGAAATGTGTGTGACTGAAAAGAAAAATAAATAAATAACCCGTTTATTTCTCTTCTGCCTCCTATCTCCATTTGCCTCTATCCTCTCCTTACTTTCAACTTGGTCCTCCCGCTCACCTCCGCCCTCATCACCTCGTCTCCGTAGGCATCGCGCCCTGTGGGGGTGGGGCTCTGTGATGGTAACCATGGTCCCCGGCAGCCGCTATGTCTGCAGCGCTCACGCAAGAGAGGACGACGCCACAAACGACCGCGAGGAGCGAATTTTAGCCGTGCTGGGCATCATCGGAACCATCCTCAATCTTTTAGTGGTCATATTTGTCTACATCTACACCTCCGTCACCTGAGGTTTTTGCGAGAACTTGAACAAGACACGTTGGCGCCGTCCCCCCTCTTTTCTCCTCACTGCCACCTTCCTCTTGAAGTATGTATATACCGAAAGAGAGTTTGCTTATTCAGAGTGAGCAGTACGATGCGAGGGTCCTTGGCAGTGTGTTCAGCTGGATAGTAGTCATATCTATCTACACCACACAGCTCTGCTCTGAAGAGATGTGGTATGCTGCTGAAACTTAAAAGGGACCAAATTTACCAAGTGAATCATCAACAGAGGAACCCGTAAGCCTATCTACTTCTTAGCACAATTAAGTCTACATGAATAGAAAATGTACACAGATATACAGGTATTCACTCACACCATTGCTAAATACTAGTTTCTGTGGTTCGTAGAGTGAAAAAGATTTACATGGACCTAACGTGTCCATACCTGAGCACACCAGAGGAGCGATTCCTGGCTGTGTTGGGAGTCATCGGCATCGTACTCAACCTCCTCCTGCTTGTCTTCGTCTACATATACACCTCCATCTGATATATGTGCCTGAACGCAGTCGAAGCCATGAGATAATCTTGCCACAGCTAACATCACCTGTACCTGAGAGTGTGTTGTCCAACCACACCTGTACCTATACGCACACACTGGTTCACGGTCAATTTGGGAATGATTTGATGTTCTAGGGAGGTTTCTTTGCCTCGTAATATAAGGATATTAATAATTTTAGGAGCTGAAGAAAATTATATTTATTCAAAAACTAATATATAATACAAATAGAATTAAATAATTGACCTTTTTTGTATAAATGTGTCCTAGTAGGTGTTCTTGTAGATGCAGTACTCTTTCACATATGTGCATGATGAGATGTTTACTTAAGCTTATATTACTATCATCTTTATTACGCTTTGACCAAGATACCTGATGCCATTTCTTGCAGTCATTTTGTTTGTTCTACATGCATGACGTTGAAAACACCCAAATAAATACAAATAAATACATTAAATAAAAGAGATCCTTTATGGTCAACAGTCACATTCAACTGACAAAATTCTAACGAGCTATAACTGGCTTGTGTTGATGTATTAGTCTGTGCAGCGGCTCACCACACCATCAAATATCCCTCTCTGGAAGGTCGGTACCGTAGGATAATGGTCTACTTTCTGGTGTCACGTTTCTGTTATTGGATCTGTACGCCAGGCGCGGAGCAGCGCCGGAGAGGGCAAAGCGTGGGACTGACAATGTGTCGCAAAAATCAAGACAGCGGCCTGCTGCAGTGCAACACAAATGAACGCAGCAGCAACGAGAGAATCGCGTTGGACCAGTGTGGATTGTATGAAAGAGGAGGACATAAAACCTCAGTACAAGACCCCACCATCTGTCTTGAAACTCATAACGGCACGAAAAATTCGGGATTGAGTTACAACATTTCCACTCGAGCCACATGTCACAATGGATGTGATTTTAGGCCAAAGCACTGTGGCTCTAATGCAGCTGAGGACTGGCCTGAATCTCCACCTCATCCTTGTCATCCTCTTCTCCACCAACAAGCTAACGCCAGAGAAGACATAGTACTGAGAGGACCCTCTGCATCTCTTTCATGAGTTTAATTTTACGCCATCTTTCAGCACACATCAGGAGATTCGAACGTTAGCCCGCTGAGATCGATGTGACTTGCACATTTATTTCCTGTCACATCTTATAACTGTACAGTGGAGTTTGTTGAGCTAAACCCATTTTAAGAATGCACCGAAGCCACGTTTGGTTTGCCAGACATCTGCTGTCAGACTGTGACGGTTGAAGCCACAGCTGTGCAGAAACACATATTCGAATAGACTTTGAATACAAGCACTGGAGATATTTTCAGCTCACTTTGTGCTGCCTCTAAAAGGTCACTTGATGTTGGCAAGCAAACAAACTGAAGAAACATACTCAACTGTTTGACTCAGGTTCACTCAGATACAAAGGTTTTAACATACCACGTCTATAAAGGCCTCCTTATAACAGGTTTACTAATGGCTTTATTAATGGTTGACAAATTATCCACCGATGCTTTGTAGATACATTTAAAGCCATTAAAAAGGACGACTCTGGGTTGCCGTTACTGGCTAAGGCACATTTTTATAAATGATGTACAAGTTGTTTCTAATGTCTTTATTAATGGTTAATAATTAATACATTATCATTTACTAATGCAAAATGGCATTGCAATATCCCATGAGCATGTATTTAGTGACTACCAACATGCATAACTATATTACCATATTAAACAAGAAACAAGCACAAGCTAACATTCCTAATAAAGTTTTTTAACTCATCTATAAAATAGTACTAAATGATTTATTCACCACTGCTGACAAAATTGGTTTCAACTTATAGAATCCTTTTAAAATGGTGCCTCACTCGAAAGTGGCCTAATATTAAATTTCTATTACTCACCCATCTTATCCAACCAATTGTTATGTGGTATATTGAGCCTTTCTAAATAACATTTGCAAAGGATTGAAGTCTAAATCTTTGCAGATGTATCGTCTTTATTGTAATTGTTTTATTAGCTTTGGTCAGGGGAAGAACCTCGATACTTGACTGATGAAAGGATTTGTCTGCAGTCGCTCTTGATAAGACGACCTAACTCCTTGGCTGCAGTATCTGGGATACATGTTATTGTACGTTCGGCACGCAATTCAAGTTTTTTTCAAGCAGGCCAATGTGAGGAGGCGCCTAGAGGGAGAATTCTGACCATCTGCTGTCCCAATAGACATTCAGCCAACTCCTCAAGTACACACACACACACACACACACACACACACACACAGCATGGACCCTTTTTTCAACAACACAAATGTCCCACTCCTGCATTGAAATGCAGAACTGTTTGCATTGTTTATGATTTATTTGATGCCTGTTTATGGTATTTTATTTGATCATTGTTCAAGGTAAATAGGCTAACATGTGCACACACGGTATGCTGTGGAAATAGTCTTCAATGCCAGAGGGAAAACAGGTGCATCAAAGTGCACCTGGGACTCCTGAAAACACTGAAAACAAGAAAGCAACGTTTAAAGACAGGTAAATGCTCATTCTGGAGTCTGGATAAAAAAAAATGCTCATTCTCTGAATATGAGCCAGACAGTGACTGTGTTATGTTACTCTCATGTTTTTTCATGACGCATGAGCTGAATTGGTTTTTAGCCTGAGAGGGCATATTGGCCACAGACTGTCTGAGACTATAGGAGAGAATAACGTGGACAAGCGGCTGTAAGATATTTTAATGTTATCTCAGAGCAACAAAGCTGAAGAATATTGAGCTATCTCAGTTTCTGACAAAAGACAAGTCACTGAAAAAGAAAAACACACGGGATGGCTGAATTCTTTCTGCCCCGTTTTGTAAAAAGATGTGGGCAAAACAAACTCCAGTGTTCCAGTACTTTCTGCATTAGATGTTGCAAAATGTTCAAATATGGTCCTGGCATGCATGAAAACAAGTGTTTGTTTCACATTTCTCTTTACTTTTGAATGCAAATCATTCCATGAACAGGCAGGACTAGTGATTCAACTGCCAGGTGTAAGAAAGCATGAGGAATTCCCTTTAACCAAAGGTTTGTGTGACGTGCTGATTTACTGAGTAACATTCCAGGACAGTGGCTGCTACGGCACTAATCAAGCTGAAAATCAAACTGTACATTTGAAAGAACATTATGTCAATTTCTGATGAAGCTGATATAGAAACCGTTTGTGACGATCCCGTGAACAAACGCTGTGAGATCTGGTGTACTTTCATGTAATGTTTATAATTGATATATAGTAATGCCATTAAAAATGCAAAACACTGTTTTCAAAGAGTTTCACTGATCTTTGATATAAATGGCTCAATCTAAGTCCTATAAAATAAGGTTTGGCAATAACTTTAACTGTTGTTATTACAATATATGTCTTAATGGTCAACTGCTTTGATTTGATCATATTTTGGATATAAAATTGCGCTTTTTCTCCTATAGATAGCTGTAACCTGTAGTTAGCTGTAGTTAGCTGTAAACCTGCCAACCAAGAGAAGTGTTTAAAATAACTGTATTACAATCTCAACGAAATCTGAAAAGGCATTTGAACAATCTCTTGTTGTGACTCTCGTTTTAAAATCACCTTTACATGTCAACATAAGTGCAAATATGAAATATTAGTCTGATTTTGAGTAATTTGTCCACCAACAGTTTTTTGCATGTTGTTTACTCTGAATTATAAATCACCAACAAATGAGGGGTTTGCATCATAATTTAGATGCACACATAGTGCACATCATGATCTACAGTAACTAACATGTTTGTCATGTTGAACATGTGTAAGTTTATGATCACATTTCCAGTTTCCATTTTCATACTTGTATCACTTGGGATTTTATCTTTCTGCCTCGATGATTCTTGTCTTACATTAAATTGGGTAGCCTGAAAGTAAGTCCTTTCATCCGACAAGATAATCAAGCTGAGCTCCTCCAAATCCCGTTTTGAAATCCAGTCGCGTATCCACTTCTCACTGTTTATCATCCTGATTCAACTTGAGTGCTCGGTGCTGTTGTTCCTTTTAGGTCCTCTGAGGGTTTTCCCTCTCATTTATTCTGCTGGCAAGTCAATGGGATGCATCCTAATTTCACGTTGTCTTGAATGCACCATCAGTATGAAAACAAGGGCATCACCCACAGAGCGGAGCTCTTTTAAAGTAGTACAGCTGCTTTGGTAGACCTGTGCCGTTGTGTGCAGCCATGCTCAACCAGCCACAATAAACGAACAGTGTGTCCTCAGGCACCCCATGAGACAATCACTGACCTGGCTAATGTGGGTGGCTGCCCTCTGTGCACACAAAAACACAAATGTTATAGAAGACTCATACACACCATGGATAGATCTGACTCCATCTCACATAATCCAGTATGATTTAATGATGTAATGTCTCTTTCCTCTCTTCCTCTTCTCCCTTACCCTCTGCACTCTCTATACCGCAAACACTCTCTCCTCGGCGCCCTGGTCCATTGTTTGCCTTGTTCCTATTTTAGTCTTTAGTTAGTTTGCCAGCTCAAGCATGAACGCCATCCCTGGCTCTGAGCCTCAAGCCACTGCACTGGAACAAGGAAAGATGTTTTATGTAAACAGGAATAGAATGTCCTACTTGCCTGTTGAGTGTGACAAGTCCCAAAGAAGTTCACCAGCCTTGGAGGAAAATAGTTTTTTGCTCATGTTTATTGTTTCTAAACTCCGTCATATGCACCCTGGTCTCCGTTTAATGCACAAGCCACAGTGCAGATCTAAGTCGTTTACATTTCACTTTCAAACTGGATCACTTTCCCACTGGGAGAAATCAGCTGTCACAGCATTGTTGACTGGTTTGTTGAATTCTAAAAAAAGAGTCCTTGATGTCCTCGTCAAGGAGGACATGGAGACTCAATATCTTGTTGTTGAATGTTGAAGGTAATTTAATATGTATATAGTAATCAACAGTGACGTGCTTGACACAGTTAGAAATTAGATCACTTGTGTATTTGTCTTTACAAGAAAAATAACTTATCACTCATGCAACCCTCAAAACCTGGAGCTCATCCTATATGATATTCTGTTTTTAGGTTTATTTTGTAACATCTGCCTCTTGGGACTACGGATGAAAAATAGCTGGTGGACCCACTAAACTGGCAACTGAGTGTAATTTTATGATTTGGGGGTCTTATTCTTCAGCACACGCAAACGACATGAATCTAACTTGTGTACTTCCAAATGTTGACCAAGAGACACATTTGCTTTAAACCTCCTTTTTTCAATTCATGATCTCAGAAGTCAGGCAGGATCTCTTGCAGTTTTTAATGAACAGTTGATTTTTTTCCTGAACCTTAAGCTGATGTTTTTTAAATATTTTAAAGGCTCATTAAGTGGATTAGCACTTTCATGGACGAGTCGACTAATGGCATTCGATAAAGAATGGACTGAGAGAGGTTCACCACGACCTTAACTAACCTCTTACCTCTGCCCCTCAGCTTTGCCTGTAATGAAGACTCAATGTTGCTCCATTACCAATTCCCTCCAATGGCAAACACTCTGCTTTAAGTTCGACAGATGTGAATCAGCGCTGCACTGTGTGTGTCTGTTTAGCTTAATAAACTCAAGCTAAACAACGAACAGCAATGGAAATGGAAATTCCCTAAAGGAAACTGGATTTGTTCAACATGAGAGGTACAAATATCTCTACTGGGAGCTTATTTATCTTCATAAAGAGCTTTCAACTTGTCTCCACACACACACCTTCAGAAACCAAGTGGCAAATATTATCCATCACACTTAAAGACAGTGATAATTACAATACACACACAAACAAGGGCTCTAAAGCCTCTTCACTCTTACACACTGAACACACACTCCTGTTTTCATTTTGGGGACATTACATTGACTTACATTCAATTCCTGGAGACTTAACTTACCCTAACCCAGCCTAAACCTAACCATTTCTCTAAACCTTAACCTGACCTTAAACCACGACAATAACAATATGACCGTGTAAACACATTTATGTCCTCACACGCACACACACTGAGGCAGCTACAAGCAGCTTCTTGGCCTTGTGTTACAATCGTTGCCATTAGCTGCACAGCGAAAAAAGACCAGCATCCCTTTATCCTCTCATTTATTCCAGACCTGTGGGTCTCTGGAGTCCCGGGAGAAGAGTATAAAGAAGACTTTAATTCAGAGAGCTCCTGCCAGTCATCGTCCCTGTGAATGTTTGGATCTATTTGTTTTTGGACTGAATTAAGGTTGAAGTAGTTTGTATTGCGCTCTGTGTGAGTTTGAAGGCTGAGAAATGGAGCCAACAGATCTGAGGAGTGACAGAGGAAAGATAAACAGCAGAGAGGAACATTTCAGGGGGAAGAAAAGTACTTAAGCTCATCATTATCATCACCTCCTATTAAAATACATGGAACACTTTTCATCACTATGCTGTAACTTTATATTAGACAGAGAAGGAAATGTAACTGAACAGAATATCTCTCACCACCATGTGTCTATAAATCAATTAAATATGACAAACTGTTATTTATTAAGTACATTTTCTAAAGTACTTAAATACACTTTTGAGGCACTTGTACTTAACATGAGTATTTCCATTTTCTGCTGCTACTATACTTTCACTACAATCCAGAGGCAACTATTGTGCTTTTCAGTCCACTACATTTGTTTGGTTGAGGTACTTTGCAGATTGTGATTAATGATACAAAATAAAATGAAAAACTATATTATGAAGTAACATTGTCAGTTAAGATAAAATGATCCCCTGGGTTGAATTCTTTTAGTAGAAAATAAAGTAATCAAATTGAGCTGCATCTGCAGCTGCGCCGTCAAGGTGATGTACACATTAATCCATCAATACTTATTATATTATTCTGAAATTAACCTTTTTTTTGAATGATGAATGAAAATATACTTTTAATTGTGGTACTTCAATGATTGTATTTCAATGATAATACTTTTGCATTTTTAGCTAAGTATAATTTTGATTGCATGACATTTACTTGAGTATTTCTGCTTTGGTTTCACTACTTTTACTTCAATAAAAGATCTGGGTACTTCTTCCACTATTGCATTAGACATAGTATAATATATTACACATACTTATAGATAGCAAATTATGGATTTAAGAAGAGAACAGGAAAGTTTTGCGTTGTTTCGTTAGAGTGCTCATGTCTGTATCGGCGGCGCCATCAGGTGGCTGAAATATGTCAAGACACTAAAAGTGAATCTAATAATTCCTGCCTCGAGTACATGACCATTGTACACACGTTGACCGAACACTGCACGTCTCTTTCAGGTGGCCGATTCTGTCAGCTGTGTGGGTTTATGGTGAAGCTGTTGGATGGGATGAAAGGACAACCAGAGAGAAGGGACAGGAAGTTTTGAACACAGATTGTTTTACATATAAGACCAGCCTGTCATATCAGCTTATATATTCTGAGGATGATTTATTGGCATTCAGTCTGATACGCTGTAGTTCTGTTTGTAAATGTGAAAAGGTTTCCTCAAAGCTAAAGCCCTTTTCCATGAAGTGAGATGTTTAGCCAGACGTATGTGTTATTTTCTGTTTGTCTCATGGTATTGTTTTTGAAAATAAACTATATTCATAAACTGAAAGTGAGATGATTCTTCAGGACTGTTTCAATCATCTCAACCTTTTCTTTCATTCAATGCCACGTCAATGAACCATCAGCAGCAGCTCTGGGCTCTGGCTTTTTGACACCAGACGACACATTTAAGAACAATTTAACAGCATTCAAGTTTCCAACAAAATATATTTATGTTAGTGAGTCACATTTATGTTACAATTTTAACACACAAGGGAAACAAATTATAATAGTGCCAGAGCACGTCTTCCTCCTTGACCGATCAGATTTACAAAGACCCACTAGAAAATAAAATGTATATTATGAATATTCCAATGTTAAATGTGAATCAGTTAGTCTGAAAGACAGCTGTAGAACATAGGAAGAGAGAACATCACCTGACAGACAAATCAATCTAAAGTGTGACTGTAGATTTAATATACAATTATAATACAATTATTGACACATTATTATTTATACATTATGTATGTATTTAAGGTACAGGAGTAGTATGATTATTTAGATTGTTGATGTTGATATCGGGCAGTATTTGACAGCTGGTGATGATGTCAATCTTTTCGGACACAGCCTTCAGGTCATCCAGGATTAATCTGATGCTGTGGGACGCATTGATGATGGCACTCTGCGAAGTATTTAGCTGAGCTGTTGCACTTTGAACCTTTGACAAAAACGATCAGAAAAAAACCCTCAAATTAAGGCATTTCCAACCACAGCCTGTTACAAGATGCGTATCATAGAATCTCTGATGTAGTAAAAGTAGCATCCAACACATCTACGTACCTCTCTACTGGCGCTGCCATAAACCTGCCGTACCGTCTGTCCCACGTCAGAATACAGCCGACTGTTAGATTCCTGCAGCTTCTGTTGTAACAGCGTGTCACCTGGAAAAACAAAATTACATTCTCAAATTGACCCCTGAGTGGAGAGTAATCTGTCACACTTTAAGTATTACCATTTCTTATTCTAATCATGACGTTGCTGTATTGCATTCCTCACCTTGTGGTCTGTGTGTGGGACTTGGCCTGTCTTCCACTATCGACTGTATATCAGGGTGGTCTCTGACTACAATGAGAGGAGGCAGGTCTCTCCGGAGTGTCTGGGCGCTGTCCTGGCTCAGAGAGAAGGCTCGCGCGGCCTGCTCATCCCCACTGTCACTGTCTGTTTCAGACGCCTCCCCGGGAACCTGACAGCATCCAAGACATCACAGCAGATTGAATAGATCAATGACACACACACACACGCACACATCTCTGTCGCGCTAAAACACACGAAGACATGCAAGACAACCTTGGCTCCGACTGTGGCAATTTGGGGAGCGGTCATGGAGGTGATGTAGACTTCATCATCAGAGTCCGTCTCCGAGGCCTCGCCCTGCACCACTATCTGGTACCCGCTGGACATGGCTACACACACACAAAATTAAACTTCTTTAGCTAACGTTAACGTTACATTAAAACAAATTATCGGAGAAAGGACAAGCTCAGGCACTTCCTGTTGCAAGCTCACTTTGCTCAGTAAAAACAAAAGTCAAAGGTATTCTGTAACATAATGCTAAACGTTAAAAGATAGAGCCCAAAATGTCAAACCTTCTCTGTTGATTTAAAAAATGTAAATCACATGAGGAGCTAGGAAGTGGCTTGTTTTCCAATAACCAATCTGATGTGAGCTATGGTGTCACGTGATATCTGACCAATCAGACCGCGATTAGAACGCCTGCGCCATATAATCGAGAGTTTGTTTGTAATAAAAATCGGCGTACACCGAAATTAAACATGGTTTTCTGTAATGGGTTCAGGCAGTGTCTATGGTACCAGCCCTCCACATGACAGCATGTGGATGTGGTTTATTACTGGGTGTGTGATTTATTCTTGGTAGAGCATGTATTCCGCCACCACTGGGTTTTTTTCACGTTATGACAGAAGGGAAAACTGCTGCTAACTCCGCCTGCGTGAATCCCGAGCGGCAAAGTTTACCCGGTAGATATATAGAGTGCAACCCAGGAAGCTGACTTGTGTTTACTTCGTGTAGCATACAGTCTGTTGACAGGTACAGTACATTTAACAGTTTACTTTGTTTAATGTATTTAGATAACTACACGCTATGCCACATATAATGTTAGATGCATTGTTTTGTCCTAATTCTCTCTCATACCGAGGTATGAAAAACTAGCCCTGGACAATGCCAGCAAACAATACAAGCTAGCTTTCTAGTGCTAACTATCAAGCTAACGTTAACGTCATTGAAGGTCTTCACATATAACTTTAGCGTTAGCTACCGAAACTGATGATTTTCTCATTTGAGGCAAAGCTAACTAGGTTAAGTGAAACTGTTTTACTGAAGCGTTATATTGAGCAACATAATCACGGTTGTGTGTTTGGCAGAAATGGCAGACGAGTCTCTGTTTGACTTTCTCCATATGGAGATCGTGTCACATATTTACAAGGAGCAGCAATCCAGTAAAGGAGAAATGGACAACAAGGTGTGTTCAATAAAGGCATTCATCAATCAACTGACTGAGCTTTGAAAGCTGGTAGATGGTGCTTGCAAAGCACCATCTACCAGCTAACGTTACTTAATACCATGTGTTTCCCTCTCCCAGGCCTCACAATACAGCTCATCGTTACATTATAATATTTTAGCTTCTACAGGTCACACTAATATGCTAGCTTCTGTCCACTGAGCAAATTGACAGCTTGCATTTCTTCTCTTCAGGACAGGGCTGTCTGTGTTTCTGTCCTTGAAAGCATGGGCTTCAGGGTAGGACAAGGACTCATTGAGAGGTAGACGAGCACACACGTACTGTATGTGTAATGCTACATGCTTTGTGACATGCATCCTCTTCACTTACTCTACATGTCTCTATGTTTGCTTTGTCTAGGTTGACCAGGGACTCTCCCAGCTTCAAAGATGAGTTGGATGTAATGAAGTTTGTCTGTAAAGACTTCTGGACGAAGGTGTTCAGGAGGCAGGTTGACAACCTCAGAACAAACCATCAGGTAAAGTAAAAGTTTAGAGTAGTCTTTCCACCAACAGGAAGTTTAAGTGCTTAGAATTACTTTGTCACCCTAATTGAGGGAGTCCTTGCTGGTGAATTGAGAAATTAATACATACAGAAGCATATTAATTATTTGTAACTAGTGTTGTTACTAAACATGCATTCATTTCCTGCCATAGGGTACGTATGTCCTGCAGGACAACAAGTTTTCTCTGCTGACTCAGCTCTCCAATGGAAAACAGTACCTGGATCAGGCGCCTAAGGTTTGTATTCTCTCTGTCTCTCTCTCTCTCTCACTCACACAGACAAATATTCCTACTGTTGTCACCTGGGGATCAACTACAAGTAGTTGTCACTTAAGGCTTTTTTTTGGCGTACAGCCAAATAAATCAGAATCCATCTCGTTAAAGCTAATGCTGCTAATATGTATTTGTGTGTGTTTTCCCGCAGTACCTTGCTTTTTCGTGTGGCATTGTGAGAGGAGCTCTGTCTAACCTTGGTCTAGACAGCGTGGTGACAGCTGAGGTCTCTGTTATGCCGTCCTGTAAGTACTAAAAGAATATCAATCACAACTCTTTATTGTGGGAAAGAGCGAGGTGACATAACATGCTCATTGGCTTCCAATTGTACCCAGACTGTTGTAACTCATCCAGTTTGTCTCTTAAAGTCCAAACACATGGTTCACCTCTCCTTAATTTCGTCTTGACAGGTAAATTCCAAGTGGTGGTCCAGAAGTTGTGATCTGAACTCCCGTGCTACGCTGGAGCTGCTGAACAGGGCCATGTGGGGTTCTGTTAATTCTAAAGAGAGGATACTAGTTCCTGTCCAACCACAGAGGGAGTCACGCACCACCCTAATTTACTCACCTGGGTCAAACAGGACTAGCCAGGTTCTGCTGACAACCAGAGCCAAAAGGCTTAGCCAAAGCTAACCTTTCACTGATCATACTCTGACACAGAACAAGTTATTTGTTTTTTTCCTTTTGCATTTCGATAGTTTATTTCCCATTTGAGTGAAACAATGCATGGTGTTCTCAACTTATGTTTTCATTAAAGAAGTGGAGGCGGGCCCTTACTGACACCACTGAAATATTGACTGTCAGTGATATCAAGACAGTAATGTAAATGTATAGATCACAAAGTAAGTTCATATGCTATGCAATGTGTTGCAATGTTGAGTGCCCAAATGTAGAGGTCTGACTAAGAAATATTTGAACATGAAAAAGAATTTAGGATAAGACATCAGCCACCATACCATCTCTTTTAGCATCAATCCAAATAGTAGCTAGTGAGCCTTTTGGCACATCAGATTCATTATGACCCACGTGTTGCTCTGCAGACACACAGAACCTGTCCCTGGTTCCTGGTGCTTTGTTCTGCCTTGGAGCAGATTGCCTTTAGGAGCTGACTGCTTCATGCATGCTGGTGGTCTTTTAAATTCCAGTTCATTTGAAGTCAAAATGCAAATCTTTCATTCATTCATACAGGACTTTTAGTTTAATTATGTTCTATTATTAGATGTGACAACAGTTCCTGAGAATCACTCAAACTGAATTTGCAGATTATTATTTTTTTGTACCAAGATGTAAATGTTTTTTACAGCATTGATATGAGTTGTATGTAGTGTTGATATTTTCCTCGCATACAGTAAACTGCAACATGGATTTATGGGTGACATTTGTTAATGTTACTTTGTTTTGTATAAAAATATCCTCAAATATGAATACTAAAACAGCGTACATATGCGCTGTTTGTTTTCATTATTTCAATTTCTGTTCATCAATAATAATGTGACACAAACCCCCCCAAAACAAGGCCTTTTGAACAAAACAATAAATGTTACTGGTAGATGCTGTTGCCTCTTTGTGCCACTAGGGGGACACATAAAGCTGCCATCGTGTTTATGTCTGTCGCTTTACCCTATGGCCTAAAGTCTGTGTGTCCATGTCTGGGCAACATTTTCCCTCGGATCTTGAGTTAATCTTTCTGATGTACTCCGAGTGTTTGTCTGGGAAATAGAAGAAGCTGCAGTTGAACACACGCCCCCCCCCCCCCCATTTATTCACACAATGTTTGGTATAACTAAATAATCAGCAGTTAAAAATGTTATTCAAAATAGTTTTTCAGAGTCTTCACAATGCCTACCATTAATTATTGTTATAATTAATCTGTGGCAACACTAGATGTGTAAATACCCGTTGCATATTCTATTTTGCATGTTTGTTAAATAATCAAAAACTATTTTTGCACATCAACTTAAAAGATATTTGTGCAGAGTTCAAAGCTTGTTGACACTTTTCACAATACTGTAAAGAACAAAATACATATTGAGGAGAACTATTTAGTTAAAATGTTCTGATGTAAATGTGTACCTTATTCTGTATTACTCGTCTGCACAACAACACATTGCACTGTGTGCTCTATACAGCAGTTCCATTTCCCATCATCCCTGCTGAAGGTATTAATATTTCTTTCAGGTTGCTGATCCATATCATGAGCTTGGTATTAAGAGGTTCTACTGTATGTGATTGTACTGCACTTCTCAGATATTCAGTATAAAAGTTCTGAAGAAAACCGTGGTCATTTTGAGTTAGTGTTTAGAATGAGTCTACCCAGGTTCTGTCAAATCCAGTCACATTTGGTAAAATATTTGACACTTCATCAATCCTTATTTTGGTTTAGCACCACATGGACATTATTGCTCTCGTTGATTTATTACGTTGCTCAATCTGCTTTAATAACTGTGTTCCCTTATTCTAATGCCATCAGTGTGATAGTTTTACACAACAAAGGGTCGTTGCATGTAACTTTATCCTTTTAATGCGTCTCCAATGTGACTCTCGCTCAGGCTCGGCCCTGAATAACGACTCTGCTTTCCACATCTGCTCTTACTGCTGTAACAACTTACCGACTGTACTAGACACAACATGGAGGGTGTATTTCACCATACAAGGAGAAACGTAGCCTCAGTAATTCCTTGAATATGTGATATAATAGCTGTTATCGTGAATGACGACATCGGAGCAGAATTTGAATGTAACAGGGCAGTCGATGACGAAGGGCAAAACCACGCTCAGCGGCCAAGTGAACGTCTCAAGCACATCTGTGGCCAACGTTTGACTGAAATAATAGCAATGATATATATTTGTAAGTGTGGTATTATAATACAATTTTAAGGTTTTTTTTTACTCCTGCCACACACAAAGTGAGTGAAACAATAGCCACTCAACTCAACGATGATTGTTCACAAACCCCACCATGAAGCATAGATGAGTCGGACTGCATCTTAAAGAGGCACAGACTTGGGTTTGGACAACAGATTTTTTACTTTTGTTTTACAAAAAGCCTGCGTTACCAACAGATGGTATGGAGTTAGGAAGGGTCGAATACAAGAGCTGCTGTCGGTTGCATAATGGGAAGTGTAGAATCCAGTGTTTTTGGAGCTTGACCCATGCAAGGGATTAAAAGTCAGGATGCCTCGGCTTACGCTGCATCAGTTTTTGTCATTCTTTCAAAAAAATCTCTTTCTTGCAAGTCTTCCAACTTCTTAGAAGAGCAATACGACATTCCCTTTAATATATTCTTAACTCCTTTGTGTAAAACTTTGGGTGAGCACTCTAACTGGGTTATGTCCTGCTGGCCCTCAAGACAAGTGTTCTTGAATGAGTTTAAGAGAGCAAGAACGGTTAAATAAGCCCCCTGGTTATAAGTCGACTGCCACTCGAGCCCTGCTGATCTGCATGGTGCATCGGAGGCAAAATTAGTGGTTTTTTTGGAATTTCTTTTCAACTGCAGAGATGTTGTGAAAGAAGAATACAGTCAAGACAACTGAGTTGGGAGTCTGCATAAATGTGCAGCACCTGACTATAGCCCACTCTTTTAACCATTTGTTGCAAACCATTAAACACTTTGCCCAAATCCTGTCTGGAGAGAAGGGGGGGGGGGGGCAGAAAGTGGGATTAAAGAGAAAGCCTGAGAGGGGACTGCACTGTAGAACGTCGTTGAGGAGAAGAGGGTGCGATTGAGAGTGGACAAGAGTAAAATAAAAAGGAGAATGAAGAGCCTCTACAGGAGGGACTTGAAAAGTAGAAAAGAGAAGTTTATTAGAGGTGTGTGTGGGGGGGGGGCAGTGTAGGTGAAGAGAAGGATGAAGAAGGTGAGAACAGTTTCATGTATAAATGTACAAATTATAAATTGAGGGGAAACTGGGGACTGGCTCGCTGCAATTTGAGGGGTGATGGTGAGAGTTCAGCTCACAGCTGTTCTGTGCTGCTCTACATGGCTTCGCTCCACTTCCTCCTGCATCACAACATCACAAAGAGGAACGCTCAATGAAGGGTGGGAGGAGGAGGAGGAGGAGGAGGGGTGTGTTCAGGAGCTAGAAGAAAGAAAGGAGGTGCTGGGGGGGTGCAAGTAAAACCAGCATTCATCCTCTCAAATTGATGACTTGCTAGAATTGAGTAACACTGTCCACATGGACTGACTGAAGTCTTTTGTCGTGTGAGAAGTTGTCAGACTGTTGATCTGGGTTAGGTTTCCCTGAAGGCTCACTGCAGTTTATAGGCAGAGATGCCGTTTAAAGTAATTGTTGAACCCTGACAATTTGGTCGTGCCAGTACTAAATTGGGGTCCAAAACAACGTCAGTGAAGTAGTTAATTCATCAAATGCAGCGGCACAACACCCACAAGTCTGAATAGAGCAGGAATAAGTGTTTAGGCTGCTCCATAAGAGGTTTTTTATGCTACTTGGATGCTAACAGAAGGACGGTACTGATCGTCTGCTGGAGCTAGTTAGTTGTGTCTGTTTAATATTTAAGCATGTGTATTCTCAGTAGTGAAGTACGTAGCAGTTGTCTAGGTGAACTAGCACTAGTGCGGTAATCATTAGACTGATTTATTTAGCACTAACGTTAATAGTTTGCTGGTCAGGAAACAGTAGGAGCTTAGCCAATTGCTAGCTAGCTTCTGATGTGCCCGCCTTCATCCTCTCAAATTGTCCCACTTCTTTGTCTCGCAACTTATCCCACAGCGTTTTATACAGGCCTCCACTATTACCCCACTACAATCCCAATTCTTACTCATTCAACTTCCTTCACTCATGCATGCCAGCCTAAGAGGGAGATTCTCTGTCTCACACACACACAAACAAACTTTGTCTCTCGGGGCCATATGTTGACCTGTGGTGGACCTGAATACAGCCATCTGCCTGCCTGTGTCCCACAGGGCAAGAGTGTGGGAGAATGTCTATCAGACACAATTCAGCACACACACACAGAAACCATACAAGCACACACATGCCTTTAACCCCCTAACAGCCACTACTCACTCCAAGACAGCCCAGCCCATCTCATGTTAACAGTGACAGCTCTTGTGTGCATTAAAAGAGATTCCTGGGGGGGTCAACCATGTGCATGCATCTATAGCCCTGTTTTTTTTTGTTTTTTTTGAGAGACATCGTGAATGGACAAAAGATCTAAATCTTGCCATCAAGACAATTTTTTTAAGTGATGATGAAATACCGTATTAGTTTGATGTAAACATTCTTCACAAACTTAATGTAATTAACACAATTTAGACCACAAACTGGTTTTATATCCCTGGTTGTTTTCCTGTTTTATCATATGTAGTTGGATTTTTACAAGGACCAATTACATTTTGTGGTTTAACCCTCCCAATGCCGGTACAAACGTCTTCTGCTCACCGTAGCAACAGAAGATTAACGTTTAGTACTCCGCTGCTACGCAGAGCAAGAAAGTGTTGAGGGGATGTAACCGATAGAAAGGAGAGGAACAAAGTGAGGGAGGAAGGATTCAGTGAGGGAGAAGGGACATGGGTGGGAGCCCAGGATTGGTCAGATTAAACCCTAAACAAAAGACTTCTTATCTCCACATGAAATCTCAATGGCATGACTACACACACACACTAGTGTCTTGCTGTCCCACAGCAGACTGGTTGACTATTATAGCTAACCTTGCATAAATAGATTTACTTCTTTTATTCAGTGCAATCTGAAAAATAGCCCTGAATTAAACTCTTACGGATCAATCAGCAACACTAGTTTGTCAGAACGTGAGGCTCCATCACAGAGTAACTAATTAATTTGCTGCTCATGGAGGACCTGTTGTGTTTCACTCTTTTACAGTGTAATTTGTGGATGAAAATAGAAGTCTCTGGTCTGTGATTATATATGCTAATCGGTCTGAAGGAACTGAGAAATGATCCGTAATCTAAAACTGAACTTAACTGAAACAGATACTAACCTACTTTTGACATTGTGTGTGTGTGTGTACACACAGCAAAGGGCCACTGGGGGAATGTTATCTACACTGAAAATCATAACTGACAGTTCACTGGTTTCCTGCTTGCTTTCTTCCTTTCTTGTTCACAAATGTGTGAACATTGTTGCACATATACACACAGGAACGGAAACACACGAGTGTCGTAACCTCTGCATTGTTGCATCAGCACCTCAATACAAGGGTTCTGAGCGGATGTGCCACACATGCCTGTATAGATTCTACCTGATTAATCATTTTAAGTGTAACCCCAAGAATCTGAAAACAAACTCAAGTTCGTTATTAATAAAAAAAATCAAAAAAAAAAAAAAAAAAAACTTTATTTCCAGTACAAAATAGCAAAGAAAAAGAGAAACCAAATATATTAAACTTGATACAAGCATCACCAACTCAAAGTCCTCTATAAATATGTTAAAATAAATTAATTTACTAAAGATCACCGTTAACACTAAACAGGCCTTAAACATGTTGATGGAAAGGCAATTTTAAATAGACCAGTAACAGCACAGTGTCTGTTCTTCTAACCAGCTATGTCATAAAACACACAAGTAACACTTCTATAACACTAAGCATACATACCCTAACCCTACAGAATGCTGGCTCGAGCTCAGTGAGGCATCAGCTCACGTACATGTGACCAGGAACGCTACACATTCTTAACAGGACAAAGCCAGAACAGGAAGAATTACTAATGACGGCGAGATGAAATATGGTGTGCCGAGTCACAACAACATGAATATTTATGGGAAATGTAACACCAGTGCTGCCTTTGGACAAGAGGGAAAAGAAGAAATAACCGCTCCTGGGAATGTTGCGTTTAAGATAATCTAAAATACATATTTAGGAAAAATGCCAGAGGTAAAACAGGACATGAAATATTCACATGACTCGATTAAAATTTCCTTCCATGCCAAGTGCCTTTTTTCAGATCATATCGCTTCACACAAAATAAAATGCAGAATTATGTGATGGCATCTCATTAATTTGGTTATTTTTAGTCTATCTTTAAACTCAGTGTTGATGGATATTCTGCAATTTGGGCTGGCACATTTCACACACCAAAGCCAAACAAATACCCATGCCCTGCTTTTCCAGTCGGCAAGTCGTGGACATGGGATTTGAGAAAGTATGGTGAAGCCCACATGGCTTTTTTCTTTCTTAAGCTCAAACTGAATCCCCCCCCCCCCCCCCCCCCCCTTCTGTAAGGCGGGCTATATCGGGTCATTTGACAGTTTACTGGTGGCAGTTTATCAATAATACACAAAAGAACACTTGTAGTCGTCTTAACAACAAGGAGACTTGAACTCTAGCTTATTTGGCTAAATAAAGAGACCTGCACCCCCATCCACACATCTCTCCCAACAAACCAGCAAATATCGCTTCAACAGGTGACCGGCTAAATAACGCAACAGGCACTTAATTCGTTTAAAAACTTAACATTCGGGTTCAAGGCCAGTGATCTAAACATAACCTGACTGTATTTCTATATGAAAAAAAATAACAACAGTTTCAACAATACTGTGTACAGTTAACATAGTGTGTTTGTGCTACCATAATCAAAACGTTGGAGCTACAAAGCTGTCTTTGGCTTCGTCACATTCTTTTGATCACCCAGAAGTTGGTATAGCGGTAATAGAAAGGGTGCGGTTGGACTCATCACACTGTGATTACAATATCTTTGTCGCCATTTGTCATCCTAACATACGATTTTGGTTGAGCGTCAATCGCCTCAAGCACTATATAACTTCTGTCTTTGATATAAACTCTGTTTTGGTGGCAACACACATTTCAGGGTTCTGCACTGTCGCTTCCCTTACGCATACGACAGTGAGAGTTAAACCACATTGATGGAATAGCCAAATCTCTGTGCTTTCTGATTAAGTCAATAAGTCTTTGTTTCCTTTGATGCCACACAGGAGCAAAGAACGTCTGCGGTGTCACTGCTGTGTGTGTGTGTGTGTGTGAGAGAGAGCGTGTGCATTTATAGGCTTCTAGTGTGTGGTGCACTTGAATGTAGATATACATGTACAGCATATATTATGTCGTTCTGTACGTTTATTTAAATATGAATGTATGTTTGTGTTCACACTGCAGCCTGAAGGCAGAACCCAGTAGCATCCTCGGGAACAGAGAGCTGGCTGAATACAGCCAGACGCTTGCCGTTGACTTCATTAATGCCTCCGCAGGATTCAGAGCCACTGAGCGAGCTAGCAGAGCTGCTTCCATCCTGGTCCTGGTCTGACAGAGAGGTGTAGGACAGGGATCGTGCACCCAGTGGCCCCGGAAAGACCCCAGTAGCATTGGGACTCAGGGAAGGGGAGGCGGTCGGAGACAGCCCGCTTGGAGAACAGCCGGAGTCTGGGGAAGGCAGGAATGGAGACCGGGGATCCGCTGCAGTGACCTGGCTTATGGGGGGCTGGTACTGGTCGGCAGGGGAGGCCTCGAAGGCAGAGTCCATCTCCAGGAAGGCATGAGAAAGGAGGTCGGTAATGTCAGCGCAGGAAGGAGGAGAGGCCGGTGGATCACGCGTGAAAAAAGCAGTGGCAGGAGGGTGAGCAGGAAGGGCAGGCTGAAGGAGAGCAGAGGGAAACCCAGCGAAGCTGAAGCTCTGTCTGACAAGAGGAGGTCTGTGCGAGCGGAAGGAGGAAGGCGGCTGCTGGGGATGCTCAATGCTCGAGGAAGAGGACGAGGAGGAGCGAGCGAGGGAATGTTTGATTTCCTCCTCCTCGTTGTTGTGGACGAAGTGGCAGCGCATCCCGTAGGGGCAGAAGCCGATGGTGTGAAATGTGCGACACGGCTCGGTTTTGTACTTCGGATGCCGGGTGAGATCCCGCAGCTCGTCCAGCCCGTGGGCAAACTGGCACTTCCCGCCGTACTTGCACAAGCCGCTCTCGGTGAAAGATCGACACAGTTCAGTCTTATAGCGCGAGGAGGAAAGGGACGAGGTGCTGGTGTTCAGTGCAGTGGGGCTGATGTCACTTTGGGAGTGCGTTACGTCAGTCCCCGGCCAGCCAAGACTTGCTGCTGTGGTGCTGCCGGTCTCCACCATGCTGAGGGAGCGCTGGGCAAGGAAGCCTGACTTGCCCCACTGGGTGGACTTAATGAGCTGGGTGGGCAGAGGGCTTTCTGGCTGCTCCCCCCATTGGCTGGAGGTCAGAAATACACCGTCTGACGGATCAGCGGGGAGGCAGGCGAGAGACGACAGGGAGAACGACGTGTTGCTACGCGGCTTACCAATGCAGCCCGGTGATCCCATTGCCAGACTGACGGAGGATGATGGTGGTGGTCGGTTTTGCTCCCTCAAGTCAAGATTCAGTAACTGCTGTAAAAAGAAATGGACAGAACAACATTAGCAGATATATTTTACTATTAATAAAGAATGCATGTTACTGTTTTTTTTTTTTTTACATGTATGGCAGAATAAATTCATGTACTGTATAAAGAACTTTATTCATGGGTGACCGGTATTAAATACTGGCATACAAGTATACATAAAAACAAACTTCTTGTGTTTTATTGCCATGCAATACAGACACCACAAAGTTAGCTGCATGGTACTTCAGTTAGCAATACTTCTAATGTGACCAGCCCTCTTTTAGGATTGTATTTTGTCTCAAACTAATTTCCTCTAAGGACCAAAACAGGCACAGTGTCTTATATAAGCAGCTACAGGACAGAAAGGGAAAGCAGGCAAACCGATTATTGGACTGGTATTTATGGATCGGTCACCACAAGACGATGAATTGAAAATAATTAATGAAATAATAATTTCAAGGCTGCCATTTGAGCAGAGCAAGTCCCTTTTAAAGACTTTATTCACAAAAACATGATCAAAATCCAGCAACCCTCTTTCCATCCTTTATTTATCTACACTAACGTGACCAAACAGGGTTTAACCTGGAACCTACACAGACTTGCATCCTCTATTGTGATTAAAGTAAGCAAGGGGCAGGATATAACCAAGGAGCGTTATATTTCTATCGCAGTAAAGTTAGTAACACCGTCGTGCAGTTGTTCCTAAATTATAGTATTAGTTTGGTACACAGCTTGCTTCTACTAACTAGGATATAGTGAATTAAACACTTCTCAGTGTTATCAACGCAGATTGACAACTTTAACTAACTTTTTTGTGTTGTTTCGAGCATCACGTGAACGCTAGGTTGTTAACTGCGGCTCTAACTTGTTCAGTTGTAGTTAACCTCTCTGTGACCAGCGGTGGTGTTAACCAGGTCAACGTTAGCTCACTAGTACTAGCGTTAAATCACTACATGAGCTAACGTCAGTTAGTGAGTGAGTAGACGGTCTAATGGGCCCATGTTACGATGAATCGCAACACCAGTTTAAACAAGTTAGCTTCAAGTCCAGGAAAAGTTAACTTTCAAATCACAACAGCAACAACAAAAAAACACGTCAAAAGCTCGATAAAGCCGCCGGCTAAAAACAAACTATTGATACCGGACAACAGCAGCATCCGCTAAACAACACTTGAAGAGAGCTAGCAGCGTAAAGTTAGCAGTGTAGCCACAGTTAGCTAGCGTTAACACCCCATGACCTAGCCAACTGTTTTGCTCCGCTCAACTTTTCTTTGCGCTCCGCGTTTACCTTGCACATCATCTCTTCCAGGTCAGCGAACTGGTTGAGGGGGAAGGATGGCATTTCGCTGCTGAGTTGTCAAAAAGTTTTCGTCCGATCTCGTCTGCCCCCGCAGTTGATAGACGTGGGCCACTCGCTGGCATGAGCTGCTCAGAAGTTTCTGGTTGTGTGCGCGGTGCTAAACAAGCCCAAGAACCCCTAGACCACGTGTGGATTTAAAACCTAACATTGCCGTTAGCCCCTCCCACGCCTCTGTGAGTCAGCCCAAAGTTGTTTTCATCAGACGACTGTGTCTGATGAAAACATGATGGGGACTGCTCGAAAAACGTCCTTTTACCTGACCTATTTTAAATTCCTTTAATATATAAAGATATATTTTATTTTTTATTTCTATCAAAGTATATATTCTAATTATTTTAAGCCATTTAGGACATACGGTTTTAATCAGATGGGACAGAGGAGGTACACTGGTAGTAGCTGAAACAAACTAAAGAAAGGCTTTAACACAAAGGGGGCCTCAAGAAATATAAAAGTAGACAAACAATAACAAGAAATGGCAGCCACAAGGTCAAAAACAGGAGTACATGCAGAAAACAGGAGCACTGAACACATTGGTAGAAAAGACGGTACAGCTGAGCCCCATGAGACAGACAAGGAGGAGTGAAGTCTTTTATTTCAAAGGTGATGTGTGAAAAATCCCACTGCAGAACAGAGCCATGAGAATATCCTACTCACACACACACACGCACAGGTTTGTTCCTCTATCTTTGCAAGGATCAGAAATGTCGAAGCAACATTTTATTTCCCCAAATCCAAACCTTAAACTAATCACAACCCAACGTATCACCCTAAACCCTATAGCCTGGAGGAATTGTCAAAGTAAGCTCAGACAAAAAGACAGAATTTCAAGAACACACCCACGCAGGTCTGCCAGGAGTGAAGTTGTCACACCCCGTGGATTGTAAGGTGGGTTGCGACAGTTGCAAACAGTTGGCTGCACCTACAGGGGAAATAAACTGAAAAATGTACAGTCCTCATGAGAGCAAAAAAGAAAGAAAAACTTCAGAAATTGCTAGGCCTCCAAAGTATGAAAGTTCTTGAAAGCAGGAAAAGGCTTTCGAAAGATGAGTTCAGCTGAGAACAAAGCCCGCCAAAAAGCTTTGTTTTGGTCCAACCAAGTG
Organism: Melanostigma gelatinosum; assembly: GCF_949748355.1. Lineage (NCBI taxonomy): Eukaryota > Metazoa > Chordata > Actinopteri > Perciformes > Zoarcidae > Melanostigma > Melanostigma gelatinosum. The sequence goes on from NC_136640.1 coordinate 10,408,164, forward strand.
GTCACCCTTAAATGTGTGTGTTTGTGTGTGCATACATGCTTGTGTGTGTTTAACGGACGGTCTCAACCCCATCCCCCCAGTACTGTGATGATGCAATGGTAGGCCTATAGGTCTGCTCGATACAGCCTGAAGGTTGACTCAGCCAGCTGTATTTTGACTTATTTTGTAGCTGAATTGGTGCCTTTCCTCACATATCTGCAGTTAAAGGTGTTTAAGAAGTATCTTGGTGTCCAGCGCACTTGTGCCATGGTAACATAACATTCTTTCAGCAGGTCTTCTTTGCACGTCTTTCCTCTTTTTTGTCCGGTCAAACTCTGCCGTTACTATCAAAATTGCCACGAAGCTAAATCTTCATAAAGAAAATGGGCATTCATTTCTTGTGACCGCCTCTGAAACCACCAAGGTATCGCTTCATAATGTCAAGTTTAGACGCAGTATCGTCCAGATGCATCAGATTGTGTGGAGATCCAATTAAGATTGGACTGTAGCATCCTAAATGCGTCTTGCGTGACATTTGGGTGGCCTTTTGTTATTCTACTTCACTTCCTCATTCACATCTAAATTCATCATCAAGAAACCACTTCTGAACAGAAAAAAATGACATATTTCAGCATTGCAGTGGCTAAGTCGTATGTGCTGTGTGGTCCAAATAAAAATGGGAATAAAATGTTATTCCTCATTGACAAAGTAGCTTGGGGTTTTTTTTTTGTTGTAGAATATGCAGACTAAAAACTTCAATGCAGTCAGGAATGTATTTTGCATTTCCAACATCCAGCGGACACATTTAAAAAAAACTATTTTAGCCTTAAAAGACACAGTGGACACATAACCAAGATCCCAGTCGTCTTTTTTTGGCTGTGCTTCCTCCCGTATATATAAAGCAGCCTGCTTTCACCCGAGGTGCAATTAATGCCAAGTGCGATCAAGGCCTCATTATATTGCGACTGACCTTTGGGTGCTATTCCAGACATGAGCAACTGCCCTAATTCATGTATTGTCTTACGTAAGAGGTTGGCTCTGCGTGTTTGTTTTTTAACCGAAGACGAAGAACACCACTGCGAACAACAAGTCATTAACAGGATGTCAACAACACAAGTGCCTTGAGGTAAACCTCAAACCGTCTATTCATTTGGTGAAGTAAACAAGTGTTATCTGTAAACAAGCTATTTGGTCGGCAGGTACAGTTAACTTCTGTAAACAAATCTCTTTTGGGTGAGATGGGGATTACTGGGAGTCGAGAGATAAAGGGAGTTTTCTGGAGGAAAGGGGGAGGGGAGGAGAAAGGAGGAGAGAGGTTTGAAAGAGAGTTCTTGCTTCTTGTTGAGTCCAGCTGGGCTGGAGGGCCTTTGGAGCACAATGAGCTCAATGAGCTGCAGGACCAACTAACAAACTAATAGCCCGCCCTCTGCGACGCTACCCCCCGTACACACACGCACACGCACACACACACGCACGCACGCACACACACACACACACACACACGCACACACACACACACACACACACACACACACACACACACACACACACACACACACACACACACACACACACAGAGGACAGTGAATGGGTGGATAGAAGGGCTTGTTAGAAGGGAAAGAGATGGGGGTGAGGAGAGGGATGAAGGGGCAGGATTGGGGCTATTTAGAAGAAATGAGGATGCAGGAAATGAGAGTAAGGCATTAGGAAGGAGAGAGGTGGTTTGGTTAAGACTGGCTTTGGGAATAATCAACCAGATTCATAAACATGTGTCATGGGACGCATTCCCTTGCTTTGTCACGTAATATTACTGCGGTGAAATAATGAGCCAAGTCATTAGGAAGACATCTGCTTGATATTAGAAGAGATTTGCAGAGGTGACATTGCACCGTGGGGTTGCCCTATAAAACAACGTACATTTGAGAGAACTCCTGATGAGAATACATTGCAGTGTGTTTCCACGAACAGAAAGAAATAGTCTGAGAGCTAGTTTGGGGATGTAAGAAAAGGACAGGCAGGGTAGGAGAGCTAGCTAATCCATAATCACAACTCTGTGTGTGTGTGTGTGTGTGTGTGTGTGTGTGTGTGTGTGTGTGTGTGTGTGTGTGTGTGTGTGTGAATCTGTCGACAACTTGTGAAACAATTGTGTTGTAACGCCATTTGTTTTGTGTGTGTTGGAGAGAACGACACACACACACACACTTGCACACTCAGCCTTTTGAAAGCCTCATGATGAAGTGAAGTCATTCCTCCACAGCCCCTCACAGGCTTCTTCAGATAAGAGGCTACTACTGCCATTGAAATATTAAGGAGAGGGGAGGAGGGATCTGTAGACCTGATGAACATCTGCTCCTCTTTTACCCCCCCCCCCCCTTTCCTTCTTTGTACCCCCTGCACCATTTGCTTGTGTGTGTGTGTGCGCGTGTGTGCATTTGTGTGTGTTTGTGCTTACAGGGAGTCACAGAGAGAGTTGGGGATTTAGGAAGAGTTTCCCTGACGGGGAAATTTGAGCAAATCTACAATTAGTACCCGCATCTAAGTATTAGGCCATGTCCACACCATACATTTCCATTTTAAAACCCATATCTTTTGCTGTGTTTACACTTAGCATCCACACTAATCCGGAGTTTTAGAGCTTTAAAAGTTTACGTTTTTAAAGTTTAAAAACGCTTCCAAGGACGGATACGTTTCAAAACTCCGGGGTTACCTCCTGGTCTAGACAGGCGGAACCGCATACGTTTGCAAACGACAGCGCGGACACCCGCGTTCGCTACTTCAGAGTCACGACGAGTACTCCCCTGATTCGTCACACCCTTATCACGCGACCCTTTCCCAGAAGAAAACAAACAACAACAGCAGCCTTTATTACCGATCGACAGCATTTTATAATTCTACCACTGCCGACATGCAGAGGAAGCAGATGTTGTCGGAGCAATTAACGAGCGGCGTGTCCAGCCGCGTTATCAGCCCAAACCGAGAGGAAACGAGTGAGAGACGCGTGTTGACCACATTTATTGACCCATAATCTGGTAAACTTTGATTGTAAGTGTTCATTTTAAAGTCATTTTGATGTGTGTGGAAGAGAGCAAGACCTGCAGCGTTGTAACTACCGTAAGTCTAAAAAATAAAACTTTCCACGAAATTTGTGTGTTTGAGTTTACAGAGGAAGTGACTGCACTGGAATGTTTAGTTATGCATAAATACATAACAACTATGACTCTCTCTTGTTTCTGCTTAATGCACACGAGCACACACATCCAGGTACGCCGCACAGTAGGGTTCTACTCACAGGTCAGAGGTCGTCACCTGACCTCTGACATCACCTCCTCCCTTCTCCTGCCCGCTGGAATTCACTCCTGTGGATTCAATTAGAAAGCTAGAGACAAGGAGAGCAAGAGAGGAGTAGGTAGAGGGTTCACAAACAAGATAACAGTGACAAATGTCCACAGAGGGCGTAGCAATGGAAAAGGAGACAATGACTCAGGGTGGAGAGGGTGAGCGAGTGATGGAGGAGAGTTCAGATCAGTTCTTTTAACTCATTTGTTTCGGAGGAAAGGGGCAAAGAATCTGGGGTCCTACACCAGACAGAATGGGGTACACTATATGGCCAAAAATATATGGACACTGACCCCATGCATAGCTGCACTGTAGTTCTCATTCTACTGTTTAATCTGTCTTATGCTGTTTTGGTTTGTTCTTTTCATCTATTTTATTCTTTTGAAATCCCTTTTGCATGTCTTTTTATCTCGTCTCTTTATGGCTGTGTGCACAATTTATATTTTGTCTTAATACCAATTGAGTCAAACGTAAAGCATGTATTGCCTTGTTGTTGAAAGGTGCTGTACAGATACTATTTCCACGCCCTTCCCTTGCTATTTTAGACTGTATGGTGTGCATTGAACTTTGTGGCAAGGGTTTTGGAAAGGGCCCTTTCTTGTTTCAACATGACAATGGCCCCAAGCACAAAGCAAGGTGCATTCATGAATAGTTTTCTGAGAACTTTGCTGGCTTGTTCATATTGGCATTTGCTCTGTTCTACTGCCCTCTGGTGTATTGAAGTTTGATTACAAATCAGCCCCACGACCATTAACTGATTACATTCATGGATGTAACTACAGAGAGGGACATCAACAACCTGGAGACCAAGGTAGGGCTGTCTGCGTCTTACTTTTGCCTGCCTTGTGATTGTTCTGCTGTCAAGGTGGCAAGGTGATTTCATTTCTGTAGCCTGCTTGAGGAAGCCTATAGTCCAGGGATGTCAAACTCATTTTCACCCTGGTCCACATCAGCATCATGGTTGTCCTCAAAGGGCCGGTTGTAACTGTAAGACATGTAACTACTCCTAACATATTGTTAAACAACTGTCTCTGCAGTTGATTGTTGTTTGTTCAAGTGTAAAAATATTGTACATGCAGTTATAAATGTAAACATATATTTAAGCACATTTCTGTTATTATAACATGAATCCTTTTAATTAAGTATTGTATTCCTTCATCACTGACACTGCCTCATAACACAGAATACATGCCGGTTTTTCTCCTTGAAGCACAAACATGTCTTCACTTTCATTACATTTTCTTCCCTTTGCATCAATTTTCCTCTTCTTGGGGACATTTTAGGATTATTTTGTCGATCATTTTCAACTCAATCACTTGTTGGACCACCGCTTTACGGGCTGTTGCCTCTCCTGTCCACCTGTTGTGATCGTTTTAATGTCGGGAGATGTAGTTTATGGTCACTGTAAAGCAGCATAGACTTTAATTTTAAGACAATCATATGCCTTTTTATATGGAAACCCATTTCCGGCAGCCAAAAAAAGATGAAAAGACTTGATAATACAAATATCCCCATAGCACAGCTACACAACCAACTTTTCAACTTGTGGATTTAAGTGGCACAAAGACAGGTTGCTGTGTGAAACATTTCATATTAGAATTGTGATGGGTGACGTGAGATAATGTGCAGTAGAATGGATTTAATGACAAAAACAAAGTATGTAAAACACCATAATATAATTTACAATTCCTCTGTATGTCTGATTCACCAGTGAGGGGAGCTGTTGCACCATTTCCAACCAGTTCTGTGGACTTCACTGAGTGGATTATATTAATTTGGCTCATACTGTTTTCTGTAGAAAGGAATTATAAATGGCATCTGCATCTTTTACCTCAGGCTGTATATGTGTATTTGTTTATTTTTTCTTGTCTGTGCATGCTTTTCACATGAAACAAGTGCATTTTATGAGACACACAAATACAGCCTAGAGAAAGAGGCCAAGTGCAGAACACAGACTGGTAGACAGGGGAATTCACACAACCTGGAAGTGGTCCACACAACTATGTGTGTCTCTGTGTGTGTGTGTGTGTGTGTGTTAAGCAACAATTCCTGCAGATCCTCCTGAACCCAAAACAAGACAGACAACCAAATCTTTGTTGCAATAACACAGATATGGTTTATCAGTTTGTATTTCCGTTTGCCTCATGTGTGACCAGAGGGACCAGCAAAGCCTAAAATGTGGAGCTCATTCAGGAAACGGCAAAAAAGGAATGTGATCAGAGATTTCTACCAACATATAATTAATCCCTAGCCCCAGTTTTACTGACTGTGATCATTTTGATTAGGGGGAAAATGGAGTCTTCATGTTTTAAATGAATTGCAGGAACACGTTGAGCCAGAAGCAGAGAGTGGGTAAGCGATACGGGGAGGCAGAGTGGAAAAGAGGGGAGGACGGCAAGAAAAGGGAGAAAGGCAATAAGTGTTATGATAGACAGTTTAATTGTTTTATGTTTGAAAATTCAAGAAAATTCAAGAAGCAATAGAAGTGTTTGTGAGTGGGTTGTGTGCACTTCAAATATTCTAACTTAAAGTAGATGTGAAAAACAAAAAATGTCAGTTTGTCCTGGTGTTTTTACAACAGAGTTTATTAGAAAAAGAACTCCAAAAAAACCCCTCATAATTAGGTCCAATAATTGGACCTAACAATTGAACCTCATTAGTACAAATCTACTTCAGTAAAATCTCAGAAAGGGATTTTTTCTCAGGCCTAGAGAGGAACAAGATCACTCACGTAAAAAGAGTGCAGAGTGATGTCAGGTGTTTGCCGAAGTGCAGCCGAATGCAGAACGAGCGTCATAAGGCGTCATGTTGCCACACATTTATTTATTGAAGCTGGTTAAAGAGTAACACACAGACAAAACGCAGTATCTGCTATACTCTGCAGTGTCAGACATGTCTTGAGTGTAAAATTCCTCAAGATATTTTTCCATCTTTTTTTTCGTCAAGGCTGCCGAAGACTTGGAAAACGTACGACATCATCACATTTGTAGTCTTTGTGACGACAGAGAGAGAGAACAGGAATGTTTATTCCAATTAGATCTCAGGCGAATCCTTTGGTCATTTGGATTAATTAAATGAAACTGCGATAATGACGAGATGATGGGTATGCATGTTCCTTATCAGACTGCGTGTCATGATAGACTGTTCTTCAGAAATGTGTGCTGAAACCCAGAGGCCAACATTACATCTTAGAAAAGCACATTTAATCTCAAAATAAACAGAATCGAGTGGAACAACAACAACAAAAAAATCCTTTTGGCAGTGTTGTGTGTGACACATACTGGATGTTACTGCTGCACGGAGATATTTGAGCACAGATAATGAGGTCCCTTGTGCAGTCCGAACAATGGTTCTTTAAACTGCTCTTCTGCTTTTAAAAAAAGGATCTCAGTCGTAAATGGACATACGGAATAACAATATTCAATGTGAATATACTGTAACTGCTGTGTTCACCTCACAGCCTGGCTCTAAAACAAGCAAGACATATCTATCATGTGTGGAAGGGTTTTTAGATTATGTTAATTTCTGTTATCTAAAAGATGATATGCTTCAAAACTGTTATATTTAAGCGTATATAAGGCACTGTTTTTGTCTGTGTGAGGCTCATGTGGTAAGACTGGCATGAGGCTTAATAGCTAGTGTGTTTTCAGTGTGTTTATGAATGCATAGTTGTGTGCACATGTACTTTTCAGTGTTTGACCCTATCAAGTTGGATAGCAGGTTTGGCCATTCATTTTATGTTGGAATGTTTCTTTTTTTAAACTTTTTTTTTGTCATTACAACCTATTCATGTCAGATGTGACTTCACCTCCACCTTCATTTTAAACTTTGAGAGCTTTGTTCCAAGATCTTCTTTCTACATATTGGTCTTGGAGAGAGAGAGAGTGTGTCTGTATGAAAAATCCTCCTTTAACCCGAGTCGAACAGTACAATAGCAGCTGATGTGTGGATGTGAGCGTCAGCGTTTGTCTCCATGTCACAAAATGTACTTAAGGATGATTCCTGCTCTGTATATTCTCTCACTGCGCTCATCCAACTGTATCCACGCAACAGCTCATAATATTGATCTGTGTGTCTGATCAGATGGATATTGATGGACCTGGAGCCCTATATCAAATGACCTCTTCCACATTCTTTTATTTATGCTTTGGTATCCAGGAAACTTGTTGTAGAAACGGGCCTCTGTGTGTGTGTACGTGCTCACATGTGTGCATTTAGTCGTCTTTTTCCACCTTGTCGTTCCTCTCTGTTACTTATCAATATAAGAGTTGAAGGGATGTGTTTGCCTGCAGGTCTGCATTTGCATCCCTGTGTGTGTGTGTGTGTGTGTGTGTGTTTGTGTCAAGTGTGTGGGTTTCTGTGTTTTATGGGAAGTGCCTGTGACATCTTTCCCCAGTAGTTTCCATGTTTTGTACCAGCCAGCATGTCTGTTAACTGTGAATCATGGCAATGACGCTGCCAGTTGTTTCATAATGGTATGTTGTCCTGGAATTTGATGTGTAGACTAAATGTTCTCGTGCAAGATTCTGGGAAGTATGAAGTTTTGATGTCTAAAGTTTGACCTGGAGGGACAAAGCATATATTTTTCATTAATCTGATTTCTGAGCACATATTCTCGTATTCTTTAAATTGTTACTTTTGATAACATATGCAACCTTAATTATCTAAAAGCCACGTGTAATAGGTTGCTTCTTAGAGGGATAGACAGTATCTGTAATTTCTTTCCAGATTTTACATATTGCTTCCATTATAGTACTGTAGAGTCTGTAGTACACCCTCTATAGTTTGTCATTCACAACTAAACCAGTCGTTGTTGGTTGGGGAGTTTTCCTGCAGCCATTTCTGTGCGATAGCTTTCTTGCTCAGTTCATCTTGGATTTTGAGTACAATGTGACAAAGGAATAGTCAACCACAGCTACAAATATTTAGATTGTTTTCTCTCTTTAGAAATATCCCCAAAAAATATGAAGATGGTCATTTGTACACTACCACTAGCACTGTGTTTTTGGCTCTGATAGTCCGTTTGGACATTTCAGTTTTGGAGTCACAAAATATTAGTTTATGTTCTTCAAACTAAAACCCCACCAGGAACTTGAATTGATGGCATTGGTCTGATTTATCATGTAAAACAGTCAGCAGTTGTATCCTGGAGCGATCCTTTGCTTTTGATATAGATCGTTTTTTTGGAGTGCTTTGTTTGACTTGGTTTTTGTGGTATTGGAGGGATGTCGTTTTTCATATTGTATCAAATGATGCTGATTATATTACCATGCTTCAATGTACAATACAGATTTCAATGTCTCCCTTCATCCTCACCCAAAACCGGCTAGATCTGATGCACAGCACAAAGGTTTGCTCATTTAACCTCTTTGTAATGATAACATGCTCGGCAAAGAAACATCTAACATTTTGAAGACTTGTTGAAATATTTACTTTTATATTTACTTTATTATTTTGAAAAGTTTGAAGGTGATGACAGAAATTACCGCACACACACACATTCAGTTTTTGTTGTTTGGGAGCGTCTCTCGGTGATGTGATTCAGTCTCCCTAAGAAGCGCCAGAGTAATGTAAACATTATGTCACGATGATGAACGGTACGTGTGTGTGTGCGTGTGTGTGTCCCAGAGACGAGGCTACATTCAAAAAGGAAAGGAGAGCACAGGCACCTCTAGAGCAACCATCAGTGTTTGCTCGTTAACTCTTTGCTGGGCTGCGAGCCAAACCCTCTGCCCAGCGTCATCAGCATCTCTGCTTCCTCTTTTTTTTTTTTTTTACAGCCGCCAGTACCGCTACAGTCACTTCCCAAAAAGTGAGACCGTCTCTATGTACGCATGCACTAATGTTCGTAACTTCCCAATAGTGTGCTCCATGGGTTCAGAACTACGTGCGGTTGACGGCTGTAAACCTTTTTTTGTTTTGTTTGTACGGTGATTTCTTGACCACTGCTTTCTTGATGATGATGACAGAGTGTCACTGTTTGAGAAATCCCATTGGGAGATGGGGTGGATGGAAGGGCGATAGATTAAGTGTGATGCTGTAAATGTACTGTTTACATTACACAGCTGGAGGACATAATGTCTCATCCAGTATATATATATATATATATATATATATATATATATATATATATATATATATATATATATATATATATATATAAACTACTGAAGGGAGTATATGTTGAAACAGAGGTGTTGATTTTCTCCATATGGTAGAATGAATATATTGAAGTAGAACATGGAAGTTGGTGTTCTTACCAGTTTTTTCATAGCTTTCAACCACATCCCATGGTCTTCATCAGCAAATTTGGGTAAGATCCCTTCAATATCCCCATGCACAACCACTTGTTATCACGTCACTGACGTTCCACACGTAGGTCACATTTGAGCCAAAATGCTGACGAAGAGAAGACCATGAGATGTTGTTGAAAGCTCAGGAAAAGTCATTAAGAAGACCTTGAGTTGAGATAATGTTTTGTAATATGTACATCACATTAACATTAACATTATGATATATTTTATTTTACTCTGTAAATTGCTGCTGCTACAAACGAATTTCCCCCTGGGGATAAATACAGTTTACATCTATCTATCTGTCTATCTATTACGTGCATTACATAAGTGTATAGGTGTTCATGGTATTGTATCCATTTATGCCTGATGTTGTTCCTCTATACTGCCTTCGTCCTCTTCTCCTCTCGTTACCTTTCCTCTCCTCTTGTTTCCTCCCTTCTCTCTTCCTCTCCTCTACGTTTCTGTGATGCTTATTTTCATAATAAGGAATTTAGCTGATCTCTGCACTGCTAGTGTCACTGTGGTATGTATTCTTGGGAGGCAAGCCAAGGCTAAACACACATACGCCATATCCATTCCTTTCCTTTCAATAACCAAACTCACCACACACACACACAGGCACACACACACACACACACACCTCGCTAACCACTTCATTTTCTGCCCACCTGTATAAACAGTGTGCATATGTGCATATGTGTGTGAGCGCTTCCTCACAGAGAGGCCTATTGTCCGCCAGGCTAAGATGTGTGTGCTGTGTCATGAATTGGCTCAGCGGCCACAAGCCCACTGCTGATTTTAGCTTAAAACTAACTACACTTTTCCTAAAATAACGCTTCCACTGACAAGAAGCAGCTGAGGTTTAATATTGCTCCCTCAGCATCGAGGCTTTGTTGTTTCTGAGGATCTGGACGTGAATCACAGTGTCTGTGACCCACAGAAAATAGTGCCACGCAGTAGAAAATTAGGATATTTAGGCAATTTAGAAAAGAGATGATTCGTCTGAATATTTAAATTGAGAAAAAGAAGAATGAGAAAGACTAATAGGCCTCCATTTTTAATCTTCTCTGATGATGTATGATGTTTGCGTACATCACTAAACTTTGCATAAATTAGGCTTATTGTTTTAATGATAACAGGTTTGATCTGACTAAGTTGGAAAAAATAGTACAATTCCTCAAAAAGCAAATCTTTTTAGTTTTATTTTCCAGAGAGAATCAAGCACAGAATGTCCTCTTTTTTTCTGTGCTGTTGGAAAGGGTTAAATTGTGTGATGGGGCTGAACATATATGGTGTGTTTGCCTTCACGTCAACATTAATAAACAACAGTTAATCATCTACACATCCAGCAGATAAAGATATGGCACCAACATCAGCATGTTTTTGGTAATCAATTTTAGTCTAATATTCACTTTCCTTCGAACTCTGGTCTTGTCTTCACCAACCTCTGACAAGAATAACTGCTAAATAGCTGCTAAATGTGCACAGTGGGTTTTATCTTTGCTGAAAACAGCTGTGCCTGGAACTGTGACGAGAGCCGCAAGACTGTAAAGTTGCGGACCATAAAATCAATCATAAATCAGACCCCATGAGTGACCGCTTCCATATCAAACATCGTCCTTTGATCCATTGTCGGTCCAACAATATCGATTACTGCTGCCTAAAACTGAATTATGAGGTTTAAGTAAGGCATCCATGACGTTCATGGACTCTGGGTGAACACAAAATGGTACAATTCCTCGAGACCTGAGCTGTTCCTGAAACAGCTTTGAAATGTTGCCTGCGAATCATGAGCTATTAAGAACAAAAGAACATGGGTTTTGATGAATAAACACTGTGTCATAGTGTAACTACTAAAACAATTGGTTTTCAAACTGAGAAAATACTTTACAAATACAACAATCACTATTAGTATACCATAGTATCCACCCTATACAACTATTGCTTCACTACATTAACAAACGAGGCCTCTCCTTCAACAGAAAGCTGTTTTTCTTCTCATATGCATGTCACACATCTGTTCTTGATAAAGGCCCTGACGCAGTGCTACTTTTTTTTCATAGCCCACCATATTAAGAAAAGGACATGAAAACAGGAAGTGTGAAGTCTAAAAGGAGAAGCATGTACTGAGTGCGAGCATGAACAGGAAGCGTGCAGTGAACATGTATGGGCCAGCCAGTTGTGAAAGATGTACTTTAATAAGACAAACAGATGTGAAACTGTCTAAAGGGACTTTCTTATACTGGCCAACAGCCTTATGCAACTCAACAGACCAGGGCAACGGCTTATAAAAGTCTGACAATTCTGGCAATAACAGACATATTTTATCTATTAGACTGACTCATGTTTTTTAAATATGGGCCTGAAAGTGGGTGTTAAACTGAGGGTGGGTTTTCAGCCCTGGGTTGGGGGGAGAGGCGTTACATGTGGAGTAGATCTAAAGTTAAATGAACCTTACTCATGGAGGAAACAAGAAACAAGCAAGTGTGCTTTCATTCCAGCGAGTTCATCAAGATTTTGGGTCAGCAAAATGTTTTCAGGCAGGAAAATGAAATGTAAAGCAGCAGATAGACTGTTGTTTGACAGGAAAGAAAAGAAAAACCAGTCAGTCAAAGGATGAGACAAAACTCAGCTTGCTCTCGGGTTCACGGGCAATGTAGCATTGAAGGCTTTTGTGTTTTAAAAGCTTGGACGAAGCTTACATTTCATTTACCCAGAAATTCATGTGAAGGTGAACAGAAAAATGCTGTTCTTTATAATGTCATTCATATAAAATACAATAATACTCCGGTGGGATCATAGCTTTACAGAAGGCTGCCATCCAAGTTCCATATCTTGTTTTTTTTTAATATGTGCGCAACAGCCCACGGGTGCTGTTTCTGCTGTTTGGATGAGTTCATACATACTCCTCTAGATTCACTTCTTGTTTTGTAAAATAGGAAGAACACAGCAACTAGAATGTGATGTATGTGATAGCTGTTCATGGGGATGAGTGCATATGTTTTTCATCTTGGCAGTCGTGGCTTCACTTCTATTTGCAATACTCAACCTCAGTAAAAGTGTGTTTGTTTTTGAACAAATCTCTAAAGTAAAGAGACTGTCTTCGTATTGAAATGTGACAGGCTCCCCCGAGGCCGTTCTGGGAGTAGCAGGGATTCTCAAGACACATTAGTAACTTAATGAAAGGTGCTCTTGTGAATCGGAAACAGAGAACTGTGACATGAATTCCTTCAGGTCTACCGCCTGTGCCAAATCACACCGGCCCGTGAAAGTAAAAGTGGAGAGAGGAGAGTGGAGTGAAAGGAAAAGAGAAGTGGTGAGGAGGGCTCGGAGGGGAGGGGGTTCAGGGAATTTTTCTGCCTTTTCCCTCGCAAAGTTTACCAACTCTTCTCGCCCTTCCTCCTCCTCCTCCTCCTCCTCCTCCTCCTCCTCCTCCTCCTCCCTCTGTTCCCTGCGTTTGCGTCACACCACTTGGGCTGTAGCAGGAGTGAAGTCGGAGGAAAAGAGGGCAGGAGGAGGAGTAGATTGAGTTCTGTAGCTGAGGAATGTGGCAGAGAGAGAGTGAGAGAACATGACTATAAAAGGAGAGCACTTCCACTCTGTTGCTGTGATGTCACTGCTCAAAAATGTCCTCTTCCTTCCCTGCCAAGACCGACTTACTGACGCTGCTATTTCTTCCGCCTCCCCTTCTAGCAAATACGTAAATATGTAGCTTAGCAGTAGGGGTTTGTTTTGGTGCATGGTGGGATAAGCAGATTAATGTGGTGGCTCTTATGAACATAAGAGCCAGAGCCAGAGTCAGTTAGCTGGTACTCAGCATAGTCAAGACATACTCAGTATTTGTCACTGATTCGTGTTCTGTATTGATAAAATGTGATAAGATAAACACGGGGAAAAAAAATTGCATTCTTGTGAAAAATAATTTGTGTGATTGTTTGTGTTTATAAAGGTCACCCATGCTGGTTTCTGATTCAAGACCACGAGGAGGGACGGTGATTACTGGAGGAGGAGGCCAGCACTGATGGGCTTTCACGACCCCGGCATCGCTCCATTTGAATGTCGTCAACTCATGCGAATGACACGAATTCCATGTATTCATTCTCCTCATTTGGGGTTGCCTCATTCGCTTCCATTGGCATCTTATCATTGACTTTGCATTGATTCGTGCCACTCGAAAAGTTTGGCGTGATCTCACCAAAAAGGGTTGAGCTGTGCTTAAAGATATGAGTCTGTATGATTTGTTAAAATGGATTTCTCATTTAGTCTCTGCTTTAAAAACAATCAGAAGCAATTGGAATGTCTTCCGTAACTACAGTTAGCCAATTAGTTCAAAAACAAAGAAAAGAGCATATTTGAAATGGACTTTCACAAATCCTTAACTTTTCCAGTTATTCGGATGCAACTTTTATCAACAACTACACAAGCCAATGCAGTGTCCCACGTCCACTTTTCGCACCTTGACCCCCCCCCCCCCTTCTTATTGCACGTGAATCATATTGAGTCTGTGGATCAGCGTCAACTGCTGTTCAACACAAGAAGCATAGGAATGTATCAGAGCTTGCTGCTTGTCTTTAGAGATTGTGATCATGCATCTTGTTCGATAATGCTGTCGAGTTAGCGCATCACTCTTTTTCGAGGCCTTTCCAAACTGCAGGGAACTCTTGAATAAAGAGGCGGTTTTGAGGGGAGTATATGGGACAAAGCTGAACATTCCTGTTTCCAAGTATTTCAAGGTGCATTAACCGCTTAGGTTTTTATCTTTTCCAAGAAAAGAAAAAAGGTAGTGCTCTCCAATGACCTAGTTGGCAAAGGAGAAGTTACATAACGTACTCCGTCACTCTCTGAAGGGTTGACGAAGGTTTGGGGTTGAAAGATTACTCAACCGTAATGCCTAATCCGTAGGTAACGACCGAAAGAAAGGGAGGGAGGGAGGGAGGGAGGGAGGGAGGGAGAGAGGTTTCTAGAAGCTGTAAAAAAAAGTCTGAAACCTGACTGGCCTTGAGTATTTACGTGATAACCTGCACACGCACACAAGCACATTTTACAGGTAGGAACGTGACGTGCATTTAGTTTCTCGATGATTGATCAAATCTTGGTTGCTGATTGCGTCAGGTTGACAAGTTTCAACAGAACTGGCTTGTCCAGCACCAACTTTGGAAGCGGATTGCTGACAGAAACTCCCCTTTTTACCTGATGATAAGAACAAATTCACACTCGTCACCACTTCAGATAAGACAGGATTGCTCAAGTTTCACCTTTTCTCAACTGCTATTTCTTGCACTTATAATTAAGAAAACTGAGTCGACAGGGTGCTACCTGTCGACTCACAGCCAAGTGAAGTTTAAAAAGGTAACTCATCTTCTACCTACCCCAACCTTTGCAGCAGAACAAACTCTCTGCTCTTCGTTGTAAACACACGACACGCAAAAATGCTTATTTTGTCCTTTGGTAACTGTTGCTTAACTTTATTTCGACAAGAGTATTGTCTCTTTCTCACTCTTAGACTACATATGTAACTGCTTGACTAGATCTCCACCCAGGTTTGAGCTTTATCTCTAAAGTGCATGTCTGTGTCTGTGTGTGTGTGTGTGTGTTGTGTTGTGTGCACAGTGCTCAGGATCAGGTGACTTGGGTAAAGAGAGTTTTGACAGCAGCAGCTTTGTGGTTGATCATTAACCGTTCCACAGAAGGTGGTGGTGATTAGGCTCGACTTGTTGCCGTGGTTAAATAGCGGGGTTGACGTGATATGAAAAAAGAATCGACAAAATATAAGTAATAGTGACAGAACATTCGCCTACTCTGCGATGGCAGGAGTTTCATTTGGATTTTCACATGAAGTTAGTTTGATAGAAGTATAAAGAATGTAGCTCTACTGTGTTTCGTCATGTCAGAGTTTGGTGAACTTTAACCAGTCTGGTCTAATAGAACCCGACTGGGAAGTTAATATTTGTGAACACACAAACGCACACTGATCTCTTCTTTTTGTCTTCGCTGTTTACACTTTGTGGTCATTGTCCATCGCCATAGCAACACATCGTGCCATTGGTCCGAAGGGGAACAAGACACAAAGCAAAGTGGGGGGGGGGGGGGGGGGCATAGCTGAGGGTCATTGAATGGGTAAAACCCAGTTCTTTTAGAAATCATAACGGGGTCATATAGTTACGGCTTATTTCACAAGTACGTACAATACAGTATATGGACAGGCTACACACATTCAACTTGAACAGTGTGTTTGAAAAAAATGCAATTCATAAAAATCTGGGTTTATCCCTTCAAATGAGCATAAAATAACTATACTGCTATGTTTAGGGAAAACACAAACTGCATGTGACATTAAAATAGGTGGAAGAACACCTAAGGGTGTAACTTGGGTCCTATTAAAAACAACAACAATGTATTGTTCTCTTCAAGTACTCATATATTTTGTTTTCACACTTTACACACGAACCAAGTATTGAAAATAGTTTTTTGAGACCCCTTTTGTATTTTAATTGAATAAATGATTGACCGGGTAGATAGTTGTTTTGTTCACATTTTATTGAGGAACTTATAAACTTGGAACCTAGAAGCTGGGAATTTGCCTCTTTCGGATTGTCAATTTAATCATGTCACAAATCCACAAATCCACTATCAGACAATCCTGCGGTCTGGTCACCATATTTTCACCATATTTTCCCCACCACAAACAAATCACACCAGAGTTGGATTGAGGCCAATGAAAGTAATGCCGAGATAGAATATGTTTATAATGTTACAGAATAAGAAAGAGTAATACAAATTTTTATGAAGCAGTCCCAGTGTAGCATTGTAGATAAAAACTTTTAGTGCCTATTTCCTAGACTCTGAAGTTCTTAAAAAAATCATATTTATCTCAACAAACTGCACTGTTCAGACATGGGAATGCTGCTTTAAGTTCAAATCATCATCTGCTTAATATTACAATCAAGAGACACCACTTCAGTGCATGACAACCCAGAGATCAGACCAGGAAGCAGAGTTGCAGTCTTACACACTCCTCTGAGCTTCCATTAGAGCAGTTACTCACGCAAAACCACATAGAGACTGTGTCTGCCCCACGCCCACTTAAATTAATTAAATCAAAAATAAACGATCGAGGAGTGAAACAAAATAACTTAATCCAAGTTAAAACTACCGCAACAGTACAACAAAATAGGATAATTAAATGTGGACTCTTAAATATCAGATCTTTGTCATCTAAAGCTCTACTCGTAAATGAGCTAATATCAGATCATCATATTGATTTATTTTGTCTGACTGAAACCTGGCTGAGTAATGATGAATATGTCAGCCTAAATGAATCAACTCCTCCAAGTCATATCAATACTCACATTCCTCGATATATAATAATATCCTGCCCTCGACCGATCTTTCCACAAATAGAGTAACCTTAGAAACAGCTGTAAACCCTGATATATGTTTAGATTACTATTTCATATTACCGATACCATTAATGCACATTATTGACCTGCTTCTTCACCAGAGTCTCTGTGCTTTCTCGCCTCACAGGTTCCTGTGTATCCGGGTTTACCTGGACCAGGTGTTGCCTCCTGTCATGGTTGTGTCATACATAGAATGTGCTGTAATTACATTGAATGTGCTGTAATTCACTATCCTGTTCTACACATGACATCATTGCACTTCTGTCCATCCTGGGAGAGCGATCCCTCCTCTGTTGCTCTCCCACAGGTTTCTTCCTCTTTCCTCCCCGTTAAAGGGGTTTTTTTGGGGAGTTTTTCCTGTTCTGATGTGAGGGTTCCGGGTCAAGAGGATGTCAAACGTGTACATATTGTAAAGCCCTCTGAGGCAAATTTGTAATTTGTGATTTTGGGCTATACAAAAATAAATTGAATTGAATTGAATTGAACTTCACAAAACAGCAGAATTGTGATCATGCGCAGCAAAGATATAGTCATTGTTTGGCAGTGTTGCAGGTTCTGAGTTTAACTCGTATAAAATGTCTCGTACATTTAAGACTAATGCAACAACCCATCTCCTCATTTTTCAAAAGGGCCTCTCAGACACCATTACTGTGACAAATGCAATGTTGTCTTTCCAGATGGCAGCCTTGCTACACAGAATAAAGTGCTTTGACGGTATGTGGTGACGGGTTGCTCAACACAAGATCGCACTGGGAGTGTAAAGTGGAAATTGCAACAGGAGGTTCTCATGAACTTCTGCTTAACTCGTTAATGTGCCTTTCACAATCCCATCTCCATTGTGCATAACAGCGCCTATCATTTAAGCTCTGAACACTGGTAATGCAGCCCAGGGAGCAGAGGTGATCATCAAATCAAATCGGCTGAAGCTGGAGATGACAGCGGCTGGAACTTTCCAGTGAAGAGAGAGAACTATGCGTATCCCCTTAGCATGGGAACTCTGTAAGGGTTAACTGTTGACTGGTGAAATGGTTGTTTTACTCAAGCACAGACAGATGTTTTCCCAAAACACAGAATGACATGATTAACTTAATTCTGGGATGCAAGAATGCTGTTCAACAGGGATGTGGATCAGTTAGGACGTGAAGCAAGAGCCCTGTTTCTGGTAGAAATGGTAGATTTCATTCAGAGCTCCTGGTGTGTAATTTTCCAGAACTGACTTTAGTTGGTGTCTCTGACATTGAGCCCAAACTTTGCTGCGTTGTCTGATTCTGACATTTTGTCATTCCTTTGGTTATGACCGCAGTCCATCTGGCCCATCTACTGAGTTTGATCGGAAAGATCAAGTGTTGCTTGTGAACAGCGGGACCTGCTCCTGACCCGTTGTGGTTTGGAACCTGATATTCAATGTGTACTATGGGACCTTATTTAAGCGTACATGTTTGTTTTAAATCCTATTCGTGTATTTGTAACGATTTTCAGAGAGCCAAAGTTATTGTTTTACACTCATTTGGAGTAATGTAAAAAAGGCGGAGTGATAATGTGTATAAGTGCCACCGTTCTTGAGGTGATCCAAATGCTGTAATCTGAACTGTATACACAACAAAGTGTATGCCATGAAACAGAAGAGCGAGAGACAAAGGCTTAGAGTTCCACATGCAGTATAGGCTGTCCTTTCTCTGTTCCTGTGTATGTAACCTGTAATAGAACAGGGACTTGGCTTGGTATCGGGAGGGTAGCAGGTTCAGGTCCCGAATGGACCAGGCGAGGGTCCCTAGATGCATGCATGTATGTAATGCAAGAAAAATAACATTATTTAATTCATTTCCCCAAGCGGACAAATAATGTTGTACAATGTAACTAATATTAATAATAACATGGCAGAAATGTTCCCAACTCTCAGAAGTGAAACATGGTATTATGGACATTATGAGGCTGTCAGGTCGCTAGTATTTTGTCCTGATTTAGGATTTACCTTCAGGAAAAATCAGTTCAGTTAAAATAATAAAATCTTCACTCACTGACCATAAAATGACTGAAAAAAAAGTTTCTTAAGAGGTTGAAAATAATTATTTTTCATGCAGCCATTTACTGTTTACAACACAATATTATTGACTGTACCAACACATCAATAGAAATCTATGCTAGTACTAATAACATCCCACATTCAAGGCAAAGTACCTCGAACTATACCTTGATGTGTACCCTTAAATTCCACTCAAATCTCTATAAAGTACTGTGGGGGAGTAAGTTGAAGATGCAAGTTATAATTAATGTGAGTAAGAATGATCAAGCATCTAATTCTCACGAAATAACAAATTGGAGTCGGAAAAGAACATCGTAATTTCATTTCTTTATTCAGAAATTAAGTTTTTTCCCTTTCAGGCAATTAAAAATATAAGATTCTCTTTTTTTACTGCTTTTTCTCACATTGGTATTTCACAGACGTTGAAATATTTCTCCATAAATAAAGTACAAAATACATTTTGTTTTCTTTAAACACAAATAAATATCATAATAAATATATTAGTTTAAGTTAAACAAACACAAGGCAACCAATGACCAAAAGGAATACTGCGTCGTTAAAGTCCCTGAACCAGGTTGTCAAAGAAACGGGACAATAAAACAATGGGGTGCAATTTACAAGCCAGCGAAGATTACAGAATGTTTTACAGAATGAAAGTGTGTCAGGAAACAGAGATCCATAACTCAACTCACTGACCATCACTTCTTTTCTTCTGTTAGCACACTTTGATCTTTCAATATTTTGCCACTTACACATGCTCGCACCCCAGGTTTTGGGAAAATGACATGATTACACACATACCCACACACAGACTCACACACTCACGCACACACACACACACACACACACACAGAGAGAGCAGAGTGAAGTATGAAGCTTTGGTTGAATGCTACTGGGAGACTTGACAGATTCTCCCATTTTGATTAGCTGTAAAGTGCATATCACAGATAAAATGGCATCAATGACACGTGTCGGGTCTCACTGATTAAGGCTACTGAATCAAACGTACTGTTTGTGGCACCACGAGTAAATGGCCTATGACGCAGGGAAAATCTTAAAGACACAGGAATTAATGATTATCGCTAAAGATACGCCATTTTGATCACTACAGATTAACAGTAAGAGCAAACCAGGCTATTAACTGGTTCTGGCAACACCTGCAAAAGAGTTAATTTTTATGGAAGACCACATACAAAGGTCTAATAGGCTACACAATATTTTTAAGTATAAAAATAGAGTCTGATAACATTTGGATTCTAAAATCATCTCAGTATGTAGTTTGTTTCCAAGACGAGTTCCATTTTACAAACATAAATTAAGAACTTTAAGTGTTGTGTCAAGTTGACTTGTCCTGATCAGTTCTGGTTCTGAAGAGAAGTTCAGATAAACAGAGACAGGTGACAAGGTGTCAGAGTTCTCTTCAGCTCCGTCCCTTTCGCTCCGTTTAGTCGGACAGGGACAGGCGTTCAAACACAGTGAGCCTCTTGGTGGCTGCGTCGAATGTTGGAGACTCGGTTCCACTGGAGCCTCCGCTGCTGCTGCTGTAGCTGTCCTCCAGGGAGTCCTCAGAGGAGAAACGCTGGAGTCCCGCAGGCTTCACGAATCCTCTGTGGCCTCCGGGACCAGGAAACAGCATGCTGCTGTCTTGGTTGTGCCCGTCATCCAAGCTGGCGGCTCTGCTGTTGCTGCTGTTAAAGTTATTTCCATGGCCACACACACAGTGTGAGGCCTTTGGCTCCAGGATGAGGGGAATATTGTGGATGTCTCCGGTGCTGGCACGGATCTGACGGTTGCCAAACTGGAATGCTGCTGCCTCCCTCTGCATGGAGTCACTGAACACTGGGGAGAGGAGATCAGCAGGAGGGGGAGAAACGGAGGCAGCGCGGCTGAAGCCCAGGTTCGGATCATTGAAGGATGAAAGGAATGATGGAGGAGGTGAGCAGCGCGAAGAGCCCAGAAACCCGCCGAAGCTGACACTCTGGCGCAGCTGGTGGCGTGGATTCTGACCACTGGTGCTGGTGGGAAATTGTTGCTGCTGATTCTGGAATTTGGCGGTCGACAACGGAGCTCCGTTGATTTTGTCCTCATG
Source organism: Melanostigma gelatinosum (assembly GCF_949748355.1). Classification (NCBI taxonomy): domain Eukaryota; kingdom Metazoa; phylum Chordata; class Actinopteri; order Perciformes; family Zoarcidae; genus Melanostigma; species Melanostigma gelatinosum. Next base: position 10,429,287 of record NC_136640.1, read on the forward strand.
GATGAAGTGGCAGCGTGAGCCATAGGGGCAGTAGCCAAAGTTGTAGAAGGTTCTGCAGGGCTCCGTCTTGTACTTGGGGTGGCGGAACAGTCCACGCAGCTCCGGCTCGCCGTGGGCAAACTGGCACTTACTGCCATACTTGCAGCTGCCAGTCTCCTGGAAGCCACGGCACAGCTCCGTCTTGTAACGATTAGGGGCCACCACTGGTTGAACCTGGGGTGGGAGGGGAGACGAGGGAGGGAAGCCAGGTGGTGGAGCCACGGTAGTGGCAGAGGGAAAAGCCTCCAGGTTCCTTAGCTGTCCGAAGGAGGAGAGCAGGCTGCTGCTGGACTCGGTCAGGCTCATGGAGCGGTCGGGCCTGAAGGGGAGCTGTTTAGATTTTGAGACGGGGCCCTGGCTCCAGATGTTGGATGACCAGAAAGGGCTGCCGTTGTCAGTATTGTTGACATGCTCGGTGCTCAAGCTGTGGCTTGAGGGGGAAGGAGGGGAGGGGGAAGAGAAGAAGGAGGCTGACCTGTTCAGCCTACTCTGCCCCGGGCCTTTGAGTTGAGACTGTTTAGGGAGCAAGGCTTCTTCCAGGGCCAGGTTCATAAAGTTCTGTTGGAGAAGATTGACAGAGTTATTATACAGACCTTGATGCTGCTCATTTCAAAGCAAGTTGTACTGTATGTTGTATATGCATAATTGTTCTCTTTAAACCTACTTTATACAACAAATCTATTCAAAGTTAGTGTTGTATTCAGCAAAAAGACAAGCTGTTATAGAATCGGTTCATATGCGAGATATTTTATTTCTTTTTTTTTTTTGATAAAGAACAAAATGAGACAAAAATGCCAAAACAAAATTATAAAGAAGGCAATCATGAAAAAAACGGTACCGTACTAAACTTTCTATCTGCCATTTACATGCAATCACAAAATACAAATTCAGTGTCGATAAATTGCAGTTTTTGACGGTTTTCTATTTCTCGTGAATATTCCGACAGTGGAAGTCTGGAAACGAAGAAACAAACAAGCCATCACGAGCTGTCTGCCTGATCTCATGAAGTCTTCAAACTGAAGAAACCCTCTGTGACTAAACTCAGTTCAAAACGAGTTCACTGTCAAATCAGTAATTCACAAAATGAGCCGGAATAAACAAACACTTTGGGAGAGGAGCCACAGAGCGGCCCCATTACAACTTTATCAGCCTTTTTTGTTCTCCTCCAAAACAAAATAAAACAATCCTTAGCTTCAACTCACCTTCGTGAAAATGTCGTCAAGCATTTCGGACATGCTGTATCCCTTTGGCCAACAGAAGAAGATGTAGCTCTGATCCACGGGTGACTGTTAGAAAGTCCAGACTTAAGTCAAGTTAGATCTGTGCGCCGGTCCCCTTGCCTTTTATTTGCCTTAACTCCTCCCCCAAAGTTTAGTAGGAGTTCCCACATGCTATGTTCCCGGATGACCCTCCCTCCACCTCAAGTTTCATAGTGATCTCAGAGAAGGGCGGGGAGTAAAACAACAACAACAAAAAATAGAAAGAAACTGTGTATTTTTAGTTAGCTGTGTGAAATGCTTTAGTTTCATAGGCATCTGCAAGCAGAGTGGCTTATTTACATAGCTCTCCTGCATGCTCTCAATCCAGGCCAATGGCACAAGCTTGTTTTTCCTGTTTATTCCTCTTCTGATATATCATTCCAATTCTGTGAAATTTCTCAGGATGTGAAGCACCCACATGTGAAGTGGCAAATGAGTCTTGTTTGTTCAGACCTAAACGCTGGTCCTTTTCATCCCACATTTAACAAGTAGAGATGAGCTTTTCTGTGGCAAACGCTCTAAACACGTACACAGGCATAATTACAGCATATACATTTATATGACTAATGGTTTTCAGGAAGTGTAATAAGTCGTCTTGTCCCTGATAAGATACTGTGAAGTTTCGGAGCGTTTTAACCCACAGAGAGGAGAGAATATATCACTGAACCTTATTGTTTACCAGAATTCACACAGCTACATTTCCCCGTATTTCCTTTGGTTTCTGTTGGTATTTCAATGGGGCTCCAATATTCCACCAAAGCAAAGAAAGAGTGCAACAGTTATCAGAAGAGTAACCATTTGTAGTATTGATTAGTGGAAGGCAGAAACCTTTGGGCTGGAAACAAGATAGACGTGAGTAAAAATAAATACATAAAGTTGTATTCAATCCTTTGTGCGCAACGCTGTTCTTCTAGTTCTCCTGTGACTATTGAATCATTTTATATTTAGAATTTTTACATTGAACCATACCAAGCACATTTTGTAAAGGTGTTTCTTTTTTTTTTTATTTGAAGATCCACACCTGCGTCAGCCACAAACCCAACAAAAGATGTTATCACCAGAATCATTTTTTAGTCTTTTTTTCTTCTTCTGGTTTTCGTGGTGAGCGTTGTCTTTTTGTTTTCCTCCTTAAAGGAATTCAGAGAAGCATGGCAGCTGCTCTCCCCACAAGAACGTATTACTGTGACATAATGAGTGCTACGTGACCCTGTGTTATTTTGTAGGGTACTATGGATACACACTCACTAAAGGTTATCCCCTTGACTCACACATTACGAGGGCTGTATTCACACAGCGTCACCTGACTTGTGTGACATGTCACACGCTCTTTTCTTGTAGCATGTACATTAACTTATAGCATGTTGAATAAATGATACCGCTTATAATAGCTTCATTATCTGAGCAGAACTGTGTGACTGCATCGCTGTGTGTATTGATGATTCCTTAATTAAATCAGAAGCTTGATGAATACAGACTGATAAGACATCATTATAATGAGATGTGTGGGGGAAAAGGAGGTGAGAGTCATTCAGAGAGATTCAAATAAAAGAGTCTCCTGACTTGGTGAAACTCCAAGGACTAAGTCAATTATCTGACGTGTGTAAACATTTCCATCAGCCTCCGTTTCCTTTCTATGAAAGTTTTTTGCTGATATCCGCAAATCAGGAGACTACATTATTTTCTGGACTGCTGCTGCTGCTGCATGTGTCACCCACTCACATGACTCATATTTAGTCCTGGCAATGACTGTGCTGACGTTGTAATAAATGTTGTGTAAGTGTAGAAAAGTCACTGCAATATGAACTGCTTAATGCTCACGCTTGATGGCGGTAAACCGAAGAAGGGTGCCCCCGAGAGAAGGAAGGCTGAGACAAGAGCTCATGAGTAGTATTCCGTGATGACAAAATCTTTTTTTTGTCTAATGTTGTCTTGGAATTTTGCTTTCGGTCCTGTAAATGTGATCCAGACATTGTGACCATAGGGCCAAGGATGCAAGACTTTATTTGACATATTTCTAAGGAATGAATCATTTGGACAACAATGCATTCTTTAAAACAAAAGAAGTATTTAATCCCAGTGTCCCATGCCTCTTAAATAATTGTATACATACAGTTATGGTTACAGACACTCTCTCAACCTCCCCATACTCTTTAATTTGCCCGTTCTGATCGCACTGTACTTTCTTAGGTGTATCCCCACACGTGTATCGGTGTCATCGTAACCTTCAGTTTTCTTCCATTTAAATATCCATTTATTTTTAATATTTCTCACAATTGTGTTTGTTTATTAACCTGTATTTTAAGGGATTTTAACCACTGATGTTATGTACTGTAACAATAACTCTTTAAATGATGCCATATGGATGCATATGATTTTCTTAAGATATTCTTAAAAATGGCAGAAGTTTTCAGTGAGATTTACGCACCGTCATGACAACTCACAGCCCTCATATGCAGACAAGTGGACAGACGGGCAGGCCAGCAAAGGCCAAGCAGGCCTCTCATGTTCAGCTATTAATAACTGCAGCGAGATTTACATCACTTAACTAACTATAAATCTGACAGCATTTGGAAAGTATATTACGAGGCTGAATAAATGGTGTGACATGATTTTTCTTTCTCAATTTTCCTGTACTTTCTTCAGACTTTTCAGAATGCCAGTACATTGGCACAGAAATACAAGCCACTTGCGACCAAGTGGCTGAAGTGGCATGTGTTTGTGTGTATTTCTGTATCTGTGTGTGTGTCGTGGATACCTCATTCTTCTTGTTTCTGTTCTGTCTCTTGCTTCGGTTGCATGGAAAGTCACTCTGACAGGGAGGGGCTCTCACTCACTCACTCACTCACTCACTCACTCACTCACTCACTCACTCACTCACTCACTCACTCACATGTACAAGCTCACACAAACACAAACTTAAAGGAGCATTCCCTCTCGTTGTGGCTTTCAGGTTGTTGTTTTTGTTTTTGTTTTTTGTCCTTGGTGACTAAGTGAGTGAGTGTTCAATGCCAGGTTTTCCACTGGGATTTTTCTTAAATGACATGCCAGCGTACATGTAGCTTTCCAACATGTTTGGACTTGATCAGACGTGTTATAAAAGAGAGCGGCTGTGGGAAAATTTGTAATATTAAAAAAGAGGAGGCAATAGGTTGCAAAGCTGTGACTAATCCATATAAAAAAAACAACAAAAACCACATTAACAAAACCTGTACAATTGTTATTAATCCTAGGTGTTTACATGTTATATAGGTTTTCATGGGAAATATATGTGTAAGATGTGAAAGTATGTTGTCATGTTTAGGGACGGCATGGTATAGGGAGACCAGTCCTCAGCTGGAAAGCCCTTAATAGAAACCATTCACTATGCTTGATTTCATCTTCTAACGCAAGTTCCCTCTCATCACATGAGCCTTAAAATGACAATCTTGTTATTCCATAGCATACAATTGACACATCTGTCTTGCTGTGACATCTTCCAATGGACTGAAATGGGTGCTTTCTTTAATGTCTGTGGCATATGAAACCTAAAAGAAAACAAAAGTTCATGTTGTAAAAAGAAAAAGCTGAACGTCCTCTTGTTGTGCTAAAAACTAACTTGCACATAAAGGAACCGATATGTCTTTATAGTAAAACATGAAACATAAAGAGAAGAAGAAGCTGCTACAGGTCATGCAGATCATTCCCCATATCCCTAAAGTGTGCTTGCACTGCGTCATGTACTGCAACTGTGTGGTGTCACTAAGCTGTATAGATGGATCATTAACTAGGCCCATGTTTATCCTTATCAACCGTGTAGCATCTGCTTTTACATGTACAGTAACTCAATCAGGAGACTAGATTCGTGGTTGAAAACCTTTAGAAAGTTGGTGACTTTTAGTAACTTCAACTATATTGTGGTGCTAATGTCCAAAATAACTTATTTCTCCTGAAGTACAGTTATTATTATGAGGAGGAATTTTAATAACTGATGTTATATATTGAACCCTCAACGATTCTTAAGTAACTAGTGCTATTATGTCCCAATAGGAGGGACATATAAAAGGGACTTTTAGGAGTCTGACTCACCCTGGATGGCTGTAAACTGCTATGTCATCATCACACGGCTCATAGTGAGAGCCAGGTGAGGTCTAAATACAGAGACAACTCCCAAAGGGCTGCTATGGTTTCCATTATGCTGAAACAAAATTGATGCTGATGGCAATGGCGATGGCTATTCTAGTGTTAAATGTTTTTTCTATCTTCAAATTAAATGAAACCTTTCTCTTTAGTTTCTATTGCCTTTCTCTTTTTCATTTCCTGTATCCCTCTGTGCCAGGCTCAGTTTCACCTAAAGCCCCTGACGGATACGTTTGCCTGTGTCTCTAATAAGTGATACTTTGCAAATATTTAACCCTGCCCTCCGTAACATCGCTATGGTGACATGCCAAACATTGCACACATAAGCAGGCACGGGTTCAACAGTTACTTAGCAACAGCTGCGGAGCAGGTTTGCGGAGCTAACCGAGCTGCCCGTGCCTCTGAATTTAGCAGGTGATGCGTCGGGATAAGAGAGAAAGATGGAGGAAGAGGAGTGAAGGGAGCACGAGGAAGGAGGAGAGAAAGTGAGTCATTGGCTGAAGTTGGTCGGGGGCCCATGTTGACATTATAGGCCCGGGGAAAGTACCTGCCATTCCAAATACACACAGTATATTTGGAGAGGCAGGTACACCGTGTCTCCATCTTTATCTTATAAATGTTATGTAACAGATAAGGGGGATCTGTATAGGATAATTTGATAGGGACCGTGGACTTTGGGAATCATGCACTGAACACACCGCAATGCTCTGTGATCGTGCAAACACAGACGTTACTGCGAGGGTCATTTGACTTGACAGAACTAGTCCTGTTTGAAAGAACAGAGAAAGAACAAACAACTCCCAGAGGACAGGATTTAAACTGTGTAAACGGCGTTGCTTTCGAGCAGTAGTAGGTGCTGCAGCCACGTAACAAACGGATTAAAGACAAACCAGCAAAAAGCAATGACAAAAACTAATATTAAAGTTAAACACTCTTTTACTTGTGGCAGTATAGCAGGGGGCTGGAGACCTCGAGAAATCCCCACATGTTGTAAAAATCATCTGTCTCTATGTTCATATCACTGCTCAGAGTAAAGTATGCGCACCATTGCCAGTAATCTGGCAGGTCAAAAGAGATTATGACTTAGTTTCTGTGTATGTGTCAGCATTTAGGAGCAACAAAGAAACCGCAAATCAGTCATTTGGCAATCCTAGTCTGGTGTTTTCCTTTCTCGAGCGTGTCGTACTGACCCTCATTTCCTCAAATCAAACATTTGACCAAACCCATTTTCTGGTCTCTTTTCTCCTACTTTCCACATTTATCTCAGTTAGTTTCTGTTATGTTCTTCTCGAGTTTTGTGTTATCAAGGTCGAGTCATGTTATTCACCAATAATTATGCAATTCTGTTCAAAACATGTGGGGTTATGGAACCAGCAATGTCAAGATTGACAGAGTACATTGATTTACACTGCAAACAAAACCCTTATTTTTCTCAGGTTGTGTCTGCTTTCTCTGTCTATTCTTTCATTCAGTTTTGTGCTTTGATCTCATTTCCCAGGATTACACAGAGAAAAGCCTGGGCTGTTGCATTGCAACATAACATAACAAAATGATTCTTTATTTTTTAAATCAACAATGAATAAACAAGGATGAACTATGAGGAGGTCGGACTGTGTACTGAGGGGGTTAATAAAGATGTGCAGAGCCTGAAGGTGTAGCCTGTGGCACACATCAGCATGACACTGGACTGGTTCGACTTGTTTCTGCAGGGTTTTGTCTCAAGGCGTGATCAGGCATGATGCAGCTTAACACTCAAAGCAATAGTATAAAAAGTAATCAGTGTGAAAAACACACTCACATCTTTTTAGTCCAGAACGTCGGGGGTAGACCTGTACAGAAATACCTCTGACAAAAAGACAATTCAGGCTTTACATTTCGGAAACATAATATAATAAAGATTTGGAAAGAAGCACATTCATCAGATTGCAATGTTGTTTGCAAGGCTAATCAGCAATGAGGACATATGTGTCATGCTTCCTCTGTTAGTACAGAAGTGTGGTTTTGGAGGAATTTTCTGCTGTGGGCCACATTCTGCCAATAGACGGATGTTCAAGTAGAAACAGCGATAATTCAAATGATGTGCTGATTTTTTGCTGTGACAGCTGCAACAGCAATTTAGGATAATGCTGCAATTATTTTCCAGCAAGTTGTTGTTTTGCCTCAGGGGAGTCAGAGGTGGGGGATTCTTGTAACAGAGTGAAATCCGGAGTGTGTATGTGTGTGTGTGTGCGTATGTGTGTGTTTCTGTTCCGAAAGGGTGTTTTCTCCACAGAGTTATACATTTCTCATCCACAGCCCAAACAAATTTCTCAGTGTGAAGTTTTTTCCCCCTCAGGAACAAACAGGCACTTCTCACATCAGCTTCAAGCCACAATCCTTCACACTCACCGTGAAGGATTGTGGCACAAAACAAATTAGATTCTGAATTGGAATTGATTTGATCTTCTTTTCTGAAGTCGCATATACATCCACACTTTTCACTTGGTCAGTCCTAGAAATGCAGCAGAAAGTTAAAGATCGGTCCTATTTCAGCTTTACACGTCCGGTCATGTGGATGCAGCAGCCATTTGGCAGTAAATCCTTACTTTGGTTCCTTACTTTAGTTCCTTACTTTAGTTCCTTACTTTAGTTCCTTACTTTAGTTCCTTACTTTACCTGTCGAGTTGGACAGAGAGCAAAACAGAAAGTGAGAAAGAAAAGAAGAGGAGCGGCTGATGATATTCAACTTCTTGTGTAAGAGGACACGATCTGGGTTGTGTCGCAAGATGAAGCCTCTTGAGCAGTTTTGCAACAAGTCATAATTACAGCATTTAAAATGATCTTTGTCTTTGCACAACATGTACAGTTGGGTATACTGGTACTTATATTTGAATTTTGTCAGCTGAGGTTGTTTGGCTTCTGTGTAGTGGAACATTAGATGGTTGGATGATAAATTCCCCTTACAAAGAAGGTGGGTACATAAATATCTTTCAAATTTCATTTAGTAATCATAATACTGTACACGTTGAGATTGATGAAGTTGGTAAAGCTACCTTGGAGGTGTATTCCTGACTTTTGAGAGGGTTTGCTTCCTACGAGTACGACAAAGTTCATCTAGTTTCCATCTCTCCAAGTGAATTAGTTTGCAAAACACAATAACAGTCATGGAAATCCATCATCGAGTCCGATTCCCTCCTGGTTAATACTGTATCTTTCAAATACTGAGCTATCCTTTGAAAACCTCAGGATATTGGCACAGTTAATGCTTTATCAGCAAGTTGGCGACCCACGCCTCTCTCTCTCTCTCTCTCTCTCTCTCTCTGTGTGTGTGTGTGTGTGTGTACACTGCAGGTTCTCTGTCAGTTCAAGGTCTCCACTGTGTGCTGTCAGGCGATATCAGTATCCGTCCCTACATTATGACTCAGTCAGTGTGGAGGTGTTTTCCCACTGGTCCCTGTGGCAGAGCTGCTGTGATTCTACCACAAATAAAGCAGGCTGGCTCCGTGGCTGCCGTCCAGGTTTCATCCCGCGTCCACTATAGGCACAACGTTAAGCTGCAAGAACTCAGCAGATGTTTTTTGAGGTTTTATTTTTGGAATATTTAATCATGGTGTTCTTTTGCCACAGCTGGAAGGACATGGCCAGATTTCAGTGCCTGCTGGAAAAATAGAAATCTCGTCCACCAGGGGAGAAAAAAAAGAAACAAACAGAATTGTAGAGAAAGTGGGTATCGCCACCGAGAGTTTCCAGTGAGGGTACCACATATGGTTTTGATTAAAGTTCAATAGAAAGTCATACGTTCATTTACTGGCTCAGAATGGGCCTTTGGGAGGAGAAAGACCTCGATCATGATCGGTCTGTGAACAGTGCAGGCTATGAGTCTACGTTACCTTACTTAACGTGAATGTATGTGTTTTCTCGTTCTTTCTGACCATTGGATCAACATAAAATCTGTTATGCTTGAGTAAACGAAATTTAAATTTAAAAAACTGATTTAAAAAAGAATTTGTTACAACATTGGAAGGTGGGGAGAGGGGTGAGTTTGAGGGAGAGGCCTTCAATCCCGAGGTCACATCCTGCCTCGGAGCATTTCACCCTCCTCTTCTGGCGGACTACTAGCCAACGTTGAAGATGCATTCTGCCAACAACTGTTCCGCCAGCTACGTTTACGAGCTTTATAGCGCAGTATTCAGGCCCAGTGAAGACACTGCGTCCTATCCGCTCTCATCCAGTGCCAGCCACATGTGTAAAATATGTCTGTGAAGGAGTTGACTGCTGGAAGTCAAAGACTTCTGCTTGTTCAACCATTTTTTGATTAAAAGCACTATTTTCATTTCTATTCAATTCTTTCTCATTTTGGTGGTGATGATTCCTTCATGCAGAAAATCCCTGACAGAGAATGCAAAACTGACTTCATAAAGAGCTGAGGAACAAAAGTGAAAAATTGCTTTCTGGAGCACATTGTGTGGCCAGAAACGGAAGAGGATAGTGGATGTAGTAGTTGTACACCGTGTTTGTTTGCCAGGAAAGACATCCTCACAGTTCCAGGAAATCACTGACCTGCCGTCTATTGGGAGTTTTCAAAACCTCAAACTTTTCAAACGTTTCTTAACACAACCACTTCAGTATTGAGCAATATTGCTGTTCCGAAATATAAAAGTAGAATAGACACAGCTGTATGTCCGTTTCTAATTGTTCTTTTAGTTTTTTTGTACTTTGTCAATCCTCCAACTCTTCACTCTGTTTGCCCTCGAGCATTTGTGTCACCTCCCACAAATTCTCTGAAGTTATACTATTTCTCAAAACGTCGGTCTTCCACCCCCCCCCCCCCCCTCAATTTTCCTTCCCACTTTTCCAGAGCACCAGCGCGCTTCCTTCTAATACGGAAACGGGGCCAGTTTGAAGAGAGGCAGAAGAATGAGGGGGGAGGGATAGACGGGAAGCCGCAGTCGGAAAATGAAACAAATGAAACAAAATGTTCTAAGCTGCAGGCTGAAGCAATTGCCAGAAAATGAGCTCAGGCTCAGAGCGAAATTACCCCGAAAGTTTAGAAACTGCCTTGAAATGAGATGATAGATGACAAACATTACTAAAAAACAGAAGAAAATGAAAATTATATATCAGCAGTGCCATAACTATCGTACTATAGAGGGGGCTTGTTCAGTTCTAGAAACATGTTTTAATGAATTGCCTCATAAAAGGTTAAATTTGACACTCTTTGCAGCATGAAAACCACCCTGGGAGTAAGATTTTGATTGTCTCTTATTTTACAGCTTCCAGTACAACTGTAGTTGTGTGACTGTGTGAGAGCTATTCTAAAATTCCTTTCCATTGAATATAAATGTAAATAAAACATGAAATTATCTTGAATGAGAAATGCATCATACTGATGATCTACAGCAATGATCACATACAATTATACTCACATTATTTTTCCTCAGTAAACTAAAATGTTTGGATTTATTTGGTATATATATATATACTTTAAGATAGCAGAGATTAAGCCGTATACATGGCTTACAGGTTGAAGTGTCTGACTCACAGCACCTGTCAGAGGAAAGATAAGGCTTTAGGAAGCCATCCAGGAGCCAAGCAAATAAAAAGGTTGGTAGACCTAGGAGTCTCTGTTGTTTCATAAACATAGGTGCACCTCTATTTCGTTCCACACAACTTGATTGATTGATGACTTTATTTGTGGTGCGCAAGCTCAGGAAAATGTACCTTATCTGTGTTGTTCATATTTTGCTGGTGACACGAAACATATAATTAATGTAACCACGCAAGCAAAATATTATAATGTGACCTCAGGAGTCTGTCACATTGTTTCATCTAGAGTGATATGAATATTTGGAGTTCAACAACCATCACACTCTACGTCATCGTGCAGTCCGCCTCTTTGATGTCGTGCCACTATCTTCTCTTATCCCTGCTGCATGCCAGACTCCGGAGATTACGGCCCCGTGTCTCTAACTCCTATTCACAAGTATTAGCCCTACCTTTCTATCCGTATGCCAAGGAAATATTCTGCCCTATACGCGCTCTCTCCAACTCACTGTTTCTTTAAAAGGAAAAGTATGTTCCTGGCTGCACTGCAGGAACAACACGCACATAATGAGGGAGAAATCCGAATGAGGGAGTTTCACAGATGCGTCTTGGCTATTACACACAAACTGAAACAGAGTTTGCATTTTTTGTCCATTCGGGCCTCTTGGTGTTTCTATTTCAGAGCTCACGCATGCTCTACAGCTGCTCTACAGACTAGTGATTCTTCACCCATCTTGATTACTTTATGTCATTTCATTCTTCCTTTTTTCTTTGAATTTCATCAACTGAGCTCAACTTTGTTGTCTTACTAGTCAAGTTTTAAGGCCCGGTCAGGTTTGTCAGTACAGCAAATCATTGTCTTGTCAAGAGCAACCAACACGATAATAAAGATTAATAACTGAACCATGTTTACATCTTTACAAGAACATTTATGACGAGTGAAAGTCCAGGTGAGTTTATGGCAACAGGGTGAACTTGACAGCGACCTCAGATGCTGAACCCGACGAGGACGCCTGTGGTCATCGTTAATGTGGAGAATGTTGGGAAAGATATGATGGAGAAAGTATATGCTTTACATTATGTATTTTGACTTGTACATTATGATTGTTTTGGCAGTGGCTTTGGTAAAAATATGAAGCAAGCTCTTTTTTTATATATGCGATTGTTTTATTTTATTTGGATCGATCGTACGTCTATTCTAACAGAGAGTCTCTCTTTGATATACAGTATGCATGCTTTTTACATGCTAGTATGATGAAAAAATCAAATGTGAATAGAAAGACTCGGTCTACATCAGAAAGAATACCGAGAGAGACTGAAACTCCTCTGTCCTCTGTCCCTCAGCTCTCTTCTTCTCTCTCACATACACTTTGTATTTCCCACTACACCACTATTGACATACACACACAGGTACACACACAAACACAAAACTGTAACACACACACACACACACACACTGTCAACTACTCACTCCTTTATTTGAAAGGCTCTCTTGTATAGTGTGTGAAACGGTATGAAGGTGTAAAGATGTAATGTCGAAGTTGTGTGTGTGTGTGGGTGTGTGTGTGTAGAGCGTAAAAACACAAGATCATGTTCATATGTCACATTCCAGATCCTCTTTGCAAATCAAAATGGAGGAAAACACACCGTTTACGGGTTGTTACTGCGCACCAACTTTTATGGGGACAGCTGTCCCTCAAAAATGTCGAGAAGTCATTTTCAAATGACATCAAACACAGTCACACTTGCAGAAAAGCATACAGAATAATATCAGCAGTGGTTGCTTTGATAAATTCAAATACCTTAATGTTTAATGATGGGTGAATACAGCCCCTTAGTGCTGTCTTATGAGGCTAACAGGGCTTAAATGTGGCGTACTAACACTGGCAATCGTTGTAGACTAGCTGAACAGTAATTACAATGCTCATTATTGTTCTTTATAGCCACATTTACAGTCCATGCTGGTGTCATTATTTCATTCGGAAGGAGCCAGTTTGATATCAGGCATTACTGCTCTGTTTCTTTAGTATCAGCCTGGATAACAGAAAGTTGTTGTGGCCTTAAAGGTGAAGTCAGCGATTCTGGAGAAAGATTGTTAATCTTTAAACTCAACACCCAAACGAATAACCCCCTCCAGATTGACCATCCCTCTTCTCTTCTCTTCTCTTCTCTTCTCTTCTTGTCTCTTCTCTTCTCCGGCCCACTTTATTTGTGTCCCATTTACAGCGCGACGGCTGTGTATTTCTTTGTTTTTTTTTAGCGCACACACAGAACAGACAGCTAGTGGACTGTGCGGAGATATTCACTGGATTTGACAAAAAGTGTAAAGGATTAGAATCACTGATGACACCTTTTAAAGTGCAAAGGCTGAAATGTGAATCACAACTTCCAATGTTTCAAAAGCAAACATACTTTCTCCATATTGTTGTCATTTAATTCACCAATGAATTCAAACAGTAGAATTTCCATGTTGGAAAAAAACACACTGATCAGGTTTTTCAAGTCACACCTTTCAGGTGACCATGACAGCTGCACTCTGACTTCATCATTTCCTCCTCACGAGGTAACTAGATCGTATTGCTGTTGTTTGATTGTGTGGGAAGTTACAGATTACAGACTTCTACTTTGTTTCCAACGTATACATACATACTCTGAGGCATCCGATTTTTTCTTTATTCAGCTTTATTATTGACAAGTGCTGCATTGTCCATCTGGTCTTGTGGCTTTTGTTAAGGACCTCCAATAATTGTGCAAGAAAACGGCATTTGTGGATAAAAGGGGAGTAAAATGTGGCCAACAATCCAGCCCAGCAAACATGTTTTCATAAATAGTCTTGGGCCTTTTCTCTTCTCGAGGCTGTCTTCAATCTTTCACAAAGGCATCAACAGCGCCAACACTTTCTTTGTGTTGCTAAGTGGGTCAGAATGCTGTGACTTCAACACCTACACACACGCTGTCATTTACACAAAAACTGCTACTCACCCACCAACACACACATACTCTAACACAAAAGAAAACCTGAAATGTATCATGTTTACAGTCACAAGAAAAAATATACACTGTTGTTGATCCGTGACATGTTACAAGATGGTAACTAAGGAGATTTGAAGAATGAACTGTACACATAATCCAAACACAACAATGAAAACAATATGACAGTGTACAGAAGAAATTACTGGTATTAGAGAAAGCAGCATGACTCAAATAATCGCCTGACATTAAAAAACGAACTGTTTCCTAATTAACTGATATAACTTGAATAGGTTGGGGTGTGTGTGTGTGTGTGTTCGTGTGGGTGTAGGTGTGTGTGTCTGTGGGTGTGGGTGGGTAGGTGTGCATGCTTGTGTGTATGTAACGCCTGGAGACAAGTTCCAGGGTGTGGCCCGGCATTGCTGAAGTTTGAGAAAGGCGAGGTCTTATGACATCAGCAGGTGAAACCTGTTTTCAGTTTGTGGCAGGAAATCATGCTGGCACCGGTGTGCGCATGTGGGTATACAGTGAGAAAACAATCCTTTCATCTCCATGCTGGCTTGTGTGTTCAATGTACAAAACAAAATGGTGTTTCTTGCTGCAGTATGCTCTTGATAAAGAGGAGCTTCCTGTTAACACGACTGCAACAGGGTGGATTGAGTGTTTTGACTGGCAGTTAAAGTAGTAGTTGGGCAAACCATAGTATACAATGGACTGTGAGTCATTGACTTTTTTGTACGACAAACAACACACAAACATAGGCCGACAATGTGTGAGTGTGTGAGAGAAGAGGTCTAGACTAATTGCAGAATTGCGGCAGTGTATGGTTGACTGCGTGCAGCGCAATGTCTCAGGGAGACATCGATTCAAATTTAGAAAGTGCACAAAATATCGCCATTTCCTCCGGGACCGAGTTCGTGCAAGGCGTACACGATAAAACGCAGATCGGCAGAGATCTTTTCCAGACGTGGTTTGTGTGCGAGTAATTGCAGAATTGTAGCAGTGTATGGTTGATTGCGTGCAGCGCAATGTCTCAGGGAGACATCGATTATTGTTTCAATGTATGTTTTAAATCTCCTTTACTTTTGCCTTTATGCTTTTAATGGTTTCATGTGAAGCACTTTGAATTACCTTGTTGTTGAAATGTGCTATACAAATAAACTTGCCTTGCATTGCCTTGCCTAGACTAAAAGAGGTAGAGAGATGAAAACACACATGTTTGGTGAGTCAGTGAGGAATGTGTGCTATGCGGGTTTGAGCGGGACTGAGTGCACAGCGTCAGGGCAGCAGCTGGGACCCTTCATGCTGGAGCTTGACAAGCTAAAAGGAATGCACTATTTCTCAGAGCTGTCTGTCGTAAGGTCAATCTTGAACTTATCTGATTGTGTGGAGCCAAAATGCATTCGAAGGCAGCTGGTATTTCTGTCAAAATTTGTCAACTTACGCAGATTTGTATTTTTTTTACATTCCTACAATATCTACTATTGATTGCAGAGGGGTTGAGGACGTATTCGTATTAGTTACTGAAGTAAAAGTAGCGTGTAGTTGTGTAGTAGACGACAATGTAAAGTTACTCCATTACAAGTAAAAGTCCTGCATTCAAAATCATTGTAACTGTATCTATGTATATAAGTATGATCATCATACTTAAAGGAACAGTGTGAAGCAGCTAGGGGGATCTATTGGCAGGAATGGAATATGATATTCATGAGTTTGTTTTCTTTAGTATATAATTACCTGGAAATAAGAATCGTTGTTCTTTTGTTGCATTAGAATGAGCCGTTTATATCTACATACGGAGCAGGTCCTCTTCTCGGAGTCGGCCACCATGTTTCTACAGTAGACCAGAATGGACACCCCAACCACGGGCTGTAGATAGGGCCACCAAATCCAACACACTGCACCTTTAAGGCATTCAAGTAAAAGTACTGGTTCGGCAGTAACAAGTTAAGTTACATTTTTGGACCAATGCTTATTGCTTATTATATATAACATTATATAATTCACCAATCTGGGCCTTGGGAAATTATCTAAAATGATCTCGGATATGAAGAGGTGAAAAGTCTCAACAGCAAGAACTTATTGGCATTTAAAAGATAAGATTTGTTTCATCTTACAATACCATATATTTTATATATTTTTTTATTTTTATATGTTTCCAATGTAAAATATCAATCTGTAGATATACAGCAGTAAACTAAAATACATGTGGTGGAGTAAAAAATAAAATATGCTCCTCTAAAATGTAGTGTGGTAGAAGTACAAAGTAACAACATGGAAAGATAACGTGTTAGAATTGAACAAAAAGTGACTGTGAATCTGTTGAGCAATTTCACAGACACACATACAGTTCATTCCCTCTACCAAGTTTGTATCATCACCAGCAACTCTTGTCCTTGAGAGCTTGTTTCAGTGCTAGTTTGTGCTCTGTTCTCCTTTTTCAGCGGCTCAGCTCTTACAGCGGGGAAAAATGGCTACGACGTTCAGCAGTCAACGGACAAATAGATTGCATTGTCCCCAAGGGGGGGGTCATTTGTTTCCACAGAGTGTGCATTATGTGTGCCTCCAGAACAAAGATTTGACATACAACAACATAAATACATTTCAACAGTTTTGTTCTGGTCCATCAGGCAGCCAACTGTGTCTAATGTGACTAATCTGTGATGTGAAAAAATAAGTATTGTGTCCACTGGGTCGCTCCCAGAACTGCAGTGATGGGAATTAAGGCTTTCTCATGATGTCATAAACACACAAATCCTAGAACTGCATGATTTAGAGGAATAAAGTAGTTATGTGGGCGAGGTGAGACCGGGTGATTGACGGCCACTTACCCAATATAACCCTGTATTCTTGTTAAACAGAGACAATAATCACTCCTAACTGTGTTGAAAGTAGTGAAACATGCACAAACTGTTTCCACACTGTAGAGGTTTTATGAGACCCATGTCTCTCCTGTGTACCCGTCTAGTGTATATATTATACCATACTACACTGTGCGGCACACGATATTATACTATGCTATACACTTCACTGACCTAAACTACTATACTATACTGTTTATACTTTTACTTTACTGTACTTTTGGCTATATACTAAAAACTACACTAAACTATACTTCACTAAACATAACTACCATAATGTACTGTACTGTATTATATTCCTTTGCTTTTTAGATGTTTATTTTACAGTATGCATGTTTACTGTTACCCGTCTGTCTGTAAACAAGAAATGTGTGTGGTGTGCTGAATGTACTTGGCATCTTGGCATGCAGGGTAGAAGAGGTTGCTTTCCATGCCTTCTGAAACCATGCACAGTGATTATGACATCATGAGCTGAGATTTCCTGCTTGGCTCTCTTTCGACATATCAAAACAACAGTGTGCCATCTTAGAAAAGGATATTATATTGTTGGCCACTTTACTTCAGTTTGAAGTCAGTACAAGAAACCAGGAAATTACAGAGAAGTTTCCAGACCTGATAATACACTTTGTTTCCCACCACTTCACGGTTCATTTCCCCCCCCCCCTTGCTTGCAATGCTACAGAGAGACAGTGTGCATATTCCGCAGCGTTAAACCGCAGTGACACGAGCTCACATGATGAGGATATGTACCATCAAAGAACTAACGACGGTGACGCACAACCACAATCTCTTGATTTGAGTCTGCATCACATGAGAGCGTACAGCTTCTCACGTAGTGTACCTGTTACAGCACAAGTCTTTCATGAAGTTACAGTATGTTTGTCATTACCACTAAGCGTCATATCTCTACATTTACTTTCTCTTTTTCCCTCAAGGGAACAACATCTAGATAGATGGTTGCTGTTCCATTGATCATCATCGCCACTTGTGGCTACAGCGGTGGCTGTTACTGTTGATCCGGTGTAAAAAAATGTTCAAACCGGTTTAAAAACTGGACCGGACCACAGCAGCCACCTGGCATTTAATACCCACATCTTCAACTGTACACACACTGCGATGCTACGTCCACAGCTCTTTCTCAAATTGGCTTTATTTGCATGCCATAACACTGTACATATTGCCAAAGCATATTCAAATGTTGACACCACGTTGTCATATTGCTTATTACTAATGCAATAGCGATGGGATGCTGTCAGCAGAGGTTGCTAATGTGGGCATGCTTTTTCATTTTAATTCATAATGCTAAATGGCAGTTAAGCCGATTTGCATAAAACTAAACCGGTTTCAGCCCGTACACTGGACCGGACCACCAAAACCAGTAATCGGCCCAGCTCTAGTTGTTAGCAAAGGTAACAAAGTCTCACTTCAAGTGTAATTAGTTAGTCATAAAACTATGAATGGGCTGAATGTGCAGATTATTGAGACTATATTTTCAAACACCTGGGCCAGAGACCGAGAAGCTGTTTTTCCATGAAGTGTATCCACAAATAAATTAAATATGCGTCATTATCACACTTCAATATCAATCGAACACCAACAGCAGATGCAACCATGTCAAATGTTTTTATATTACCGTGAGACAATAAGTGAAAGATTCCCTTCCTTAAAAGAATTCCACTGAATTGTTTCTTAGTAGTTTGTAAGTATTGTAGGTACTACATACAGCTGGGATTAGAGAAGATCTCAAACCTTGAGAAGTACACAAAACTCTCAACTTCTCAACTGGACAACCCTTATCCTCTTTATGTTACCTTACACCGACCGGATTCCAGTGTAAGCATGTTTAGCTGCCTTTTCAAAGGCATTTACAACTCTGGACTGTAGCAAATGCCTCAGGTGGTTCAAAATCTATCCCATTGGTCTTTACATGAACTGTATGTTTCAGGCTCCTCTGGCTCAGACAAAATTAAATTGGTGTCATCAATCAGAAAGACATGTACTGAGCTCTCTCCTTATTTCCTTCGAGGCAAAGCCACCTCCACCTGTGAGAGAAGAAGATAAGATCTTTTGAACACTGTAGATTTACCCCCCGAGGGCTGCTCTACACGTCACACACATGCCCTACAGTCAGTGCAGAATAGCTGACTCTCACCTGACAGGGCAGGCTTGGCTTCCGTGAACACACACCCTAACAGGAGTGTGTGCCAAGTGAAGCAATCTGGTCGAAAGGCAGAGAAAAAAAGCACACTCGCTTGGCTCAAAATCAAAACACCTAAAATGAGTCACAAGCGGTAATAAAGTAGTCGGAGTGTTGTTTGTGTACATGCATGTACGGTGAATCACTTTCCTAAGATTTCTACAACACGGATGACATCACTTGAGTCCCACATGACTGGACAGACATGGAAAAGCTGAGGGAGCAGCTTTTATGACAAGGAGCACTACAGATTAGCAGTAATGCTATAATCATAATGAGTGAGATCTTGTAGAAACTGGGGGAGAAACTTTTTTCCACAATGGAAACAGTGAGTGGGCTGATTAAACACCCGACTCCTCCACAGCAATCTGAAGTCTGTTTGATGTCATTACTGTAATTACTTACAGTGATGATCTGATGCTTTCTTAGGCCTTTTACATCACAGTAAGTGAACGCACCGCTGTTCATACCAATTCATCAGATTATGATTGTTTCTGTAGTTTACACGCTCCTTTTTAAAAGTTTTTAGCAAGGAAGTAACCAACTGTGTGTATCACGCTTGGCCGACAACTGCGCTCTCAGTCACCAGGGGAGCTCCATTGCTTCAAGCTATACAGATTGTGACGTATAGTCATTTCACTTTAAAGATCTGCTGTTAAAGAGTTGTCTGTATTGTACTGAACAGCGGCTACATTAGGCGTTTCAGTGAGGCAAAGGAAATGATATGAAGGGATTACAGTGTGACAAAGTCCACGCAGGGAGGAGGCCCGGGGTCGATGGACAGGGACAGGTCAACAAAACACGGGACAGTCGATGTTGTTTGTTGAACATGACCACAGTCGTTGCCGAAACCTTCATAACATGTTCGTTATTGCCACCATGACAAGGAAGCTCCTCTGACCTCAACTAAGTATTTATTTCAACCCAAACCATAATCTTTCCCCAAACCTAAACAAGTTGTTTTTGAGCCAAAACTTTAACCGCAATGTTGTCGCATCATAAAACAGATTTCTTTACAACAGTGACTTGTAACTGCTTTGGAAGGCAACGACAAATGATGTCGTCTGACATGATACGAGCGTCACATACGCTGTGTCGTTCTAGCCGCCATTGACAAGCAACGATACACCTCTAATATATGAAGGCTTGTTTCTTATCTTATTGCGCTCTACTCGGACTAAATAAAATGAAGAAACACTGTGTTGCAATGTAATGACATCAGCATACTGTACGAAGCTTGTTGATGTTTTATCAAACTCACATAGTCATGCCAATGATATGCTGTCCTACTGCATTTGACATTTCTCCAAGACAACAAAGTCGGCATGTCATTAGTGTCAGTGAGTGTAAGCCATTAACACAAACCTGCTGTGTATAAAATGTCTTTCACTGCTTTAAAAGTTGAGCCACGCGCCTCTCAGCTGTCAGACTTTGGCCCCTCAGAGCTGTGTTCAGGAAACAACTGCATATGGAAATGTTGTCAAGTTGCTTCCTCGTGTCATTTATTTACGTATACATACACACACTTTTTACGAGTTATTGGAGTGTGAATGCTTGTTTGTGTACTGTTTCTGCAAAGCTAAGTCTTATAGTCAAATTGCAGAACTGTTGTATTGGAAGCGTTGTTAAAGGTTCACTTCCTCTTGGTTATTTTCATTTTTAGCTGCTGGTCAGGGTCACGCTGTGTGTTCTGTGAGGGGGGAAACTGTGACGGAAACACACAATTTAAAGTCACACATTGTATTTTGCGTTATAGAGCTAATTGGGAGAAAGGGACTATTACTACTACAATTGTGTGAGTGTGTGTGTGTGTGTGTGTGTTGATCCAACAATGATAAAAGAGGGTGTGTGTCTGCTCTGTCACAGGGAAAAATGAATTTGATCTTGGAAACAGTATTTTTTTCCAGGTCAATCAGAACCTGATCGACTAGTCCTTTGACTCGAGAGGAAGTGGCAGTGTCACGGGGAAATGTTTACAGCAATAAGAGAGGTTGTCACGTATCAGGTGTGGATTTTCAGTAGTTACATTATGTTGAGTATTGCATGTCATATTCCTGCAAACATTTCAACACATTGACGGTAATGATTGGTCTAAAAAGGACAAAGAGGACCGGAAGCTGACGCTGAACTTATCTACGAAGGGGGAAACTATCAAGCACGTTGCACTTCTGGCTACATCCCAGTGAGAGATAACCCGCGGTCACAGCGCTGTGGGAGAGAAGTGACATCAATCATGGCCTGTCAGCTGGATGTGAGAAACACCAACAAGTATAATTAATATAATGACAAGCGATTTTATTTTTTTTTGGGAGAAGTGTGACAAATTTGACAAAAACTGAGTAAGTAATAGTTCACAAAAAGTTGAACGAATTACAGTTACAGTCATACAAAAGTAATTCAAAAGGTAAAGATGGCCCGGGATGAGCGAGTGGATCTGCTTATTAACAGTATATAAGGGGAAGTGCATGTGTGTGTTTTTTATAGTTTTTATTGTGTGTAGGTAACTACCTCTTTTCTAACACAAATTATTTTCCAGCCTTTTCCTTCCGTTTTTCTTCAAAGGTCAGGCCTTTAACCCCATGCTGTTATTTTAGGCATTATTCAATAAAGATGTAGTGATTCAAGTTAGATGGTGGTACTAAGTATAGAAAGACGGATTAGGACTTTAATGTTTTCTCTCCATGACCCTGCTGACACAGTCACACTTTCTTTTTAAAGTCTTGCTGCTCATGTGGCCATGTGGTTACATGTGGTTGTGTGTTTTATTCTGTCAACTGATTCACCATGTATATGCTGATCCGTGCATAAGTTAGTGTGTTTCTGTAAGTGTGATTTATTTGCTCCCCAAATGATTTTGATTATCAATAATCCCTGGCTGATTATGTATGTGTGTGTTTATCTCTGGGTAGTATGTGTCTGTTCTTGTGAGTGTATGTCTGTTTTATTACACTGGCTGAGTATGTGCTGTAAATGTCAGCTGACGTAGGAGTGTCTCTACTAGCTCGGTGTGTGTGTGTATGTGTGTGAGGCTCATGAGTGGGTGAAGTTCACAGGTTTATTGTTTTATTCCATCCATGTCAAAGTGCTTTATGATCCCAAAAGTCAGACAGATGTCTGACAATATCTGAATCCCCTAAATTCACCACAATTAGTCTGGATAGTCTACCAAGAAGTCTTTTTTTCAAGCCGCATGTAATATTATAGTCTATTGCATCAATAAAAGTATAAAATCAAAAGGTTGAGTTCAACACCAGGTGACCGAGCCCAGTGCTGTCAATCATGATAGATGAGTTCGTGAAAAACTTAATTACATCCTTGATTGGAATGATGTCTGATGATTATTTTCCAGGGCGCGGTAAGGCAAGGCAAGGCAAGGCAAGTTTATTTGTATCGCACATTTCAACAACAAGGTAATTCAAAGTGCTTCACATAAAACCTTGAAAAGCATCAAAACATAAGGCAAAAGAAAAGGAGATTTAAAAACAATTAAGAACATTCATTAAAACATTAAAAAACAGTGCAAGAAATAAAATGCAGTAGTAAAATGCAGTAGTAAAATGCAGAAATGCGGTAAATACTTGCACACAGAATGTCCCTTCTGGCTTGGTGTGTAGCCAATAACCACAGTGCAACTCATCTAACCACTTATTTTCCATTATAATTATGGGGCACATTTGACATATGTCGTTGTTGATAAGACACCATACAGGTGCCATGTACTGGTCGACCATTGCTGCCTTGACGAATGTGACACAGAGTTGGCCTTATGGCAACACAAAAATGGCTATTTGATGATTTTTGACAATAACCCTGATCCCAAATTTCACATCCTTCAAAAAACAAGCAAATACATGTTAAAAGGTCCAGTGTGTGGATTTCTAGGAGTTGGCAAGGTCTGAGGCTAAATCCGGACTATCTGGGGCTGAGGTCAGTGTGTGGCCAATGGTTTAATCGGTGGTCCCTGCTATTCTGCCTGGAAAACTCCTGCCCACATTTCACTGCATTGTATGACTACTGCAACAATTACATTTAATTTGAAACAACAATTTTAATAGTCATGTAAAGACAATTGTACTGGACAAAGCGGACTTCTGCGGGGCAGCTGAGAATTCTCAAACCTATATGGCACCAGTGTTAGTCTTTAAGTCCTTTCTACAATTTTCTTTAAACTGCTGTCATATTTGGCCCTTTGTCATGTATAGTGTTGTATATAATGAACCAGCAGCCCGATGGAAGTCTGCCAAATAGGGAATTTAAGGTGTCATAATAGTCATCATTTCAGCCTTATTCATGCAGCACTATATTAAACACCAAAAGTTTGCACTGTCAGTTTGACAAGACCAAAGCAGTCCTCTGGACAACCGTTTAATTATGTCTGCCGTCGGACAGAATGACTGAAGTGTTTCTTAGACTTTGTAGCTATTCTTACCCTATGTGTGGTATAAGATGTCACACTTAAAGCAAAAACAGTCATAGAAGCAGTGAGAATGTTGACATAGTTTTGGCACAATGTGACTCAATTGTTTCACTCTGAATAGTCTGTCTCATATTCGCAGCCATCTGTTGGCTGCACATGTTTCATTGCACGTGTAATGACTGGCTCGAGCAGTGGCTGAACAGGAAATCATTGTGTCAATGACGACACTCGTTACGTATTCCGTCCTCAACTGTGAGAAGATGGTTTTTTCTGTCTCGTTTGTGCTCACAATTGATGTATTCGAACCTGCAGCAAACACACCACGGAAACATCTGTCTTTCGTTTGTTGAGGGGAGCGTCTTCCTTGTGCTGTAACGCCACAAATCACCAGCTGTTTAAAGAGGAATGTAGCATTGAGAAAGCTTGGATTATTTCAGTGATTTGTAGGCACCGGTAATCAATAACGGGTGTTTCTTTTTGGCTTTTTTTTTTTCCTCCACCAAATATTATTTTCACCATGGCGATAGAGCGGATGATACATTACATATTTGCAATAATCTGTTCCCGAGAGAACACATCAGTTGATGACAGGTTCTCAATCTGTTCAACAACCACAATGCTTCTAGGACAATAAGAAAGGCATTATCATTTTAAGCTGCCTGATACTGAAGAAAAATCATCTGTATACTCTGCTCTATTGTATGTATAAGCCTTTCTTTCTCTCTCACGCTCACACAACCATGGTGTTGTGATTAGGGTGGCGGCTGTACAGAGAAGCAGATGTATTTTTAGCTTTTACTGAGCCTCCATCACATGTACTGATTCACATAGACACGTACAGAATATGACAAGGCAGTCATTTCTGCTGTTGTTTTCATCGCTTATGCTCATTTACTCGAGGTAAAACCCCAAACACCCCTCCGTTAGACATCATATCACCAATATAGACCCTGTGGTTTGACAGAAGCAGCCACGAGTGACTCTAGAGTTGTGTCAGGGAGTTGTAGGTGGTTTTCCACCATTTGTACACGGAGGACCACAAGGAAATAAAGACCCTGCGGAAGAAGTGGGCCCTTCCTTTCCATTAACCATTTCCACTGTTGGCTAATACTGTATTTTAACTGTATACCAAGAACAGGCTTAACGTGTTAACGTGTCATCTGACAGGCAGAATAAAAGTGGAGTGTGTGAAAGCAGCATTTGCCTGTTGATGACTGGAAAGGTTAAAAAGTTTGTCTCGTCTGATGAATCTTGGTTGCATAGCTATGAAAGTCACATGATGTGATGCAAACAACAGGAGGTGGTGGAGCCCTCAGGCATAGTTACAACATGTAGAGGCCCGTGGTGGAGGAGTAATGGACTGGGGGCCGCTGGCTCCATTCAAACCTGTAGACTGATGCCTTATTGCCAGAGCAAACCCTAAAGCATAGCTTCAACATTTTGAGAAATAATGAATACATCTTTTTTTTGCCCAGAGTTAGATGAGAAGTTCGATACCAATCTCAATGTTTGTAATCTATGCTAGCACCAGCAAAAGGGGAAATATGGGAAACAACAAAAAACAAGTTACTGTTTTGTGGTTGTCATCTGCTGGACTATTTCTTGGTCATGACTGTGCGACTCCAGGAAGTTACTTGTCCGAACCACGAAAAACATGGGGATTGGTAGTTTATACACTTTTGCTTTTGTTCAGATAAAATGAGTGAGGTTTAGAGATGCTTGTTGGAATAATTAAGCTGTTAGCAGCTGTTTCGCCCTGTTTCCAGTCTTTGTGCTAAGCTATGTTAGCGTGCAGCTAACTGTTGCTTCACATTTAGCATACAGACATGCAAGTGGTAAAAGTCTTCTCATCTAAGCAACTTTGCAATGTTTCCCAAAAAAGCACACTCACTTTTTATCCATCCATAACCAATATGTACCCCCAAGGCAATGAAGCTTTCTTTGATAGTGCTGTGTCATCCAGGAACTCGGGTGAAATGAAGTGAATGACCCGTCTCTCAAACACCCCAGAAAACAGCGTTCACACATCAAATGTGTGAAGCACAAAATGTCTGCAAAGGTCATTTTTAACACCTGAATGTTAGTGATCCCTTGTGGAGTCGATGCAAAAACATGCAGCAGCTGCTAAGAGGGCCAAAGGTGATGCAATAAGGTGCTTAACAGGAATAACTATAATTTCTTTGCTCCTTGGTACAGAGAGAACAAGAGAGGGCGTATAAGCTGAAGTGTGACTGCACTATGCACAGTACATTATGTACCAGGAAGGCTTTTGATTTGATTTGAACAGCATTCTTTCCCCCCACTGGAACCTTCCTCTCCTACGTACCAAGGGGCCTCACTTCCTCCGCTGAAAGCCTTTCCATTTCCTGTCTGTCTGAGGCGCAGCGCTGCTTTAATAGCACAACTAGAGTTTCGGCTCTACCCAGAATGTTTTTCATGCAATGAAAACAGATTTCTGCTTGTGTTTTGAAGCCAGCAGGCAGTCTGTTGTAACTAAACCCATTTTGGCATGTACACTATAATGTGAGTGACAGAAAGCACACTGTACACTATGATGAATTGTTTATTTCCTGTGTTTAGACGTCTTACTGCCACAGCACGAAAAACATATTGACCTTTTTGAGGCAGGCTCACCTCGTTATTAATAGACTGCAAATGTCACTGAGTGTAAACTCTAAAGAAGGCCAACACAATGAGCTTTCAGACTTCACACAAACTGAATGACATTAATAGATGGTGTGCATTGACCATTATTAATGTACTCATTGTTTTTAATGGTTTAGACTGTGTGGAGTTCACTCCATGACTGATGATGATCCCTCACCCACAATAGACTTGACTTGGAGTTTTGTGACAAAACCTGTGTGACAGGAGAGGCCTGGTCATGTGAACCAAAGCAGAAATACAAAACAGCAACAATCTAGCTAAATGTGGTGAACATGGCATGGAAAAATAACACATTGCTAGAAGGGTGGACCTCTAATGCAGAAGTACAGAAAACCTCTGACATTTGTTAAAAGAATGTTTTCCTATGTGTCTGCCGCTTATCTGTCGGTCTGCTTTCCACCAGGTTAGTAATCATTTTTGAAAGAACAGTGCACTGCTGTCATGGCTGAAATAATTTACCGTTAATATATCACCTGTCCAGGACATATTTAGGTCAACTTAAGAATAAAGAACAAAAAAACGTACAAAGTCTGCTCTCTCCAATCATAATCGCAGATATTGGTGCTTTCTACAATATGAAAGGAACAGAAAGATGTAAGCACTGCCGAAAATATACACATTCATCAAAAGCCACACATTTCCTGACGCTGTTTTTACTTTTGCTGTTAATGTGGGGCCTCATGAGCTTTCACATATTTGCTTTACATTTTGAAGCTTTCATCCTTTCTCTTAATGTCTGTTTTACTAATGTGGTGCTGCCACCTGCTGCTCAAAGTCAGTAGAACAGACTCAGAGTCTGGCGGTATCGGTGTCAAATCTTCTAGTAGATTTTGTACATTTTGTACAGTGAGTCCCACATGTTGGATTACTCACGTAGGTTACACCTCATCAGCCCAAAAACAGTATTTGACAATGAAATAAGTGGAAAGTATCTTCTAAATAATGCATTTTGTCTTTGTGAAGACCCCAACTTGGTAACTTGATAACATTGAAAGAAGCTAGAAATCAAAACGCAGAAATAAACAGAACTGCAGTAAATGTTTTACAGATCACATAGGACAGAAAATAATGTATGTCAATTCAGTCTGCTAAGGTTGTACTGTATACTCATGGGAGTAAACGTTGAGAGAGCACTTTAGATTGCAGAATGAGTTTAAGAGTCTGATCTTGTGTTTTGTTTATGTTCTGAACATCAAGAACACACAACCAGGCTGTGAACTTCATGTTCCCTGCATTTGGATGTAAAAAATGTAATTTAAATATGTAAATAGAATATACATATGCATCCCACTGGCTTCAAACATGTTGGTTTTTGACAGCTCAGACACTTATGCTTTATATAAATACACATGACTTGTAGTGACATATTGAGACCATATGGGCTAATCACATGACACCAAGACAGGATTAGACCTCAATTATAGCACTCATTATTGTCATGAGCATGACGCTGAATGAGCAGAAATGACTTCCAAGTTCTATATCTAGTACATGATGATGCACTTCAGGTTTTTGTACTTAGCTCAGTGAACCAAACTATGTCCTCATGACACAACTCATATGTGTCATTATGTTCTGCTCTATTCTCTCTGCTGGACTCGGTAAGTCAATGGACAAAGGTATCATTATTACGCATGGCCATTTTGGGAAATAAAGCCCTGTTATTTCCTCTGTGACTGAGCCTTCATCAGCTGTAGGGCATATGTTCTCTCTCTCTCTCTCTTACACACACACACACACACACACACAAACACACACAACCTAGATCAGAAGACATTTACACATAAAGACAAGTTATCGAGTATGCTCACACCCTTTCATATCGGCCATCCAGGAATACACACATATTGTGAAACCACAAAAGTTTACTGGAAACTGATTAGTGTTCAGGTCGGTGGAGGCAAAACACACGCATGCACAATAATCAAGTATACATGAAAAAATCAGTCATCAGCCAGGGAACAAGAACAAGAACGCTTTCTGTCTTTCCTGAGCCGCGGGTCCTTCAGAACAATTCCAGGAAAAAGGGCACGATTTACTTTAAGATATCTTTCAATCAGTTTTGCTGTGTGTCATAAGCTCATTCACTCCCACATAATTCACACAGCAGGAGGAAACAACCCCACTTCTAGTTCAGTTGGCAAATGCAATCCATCAATTTACTAAACACAAAGCTGCCAGTTGTGATTTACAGAGATTCTGACTCATGGCCTGCTGAAACAAGGAGTCTTCATACCACTCCCTGCTTCTGTGTTTCACAGCTGGCAACTAACATTCTCACGTTAGTAAATGAGTACATTTTCACACCATTTCAAGCCAAAAGACAAATAACTAAAGGATCACCTGCCACACACAATCAACTATCAATGCAAATATCACTTAATAAGCACAAATGATCTTCAGTGTCCAATATGGAATCCGAGTGTTGTGCGAGAATGCAAGAAATTTGCCAAAACTCAGAGACCCCAAACAACTGTGGAATAGTTATTTTAGCCAGCAGTGCACACTGTTCCCAAACACCGTGACGCTCAAGCTAATAACACCTAGTCATCTCTTTAAGTATAAAGACAGAGGGCATTGCGTCATATACTCTATAAACCACGTCAACTGGAGAGGAAACAATAGCCACGGGCTGAAACGCTGAGAAAAAGTCTTGTTTCAGCGTGTCAAGGGATTATTTTAGCACCTTGTCTAGGTGGAGTTGATAACTAGTTAGCAAGCGTATGCTACTGTTAGCTATGGCACTTGCAAACATAATACGATATCATTTTCTGATGTCTCCATATTACACTGTAACTGAAGTTGCATGTTGTCAAAATTAACTTACAGAAATATTAATACCCCAAAACTGACATTTGGACAAAAATGCTTGCTGCACATGTAACTTTAGACATACTGAGTGTTAGGATCCCACAGTTTTCCCTTTCTTTCTTTTGATGCCTCACGTCTTATTGTTTTTTGGGGGGGTCGGGCAACTTATAAACACATAGTTCAAAGTTCGTCACCCTGTTGGTAGTGCATCCCACCACTCTGCAGCTTTAAGGCATTCATCTGCTGTTTGTGGGCTATTGTGTGAAGGTGCCATCAATTCCATCTGCCTACAAAGTCAATGGAGAGCGATGGATTGTTTTCCCCTCTGTTATTCTTTGACCATTGAGATAAGAAACAGATTAGATGTGTATTGATAAGAGGGGTGGGGGGTGGGGGTGGGGGGGGCACTGCCTGAACAAACACGACTGGATATGAGGGCAGCCTGGGAGCTCATGTTTGGATCTGCAATTAGCTCCCCCTCGCAAAAAGGTTTAAAGGGCAAATCAGTTTCCCCACATTGGGTAACTGAATAATTGCCACAACACGCACGACTGTGTTCTGACCTTCTAAGGTAAACTGAAATTGTTCAAGCAGTTCTGCAGGTGTTTATGTGCATATGTCTCTGTGGGTGTGCACTTCTCTGTCTTATGTTCCACCCACTCGCTTGGCCTTGCTTGTGTCTCTCCGAGACTTTGAATGCTGGTGGTATGTGTTAATACGCTGAGGGGCAAAAAGAAAAGGTGTTTCAACTCAACCATTTTCAGAGTGCCACCCCTTACCGAACACACACACAAACACACTCATGCAGATCTGAGAACGCATGAATCAGACGTGAGAGATGCACTTACATAACCTCCTCACCACACATTC
The DNA here is from genome assembly GCF_949748355.1 of Melanostigma gelatinosum. NCBI lineage: Eukaryota > Metazoa > Chordata > Actinopteri > Perciformes > Zoarcidae > Melanostigma > Melanostigma gelatinosum. Next base: position 10,459,017 of record NC_136640.1, read on the forward strand.
GCATTTGAACCATTACACAATTTCACAAGTGTCCTCTGTAAACATCCAGGAGCCCATACTGGAAAAATTCAAGAGCTGTTTCTAGCAGACAGCCAGGCAGCAGAGGGCGAGTATGTATACGTGTAGGTGGGGAAGTGAGAAGGAATGAATGGTGTCAAAGGTTGTGAACTGGTTTGACCACACACACATACACATGACTATATGGCATTGGTGTCAACTTGATGAATGACCAAGATGCACCAGAGACTCAGTGGTGGGTGGATTCTAAAATCCGCATGTACCATATAATAGAAAATGGAGCGACGAGGATTTTAAACTTCCTGTACTGTTTGCATTGAGTTCTGACTGCGCTCTGAAAGTCCCAACCCAGATTTTGATGAAACACATAAACATCATCAACAAGTTCTACTTCATTGCAACCCATGTTTGGTTCCAAAGTAAATACTGGATAATAATCACAACTCTCATCCATGCGTTGTGATCAAAGCGCAGGTAAAGCATCGCAGCGCTCTGATGTAAACTGCTCAACATAAATGAGCACATTTGCTCTGTCAACAATCACTTTGTTCATTGAGGCGTATTTATCGCATTGTTTAGCAGACTCTTTGTTCCAGACGCATCCGGGGCTAAACAAGTGACTTCACTTAAGAAAAATAAAAGATGCAAAGGGGAGTACACTCGCTATCATTTCATATTGACGGGCAGTGACTGCTATTTTAGCATAAGCTTGTATCTTACTAAGAGATTACTGAAAGGTTTTCTCTCTCTTTTGCCGCGTCATTTGCAATATTTCATTTTTTACAGGACATGGCAGCAAAAGTATATATTACCGTCTGTGAACGTTGAACTCATATATTTCATAAAGGGAACTAATTAAACCAGCTCACAAGCACTGTCTGTCATGTTTTATATTCAGGGTAAATATTGCATCAGGTACTTTTAATTAATTGATCGTGGACACCTCTGCTCAGCAATTATAACTATGTTTGGTCTTGTAAAATGCTTTTGTTTGTAAATGGAGTGTATGGCGTTTCAAGGCCGTAGCTCTTATATGAAAGTGAACAATTAAGCATTAACCTGAATCAGCTCTCGCATATAAATACGTCAAATGCAGGTTGAAGTTGGCGTCATTATTCTGGGTTTGCGAGTGAAGGTGGTTGAAATGATGCTTAGGCTGGTTGCTCAAAGGGAGGCCACTAACTAGGAAATATAAAATGTAAAGCATGCCGGTGTAGTTGCCAGTGGAGTGGATCTGCAGCGAGTAAGGCAGCTCACTACAATGTTCTACTTAAGACGTTTACCCAAAGTCTGCACCCCAACGTGTCATTATCCACTCTACTTGTATGTCTTGGGTGCTGGTCCATTTTCCACTGTCATCTTCAGCTTTATCAGCCCCAATCCCGATGCATGTTTATCTCATCCAAGCTGATAGCATAATGTTTGATGTTGTTTGTAATTCTGGGTATGCTACCCAGCTCGCTTGAACTGGTTTATGTACGTGCACAGTTGCGGATGTATGTGGGCGTAAAAGATCGTGCGAGTGTTAAAGGAGAGACAGTGATAAAGATTAGTGTTCTAAACTTGTGTGAACTAAAGGCATTATGGGAAATAAAAGCTGTAATGGGGCAAATAACATTGAATTGAAGAGAATAACAATAAACCTTGCGTCAGATGCTGCTGCAGAGACATATAACGTGTTCTAGTGTCGAGAAAAGCACACCATGGTGTAGGATGCTCACTTGATGTATCAATCCACCGAACAATCTACAGACAACAAGGCAATCACTGCTCCGGATTGTCCCAGCAGTCTACCTCACATCTCAACTGAGAGATTATTATTGCAGGACTTTGGTGATACGAGGGAGGAATTTTAGAGGCTTCTATGCAGTGTTAGCTCTGTATTGTTGCAAGGTTGTGCAGAATTTAACAACTCCATTAAACCATTAAACTACTCATTTAAGAATGGGGGAAGTGTGGTTCAATATTAAAGGATACAGCTATCTTTCATTATTGTCAACAGATCTCACAGAGGGCCGGTTGTAAATGTCACTACTCGTAACATATTGTTAAATAACTGTCTGCATTCACAGTTTAAAGTAGTCTTCAATGTACTCACAATACATTTCCATGTTAAATGTACAGTAACCAGCCAAAGAGCTGCTTCTATGACTGTTTAAGTATCTCATACTTTTGACTTTCAATCTCAGAATTTTGACTTTCTATCTCGAATTATGACTTTCTATCATAGTTATGACTTTCTATCTCATAACCTCGACTTTCTATCTCATAATTTCGACTCTGGGGATATATTTGTTTTTGCTGGCGGATTCGCGGGCCACATAAAATAACGTAGCGGGCCGGATTCGGCCCGCGGGCCCCGGGAGTTTGAGACCCCTGCTCTACAGCATCTATAAAACCAGATGAATTGCCTGCAGGCACTCTGCAGGGCTCCATTATTGCTCCTTAAATTTTCTTGTAGTCTGCCCTGAAACAATTCTTTGAGCCCTCACAACTCATCCGAAATACTGCAGTCTGTCTTGTCTCCAAACTCCCCAAATTCCTTCATGTCAGCTCTATCCTACACTCCCTCATTTGGCTCCCTGTGGCCAATCATACTTCTTTAAAATCCATGGTGTGTTAGCACACATGGCTGTGAAGAGATCTGCAGCTCCATACCTCTGGGCCATGGATAAACACACGAGGTCGTGCTCTGCTTTCGGTCACAACTGGCTGCTTGGCTCCAATTTCGCTGCACCAGGCTGGTCATGACCACACCCGGTCCCAAACCCTGTGGTGGAATAATCTTCCTGCTCATGTCAGATTAACAGAGTCACTCTTTTTCTGTCGTCCTCCACTGGATATGCACTCCATTGATTTCTCAAGCAAAAAGTCCTTCAATTTCCTCAACTATTTCTTTTTTTTTTATGATCCAAATTTGTTCAATATTCTCAGCCCTTGAAGATGACATTCCTCATTTTTGTTTGTGTAATTGTAGTTATCCAGGTCACTCCAGATATTCACCAGCTACTGGAGAAAGTTACTGAACTGAAACTTGGGCTATGCATGCAATAATTGTTTTCCGAAATTGATATTTCTCCCAACAAAAGTAGCATTAACCTTCACATACCTGACAGCTGTGCCTGCTGTTCACACAATGACTTATAACTCATAGAAAGTCATTTCAGCAGACTGTTGGTAAGGCAGCCTGTGGAGCAGGCATATTGAAACACAACGCCTTGTATTTGTATTCGTCACTGTCATCAGTGTTAAGAGTATGAAAGCACTACCGTTTTACAATAACCTTTACTTTAAAACAATCTGTTTTCGATGAGAGAAACCACTCAAAGCGCTTTAAGTTCAAGAAAACGTCACTGGTTTCAGCTTTGTCATTCAAACAAGACATGACAAGCCAAACGGATCCGAACGCAGCCTGCGGGGAACCGTTTGTCAAAAATCGGAAAAACCTTTCACCCAGAACTTTCTGTCCATGTTGTTGCCAGAAGTTTTTCTCCCTGTCAGTTGGATATTGAGAAACATTTTCAGGGTGTTGGGCAATACACTCCACCCAAAACAGAGCTGGTGTGTCACAAAATGTACAAATGCTTTCAGTATGAATTGGCCAGCACTCAATGTTCACTAACATTTCCCATCGACGTCATCATGAGATGCCTCAGGCAGATAACAAAAAACCCAGTGTTCTGGGTTAAGCTTAATACTGCCAGTAACTGGAATTCCGCTTTTGAATTCATCCGGCACATTGTTGAGTGACAACCAACAGATGTCTGTCAAAATGTGGTGTGATGTCGTAACGTTTTGGAAATGACAATCGCACACAAATGCCAAAAAAACTGATATTTTTTTCAAGTTTGTGGTGATGGGTTTTCTCTCAAACGTCGGTTGTTTGTAAATGTGAAACCGGTGCATGACAGAGCCCGTACCAGGAGGTAATCAAACTACCACACCTACTGGAGGCTTTCTGTTTATTATCATGGAGGACACCTCAAGACGGCACAGTGCCAACATGGTTGACAAACCAAGGTTATAGCGACAATACGTCATAGTTTTTTCCTCAATTTGATCGAGGAATTTAATCACACAGTGGTTTACATGTGGAGATCCTTTTCTATCACACTGAGTGATGACGTTTTACTGGTTGTGAGGGCTGTCAAAATGAGTCTACAAAGGGAAGACAAAGTAGATGGTTGACATCTACAATTTAGGGTGACTGCATCCTCGGAGGAACAATGTGATAAAAAGTGATAATTAGCTTCTACTCAAGGAATTGTGCATTATTTGATATTACGTGGTATTTGCACATTCATCAGTTATATAGGTCTGACCATATGGCTTCAACATGTGCTGTGAACAAAGAGAATCAGGCCTTCCCTTTTGCAAGCAAAGGTTTCATCCTGATTGTGGTTTGATGAGAGCAAACCTCCTCTGAAGGAATTTCACACTAGGGTGTGAATTTCCCCCCCCCCAAAAAAACTATGGTTCCTGAAGTCACCTGAATGCACCGCCGCAATCTCATTGGCCGAGAGCCAAGAGACCCCAGGACCCCTGTGGTTCAACCACTGTTCTACAAAACTGCCGGCAACTCACATCTCAACGCTTTTTCCCTTCGACCTCAGTCGAGCTAGGGAGGACACAAACGCTCTCTTCGCCCCGGACCTCCGTCCCGGCTACAGAAGATTCAGCTTTCCCCCTCCAGCGCCACGCTAGCGACGCTGGCCACGAGGAAGCAAAGGCCTTCTTCCCTCATCAAACCCTGACAGGTCACGAGCCATTTCGCTGGACGAAACAGACAGTGCTCCACTCTGAGTAAGGCCCCTTACCCCGCCGAGACGAGTCCCTCCAACGAGACCCGTCTCCGCGTTCCCTTTTTGTGTGCACATTATTATTACTTGAGAGATGTGATAAGAAACATAAACGCTCATCTCACCGCAGCGATAGAGATCTGTTTATTTGGGGATTATTTGATTTAATTTTGTTTCTTGCTCTATTTCCTTGAATCGATTCTGTGAGTGAAGTGTGGAAACGCGACTATCGTGCACAAGTGTCGTCAGTTCGCGAAGCGACAACGGCAGCTTGTGCAAGATACGGTCTGCGACCCTCACACTCACTACGACGCGACGCCGCACACAGAAACTCTGATTCCTCTCTCTGCCCTTTTATTTCTCTTGGTTTGCCGTAACTTGCATACACGGTCTGCCCCTGGGTAACCCCGTTGCCTATTGTCCCAACTCACGCTATGCATCGGCACACGTGATTACATACAGCAATCTCACCGCCATTTTGTCAGAGTCCCTCGACTGCGCCATCTGGTGGTAGTTTAGCTGTAGTTCTTTAAGGCACCTCTCTAACACACACAGCCTTCCCCTCCCTTTTGTCTGCGGCACTCGACGCCGCCATCTTTGTAGTTTAAGACCCCCCTTTTCTTTTCACACGCAGACCCACACACACACACACACACACACACACACACACACACACATACTTGTATTACATACATCCTCACCCATTTTATTCATTCTTTAGATATTAGGCATATACAATTGTATGATAATGTTTATTGGTTGCAATATTAATTGATTCCTCCAGAGGAGGAACAGACTTGCCATTTATCAAAGACGTTGCTGCTGTGGTTCATTTTTGAAACACTAGATGACAGTAATACATTTCAGAGAAGGAAAAAAAGGGAGTAAGAGAGAGGAAGGAGGGGTAGGGAATGGTACGAAAGGGGGGGGGGGCGTGTGAACAGAGACAGAAGGAAAAGACAAGAGTGGCGAAGAGGGGCGGGGAGGAGGAGGAGAAAGGAAGGACTGGAGAAACAGAAAATATAAGGGGACATAAAAGAGATGGAAGACAAGGAGACGAGGCGAGAAAGTGTGTTTATAGCAAAGAATTGGAAGAAGTGCGTCAGAGATAGAAAAATCACTCACGCACTGACCATCCCACAACTATCTGTGTGGGATGTAAGGGAAATAGGATGAAGAATTTTTTTGGGAAAGAAAAAAGACTTGAGAAGACACGGAGACAGATTGGGAGATAAATGGATGTCGACAGAGACAAGAGCGGGTCCGTATTGTGAGGGCAGAGATAGAAGAGATATCAGATTCGCTCATGTTTTAAGTCAGATTCTGGATGTCCCGCGGTCATCAAAGATACAAATTAACTTTGATTCTCCACTGTCGGTTTTATCTGATCTCTTACTCTCTGGCGCTTCCTGTCGGTCTCTCTGCCACTCCTACTCTCTTTCTTACTCTATTTCTTTCCCCCTCTGTCATCCCGTGTCCTCTCCTCCCACAACACGGTTTTCACAGGAATTTTAAAAAGTTGCTTCGAAATCTAAGTTGCGTTTATAGGCTGGTTTCAAGGCTTTACAGCATGTTTTAAACTGTAAAGCATCCGCAGGACATTACCATCTTAAAAGCCAAACACTGACTGTGACACCAAAGCTCTGAAGTGGCAACAACTGAAGCTGACACTTGGACACTTTGTCAGTTCTTTAACGCAGTGTGACATGTAATGCAACGCCCGGGGTTGTGTCCAGTTGCAGTTGGTTGAGCCATGATGCAATACATCTGGACAACGGCTAGAAGATGTGCAGGATGCAATGGCATGAATCTAATTTGTATTGTTTGTCGTCTCTGCTGGCAATATGCCCTCTGTTATACTTTATTAAGGGGGATGGAGCTGCGAAGCAAATCTGACAAACAATTACTTTCCTCTCTGCTGATCACATTGTATAGTGACAGATTTTAGTTTTTTATGTTCTGAATCTAATAAAGGCATAGGTCGACATTTTGGGAAATGTGCTTATTCGTTTAGATGAGAAGATGAATAGCATTCTCATTGATGTCCATTCATACGGCGCTACAACCTGCAGCAGGTTAGCTTAGCTTGATATATGGACAATAAACAGAGGGAAACAAAAAACAAGAGTATGAATGTCACTTTGTGGTTCTATACTGAGTTTAAATGTCACCATGAGGTTAAAACTAGAGACACGAGGTCACTGCTCCCCCCTTTCTCTTTTATCTTCTTGTTGGTCCATGTACTACTCCATGTACTATTTTCAGAACAGTTGAAATACTTAATAAATGCTTTATAAGGCATAAATAGATGAGGTCACATAAAACACTTTACTAACGAGTAGTAACTACCTTAATAAATCATGAATTAATCATGAATTGCAGTATTAATAAGCGTTTATGAAGCATATATTAACATAATCCCTAACCATTAGTGCATATCTAAATCATTATATATATAAATGCATGAATAATGTACATCTAAATAAGTTATTCATCATTTACTAACACTTTATAAATTATCTTATTAATCATCTACAACTCCTTAATAATTGGTTTGTAAAATATATAATACTTCATTTACAAATGGGGAATCCATCATTTATAAAGTATGAAAACACAATAATGAAACACGTAATAGACGGGCTTATTAATCAAGAATAAAACATTTATAACTGTTGTTATGAACTGCATACTAATGAATTATTAATGTAGGAACAATGCTTTATAAATGATGAATTAAGTGTTTACTCTTAACTAATGCTTCATAGTGTGTAGTTATTATAAAGTGTTACTAAAAAGTGTAATGTTCTGTACCTCTCTCTGCTATGGTTTCGTTGGCAGGATTCACTGTGTGGATGAGAACTTGGTTTCCACCGTTGTACTGTGAGCAGTGTGTGCTCAAACAAATAGCAAGACTCTCTCTCGCACGCTTCGCTTCAGATCTTCACAGGAAGCCACACTGCATGGAGGGTTCAAATACTGCGGGGGGTCTCCAGGTCACGCCAGATGTGACTTTGAGTCTCTCATCGTTCAGGATGAAACAGTCTGCTAAATGACAGAACAAAACTGCTCTCGTGGAAATCACCACTGGAATCGGAATTAAATTGTCAGTTGTAGTGTGAAACTGGCCCGGGGGCTGGGCTGCTCACTGTGGTGATGTTCAAGCACCCATCCATGTGTCATTATAGCTCTGAAATGAAGAGCAGCTTACCAGGGGGAAGTTTTCCTTAAATACCAATATACAGCTGTAGAAAAGAGGTAGGAGCATCATCAAGTGCAACGGAAGCCTGTGTGTCAGTGTGTGTTGGGGAAAAGAGGAATGGGGCTCTCTAGAGGTATATTATCAGGGTCACAAAGGTGGAATCACCTATCACATCCATTTTGTAAAGTAATGTTGTATTCTTCTGCAGGCAGCTTCAAATGAAATTCAAGCATCGTGAAGCCTACTGGCCTTCACATCTGCTGTCAGCGCTCATCAGACCTGTCTTGAGTTAATGCTAAACTGCTGCTCTGTTTAACCTCCAGCATCATATCAGGTAAGTTCAAACCCTGCTGATCATTCATCTCAGCAGCAAAAGGGCTGATGGGACGATCAACCCTGCTGACAGCCGTCTGACAGTCTGGCTCTCAGTGTGAGAAAATGCGTGTTAGTGTGCAGGTGTTTATTCGGGAAGCATAAGTTGACCCCTTCAGATGCTCAGCACACGCTGGCATACAATATGCTCACACACACACACACACACACACACACACACACACACACACACACACACACACACACACACACACACAATGTTAAGATATAATTCAGGTATATTGACACAAAAAAACACAAACTTGGGTCATCAGTAATCTGTTTCAGCGGTTGTCTTACAGTGTTTATACCTTAATTTCTGACATTCCGATTGGAGATCAACTATTTTACTGTGTTCCTTCTGACACTCATCATACCAGTCCCTCCCATGAATTAACCAAGCTGGCCCAATCAAAACAATGCTTGCATGCAAACAATGCTGCTGCTCTTTCGTGCATGAAATGCTACCAAACAATACCAACTTCTTCGTAAATGTGTAAAACATTGATCCAAAATCTTTGTGATTTTCAATATTCACCTTTTGTAGACTTGAAAAGTGTGCATTAATAATCTGTCTCCCTACATGTCAGGCATAAGGCTTCGAGTGTGTGTGTGTGAGTGTGTGTGTGTGTGCGTGTGTGTCTTACTGACTGACATTGAAAGAAGAATTATGTGGCAGCATACTGATCCAAAAGACACACATGTCACACTGTCAAAACTCACACACTCAAATAACTTAAAAGACAAAAACTTCCAAAAACAAACCGACCAGAAAAGAAAAGGTCAAAGTAAAATTAAGTTACACAACTTTTCCCACGCCCGCAGTGATTTGTCCAACTCTGTGACTTTCAACCTTCCTGACAGCTTCCATCTATTTCCATTTCAATCATTCTGATGGACCGGCAGAGCCATTACGCCTATCAAGTCATCTAGTAATAGCTTACACACACACATTCATTCTCTCTCTCTCTCTCTCTCTCTCTCTCTCTCTCTCTCTCTCTCTCTCTCTCTCTCTCTCTCTCTCTCTCTCTCTCACACACAAACCTCTATTTTGGAGGCACATGTCTGGCTGAAATGAAGATGTATTCTGTTCTATGGACTTGTTCCACGATTTTCAGCTGCAACAACCTGAAACGTCCTTAACATCCCTCAGGGACGGTTAAAACAGCTGGTGACCGTGACGATATGTTGGTGGTTTGAGTTCAGCCAGGTGGCTGTAACCTTCAGCTCTTATCTGACCAGCGAACAATTACTGCTGGTTTTACCATTTCTCCCTTGCAACTTTAACCCCTTGCAAAACCAATTAAGTTTGACCAATGTGTGCTGCTGCGCCCTGAGAAGGGAAGACATCCTCAGTGCTTCTGGCACAGCGTGAATAATGTATGGGCCCTGGTGGAAATACAATTTGAAAGCGGTAGATCTTGAACATACGGACTGCGTGGGCATCTGCTTGCACACCTGCTGTTTCGGTTCATGTCGATTTAGCAGTGCAAGAGTATAAAAGGGCTGGGTAAAGTGGAATATAGATACGAGGGTGTGATGATCAATAGATGTGCCCTCAGCCAGTCACATCCCATGGTGTCATTGCTCTGAACCAACTGAGCCAAACACAATGACTCATGACAACAACAGCTCAACAAATGAAGATGTGCCTCTGTTTCTGTCAGCATTAAAATAATGATGACTGAAGTATCATCAATCCAATGCTACTTCAGTCATATTTCTACTGTATATTACGTTGTTAATGGTAATGTCATATCTTAAAATGTGATACAGCAGCAAAAAGATGTGGACAACAGATACTAGAATAATTACTCATTTTAATTCATGGATAAATGCTGACTGATTTACAGACATTCCTGCTTTATCCACAATAAACTTTATGTATTTAAGCTGATAAACCCGTCCACTGGCCAGCGAGTGTTGCACTGATTTATTATTCATAATGTCGACCCAAAAATATGATTAACTTGCTTTGTACTACCTGATTTTAATGACGCCCCCTCACCTGTTTGTGCCTCTTCTTCCACCTGCAAATATCCAAACAACGATCGGGTGGATTTTGTAGAGTTATTCGTCGCTGCTAGATGATGCACCCTCATGACTTTGATGATCCTCTAACCTTTCCTCTAGTGCCACCATGAGGTTGACATGTATGGTTTTTTGAATTTCTCGGCAATTATGATTGATGGCCATACAATTTGGTACAAACCCTTTTCCGGATGATCATCATGCACAACCAGTCAAACGTTTATTACTTTACTACTTTTGTTTGTGACCAAAGTACTGCTGATGCTCCTTGAGTAATGCATATTACTGGTATTTCTGCAACAACATGGCTACAGCAGTTTATTATGTGTGTGTTCGCCTTTAACATGGTGAAATAGTCTTTGCCAAGGTTTCTCTGACAGCAGAAATAACTGACATGTTAAATAAAGCAGAAATTAATAACACATCTCCCAGTGTTTGCATTGTTTCCTCTCTATTTGAATGCTTGTCTGCATTTCATTGGTGGTAGTTATGATTGTACCTCAGCCTGCCTGTGGGTGGTTGGCACTGTAAAACACAGAAAATAAAAGAAATTAGATCGCTCTCCGCAGAATGTGCAATACATAATCTGCTTTGACGACTGTCCTTGGTGTGGGTTTTGAAATGAATGGATCTGTGCAGCAGGACAAAAGCCATTTTCAGGAATAGAGGGACAGAGAGAGTCAAAGAAAAGAACCATTTAGAAGAGGAAGCGTTTGTTTCGGGATCAAATCCACGTGAAAAAGAAAGAGAAGATGAAGTGAAGGGGAGAGCGAGGTAATCTGAGAAAGCCGGAGAAGGTCGAGTTAATGAAAGCACGGGGGATAAGACAAAAACGAGTGTTTGTGTGGGAGCATCTCCAGCAACATGTGTTGACTTTGTTTTTATGTAATACAGGATGTGCAGCAACAACTCCTCCACTCCTTTCAATGCATTTATTTCCTTTCACTCTCAGACAGGTTCTGCGCCCTTACTTCCAAATTTAGGAAGAGAATATACTGTAGGGAGCGTGAAGCAGTGTGTTTCACCTCTACTTTCTCTCCCCCTTCTCTCCATAATGACCCCTGTTATACATGGTTTCTCCCACTTTTCTCAACTTTTCCACTCCAGATTCTTTTGTAACATCCTCTGTCTAATGCCATATTTGTCTTTACTCATTTTAATCTCCCTTCATTCTTCTCCACCCCCCTCTGTCTTTGCCCTCTTCAATGCTCCTGACAATGGAATCCTTTGTTCTTCGCTCCTTTTTAACCCTCTCCTCTTTTCTTCCATCATCTCATTCTCATTCTACGTCACACTTCCCGTATCCCCACCCCCCCCTGCAAGGTCCTCCTGCCACCTTCACTCTTTCTTGTTCTGGTTCTTGTCTGCCTCTTTGCCCTGCTCTGTGCTCTTTCCGCCGGCACCCTTCGTCAGGCAGTTCATTTTCCCCCTGACCTTGGACATGCTGAACAATCCACTGACACACTACACTCCCTCTTGTCTCTCTAAATGAGGCCTCTCTCTGTCAGCGTGCAATCTCTTCCCTGCCTCCTTCTTTTTCTTGAATGTGTCCTTTAGAAATGACATGCATCGCCAGAAGCTATGAATTATTTATAAGTCTACCCAAGTTGTCCAACTGGACACTGCCACTGTGATTACAAGTAATTTCTCCTATCGTCTGTCTCTCCCTCCCTCTTTCGGCTCTGATATTCGGCATCTTTCCTGGTCTCCAAAATCCAGTAACATGCATTAATAAATCGCAATCAAGCCAGTCCTCCCGTTATCCTAATCCTTGTCCACATTTCCACACTACACACACACACACACACACACACACACACACACACACACACACACACACACACACACACACACACACACACACACACACACACACACACACACACACACACACACGCACACACACCTCTTTAAACAATGTATGTCTGCATCAATAAATCAAAAGACACATACAATTAAACTGCATCAACTCTATAATTCATGACCCCCCACATTGGAAGGTTTTCACCTGTCAGCCCGATTTTTCCAGAGAAAAGCATGTTTCGCTGCACCACATGTCACAGTGCCATGAACAAAGACACTCTGCAGCAAAGACATGTCTGATGAGCTGTTTATGTGATCCCCCCCCCCCCCTGCTGCCAAGGAGCGTGTGTGCCTTCTTCAGTGATTCTGAACGGCGCCACACCCATGGAAACTCGTATTTTTTTTAAATGCAGCAATCAAATTACAGTAAAACCCTCCAGAAATCTATATTTTATTTTCAACATTCGGAATTTCAAATCACATGATGCCCATTATTTTATGCCATTCATGAATCCACATGAGGGCTGGTGTGTTTGATAATATTATGTATACTCATGCCATACACCTGAATACATTGAGCTATTTGCATGTCTGCAAGCGTGTGAAATGACATGCTGAAACAAAGCAGTTATGAGGTTAGTTATGAGGTTATTTGTGTTACTATTATTTACAATTTTGAAGAACAAACTAAAAGTTATCCAGTCTACATGCTGCAATCACAACTTTGGACACATTTCATGAAGTAATTTTGTTGTCCAAACATGTAAATTATAGTGCTTACCGAGGAACATATAAATGGTTACAGTTGTGACAAGATAGATAAAATATGACATTGGGTGCACAGGTAGCCAAAATCCTCACTCACTGGTGCAGAATCACGGCGTTGGGACAGGCACAGCCTCTGGCTTGGTGGGTGTTCAGACTGTAAAGCAGCCATGCAATACAACAGGGAAAGGTGCTGCAATGGTGTGGTCATGTTGCAAGATAGAACTTTAAATTTCATCCCGGGAGTCCAGTTTAAATAATAAATCCAAGAGGCTTGTTTGATGCAAAAACTCTGCGGAACACATTCAAATCCCAAGAAAAAGAATTGTACAGCTCTTTTTAGAGGTATTGTGATTAATGCATTGTTATTACATTTCATTGTAAAGATATAAATAGGAAGGAACTCACTGGAAATTTTTATTTTTAGAGCTCACTGGTCATTGCAGTCTACGTCAAAACTATTCTGGTTGGTTCTTGACCATTATCACATTTGATTATTGGCACATTTTTATTAAAAGTAAAATGGCAACTTGCTGGTTACACTGGTTTCCATTTCAAATGCAGCCTGTGACCTAGTATTAATGCATATACAACAACTTCTTTTCAATGAAACCACAGGAACAGGACTCTCTTCTCTGATGTTATTAAACTGTGCAACCTGGGTCGCCTCAATTACCAAACCTATTACAAGACTGAGAAATTGAAGCTTTCACACTCAAATGAGTGTTTTCCAAATGACTTCTCAACAGAGCTGTGCAGTGCCTCGTTGTGTGGCCTGCCAGGATAATCTTCTTTTTTTGTTTATTGCTACAGGACATATTATTCATTATGACAAACTGTTTTGCCCCTGACCAGATACATTTTTTCAACAGAATTCTGTGGTATTTGCCTTTAACTGAAGCTACTTAAGGTTCAGTTTGCTATTTATCTTCATTGGGCCTGCTCAGCCTCTCCCCTGGGCGCTCTGGCTGCTGTCAGGTTATACAGTTAATCGTGACTGTGGTTTTAAATCCTCGCTATGGTCCCCGCAGCAAACAGCGGAGTGAAACAAGCAGACTGCAGTCTGTCTAGAATCCATATCAGCTTCCCCCAAAAACACTGTGATGGAACCATAATGCGGCCATAAAACAGCAACAGCTTCCAAATACTATTAAAGGTAATTCTACTTTTCTCATTTTGCTCTGACAGTCCAAACAGTCTAAACAACAGTCACCGTCTGCAAGTCAACAGCACTTCCCACTAAATCTAGCCAAATGTCGATGTAACTGAATGCAGAAATACATCTTCAAGGCTAGTTGTGTGTTGCGTGAACAAGCTAGAGTGTGTTATTAGCTCATTTAGGCTGAACATTGGCGTTACAACAGATTGTTTGGTGATTTATATCATCTGTTTCTAAAGCTTCTACAGACATAAACATTAACTCTGAACTGAAATATGAAATAGCTATTAATTTTCTCAATCCAAACAGTTTCCATACCTACTCACAGCCTCATACTTTCTATCAGGAAATAAAGTTGTCAGATAAATCAAAAGAGCAAAGAAAGAGCATTGTTAGTTGTTGAGTTAAATCCATCACGGTCCACATCAACTTCATGACAAAACCCAGAGGCATTAATATTCACAATACTTCAAACTGATTGAGAGGACCCAGCATAAAGTCTGCCATATCTGGCAAAGCCACCGCTTCATATATAATACAGCTGCCTCCCTGTTCCATCATCCTTCTCTCCACATCAGTTCCTGCAGAACACGAGGCTGCAAAGTACGACTTTTTAAAACTGCATTATGAAGCTGTTTCCCCCTTTAGACGGTCGCTGATATCTATTCTGTACGTTTGTTTGCTTTTACGAGTTACTATATTGTTGCACTGTCATCAAACTGAGAGCAAGAACAGTTTTCTCAACTCTTCCCTGGTGATTTGTTTGAATTAATATCTCCCTCGACTGTTCTCTACTCTTGTCCTTTCTTAACTGACAAATTTTCCAATCTCAGATGCCCTGAAGGTATTAGAAGGAGCATATTATTTGTTTTAACTTTAAGCAGTGTGTTGATTAATATGGCCTCACTGACAACTATATTTAATATATGACAGGCCCAAAGCGACTTTCTTTCTGTAAGTCGTGTCTTCCAATGTAGTCATGTTAGTGATACCACATGTACAACACCTTTAGCAGGGCAACCACTGTGCATAGTTACAACTGGATCAGCTCCAGAAGCACTGTCCATTCACCAAACACTTCCCCCTTGCAGCTGAAGTGAGTATGAAAAGAATAAATAATAAATTGCTCAATTAGGTGTATCATTCTTTAATTCAACGTGTCATACCACACACCTCCCTTGTGCCATGTGTGTAATCTTCCAGTTACACAGGCTGGGCTGCTTCTATTGCCAGTGGAGATATCAGGATCACTGACGGCTCTAACCTGCTACAAGTCATCCAGTCATTAACACATCCCAGTACAAGGACACACAGGAACCAGAGGTGAGTAAGCCACATCCCTGATGCTTTGTTCAACCTTTTCTGTTTCATGACATCTTGTGTGCCTCTCTTGCTGTCTCTTGTCTGCACCTTGGCTTGCCAACTAGCTGGAGGAAACCCCAGGCTGCAGCCCAAACATGCACCTTCTTCTATGTCTGTTATCAACACTTCAACGCTTCTGTGACAAAGCGTCAGCCTTTTGCTCTCCTGCCCCATGCCACAACTTAACAGCCACATTAAACTGTTGATGTTAATGCTAATGCCAGCCCTAGTTCAACTTGCATTATCATAATAGAATGATTGTTCACACAAGGCGACTCTACTCCTGTGCCAGTCAACCCCAGAGTCTATTACTGCATCCTAATTTGAGGGGCTTGATCCTTTGGAGTCCACATTTAAAGAACGGAAGCCTCACAAAGGCTTGACGAGGCTGCCCCACTCCAAATGCTGCTTCAATTGGAGCAGAAAAATACAACCATTTGGCAAAATTCAGTCATACACCTCGTATACTAGAATTGTCTCGTAGTCCTTTACGTTTCTCCCTTATATTTCCAACTCTGTCTGAGGTTTGAAGGCAACTAAGAAAGATAGCTGTTCTTGGTCCATATGAAGGATACATTCCCTGAACTGGGATGCTGCTTTAGGAAAGCTGTAGATGTACAGCTGACACCAAAGAATCAGTTTGTGACATCATGGGCCTGGTACTGATGTTTCCCAGATTTCAAGGTCAAGACTAGTGCAAACATACAGAACAAATGTGTAAATATTCCACTATGTCTATGTGCGTGTAAATATTATTGATGTGTACAGCTTTTGAATGTGGCTGTCCTTTAGAGAGCAGTGCAGCAGCCATCTGATGCAGTGCTGGACACACAAACACTCATCCACACAGCACTCCTATTTAAACAGACATCTGGGCAAGAGGAGGCTTCATGCATTTCAAGTTCCTCCCGAGGGACAAACACACAACCTGTGGATTAATGACGCAAACAGCCACACATGCAGCTTGGAACACACATGAGCGTGGGCAGAGGGAGGGACGTACGAATGTCCCAATGCGAGACATTGTTTTTTTTAAGCACTATGGTCAATTTGGAGATTTGGGGTTTATTTGCTTCCATAATATATCTTCTGTCAGACTAGTGTAAAAAAAAACATTTGAATTACACATTTAGGTTTTTGATTTTACTACGTTGTCTAGTTGCATCTGCAGATTTCTGCTCTTTACCAAAAGTCAGCATTAGATAATGCCTTTTGCATATTTAAATATAACTAATACATGGTTTTTATTTATTATACATTCTTTATGATGATATCTAGTTGCATTTTCTTTCCCCTTTTCCTCTGCAGTGTCTTGCAAAATGTATGGAATTTTACCTTTAATATATTTATTTAAAGGTTGGTTTCTCAGACTCTGAGCAAGACATCTGCACTTCAGTAGCACCACACTGAAGGTTTTGAAAGAGGGGTTTGTTCATATATCATTCACAGCGTGATTTATAGAAACATGTTACTCCTTAAGCATGGCCTGTTGACATAATGTCTGTGCTGTATTTTCTGATTTATAGAGTGATAAAAAGAGATAGCCCAAATTCCCTCTGTAGAACTCATTGACTCTAATATGTCAACAAAATTAAATACGAATTTGGCTTTGTCCAATGTCCAGATGTTCTTTTTCTGAAAAGTGATGTAAATTGGCACACAGAGAGACAATGCCTCAATGGCATATTTAAACATCTAACTTCAGAAAACTTGTAATATGAAAAAATAAGTGTCTAAATGTAAGTAATCAACTGGGGAAGTTTCGTGGTGATATATACTGTATATTTTATTCACATGTAGTGTCTGCCCTTTACTCCCTAACACACATTGGCATTTATTCCAGATAACATATGCTGCTGATACAGAACATATGGAGCATCAGCCACATACCTCCAGGGAAACCAGCAAACACTGATTAAAGAATCTGTTTTCTTAATTGAGCAGCTGTTTTGCCACAATTCACCACCCTGTAAAATATTGAATATGATTAGCCAACACAAATATGGTGACTAGCCAGCCAAAAATACAGTAATGCAGTTTTTTTACTGATCTGCCGCTCATAAGCGAGGACATATCTTCAAGCTGTCCTCCAAACCAAGCTGTTGTGGTTCTAAATTAGTTCTGCTGAAGCGTCATATCAGATGGGAAGTCCAGTTTGGTCCACTGATTCTCACACAGAAAATTGAAATGTATAAATGATCTTGTCACAGAGCTTGGATGATATAAATCATTTTTAATGCAGAAATACAAACAAAACTAAGCACAGGTGGCAGGACTGTGGAAATGAATTCAGATTGATTCAACCAGTGTGGCAGTCATCCAGTTATAGGAGTTCCAAACCATACAGACACAACCCAGTCTCCCGGCAGATCGTGAAATAGTCCCACATTTGAAATGAAGTGATTCATGCACGTGGACCCGAAAACAATGGAAAGTCAATTATGATCCTTTTTTCCATGGTTTTAAACACATCCACGAGACTATGCAGTGGTCAGAGCAAGTGACGTAGAATTAAATATTTAGAAAGACCACTTATGTTGGATGGATGGAGATGGAGATGGTTCAAACTAAAACAATACTTTCACCCACGAGAACTGACTGACAGAAAAAAAGAAAGAAAGATACTTCCAACTGAAATACACAAGTTTAAAAAAGCATGCTGAGCGACACGAAAACATGGAAACTTCCTGCAGGAATCACTAGATTTTAAATGTGTGAGGATTTCAATAGCTGCCATGAGACTGTGTTGACAAATAGAATAAACCCTCCCCTTTTTAAATGTTTTCCCTGCAAATGTAGGTTTCATGTTTGGGACAATCAATACAAAGCTAGCCACGGCCTGCGAGCTATGATGTGGCACATGCAGTAGGGTGGTGCTGAATCTTTGCCAAATCCATCCATTTCTTAAAAATGGAAGAAAAATCGTGAAACTGATTTAGAGTTTTAATGATGCAGCATCAAGACTGCACTTACATCCAGGAATGCACTATTACAAAGGGTCGCCGCTCAATCTATAGAGATTAGTGTCCGAGTTAGTGTGTTAAATATGTATTATGCTTGTAAATCTGCTTGTATTTTGCGGTGAAAACTGACAAAACAGCTCTAAAACACATTACAACTGCTGATTACTCTGATTATAGCTTGAAGATGAAAACAACTGATGTTGTGCTTTTAGGAATATGTTCATAAAATAATCTGTTCTGTCCTTTGAATCTATGTGGCCACGTCTCTCTCCTAATACAGGAAGTGTACTGTAAGACATACAAGCTGATGTTGTCCTACAATATAGATGTTATTTTTCGCTGAGAGAAAATAATGGTGGAAGCAGGGATACAATTCAGAGTGGGAACAGGACTGAGATCAGATTTCAAATTTCAAAGATGGAGAGCGGGAACAATTGAACTCTACAGTCAGAATTGGTAGAATATTTGTTCTTGGCGAGACAGAAAGACAATACAGAATGCTTTCATACCGTCCAATCTTAAAATGTGAAATATAGAAAAAGTAAACAAAGGAACAATTTCATTCTTGACAGGTAATACACTTGCATGCAATAAAAACAAACCATTTACAGAAATTAAATAAAATTCAAATACACTGCATACACTTCACAACCCTGAGTTTTCACATGAGAAGTGTGTTTCTGTAGCCTGGGACCAAAAGCACAGTCAAATCTGAAAGATGCTTTGAATCGACTTGAAAGGTTTCTTTCTGGCATGAAAAGAAAAACATTTTAAATTATTGAATTATTACATTTACAATGAGTTGGCTCCCTTAATGACATCTTATTAGAGGAAACAATAGATGGAAAACCAAATATGAAAGGGGAACTCTCTCTCTCTCTCTTCCTTTTCTGTTTCAGCTGACTGAGGGCTGACACTTTTACTCAGGCTCTGCCACGACCTCTGTGAGCCAATCATATTCAGTGGTTGCTCTTCAGTCCTTCACCACCAGTGCCAATACTACCATGGCCCAATCCCAGTGACCCCCCTTACAGACTCACGGACTTTGAGGCGCGCTCCCGTAAAGTCCGTGAGGGTTTAGGGCCGTCCCACTGTCAAATCATCGAGTGTTTGAGGGCTCTCTCGCAGACATCTTGAGCCCTTTATGAACCCAAAGTCAGCATTGGATGCAGACTTTGCCCAAGAAAATTACCCACAATTCATTGCAATGTGACATTAAACACGGGGTAACCAGTGGAAGCATGGAGAGGTAAAAAAAAAAGGTACACAAAGAGGATGAGCACATGTGTGTTCAGCCTGTCATATTATATATACACAGAAACATGAAGACAAAACAAGAAAAACTTATATATGGTATATATATATATATGGTCCATATATGATTTGAAATCACGTCTCATCTTGAAAATATGCACCTGTAATCTATGTCCTGTTTGGTAACTCAATGACTTTAGCTATGTTGTGCCAATATGACAACGGCCATCACTCAAGAGTCTCTGGGATTTGGAGGTTAATTTAGTAAGTCTCTGGCTGTATTTGTTGTCTCATACATCGTAGCTTTGGTATATCTCCTGCAGTTGGTACGCTCTGTGCTCTAGAAGTAACAGTCAGATGAGGTGGCGGTTTTATGCTTTTGCTAGGGTTGGTTGGGATGAGTGTTATTTACAGGATTTTTGACATCAAGGAAGGGGGGACCCAATGAACCAGTTAGGGAGTAACAAGTCAACGTTTATGTTTTTGCAAGAAACACATATTAAAGAAAGATTCACATTGCAGACTCAGATGTAGATGAATAAGCCAAGTATACCACTCTTCTTTCCCATTTAAGACCAGAGGGGTAGCCATTATGATCCACAAAGGAGTTATTTTTCGGGATCAATCCACCATTGCTGACAAGAAGGGGAGATGTGTCTTCGTGGTGGGAGAAGTACATCCCAAGCTGGTGACATTGTTAAATATTTATGGCCTGCATCAGGATGATGTTGAATATTTTAGTAAGATATACAGTACTTGGTTTGGTACCAGTTATTTCCATCTCTAACTTGATTATCTGGGGACATTTTAAATATGTGTTGGACATATTTGTAGATGGATCATTGGTGCCAAGCACAACCCCCTTGAAAAACAAGTATGCTTCTCAATACAGGTATCAAAAATATGAATATGGCTGGACAAATTGGATTGCTACCTTAAATGTTGGGACATTAATGTTATGCACCATCTTCAATTTCCTCCGAGCTCTGGCAACATAAACATAGTTTCATTTTGCTGTCTTATGTTGCATCTTATAGCTAAATTAAACATCCCAGCAGCATTATGTTTACATTGTACAGACAAGAAACTATGTTTTCAGACTGGGCTGAATGTTTAAACACTGTGGAACCTTTTCATAGAAACTACAGTGCATATCGCCTCAGAGGAAGAAAAAATAAATAAATCATGCATCCAAATCAACAGCATCTTCAAGAAGTGGTGGGCGACGCCATTTCTCCCAAGTTGGCTGATGAGTTCAAGGAAGGCTTTTCTTTATATTTAGAGACCAATATAATGAAACGCAGTTTCCATGGCGTTTGTACCTGCTTTAAATAGAACTACAGTAGCATCAGGAGGCTGCCGATGCTGAGGTTACTAACTCATTTATCTGCTTTCATGAGACTCCTGATGATGTTGGTTTTATTTTGTCATTCCTCTGAGGTTCTACTATAAAACAAGAAAAATAATCAAATCTATTGTGCAACATGTCATGTCAGTGTGTCGTGTATTATACAAAAGGAAACACACAGAGCCAGCAGATACAAATTGACATTCTTTTTTCAAGGATTTGTAAAACTCAAAATATAAATGTTTCGTATCTTACATCAACCTAAACTGTAGTTACACAGACATAAATAGCTTCATGTTTGTGTGTGCAGTAACCTTTGATGACCACTGTGTTCGTAAAAAACAAATATGCCAATCCATCTGCTTGTCAAGCTATTTCACTGAATAACTGAAAACTTCGACCTACTGATGGAGCTAGAGTTAAAGTCAGAGGTTTACCGATCATTTCCCACAAATGTAGCTTAAAAGAACAGTCTGAGGATCAGCAAGGACAATTAGAATTCATCCTCTGGGGAACATGAATGCCTATACCAAATTACATGGCAATTGAATCAATATTTGTTGAGGCATTTCAGTCCTAACCAAAGACAGACTGACCAACATTGCTCTAGAACTGCGCCGCAAGGTTGGCTAAAACATTGTATTTACATTAATATATGTTCCCTATCTAGGTGGGAACCTATTGTCTCATTTATCTTTTCACTCTGCATAAGACACCGCATTCTAATTGGATTCCCATTTTTAGATGTAATTCAACAGATATAAAAAAAACGTGCTGTCTGCTTGTCATCGAGTCTCAGTAGACTACGGGATTCTCCAGAGACAGCAGTTCTTTATTCCTCATCACGGATGACGACAACGGAGTTGCTCCTTCAAAATCAACCTCCCAGTCAAATGTTTGCTTGTCACATTAATCTATTCTCAGCTTCCAGGATCACAAGGTTTGTCCCTCAAGTGACAAACTATCAAATTTCAATGAAATTGATAGTTGGCATTACTTTTACCTCAGTATGTTCTCTTTTTTTCTTGCTCTGTATATTTCTGGCTCTACATGTTTCTGCCCCTATCCTTGCAATCTGATCCGTCACACACAGTCACACAAACAAACACACCTGAGAGTGAACGCCATGCAGACACATATCCTCAATAATCCTGCCAGGATTGGTAATGAACAATCCGTTTGTACATATTTCCTTGTTGGGTGATTGTTTGCCGGCTGCTCTTCCGTTTGTCTGCAACTTGGTTGGTGTTTAGTTGAAAATACTGAGAAGGAAGTAAGATGTGTGTCAGTCTTGCTGTAGATCACACTCATCTGTCACTGCTAATGTTTTGACATGTCACTGCAGATCTTCAGGAGAGCGCAGGATGTTAATGGAGTGTTGCCCCTCCACCTCATTTCATCTGATGAATATCAACAAATATTATAGACAAGATGGGGAGGAGAGAAGGTGGAAAGAAAGAGAGCAGGGGGGGGGGGGGGGGGGGTTGGGGGGGGGGGGGCAGAGAATGGAGGCCAGTAGTTTTGATCATTTGAAGAAAGAAATATTGGACCCAAACAACCTGGCACAGGTAAGAAATCGCAGCTATTTTTCAACAGATACTCTGGGAAATGAATCCGTCGACTATAATTCAACAGTGGCTGCAGCTGCACAGAGCCTGATACATGCGCTCACATAGAACCTCTCTCAACATGTAAAGATGTTCGGTTATATCTAAGTTATCAGTGTCACCTTTCCGTGGAGTTAATGGCCGTCCACATCGAGAACTTTCAGTTTCTTTTTTTTTTTTTCTTCAAATGATCAAAGCTATTGGCCAGGATTCGGCTCCTGGCCAATAGGAGAGGAGATAACAGGGCTACAGAGGAAGTTAAAAAAATTATATTTTGAAAAAAAAAGTAATTTGATCTTCAAAAGAAGTGATTTTTCTGCAGCGATTTTGCAGTTAGTCGGGAGGAGTGCATCTCAAGTGCTTCAATTTACAGGGCCAAACAAACTTCAGAAGGGGAGTTTTATTCAAACACATGCACATGCTGATAGACACTCAGTGTCAGTGTGCTGCTATTTTACTGGAAACCCTGGCATGTATTCCTCATTATATGTTAAATCGCCTGCTGTATCAATATTTAAACTATTTTTGCAAACCAGTCCGTCAGCTGAGCAGACAAAAGAAGAAGACAGCCTAAACAAAACAGACAGTCACATAGCTTTGATGCACTGTTTGCTGCCATCTATAGCCATGCTCACTCAGAGAGACTTTTATGTATTTCCACCAGGCAACTGTGATGCAATTGAAGGTATACGCACACTGTGTATCATCTCTCGTCCTACGGACACTTCTTCATATACTGTCTCAGAATTAAATTAAATTAAATCATCAATTCATGTCATAAGCCTGCAAGGCCACCTTGTATAATTGCTGTGCCAGGAAAATAAATCTGCCTGTGCTCTTCCTCCGCTAGATTAACCTTAACCACATACCAGTACAGAACTCCACGCGTATCACACTTGACAGTCATAATGATTTAATTTAAGCAGCACAAATATTTAGCAGTTAGTGAATTGATTAGTGGCTGTCTCTACGGCTTAGTCACAGTCACGCCACTGTCAGTCTTCTTGGGCAACACTCCTATACGGCTAAAACATTAACCTTATCAAACCAAATGATAACATACGCAAAGCAGCACTCTTTACCCAGAGCCAATGGAAATATTGATACATGTATTCCCTGAAGTTTTGCTCTTAAAAATGAATCTCCAAATGCTGGACTTATGTGTATGAGATGAGATCAATTTCGCAGCTCCACCCACAGCAATTTTGCTGTTGCTGTTGCTGTAATACTCAGCTGTGAAATCTTGTGCATGACAATTTTGTTTCTCACTTAAACTGACTAAAATAGAGCTCTTCATTGCAAATTAACTGATGGAGTGGCCACAAATGAAACAGATTCCTGTTGTTGCCACATTTGGTGACTTGGTTGTCGACATAGTTGATTGAAAAATGCCGAGTGAAATACTCAGGGAATTACCCGAAACAGCTGGTGGAGCAGAATCCAGGTGTTTTGAAGGAAAAATCAGCAAAATAATGATCTACACTGATTAAAGCTGCACTGATCAAAAATTGTATCCTAACAATAGAAATAAATGACCATATATATAATACAAAAGGGGTCAATCATGGTGAACGTCACACAGAAAATGTGTTCCAAACTTGCCAGTCTCTTTTCAGTCTGACCAAGCTTGCCATCACTTTCATCACAAGCATCACTAACATAACTTCAAATTCATTCAACGACATTTTGGGACACTAAAACAGGTCTCCTGGTTAAAACAAAGTCCTGTGTTTATTTGACCCATCCACCTCCCCTCCCACCCACCCACACTGTTCCGGTATAATCAGTCATTATACAACGTCATCACACTCCAAGACCATTTTCTCTGAGTGTTTGAATTTTGCCAGTGTTATGAAATGTTCAATGAAAAACAAAGTTCACTTTTGACTGAACTACTCCTTTAATAGCATGTCTTGGGCACGTACAACTTTAGCAAATACTATCTTTGATCAAGTTGTCTGAAGATGATGTCACATTGTGCATCTGTAGCCTTCTGTATCCTCTTCTTTTCTTGCCCTTCTGATAAACTTGGATCTTAGTTTTGCTAACAGTTATGTTCTGCCTGTCCTCTAGAAAGTGTGCCGCCTTGCCAACACATTCCCAACACCCAGCCTCTCTGCTGCCTCACATGCACACATCAATATGCCTCTATCTCCTCATTCTCCCTCTGTTGTCTCTCTCTTCCCCTCTCACCCAGCCACCCCTCTGGCGGCAGCTCGTTTTTGTACAGCCCTAGTGTGCTTCTGGCCTTCGTTGTGTCAAACTGTTGCCAACTGTCTCCTCTCTCTCCAGGCCCCTGGCTGTATTTTCCCTGTGTCTACCGCCAGTGTCCCGTCTTGCTCTTGTTATCTTTCTCTCTATATTTTGATCCTTTGTCTTCTTCAGCTCATGAGCTTCATTTATTCCTCTAATGTTCTCTTTTTACGTCCTGTCTGCTTTGTTTTCTCTCTGTGCCTCACAGGACCAAAAAAAGAAAGATGTGTAGCTCGAACACAAATGCATTGTAATATTAAAGGATTGAAGACCATAAATTGTTTGATGTGCACGTAGATGTGTGGGTGTAAATTGGCGTGTATTTTTTAATTCTTATTGGTTTTCATTTTAGTAAACAAGTCTAGAATAAAAGTAACGATTACAGCACATCACCGCAAGAGTGAGATAAATACACATTTAAGGAGGCATAAAATAAACAACATTCAATCATTCAGTGTGGTTGTGGTGCAACAAGGCTGTAAATCCTTGTGCACAGCACACTGACTATAATCCTGCGGGCTTATTTCATATTCTCCATCTTTACTGCACTTACATTGGAACCCTTTGCCACTTAAAATAACACTTGTATTCATCCCTGATGGAGGAAATTCAACTGTTAAAATAATGCAGAGTATTATGTCAGTGCACGGTTAGTGTAGAGACTCATACAGTAGTCTGGCTTAGATCAATCTAAAACCACCTTAAAAAACATGAATGACAGGAAGAGCTTTCCAGTCCTTACGTGTCCAGGACGGAGGGTGTCAGAGGTGTTTTGACTCGCGCTTCTATAGATACACTATAGAGAAAGATAAAGAAATAAAAATGGTTCAATTTGAAAAATGTCTGGCCACAGCACGTTGATCGATGGCTGCAATGGGAGCGGGTCAAGGGGAAGTCTCCATCACGGAGATGGATGAAAGAATATGCGTCGTGATTGTTGATGTGTCCCTGTCATTCATTGTCATGGAGGTTGTTCCCCTAGACAGCGACCTGCATGAACCTGCATGTGAAGAACCATCCGTCTGTCTTTGCCTTTGACCTTATTATATACAGCGACAAATGAACCTTCACTTTGTGCATCGTTTATGTTGTTCTACAACTTGAGATGTTCATATTGATATTGTTATACATCAACATCAACAGCCAATGTTGAATCGTTCGATTGCAGAGTCAAACAGGACAATGTCAACATTATTATGAAGTGTAATCTTTATAGGATTTTTCAAATGCTAAATTTCTTCAAAGTAGTAAAAATATAGACTATCCACTAGGGGAAAAAGGTTCAGATAACAGCAGACTAATTGTATATAATGATTCGACAGGACTGGACCACTCGTGCCTGAGAGAAAATTCAAAATAAAATCAAATTGGTGAAAGCAGCAAGTGCTTTTAAATCACTGGTATAAGCCACTGAATAATTCTTGCATAAGGCCCAATGTTCGGCTCGTATAAATGAACACTTTTTTACAGTAAAAAAGATTTCTTATTTATAGATTTTATTTATCTAAACCTCGCCTATGAATGAATGACATTTGCAAGTATTTACAACATGACATTCATCTCCCATTTCAAAGCAAACATTTGACAACATTTTAAAGTTCAGTGGAAGTTTATCTAAAAAGTAATTAGCAATATATTCAGTTTCAGCAATTTATGCCAGAAGCTGAATTATTAAGGTCTCTCATCGCCTTTCCACTTCCTCTTCTCTGCCTCTTGTTCTTGCCAACCATTATTCTCTGTTGAGCAACCTAACTAACTGCAGCTTTCAAACACATACTGGAAAAGTGATTGACCCAAATGACATGCTTGAATGAACCACACTGGGAAATATCTGCAAGGCACATTGGAAGAGTGAGGAAAAAACTCTGCATGGAGATCAAAAGCAGTGCATATATGTGCATATATGTGTGTGCATGTACCGGTAGTTGGTGTTTCTGTTTGGCATTTCCTTCCTCAATATGACATAAAAACAAACTATAGAACCATTGTTTCCTGAACTCCTGCCACTCGATCAAGGTGCTGATTTTGAAATCAGAGCAACAAAAAAATATTGCAAACATATTTTATTATCAACTGATATCTTTATAAAAATAAGATAATCCGTGGAGTAAACACTGTAAATGGGGAAACAATATAAATGATGGAGTCTAAATTGAGGGTTTGACGCATTTTCTATCCTTTTTTCAACCCCATGACTCTCTCTGTAGCACACCCTTTCCTTTTTTTGTCTTTCTTGCTCTGCCGTACATGCAATTATCTCCCTCTTTTTTCTCATCTCTTTGTTTATTCTCTGTACCCTTTTTCTCCCTTTTCTCTATCATTATTGTCCACTCCTGTTTTCTCTCTCTCTTCACCCCCTGCGGCTCAATCCAAGTGCCAGTATGCATTTGTACGGCCTAATTTGTGTGTGTATCTGTGTATTTGAGTGTGTACGTGTGTGGTTTGCATACTCAAATGTGGGGTTTGACCTTGTGCAACCAACCGTATCAGAGCTTCTCTTTATTTTCCCACAGGTGTATACTGTATGAGCGTGTGTGTGTGTGTGTGTGTGGGGGGGATGGGTACGTGTGTGTGTCCTTTGTCCTTGTGCATTCACGCATATCAGCACTTCACAAGTGTACGTGTGTGAGTATGTGTACGTCTTGATGTCTCTGTGCATGTGCTTGTGTGCGTTTGTTTGTGTGTGTGTGTGTGTGTGTGTGCGTGTGTGTGCCAACAGGGCAGCTGCAGGTGCAGTCTATTCAATTTAGCAGGTTTGGAAGAAGAGCAGGTCACCAGTCAGACATTGTTTAGTCAAAACACACCACACTCATGCAGATGCACATACACACCTCAATGCAAACAGTGACAGCAGAACAATTGCATACACCTGTATCAAAATATAAGAAAATAAGCTGCCATTTTATTCAACGACTTTACCCTTTATGTTGGATTTCCTCCCTGCATATATGAGGGAAATGCCAAGTGGCACACTGCTTGGTCCAATAGACCTTTTTCACAGAGGACATTTAGTCACAGTAGGATAAGTATAGGTGTAAATAATTCAATTGAATTCCATTCAGCTGCTTTGATTGCAGGGTCCCTGCATAATGTGCATATTGGCTCACAGTCTCTGGGACACTTAGAATGGAGACATCGTTCATGTTCTTAGTAACACCCATGCTTATAGCAAGCAACAATGTCATTTGTGAAAGTCTTTATCTGTTTTTCTTGTTATGGCCACGAGAGATTGGCTCCATCAAAACTCAACTTTTCTCCTTGGAATCAAAGTCCGTTCATTATTTGTGTCTTTGTCAGTTTCATTGAAAATATTAACGTAAGTGTCCTCACATCAAGGTTCAAATAGCCATGCTGCTGAAGTATCCATGAGCAAGACTCTGATCCCCTCCAGTTGCAGTAGTTAGGATACTGCATTGTGTTCACCCTTGTAAAGGTAAAATATCAGCTGAATGGGAGATAAATGTGAAGCTGTCTGCCAGGATGTTATTGTGAATAAGAATTGAAGTGACCTTCTTGGTCAAGGAAAGCTAAAGGCAAAAGCTGAGCAAATTAGTGTGTGTTTGTGTGTGTGTGTGTGTGTGTGTGTGTGTGTGCACGGTTTTAGCGTACCAGATGCTGATGTAATCTGAGGGAGTTGTGGGTGTCGGCGTCCAGTACTCCTGCAAAGCAACACAAAAAAGTGAGTTCACACTGTTTATGTTTGGAACAGTTTAGTCAATCTCTTGAGCATTTTCTCTTTTATTTTGGTTAAACCAACATTGTACACCCACAGAGGCCACATGAAAATGTGGATCTCAGATGATGAAGCCATGTAGTGAAATCTCAAAACAGTTGAATTCACTGTATTTTTTATGCACCCTATTTTCTGTCAAGTGTTCACTTAGTGTTTTATTGCAGAGAAGCACAGAGAGAGAGAGAGAGAGAGAGAGAGAGAGAGAGAGAGAGAGAGAGAGAGAGAGAGAGAGAGAGAGAGAGAGATGAAGAGCAACAATCAAAGAACCAGAAATGGCTAAAAAATAAGAGGAAAGAAGGAGAAGAAATAATCAAGTGTAGCTGCTCTCTTTCCCTTGCTGCATGCTTCCCCCCAGAAAACCCTGAGAGAGGTTTCATCTTGCGTTCAGATTAATGAATCTGCATCCAAATTGCCCAGGGAAAGCTCTATAAAAAACAATTCAACAATTATTTCTCTCCTCCCTTCCATCTTTTTTTTCAGAGAATCACACACACACACACACACACACACACACACACACACACACACACACACACACACACACACACACATTTTTGACCAACTTCACCTTGTCTCTCTCTCCTGCTCTCTATCCCACTCTAGCTTGCTCATGCAGAAAGCCAGCAGAACCCAAGAGGTGCTGCCGAAAAGCCTGGCAGGAACACACTTTTTAAAGATAGTGCTGTGCTGCTTCTGCCAGAGGAGGACATGTATCTTCTAGATGTATTTTGTCACAAAGTTTCCAGGTCAACCTCCTTAATGTGTCACTATGTTTTAATGCAAGCAAGCAGGTTTGGAGCAATACGGTACATCAGAGAACGTGTAGTGTGCTCTGAAATAAGCTGGTTACTATACCGTAATATTTGGGAGACAGCAGGAGTCTTAGCAGCAGATCTGTCGTTGTAAAAAGTACTGTGGGTGTAGAAATATATATTTTTTCCGATTGGATTAGCTGATCTTTTACATGCATGGAAACACGCTTTGTTTTTTCTCTTATTGTCTCTCTTGAGGAAAAAAAGAAAAGAGATCAATACAACGCTCCAATGCGGAACTGAGACGTAGCTCTCTACATAAGACTTAACTAGAGGACGAATAGATTCAGGTGCCTCCATCTCGGCCCCTCATTGCTTTTCTTTCTCGCACAGACACAGTTTATGTCTTCCTCTCGCTCTTTGTTTGTAGTTCTGCCTTTTTGTCATCCTGGTGTCTCAAAACGCAGACACTACCATCTTAAAGGCCTTCGGGGTGTGGAGCACTAAAATGGTGCCTGAGAAGTTGAAGTAGACATTCAAAGAGAAAACTAAATGTATTTGTTTCTGTGAAGCTGCTGAGAGATATGCCATTCACTGAACGGAAAAAAGGACTGAGTCATGAGCTCCACAATCTCGGCACAATCTGTCAGTCGTTTGAAACATTCAACTTTTTCCCTTTACTTTGATTGATACACATGAAACCATAATGGTTAATAGCTCTTACCTTGATTCATCTCAGCAATGCACATCATAAAAACACAAGTGGCCCAGCATTTGGTGTATTTGCCGATGCAATTTACCGTGTGTGCCTTTGTAATTATAACTGACTGAGTGTGTGTCATTGTCTGCAGATCCTATCGACCATATGGTGGAATGTTTCATGACATCTGGTCGTCATCTCGCTGCTGCTCCAGATCAAGTTGTCGTATAGCGTTAATGTTTTCATTATTATTTCTCACTCAGTTATTGGTCTTCTCATCGTTACCTACAGTACACGCTGTTCTCTGGCAGTCTGAATAGCACCAGCTAAAAGCCTACAGAATCAATCTGGGGCTGTTTGTTCTGGGTCATGTTCTCAGACTAAACTGCCAATTACTTTTCTTTTATGTCTTTACTTTTCTTTCTTCCTTGTCTCTTCACTAAAAGTCAATTGAGAAGTCAGCGTCGTATCTTCAAGACTGACCTTTGACTTGGAAATAAAACCTCCCTGGTGGTCCTGACTCTCCGTTGTTGAAAGATACATTACAAACTCCAGTCTGCAGCCTCTAAATTCTTTATTTTTGGTGCAGTTATTTGTAATTGTTGCTTTTAAATCAATGTAGGTTTTACATCACATTTACATGAGTATTTGTGCAAATGTGTCATGCTTGAATCTGATTTTATTGCTGTAACAAAAATAACACATTCAGCCCAGGAGTGAACTACCTCTACATTATTTTTGTTTTATTACAGTAATATCATTGAGAATGTTCTGTTTTGTTTTTTTCATGTTTTTATTTTTTGTTTCTTGAGTAATAGTTCACTGTCTGCACTTTCCTGCAGAACATTAAGGTTTTCTTTCCTCTTGCACCATTAACTGTCCTGGATGCATTGAAATGGGATATGAACATAATATATAAGCCCTCTGATCTCATTACATCTGTTGTTTGGTGGAACCCCTGCAGAGTCCTTAAACATGAGGATAATCCATTCAGCGTGGGTATTTGACTTGAATGTTTTAGTGTTCTTTGATATTTGTATGCCATTGTCTTTAGGCGAGTGTTCATAAACCTACACTTGGTTTGGATATGTGCTGTTTTTTGAGTTGATTCAGTGCAGCAATATGCGTCTCAGTCCTCTGGATGTATATGTTTGGAAATGGAAATGGATGGAAATATGTGGGGAAATACATTTTAGGAATGTTACCCATGCAGCTATAGTCGCAGCTGGCAACTGTCTCGGGTAATGGGATTGTCCAAAGAGACAACATCATATTGGACATAATGGGCTGTAAGGGAAAAACATCATGAAAAAATAAAGCTGGACATACTTTCTAAAAGTTCCCCCTTATTCACAAGCAAACCTGAAATGACACAGAGAGTGCTTTTCGTCTTTTTATTTTACATAAAACAATAACCTCTCTGAAACAGTTTCAACTGGAACATTATAATCTTTCAAATTGCAGGTCTGCTGCACAGAGTCTATTACTGTTCAGCTCGGTGTGCCAAATAAACTGGCCCCCGAGTGTATAAAAGTATATGTTCCATGTGTGCCGGAACAGCAAATTGAGATTAAGAGAACCTTCAATTTAAAAGAAACAACAACAATTTAGGACTGAGCTGAGAAAGCCCACATGCCAGTGGATAACTTACAGTAATTACTTATTGAAAGAACAGTGCTTAAGCAGGCATCATGGATCATTAAGAGATCATACTGGTCTCATTTTGAAAAAAAAGAAAGGAAGAACACAAATAAATTAGCAGCAGTCTCAGGGTATGAACATATTGGAACAAGTCTGGCACTTTCATTAGCATTACATGCAGATTCTGGCAATTTCATATCTCCACACATGGTTAGATCCCTGAAGAGTTCAGCTTGGCAATCAGTGGCATCAGTGCACCAGTATCCAAAACAGACAAACATACCCTGCAACATTAATGTTGTCGGGAATAAATCAATAAACTCTGCGCACCTGTGTGTCACTCCAAAACACATAAAGGTCCAGCAGTACAGAAATATGTAAATGTGCAGCTTCCTCTTTAAATGAGCATTAACAGGTTGCTTCTAATAGGAGAGGAAGAAATGCTCATCCCAATAGTAACATTAAGTAGTGCTCAAAGCTATATGTTTTCTCATAGACATTAAAATGTACCTATGGGGCTGACGGAATCTTTGCATGCAGGGCAACAACAGCTTACTGAAGATATTCTAACACACATCTCACACTGGGAGCCAGGTTACTGAGTGAAGAATACGATTCCTTGTGAGGATAAACACAGCCGCTGAGCTATTGAGTTATGTCCCGATGCTATCGTTCTGCTGGCGTCACGTTAATTAACACATTATTGAATTTGCACATTCTGTCACAGCATCCTCTTTGCATATGTGTGTGTGCACATTTGATGAAAGTATTATCCTATGCAACTCTATCCTCCAACCTGCTGATTAAGCCATGTGTGTTTGTGCTTGGGTTACAGCACAATCAGCTCATGACGATCTCCTCCAAACACAAAGCAACAATATACCGGGCTTAATGGACCCCTTGAGGCTCACACACAACATGCACCAATGCAGGGTTTGATTACTCTTCATACCTCGAATGAAGCTCCTCTGCTGATTCGCAGATTTCAGGGTCAAGGAGATGCGTGTGTGTGTGTGTGTGTGTGTGTTTTGGCGGTTTGTCTGTGAATCCTGGGAAACTTACAAGAGTGCCATGATCTGGACAGCCAATTAAAACAATCTGCAGCAGAAACCCCATAGAATATAACTACTCTGTGCATGATAGAGAAAATACATGTTTTTCATTTAGTATTCTTATTTTAACAAGATAATTCCACTGAGGCTGGAGTCTCTTTTGTGAGGCAGCCTTGTGTGAGAATAAATGAATAAAAAGTAGTCACAACAAGGATAAAAATAACAAAAAGAGTACAATATTTTTATAGTGATGGAGTAGTTAGAATACTGTTCTCAGTGGAACACTACTTTATTCCAACTATGACCTATACGTCTCTGCTTGACCTTCGTATAGAAGTTTAGACAGTACAATATATATTTAGTCATTTTGCATCCCTTAAGCAGTTGATTTAGGTAAATGATGTGATTGATTTATCCAAAGGCTGCTACTCTCATGCAACATGGATAATTGTTTATAAAAAGCAACATATTACACTGGTTTAGGCAGTAGGTAACTGTAATTATCCTTGTATTATCCGGACAAACAGACAGTAGGAAGAGTCATAGAGTTACAGGTTGTTATTATTGTCCCCATACCTGCCCAAAGCAAGTGATCTGAGTGTGTGATTTTGTCACATGCACATATTTTTCTTGAAGACATCTTCCCTTGACCTTGCTTCTATTTTCGCTTTTGTCTGATTACCTCTATCTTTGTTTTTACTTTTTCCCTTCTATGCTGTCGTTATAATGCAGCTCTCTCTCTCTCTCTCTCTCTCTCTCTCTCTCTCTCTCTCTCTCTCTCTCTCTCTCTCTCTCTCTCTCTCTCTCTCTCTCGCTGATGACCTAGATTTCCAGCCCCCATGTTCTGCTGCAGTCCCTCTCTCTCCTGACACACACATTACAGTTTTTCTCGATTGCTAAGACACATTTCTTGAAACGGTCACCCATTCTCTCAAAACTGTAAACACAAAACCTCATCTTCAAGCACTATTTACAAAACCTCTGAATCCTCTTGCAAAATGAAACTTTCTCCTCAGAAAAGTTTTACCTGTGCTCAAAATCAAACACTGCTCTCAAATCATAAACAAAGTGATCAAAATAATATACACTATCAAGCAGTCAGTGAACAATACACCAATAAATAGAAAGCACATTGTTCAAAACATATAGTTCGCAGGGAGAAGTCGATTTTTAATCTCAAAACAAATTTCATATGAACGAAAACATGTTCCATTACAGTAACTCAAAATTGATCAGAAATGACTACTGTGCTTTGCTCTTTGCAATTTCTTTTGTTCTTCCTCCTCCTTGTACCCCTATTTTTACAGTACTGTACCCTGCATCTCACAAACGTGTCCTTTGTCTCTGTGATACTGTAATTCTTGTTCTTTGTTGATATGAACCTGCAGCCAGTCAAAATCTATTGAGCAGTCAGTACTGTTACTGTAACAAATAGAAAGCACGATGTTCAAGGCCATACAATTTGTTTATTGTACATTATACACCCTACAATGCACTGTAGGCCTACTACAGTATACAATACTACAGTAAAAGGGACAAAAATCAAAGGAGTCAACATGTCATCAATGTGCTTCTTCCAGTCTTTGGGCTGAGTCAGGCCAGAGCACTTCGTCGACATCACCTTCAACTACCTGTTTGCTCTCTGAACTGGCTAATATTGGTTGTGTCACATCATTTGATACAAGTGAAATCCATTTTGAGTGATTGTGTTTAATCAATGACATGTGTTCTCTATTTGTATTTGATTGTTGCCACTTGTGTTTACCAGTATGGATGACATGTGCATGAGAGTGCAGAATGTGTTTTGAGACTGAGAATGTGTTTAGAGTTTTGCTGAAAAGTCTCAGTGAGATCTGCAAATTGTGTTTCACCATGTGACACAGTTTAAGGTATTGACAACAGACTGCACAATTAGCTCAATGAGTTCAGGCAACTGAGAACTTTGTTCAGCCAATGGGTTTTAGTGTTTTAGCAATTGAGAAAAACTGTAATACACAGGAACACACATCCTGACAGTAACTATATGTTTTATGAATCGCTGGGCTGAGTTAAGGTTGATGCAAACCAGCAAACACATCCCATGGACATACAAACTTACTGCACCGACACAAAAACACAAACTTAGACTCAGTTCAATACTTTTAGCACATACTGCCATACGCTAATACACTCAATGTGCATGCACTTGAATACCAGCATTCATAGCAACTACCTTTAGCCTACCTGGATCAGAGCACACGCCTTGTTGTATTTTAATAATTACATAGCATGTGTTTTTTTGTACTACACCACTGTGTGCTGGTGTAAAAGTCTGGATTTCTTCACTTTTTTTGTAAAATGACCAATTGTTCTACAGTGTACAATACCTCATTTTGTTCGACGATTTAACTTTTGAATTATTCCACTGCCAATATGAGCTCTTAGTTAGTTCAGAATGAATCCAGCTGGCACTTGTGGTTAAAAAGGAGCAGGAACTGTTACTTCTTCCACAGACAGTTATTACTGCCGGTTTGTGTGTGTGTGCATTTTGCACTTCAGGTTTATCAGTCAAATTGTGCCTGTGTGTACACTCCACACCACTAGCTAATCCCATTGTGCAGATGGTATTAGATTTATTGAATCTTGTAATTCTGCTACTTCAGGCTATGCTATGTTTGTGAGTGTGTGTGTGTGTGCTTATTTATCTCTATATTTTGTGCATTCAGTATGCATCTATGTGTATATCTGTAAGGGAATGTGTGAAACCTGGACAGATCAGCCAAGTTTTGAAGAGATAATTTGTGAAGCGAAGAAACTAGATAACAGCCCTCATGAACAAGGCATTCACAGTACACAGATATAAGATATTCTTCATGTTGTAAACTGTATTTGGGAGCATTTTATCAGATTTTTGGCTCCAGTGAATATAACTATTTGTATCAAAGTAAACATGTACAGTCTGTAAGTCGTTAAAGAGTGCCACACAATGGAGTCAAAGATAATTGGAAAAAATGTCTTAAAATATGGGAAAATAACAAAATTGAATTTATGAAGACAAACATCTTGGTGGATTAGGATCATTGTATCTCTTCTTCCTAGATCCTCTTAATTGGTCCAAGAGTAAACAGTTTGGCTCCTGTGGAGTCCTGTGGAGGGCCTTAGCTCACAACCATCAGTCGAACCTCTCAAATGATATCTGCAGTGCTCTCGTGTGCACCTCTTTGTTTGATTCCTGTCCTGCAACATTCGGCGTTACAAGCATGTTATTATGTTAAAAAGGTCAAGTATCAGAACGGCTTTTGGTCATTTTACCCATTCTGCATGAAAGGTTTTAAAACCCTTTAAACATTGTGGGGCTGTCAGTGACTATAATGGCGAGGGAGTGTGGTTATGCCATGACATAACACCTTATGACAGCTTCTTCAAGCTCAGTGAAGAGATATCCACACAAAATGCAATTTTCTTTATTTTTCCAATTTTCTGCACTAAATAAACTAGTTTAGCCTGTAAATCTTTCTAATCTACAGGATAACCTCTTACAGAAATGAAAAAAGAAACATCATCATTAGTTTCAGTTTAGGGTTCAGACTGTTATATAAACCAGGAAATCATTAATTATAAAAGGAGAACTCCAACCCCTCTCAAAAGCAGGCCGTCTATACAGTATCTATTTCCGAACGCTGGCAAACTACCGGTAGTACTTCCTGGGGCGCACTGAGGTCCTCAGCTGTGCCGGGTTTGGCTTCTTGGTGACCTGCTGTGCGTCCCAGTGGGAGGCGAGGCTTGGTAGGGGGGTGTGCTGAGACGCATCCGAAGGCGTACTGTGTACGGCAACCCCTGAGCAAGAGCGCTGAGCAAAACTTGAAGGAGCAGCTGGTCACTAAAATGAGAAAAGCTGGTCAACCACTGAGTCATTCCTTCAAGGAGTTTTATCGGCCTGGCGGGGAGTAAACTTGGGCCGCTGGGCTTGCAAATACACTGACGGAAACCCTGCGTTCTGCATGGCCCGCTGCCTCCCACAGCTCAGCACACTTGTATTCCATAATATGTAGGCACATCTATACAATCCTCTCTAAAATATCACAAATCCCCTTTTTTAAATGTTTGTTAAATCTGTTCCATCTGCAGTCTCTAGCTAATTGGAGTGATGTTGCCCACTGGCAAGCAACAGTTACGTACATCTGCTGGTTACATTTTGTGCAGCCAGCACCAGACTATTGCGAAGTAAGCAAAGAAACCGCCATGCTTGTATGCACATGACACTTGTCGTTTTGATAAATGATTCTACACGTTCTACTGCAAATCAACAGGTGTGTTTTGAGATGGATAGTCAGCGGCTATTTCTGGATGTGAAACATTCTCATCAAACTAAATTAAACATTCAAAAGTAAAGAAATACAACATGAACAAACAAGACTGCCTTTTAATCCTGCTTTCATTTTGTCTGTGGCCCTACAGCTGAGCTGCTGCATTCATCTTTAAAACTCTGCACGTCCCAGACAACAACAACATTTTCTTTGAGGAAAACCTTCCACAGGATTCCCAAACTGTCCTGGAGGGGAGAGCTCTTTGTTTCAAGGGGATGAAAGTCGTGAATGTGATTGGCCATGATTGCCAAAAGCTCTACGTGCACACTCAATTCTTCTTTCAGGTCCCACCCTGAACCGAAGTGTGCTACAAGTGCGCCAGACGAGAACAGAGAAAATACCAAAAGTGGGTTTTTTTCTCGATACAATTGTCTAATGGGAAATTTACATTTTTAAATGTTTCTGTTGTGGCCATATTCAAACTGCCTCCTCATCGATGTTTTCTACTGACGGTTAAAGCTGCAACCTTCGATCATGCAGGTGAATTAGGTATACGTCGATCCTAGACCGTGCAACAGACTTGGTGAAAGTGCTTGTAACGTTTCTGGACCCTCATCTCTGTGTGAACTGGACCTTTTAAACCAGATTATTTCATACGCATGCAAGATTTTGAAATGGTATTACAACTGAATTACTTTTTTTGTTGTTATGTTGTTTTTAACCTTTTGCTGTGTTCTTTTTGAAGTCAGTTATTGTTGTTCTTTGTCTGGTGCTTTGAGATCAAACATATCAGTGGGATTATTCTGCCTAAAAAAAAAGGTCAAGGAAGAACAAGCTTAGACTACCATATTTCCACCCTCTAATAATATTAATATTTGTCTTTCTTTAGGCAGGAACTCATATGTTACCCTTGTGTGATCCCATATAGCTTTACAGTCTGAGGCTCTTGCCTCAGGAGTCAATTATATTACTTTTAAAATGTGACACACTTTGATCTCTCACTGCCTGAAGGAATACGACAGTAAGTTACATGACCACTAGTTTACGATGAGCCAGCCTACACATTCTAAAGCTCTAAGGGTACTCTATATCCAGCCCCAATCTGCAGATATATAAAACACTTTTTTATTTGGCCACAGAAAGTGATTGAATCAGGACACCTTGAGCTGCACTGGCTGAAATAACTTTCACCCTTGGGTGATAAAAACACTTTAGCTTACAGCGGATCTTTTTCTTTGAAATATTGGGTTCAGTATGTTTTTGAGCTGACATGTCTCTTGAGGTCTTGTTTGGAAATAAGTAAGTGATAAGTATTTTTTCTGAGTGTGTGTTATGTGTACTATTTGCACTTTCAAAAAGCTCTGTAGTTAAAGTAACAAGAAATAGAAAGGAAGTTGTGTAAAGAAGTGTCTGTGATCCCCGTGAGCCCTGTCACATCTAGAGTGCATCTGTAGAACACTACGGCATCTCTACAGTGCCAAAATGTATGCTGAGATAAAAATGTCTGCCAGAAATGAAAGGACAGAGCCTGTCAGCTCTACTGTCTTTAAGGTCACATCACGCATCAGTGCATCAGTACATGATAGGGGCAGGGCGAGGCTGGGGCACAAAGACGGTGGAAAGCGCGTATTATTGTGAAATAAAAGACAAGAGTGCGAAGGGTTACAAAGGAGATCGGCTGAGATAAGAGGAAGAAGGCTGAAGAGAACAAGGTGTCTGACAGAGAACATATTCTCAGGTTTTTTTTATGCTGGAGGCATAAAATCAGGGCAGAAAGAAGTGACAGAACCGCCACATTTCATGATCTGAGGGTGTTGTTGTCAGAGAATCCCTTCTTTCTTCAGGCCCAGAGGCTGGCTTTTGACCAGATTCATTTCTGCTGTCAAAAAAACAAAGAAACCGGGAAAAAAAAAGAAAATGCGCCACAAACACACTCCTCCTGGAAGAACTATGGCATCATGAAACATACACAAAGCACTTCATTT
Source organism: Melanostigma gelatinosum (assembly GCF_949748355.1). NCBI lineage: Eukaryota > Metazoa > Chordata > Actinopteri > Perciformes > Zoarcidae > Melanostigma > Melanostigma gelatinosum. The sequence goes on from NC_136640.1 coordinate 10,498,102, forward strand.
CAGTGCTGTAGTCACATTTCTGTCAGCCTGCTCTCTAACCACATCATCTGTAACATATCAAGAAGACTGTGTATTTTACAACTCCCTGATTGTAGTGTGTGCCAATAAATGGACTCGACAGCAGGCTGCAAGAAAAGTACTGGCATTATGTCCAGCTGCCTCACCGAGCACACTCATCAGCACTGCAGACAATCGCTGCTTGTCAGCTCCGAAACACTTGAATCAAAATGCCAGGTCAGGCTGACATTGGCCTGTAATTTCCCTAGCCAACTGAGCTGATCTTTCTGTTTCTTATCATTTAGGCTGGCATTATAATAGCATCTGTAATGGATTACTGGCTTATCCTGGTGAAAATGTAATACTCCGGGCAAAGGGAAAATACATCAAGAAGTTTGTGCGCTCAATATGTTGTGTTTAAAGCTCATTTGCCTGCTCTGCAATTATCTCCAAGAGCAACACAGCTGGACACACACATTTACAGACTCATTCAGATACAGCGAGCCCAGCGGAGCGGGAATTATAACCTCTTTAACGTCCTAACACCTGCTCTAAGTAGCTTTTAATTCATAATTAAAGGTAACAGCAATATTTGTTTTTGTATCAATAAAAATACAATCTTATTTCCTAATCATTTGAGTCGAGTGTTTTCATGCAAGTAGCGCATAGATGACGATAACAAAGTAAAGGATAACATTTATAATTTTTTGCAGTTTACACTGACTTTGGGACAGTTGAATTGGGTTTTTTGGACAGTGGTGAAAGACGTTTTGCTGGAGCCTTGCTGTTAATAATAGTTCTTAGAAAGAAAATATGTAATTGGCAGGTAATACTTTTGAAAAAAACAACCAAGACAATTGCATGGTGTTCACAAAGTCTTCTCAGGCTTTACGTTTGCTCTCACTGTAATTGGCCAGTCTGGTTGTACATTCAAAGAATAATGGATTCCTTTCACTGCTAATTATAAGATATATAAGATACTAAGATTTATCAAAGCAAAGAAAAAAACCCATGAAAGACACGACAAGTTGAAGAAGAGTGTTCGGAAAGATTTTTAAAAAGTGCTGTTGATACCGAGAAAATTCTCGCTGTAGGTCCCGAGCTGTCATATTCTCGAATTTGTCACATGCCTTGTTACCCCAGAACTTTTCTGGGACACAACTAAGTCTGTGGAGCATTCATCTTAAAAAAAAAAGGTTCAAAACTTCACTCATTTTTTATATATTTTACTTAAGTGTGAAAAAGCTCCCTTGAGATGCTTTATGCTTGTCACTTGTGATCATTAAAGAGACGTCATGTAAGCTTTCATAAATGAAACTCTTGATGAACCATGTGACAAAAGCACTGTGGGTAAAACGCCTATAGGCAAATCTGATATCCCCGTCTCTTTGCAACATGAAATGAATTAAAGTAATTGGGGACAGTTAAGAAGAGATGGGAATGAAAGTGTTTTTCAACCTCGACTTGACCGCTTGTATCATGGTCTTGTTTGAGGTGGGCTACTGCTGCAGTGTTAGATGGAGGTCGTTCAGAAAAAGCTACCTGCGATCTATGATCAAAGTCATTTATATTCTCTACGTGTCATGATATAGTAGCTACACAGTTCTGGGTCACATAGGATTAACTATCAAATATCTCTGTTTCTATGTCATAGCAGAGTGACTGATTCAGAGCTACTATACCGACAGAACCGCAAAAAAAAAAAAAAAAAAAGGAACATGAAACAAGTAAAAGAAGAATTTCTGCCTTGAGGCGAGAGCAGCAGAGGAATCTGGCAGCCAAAAGGGAAGTATCTTATCAAATAAACCGCTAGGTTGAGACTTAACTGACTGACTGGTTTGCTGGCTACTTCAAAACTCCAGCTCCATGTGATCTTTGACCGTCTGTCATGAAGGCTGCTGGTACAATGTGGAGCTGTCTGAGGAAGAGCTGCAATCTGAAAAGCTTCTAGCTAAAAGTCTGTGATGTGTTCTGCACTAGCTGGTCTGAGTCCAGGTTCACATTTGATTTAACTTGTAACTGTTTGGGCAGACCCAAGGTGGCACTGCATGCCTGAGGTACATGGCCACATGGTTTTTAAGAGTCTACAGAACATGCTGTTGTTTTGGCTTTACCACATTTTAGTTGTTGAGATAGTTCACTCAAAACCACACATGTTACCTCATGGTGGTGCTTGAGGAAATGTCAGGGGTTCATCAAGATATAACCTATTGTCAGAAGGGATGCACAATATGGCATTTTTGGAGCTTATTCTCTAACCCATAAATACCTGCTTCTCACAGCCGATATGATGAAAGATCATTTTTAAAAATAACTTCATAACGGCTGAGGTAGATGGTTTAATATTCTGTCGCTCTGAAAACCAAAAAAGCCGAAGTGAACAAAGAACAGTTCTGACTCTTCAAGTTGTATTTGATCTCGTAGACTTCATAAAAAAAAAATCATATTTTGGCTTTCATCGAGCATTTTGCCTCGAAATGAAAATGAAATGCTTTGACATAATCTGTCAAATCAGACATGCAGTTATAGAACCTAAAGGGTGTGGCTGCTTAGACTGCAGATACACAATGACAACATTTCTACAGTAGACTGTTATGCTTCATTAAGAAATGGAAAAGGGTTTTGGGACTAAGCATGATGGCAAGGCAGGTTTTTCTTTACTTTGGAGTATTGTACTCCACATATTTCTGTAATAACATGCAGTTCGTGTAAAATATGCACCACCTATTTCTTTCCATTATTGTCTTCTATTTGTCTCTTGCCTCTTGTGCCGAAACTGTGAGTTGATAATTACTAGATAATTACGAAGCATACAAATCCCTAGAATTACATTTTCACCAATTTATTATCAGTTATTCCCAACAAGCAACCTGTTTTGTGATCATCACCATCACTCTGCTTCTACGCCTATTCAACAAGCTCTGTTTCATTTGTGACCTTTGGGAGACTCATCAGGGTAAAGTAGACGATACGTGCAGCTGCTGCAGCCCCAAGCCAAATATGTTCGTGAGCTTTGGTTGCAAGATCCAGTGCTTGTTGCAGCACAGTTGTCCATATTATGTTTCATGTGTCCTCACCTTTACTGTATACGGTTGGGTATAATGAACATTGCAACCTGTAGCGGATGCTAGCCAGACTGTTTGATTTTCTGACAGCTATGACTGAGTTGTCACATGACACATTTTATGAAGGGGGCACACATGTATCTACGCTGAGTTTACCACAACTGGAAATTATTCTAAAACTCGTAAATTGCTTCAAATGTCATGTAGTTTAAGGTCAGCATTAGCCTGTCTCCAGCTCACCTCCATTTCTGCTGTTGGTCCTTTCTGCACCTGAGTGACAGAGTGACTGTGTGTTGCCTCATTACTGGGAGCTACAGGAGCCCCCCCCCCAACTCCCTAAAGCTTCAGTTGTCTGTTTCTGGTAACAAACTAAAGCTGGTTTTCTTTCTGGCTAATGCTTGCTCTGTTGAGCTACGTGACATTATACTGTAACAACTAATTATAACACCTGCCAAATGGCAACAATGCTTCACTTTCTCTATAATAGTGATTTTTACAGTTCCCCGATGTAGTTTCTGTTCATGAGTGTGTTCTGTATTCCCACCTGATATTTCTATAATTGAACAATAATTCATTAGACAAGTCAAGTTTATTGGTGAAACCCTGAATTAGTCCCAGAGTACTTCAAAACACATTGAACAAACAACCCCCCCCCCCCCCCGAGAGAACAACAGAAGCTTGAAACATTGTCTCATGAAATTCAAACGAACTCCGATGATGAGAGAATGTGGCATCCATTGATATTTGGTCCCTGTTGTTGTTTTTAGGACATGCACATATTGAACAACAACTACAGCGCTATCAGATCAGATTCCAGTGAGGATAAAGAGACTCGTTTTTGGACATGAATGAGAAGTTAAGTTTAATGAATGGATACGTCTAGTCGTCCTTCAGTACTGATGGCAGGGAGCTACTGCACCTTTAACAGGCTTCACGACTTTGATGAAGAATTCCTCAAGGTACCAGCCTTACGACGGACACAAACACCAAAGTTAGTAAATAAATACCTGGTAAGAAATATCAATATTAACCCCCGTATTGATGTTTCAACATAGTTCAGTGATATCATTTTAGTTTGTAGCTTAGTGTGCAGTTACTCTTTCAATGCTATGAGTGAGTCTAGACTTCTGTATGAAGGTGCCATTTCTGCCTATTGTTGTTTTACAAGAGGAGCTGATTCATCCGTTGATTTTACTGAATGGACTCGATGGATTCACGTGTGTCGGACATATGTCAGGCTATGACTACTTTTTACTAGAACCCATGAATGTCAACACGGTGCTCCATAATCAGGTCATTAATCAGCATTGCTTTGGTTGAGAGTGTTCAATCGATCGGTCCTGTACGCTCTTTGCTCCCCGATTTACTTCCAGTATTCATAGCTGTACGGGAAGGTATGATTGCAATCAAGCTGCTATAATTAGTCAGGCAGACAAGCACATGCTGTTATTTGCCAGTGAGCGCCGGGTAAGCAGACACACTGCACTACAGTTTTAACTCAGAAAAGGCTGCCATCAAAACGTGTAATCAACTATATTTCAACAGTGTAGGATGGTTAGTAAGGAATAATGTCATGAACCTGGTCATGAACCTTGCCGTGGCGAGAATTTAATCATCCTCAAAGGTTTCATTTTGCAATGATGACCTTCTCAGTGTACATTATCCAGCTTATTACATGGCTACTTCTAACAAAATCAAAGATTTTACACAAAATATTGATTTGAAAATGATTTTATTTTTCTAAAAAAAAAAGAAGTCTAACAGAATTCTGTGTCCATGGCACCAGCCTGTTATTCATAGCAGCGGTCTGCTACGTAAGAAACAACAGACCATAGAATGAAACGTTCAACAAAGCTGCAATAAACAATATTTCAAGTGAGATACTCACAGTTTCTATTATATTTCGAATGTAACATACAGAGGATCTATGTGTATGTAGCCTAGTAAACAGTACCTGAGACCCAATGCGGGACTTAAACATACTATGTCAGACAAATAATTGCATCTGACCCTACAGAGAAACCAGGGGATTATGAAAACATTCAGTATATTTTCTTTGCAATACTCTTTCACCTAGTGAGTCATACTGGTTAGGATTCCTTCCTCACTGTTTGAAAAGAAAGTGGCCTTGAGGCTTCGAGAGAAACTCACTTCTCAAAATCAACGTTGTTGGGATCTAAGAGGGGCGTGTTTGGGTTATCAGCATTTAAGAAACTGAATTCTTGACATCCACGCATTTATCTTCAGCAGACTGGACTACTGGACTACTGCATTGTTTCCTATCACCCCGAAACTCGGTCGGCGAGACGAAGGTGTGGCCACCATAGGTTCAGTCTTTCAGTGATAATACACAAACTCCCATTCACTAGCAGTGACGGATCTAAATGCAGGCAGTTACAGCAGGCAATACACAATATAGCGGGGGTCCGTGGTCCGCGTTGTTTGCGCGATGGCGCGGTGTAACAAGACAGTGATTTAACACAACAGGATGCAGGAGTAATAACACATACATGAATAAGCTATGCTAAGCTATGCTAAGCTATGCTAAGCTATGCTAAGCTAAGCCCAGATGCAATGAATCTTACTGTGAGAAGCTTCGTTCGATGGGGCTCGTTCCCGTGATGGGAATCGATCGGTCCTCGAGTGTTGACTCGGGAGCGCGGCTCTCGGAGCGTGCACAGACTGTGAGTAGCTCGGTGTTCAGGAGTCGGTCGCACCCAGTAGCGTGGATCGCTCTGGAGTGGACGCAGGCTCGGCGGACATCGGCGCGCCGTTGAGCGGGCGCGGATGCAGGTCTCCTCGCTGCAGAGGGGAGGCCTGTGGGTTAACGTCGGTGGGGTACGTCGTTCGTACCCCCCGGTAATCATCGGCTGAGAGAGGGGGTTCGTCCTTGTCTTCCTGCCGGAGGGTTTGATGAGGCCTGTGGTCCGGTGCCTCTTCTGGTCCCAGGACGAAGTCCAGAGGGAAGGGAGCGTTTGTGTGCTCCCTAGCTCGACTGAGGTCGAAGGGGAAAAAGCCTTGAGGTGTGAGCTGCAGGCAGTTTTGTAGAACAGTGGTTGAACCACAGGGGTCCTGGTGCTGTCTTGGCTCTCGGCCAATGAGATTGCAGCGGTGCATTCAGGTGACTTCAAGAACCATAGTTTTTTTTGGGGGGGGGGGGGAATTCACACCCTAGTGTGAAATTCCTTCAGAGGAGGTTTGCTCTCATCAAACCACAATCAGGATGCAACCTTTGCTTGCAAAAGGGAAGGCCTGATTCTCTTTGTTCACAGCACATGTTGAAGCCATTTGGTCAGACCCCAACAACGTGGATAAGAAAAAAGTACATGTCCATAAAAGCTTGAGTTTGTGCACTGTGTTTCTGTAACGCCATGAGCATGTCAGGCACCAGTGGTTTTACACTCTTCAGGTGCTTGGATAGTATGCATGATTAGAGTGAAACTTCACTGACCTCAAATGTTCTACTTCTTAACAACCACGTGTTGTAATAGGACGCTGTTTTTCTTTCCATGAATCACAGAACAAAATCTTTAATTCATGAGTTGACTTCACCGCTGTAGGGGAAAGTCACTAAGCTACACAACTCTGATGCTTGTTTGACTTCTACCGTGCTGCAATGTGAGTGGGCGCACACTGATTTTTCTTGTTCTTGTGGAGCTCTGCAAATCTTGCAAAAACGATTTACACAAAGGATAATCAGCGGAGGGATTGTTTATTTTACAGTAGGATAATGAACAAATGTGGGAAAGATAAACGCCATCATAGACCATGAGGATTTCTATGCAGCTATATAATCAGCTGGCTGACGCATATGACACACAGGAAGTAATGCAGAGCTCACACTACACTATATTTGGGTCGTGTCTAGATGGTGCCCCATTTGAAACCTTTGCGAGCTGGTTAAGGTCAGGAATTGACCATGAATGGTTAAGGTTCGGATAGGTTACCATCTAGGCACGACTCTAGTGTCATAGATTCCTGCCCTGACTTGACACTGCAGACCACAACTTACGTGACAAATATAGGCCGATGTGTAGTATTTGTTACACGGTTAAGGTTGAGTTTTGCCTTTTTTTCTTCCCAGTGTGCAGAGAGTGAAGTTGCAGCCCCAGGTGTGATTGAATTGATACACACGGTAACAACTAGCATCACTTCAATTGCAGTGTGGATGAGTGTGTTCAGGCTAAGGACAGAAAGCAGACTCAGCTCCTGCTGTGCCAGCTGGTGCACCTGTTCCAGGACAGAAAAAAAGGCAAGGCTACTCATTCACACAGGGTGCACGCAGAGCGAAGGAGGATTGGAAAGTGACACTGCCACCCATGTCGTTGTCCAGTCCACGTGTGAACGAACCGGCCTGTGTTCTGTTTCACTGTCCCAGACAAGTCAGCAGGGTCAGTGTAGAGCCTTGGTGCTCCCCATGCTGTGACAGGGTTTGGCTGTTCCCGTTTAATTGCATCCTGTGCTCGTGACCTCGTCTGGGACATCCAGATTGTTATCAAGCTGTTTGGATGCTTTTGTCAGAGGCTTTGCAATGCGTCTCGTCGAGCGAGCCAGACTGTCACTCAACAAAGAGGAATATCCTAACATCATATTTCCATTTTTACCAGCTCTCTATTCTCTGACAGGAAACAATTTCATAAATGTTTTTGGTTTTTGTTTTAGTGTGTAATAATTATTCTCAGGAGGACAGTAGCACTGCAGCTGTAGCTGACTCACTAATTTGCTCATTAGACTGCTCATCCATAATTCAATTCAGAATACTATAGACAATATTTTGTAAAATACATGTAGACCTTTTGATGTGCAAGAAATAAGGGTTCAAAACATATTTTGTTTGCATCCTTTTTGCACGGAAAATAAGCATCCCAAACAAGTTGCATTTGGGAATAATTTGTTACTGACATTGTATTGTATAAGTATTAAAGGATGTCTCTCATAATTGCTGTGGCATTTTAGGCATTACCTAGAGACAATCATGTTCAGTAAAGTTTACGCTGTTCCTTCAGCCAACTGAAGCAAGTCATTTCTTTCAGTCTCTTTCACACATACAGTACCAGCCAGAGATGGATTTGAGTTAATGTCACGGAAATCAGACCTAAGAGAGTCACTTTTCACTACCTGGACTATTTCAGTTGTCCAACCTCAGAAGTGAATAATGCATTCCACTTCTTTTACTGCTGTCAGTCTGTTGCCATAATTCTGTTTTCCCGACTATTGCTGCCCCCCCCCCAACCCCCTATTTTATACACCTAACTTATGAGCTCTTGTTTTATTTCAATCCAGTCTGTCTTGCTGTCATTTACCAGCGTGCTAGTTTCGCCACTTCTGTGTTTCACTGAGGAAGTGGCTTTACACCCACTGTGTGGGTGAGAGCAAAAAGACTCTCTCCCACCAGCGGCCTGTCTGTGCCCCCCCCCCCCCCCCCCCCCTTCGCCGACCACCAAGGCCTGATGTTGCTCTTGGGAGAGAGAACCTCAACACACCTCAACGAGATAATGACCCACAGGCAGGGGTGCAGAAATGCTTCCCACACCGGTGAGGTGCCACCTCTGCGTTCTGTAGCCGCCTGAGCGGGTATTCTCCGCTGCTGGTCTCACACTCAACAGACTGAGCACCAGACTAACCACACAGCATGTCGACATGTTGCCGTTTCTAAATAAAAAACAGGAGACAAGCTGTCTGCTATAATGAAAAAATAAATAGTGCATTGGTTATTTTTTCACTGGGTCACAAGTTTGTCCATTTGTCTAAATAGTACATTTTGATTCTAAATTAGCAACCCTACAAACTCTGAATTCAAAGCTTGTCAAAACTCCCAAAAATGTTTCGCTCTTTTAGCTCACAGGAGTCTCTTCTGTCTTTTGGTTTATCCATGTGTTTGTTTACTTGTCTCTCTCTGCCGTCTGTTCCTTTCCCTATTTAATCTGCCTTTCTCTCTGTCAGTCTGACAGTCTCCCACCTGAATGAATAAATCATCAGATTCCAGGTGAGATAGGTGAGAGGTCTCACGGTTAAGTGTGACAATAGTATGACCTCATAGCTGATTCACTTCGCAATTCCAGAAGTCAAGGGTCCATCAATATTTAAGACGGGCAGTGTGCTGTGTGCTGTGCACCACCTTTTAAATTGCAGCCGTATTATTACGCTTCCACAGTCTATTGCTAAAGGGAGAATCCAACTTAAAATATATTTTATTTAGAATGAAAATACTAAAGCGATGAATGTGAAACTGAAAGACACATTTATTGGACTTTCCTCTCATTCGCTGCTTTCTTTTCTCGGTGCTGTAGATGGTTTTCCACAAACTCCAAAACTATAATTGCTTTCCCGCTCCCCTAGAGTTGTTTTTCTAATTAGAAATGTTGACACTCATCTATACTCTGATGTATGCACAGCAGGAAAGGGAAAACTATTTCAAGCCCTAATTGTTACCAGCCTCGCCTTCTATTTGATTTAATAATGTATGGCTGCAGAAAGCATCTGATTCGGGTCAAGGCTTGAAAGAGTTGTGATGAGCAGGAGAGTTTGGTGTAAATCCAAAGATATTACTTCGCTCAATGTTTGTACATTCACACAAAGACCCGTTTTACCATCAGAATGGTTTCTAAATTGATGTATTAATGAATTTCTACCTTTTCACAGGCAAAGCACCACAGAACAAAAGTTTAACTTTGACTAAATTAATCTTTTTGCTCGCTGTGATGGATTACAATTTTAAACTTTGGTCAGCTTTTAGATGCTTAGGATTTTGGTGACATTGAGTCTGATGTATTAATATTCCTGCCAAATACACAGATGGTTGTGGTACAGGGTCAAAAGTACTTCGGTAAGGTTAGGCAACGTTTTTTTCATAGTGTAACAATAAGCCAAGAGTATGTTTTATCTTGAATTGCGGTCTCACTTATTCACAACCCTATACCTTTACTTTTTGCCGACTAAGGGCACACTACAGTCCTTCATGCACTGACATGGGCATTGGATTTAAATCATGTGCTGCAGAGTCACCCAGTACAAAGCTAACTCCTGGGCAGACATGGTTTAGTTAGGGTTCTTGCTTGGATATCACAACTGAGATGAAGAAAGTATGCCACAGCAGGGTTGCATAATACATATATGCAGCGTTGCTGACACTTTCAATTGCTATTTCCACCTTTTTCACCCATATGTTAAAATAGTTTTACACTTTCCCCTTTTCTCACACAGAAACCACCATCCCACTAAACAAGCCATCTCAATATACTCCTCACTGTCTCATATTTGGTGCCTTCTGTGTTTCTTTTGTGTGCTGAAGTGACTGCCCTACATTTGAAAATGCCACATCAACTCTATTGTTGTTTGTCAAATCAATTTGAAATGTAGTGGAAGCCAGCGAGCCTAAACCACGAGGCGATCAAATCCTTCACATTTGATTGGGCCACCAAATAGTGGAAGGTCTTGGAATGTATTTCCAAAAGGAACTGCCTTTTCATGAATTACAGGTATACTAATTATTTAACGTGTTCTAAAAGATTTTGTCCTTTTTGCCAAGAGTTTGATGTGAAGGTTGATACCTCTCTAATGTCTGCGCCGTAAATATGAAGCCAGAGAAAGCGGTCGGTTAGCTTCGATTAGCACTAATTGGAATGTTATTTTTCTTTTTGAAAGTAACAGAAAATGTCGTTGTGTAGCCCCCTTCACGACAAGCTAGCATGACATAGTTGGTACCAATCGATTCCTGATGTTTTCAACTCTTCTTACCTTCATTTTAAACCTGAGCCCTCTCCTCTGAAAGACAGCATGTCGTCTGAGCCCGTGGCAGGCAGTCAGATTGTTAAAGACCAGTCAGAGGTGGATTGTCATGAGTAAGATGTCTAATGGGGTGTATATTTTAGTCTACAGTAGACACACACACACACACACACACACACCAGGGCTTTCCTTACTATCTACTTGCTTGCACACATTCTTAGTAGCCGTAAGTGCGAATGTTAAAAGGCTTTTCAAACCCTATTACACCCCTCTCCAAGTTATCTTTATCTCTTTCTCGTGCTCTTCGTTTCTCTACTTTTATTCTCATGCTGCGCTCTCTCTCTTGCGCTCCTCTCCCTTGCCCTGCCTCATTCCCTCTTTCCTTCTTTCTCTCTCTCTCTCTCTCTCTGCCTCTCTTTTCACAAGCCGCCTTTCCGTCCCACTTCTATAGACAATCGCACACAGTGACATTTGGATTTCCAGCTTTATTCAAATGCTGAATTATTAAGAGAGCCAATTATAAGGAGGTCTGCTCTGCATCTGCAGCCAAAACACAATCTCCATATCAACCGCAAGTGTGAGAAGAGACGCGCGCGACTGAGCCAGAAAAGGAAAGAAGAGGGAAGAGAAACTAGGGCAGTGATTTGAAATTCCATTTATGAATAAAAAGAAAGTTGAGAACGTTGTTCACAGGCATTAATCAATCTCAGTGTGTGGGCTTTTGGCTGTGTTGCGTCGCTGAGTGAGTATAACAGCAAGTTTGTGTGTGTGTATTTGTTTGTGTGAGAATGTACACTGTGTGTCTCCCAGTGTACAATAGGTGTCACTGTATACCACAGGTAATCTGCTCCGGCCCCTGACCTCTGCTGTTTCACAGCATTTTATTGACCTACTCCACTTTTTTGTCTTCAGGCCAACATTTTCAACTTTATTTATTTCATTTTGTTGTGACTACAAATGGATTTTTTCTTTTTTTCTCTCTCAACCGTCCAAATGGTGCCAGCTTCAGCCTGCTAGGAGGGTGCTGCAGGGGGCTGGCTGCGTCTTCAAAGTACTTCACTGCTTTTCACACCTGGACACGTTTTTGTTCATTCTCGTATCACCGCATGCAAACGCTGCAGCGTTTCAGGGTGCAACACATATTGAAGGCATCTTTCTTTAGCTCAAAGGATGTAGTTTCTGATCATTTTTGGGCGCCCACACACACGCCAGTTGCCTGTAGTCCAGTTGCAATGTGCAGTCTACAGCCCAGTGCTGTAATACCTGCTTGATGAAAGAGAAGTTTGAATCAGCCACTGAGGGCAGATTAATTAATTTAGCTTGAAAATATATTTATCTTTTTTTTATTTTATTGCATCTTTGTGATAATGTGTTTGTCAGCAAATGTGTGCTGCACGAACCGATGACATCAAATCTCTTTTATAAACATTTTTGTTCGATCTAACATAGCCGTCTTCATACACCATATGTTGGATATAGTACATTTCTTCTTCAGTACACACCCCAATCAGACAACACACATCATTTATTCAGCTATATGTATACACGTTCCTGCTCTATTATTTCCTGTTCTTTGTTTTTCTTTTCTTTCTCTCTTTCCTGTTATTTCCGCTGCTGCATTGACCCACTTTCCTCACAAATCAAGCTTGCGTTAGTTATGGCAGGCACTCAAGTTATGTGCACCTCATGAGCTGACCGCGAGCCGATACAACCAATGTGCAATAATGTTTGACACCTCAACACGGTGTTCTGTTGTAAGCTGCCAATATTGCATTCTCACGCTGTTTCACTGCTTTCTCCCTGCACCTTCATCGTCTCCTCCCGTTCCAGTATACAGTATGTTATATGTTGATGATGACAGTTGTTGCCTTTGCATTGCAGTATGTGCAAGCTGCTTGGATACATACAGAGAGCTCCGAATCTCAACTGTATAAAGCTATTTAACTTGATGTTGAGTGTTCCTGACAGAAGGATCATTATATTTTTCTTATCTTTTCTGATAGAAATGTATTCTCACTCTAGGCTCCCGCAACTCACAACCTATAACATTTGGTATAGTGCTTTGAAGTCAAGGCACTCCGTGTTCAAGTGTGTTGACCTACACGCACACATACATGCACACACACACATACATGCACACACACACACACACGAAGGAAACTGAATCTGTGAATGGTTTAGGATATAAAGAGAGCTTAAAATGGTTATCACACAGAACAGGCATGTCTATCCTATTATATTATCCCTTACAGCTCACCCTTAACCCGGTTCACTGCCTCCGCAAACATCTTTTTAGAAATGCGTAGATGCTTGGAAATGGCAACGTTGCCAGTGGGATGGCTTTCATGTGGGGATGTTAGTGGGTTTAAGACAACGTGATCACACTGATCGCCTGAGAAACAAACAAGCTATTAGAAGATATTTTGGAAGGAGCACTATAAATGATTTGGAAGCTGTATTACATCAGAAATATATTAGATATATTACAACCAACTAACCTTAGAAAAAGAAAAAATATATATATGTAACTTATTTTATTGGAGGTTGATCAGTGAATCGGTTTTGCCAAATAAATACAGTAACTAGCTCCACGTCAAGCCTATTACCAATCGAGTAATATATTATATGTTAATGTCTTATTCGCAGGGGTCCTTTTTCTCTTTTACTTTTGATATAGTACATTTTGCTGATGATTCTTTTTATTTCAGAAGGTTTTGAATGCAGAACTTTTACTTGTCGTGGAGTTTGTTGATATTGCGGTTTAGGTGCTTGTACTTAAAGGTCACATATGCAAAACACACTTCCTCATGGCTTTTAAACATAAATATGTGTCCCCGGTGTGTCTACAGACCCTCGAAGTGTCGGAAAAGACCACCATCTCTATTTTGCTCCTGCTCCATCTATCTAGCACATCAGATGTCGCTCCCATTTGACAACAGTAAAGTCTTCATGTCTCCATTATCTGAGGACATGGAGACTCAATGATTTAGGATTTTGACTGACATGTCCTCACAACCACAGGAAAACGCTTTCTCAAAGAAGATTCCCTTCAAAACTGAAGCTCAGGATGGAATTATACTGGCTGTCTGTGACACATCTTCAGACATGGAAGCTGTAATGTTTGCCAACTGTATGTTGTTCCAGTTATTGTTAATTAAGCAGACTGTTTGCCTGTTAACGTTAGCATGCTTTGCTGCTAATGCGGCTAGCGTGCATTGTAGTTGTAGTAGCTATGTAATACAAATTTTCATTTAAAGACAGTTAAATAACGACAGTAAGATATGGGACACTGGTTTATTTTGAATGTTGTCTTTTGTGAAACGTTGTATGGCAATGCAGCTCAGCTGACTTTGTTTACCTGAAGGCCAGTCTGCCAGGAAGGCCAGGAACACTGACTGGAGGGCCAGCTGGACTGTGTGACCTGATGCCCGGTCCTGAAGCTTCTCTCTGATCGGGCATTCCTTGACTCACGAGACTCTGCTCACAGAGGGAGAAAGCTTTAGAGGAGAGGCAGCATCAGAAAAGTCTCGGTGTCCACAAGAAGATTCACCAGGCTGACCACTGACCTGACCGCTCCATTAACAGCTGACACAGCTTTAGTATGCAAGACACGCTTTACACTAATGGAGGAGATGATGTGGACAGTTCACATCAAACGTGTGGCTTCGCTGCTCTTTGCATTATAGCCAATTATTTCAATGTCAATGTCTATGAAAAGTGCTTAATTTCTTGGTCATATTTAAGTTAGAATTAATGAGCCTGTGTTATTAGATACATAAAACATGTTCCTTCACAAAGGCTTTATGTAATTGCAGTCGTTTAAACAGCTGATATGAAAAACATAATTAATTTCATGCATGTAAAAGGGTAAAAGAACTCGTCCATTTAACATCCAGACAATGAAAATGTAATCTTTACAGATAGTAAATAATGACTGTAAGTTAATGCTGTTTAACAGTCAAACTTCACAGATGCCTATGCTCTATTTGAAAGTGTTTCAAATAGATAATCTGTTGCTTTGACAAAAAATGTCAAAGTAAAAATATGGCAGCAAGTGTCTGACAAGTAAAGGCTTTTCAAGTGAAAAGATGAAAGATACTCTGTGAAACACAGTTCTCACAGTCAATGTTGGTACTGTCGTTACTGAGCCGTCTTTCAATAAAATAAGTAGATGTATTTGGTCTATTCCAGCATGTTGCTGCCTTACTTACATTTAACTGGTCTGACATAATGTAATATTGATAATATGAGGATCGCTCCTACAATAATCAATGTACCTTTATTACTTTATGTTTATCTTTTACCAGAAATAATTTCTTAACTACCATTTCATCTCTTTTATTCTCCACCGCCGAACTGATAACCACTGTGTTTACATTGTTGTTACTGAGCAAAACGTTTGTCCATTTCTCCCCGATTTCAGACGCGATTCCTGCTGGAACATGCTGGTTCAAAAGTTTAACTTTGGTTATTATTCCGGCTAGAACTGCTGCTCACTCTGTGTAGTAGAGAGGGTGAACACAGGCACATTCAGTATGAGGAAAATAAAGAGCTTCTGAACATAACCGCATGTAAACATGTTCTTGTAGAAACCCAAAATACACATATGAACCTGAAAAGTACCATAATATGTCATCGTCAAGTGAAAGGTCTGAGTACTTCCTCCACCACTGGAGATGTGTTTCACGTTGGCACCTGATTCACTGGCCTTGCAGGCACTTCTTCATTTTTTTGATGCATCTACTTATCAGGCCCGAAGGGGTAGGAAAGATTTCCAAGTAGCAAAAAACAAGACTTCAACTATAAAAATGAAAACTGATTAAAAATGCTGACTGATGATGTCTCATGCGAAACTGTTTACTGCCTCACTGATGTAGCCGTACCCTACCGGACTTTACTACCAACAACATTTCATGAACATGCTTCAGTCGGCATTGCTGCATACTATACTGGTTTGATCCGATCTGAGTTACCTCAACTTGTGTTTCTGTTTGTCCTGATTCGACGTTTTTTCTCAGTAGGATTGATCGTTTAGGATGAAATGTGAAAATGGCTTGCGTCCCTAAATATGCAGTGCAGAATTTTACTTCACTCGCAATGAACCATGACTTACACACGCTTTTTCTACTAAGTGTCTGAATTCAATCATGTTCACAGTAGACACCGATGCAGTCGCACACACACACACACACACACACACACACTTGTACATTTGGTCCCCTCCCTTTTGGCCCATGAACATTTAATCAACGTGTCGAGAGAGAAAATCAGCCTCATCAAACATTCATCCTGGCATGGCAGGTAGCCATTCTGTTCCTGCCTTATTCACGCAACAACACACCTCATGTCCACATAGTAACTCTTCCCCAAAAAGCTAAGCTGCCTCTGTGCGTGTCGGGAGAGGAGGAGCGAACTTGGATAAGGCTCTGATTTCTTCATGTGTGGAATGTGACAGTGGAAGATAACATAAATACTTCAACGGAAGTATACGGGTAAATCTGTAAATCCCTTGTTTTGTCTATACACATACACACCACATGTTCAGTGAATGCAAATGTTGTGGCTGTGTCTGAAACCGACCGCCTCAAGGGAACATCTCCATGCCCTGCTGCAGTCACATGCACAGACACAACTGTACACGCGGTCGTAGCGAGACGCATTGATGCATTTCATGTGTAGGAGCTTTATTTACCTCTGCATCTGCTCCTCCGCCCTCTCAACAATTGGTGTGTGTGTGTGTGTGTGTGTGCAGTTCTATGCATCGTGAGAGCACGGTTATGTAACATATGGCGACTGGCGTTCATACATCTTTTCAGATTATTTTTTTCTTTTGTTGCAGTTTGGATGCGAAGCAAGAGGATATCCTATTTAGAAGACTGCGGAAGAGGGGAGATGAAAGGAAAGGGGAAGCGGAGAACAGAGGGGAAGGGATAAGAGAGAAAATAAGAGGGGAAGAAGAATTAGGAGAGACAAGTTGAGAGGCGAAAAGAAAAGGAAGGGGAGTAAAGGGAGTAACGAGAGTGTAAATATTTGCTTTATCAACCAACAGCAGCTCTTATCTAACACTCCGAATACACAAACAAACAGTCACATTTTCTGTCTTTAGTGTTAGATAATACAACAGAATAATCAGCAGGTATCTGCCTCCTCTCACTGGCCTCTGGATGAGAATAAAACAATGCATGACATACTGTTCCTCCTCCATCCTTCCCACTGTTGTTCCCCCCTCCCTCTTCCTTATCTCTGTACTCCCACCATGCTGCCATCATTCCTCCGTCTCTCCCTCCATCTAACCTGCGTACCACCCTCCCTCCTTCCTCACTCCTACCTCTCTTCCATCATCCCTCCATCACTCACCCTGCCCTCCCGTTACAGTACACTCCGTCCCTCACCTCCGTCACCGTCTCCTTCCTTTTATTCCTCTCTTCAAATCTTTTTCTGCCGTTCGACAAAGCTTGTATATCTCTTGACATTTCAAATATTACTGAACCATTTAAACACACACACACACACACACACACACAAACACACACACACACAGTGCAACACAGCAGAATAGAGAACAAAACATCTTCCCACAGATGATTCTAGGTTATATAAATGTTTTACTGGATTCCTTGACATTTGCTGTTTATTTTCATTGGGGTTTCACACTGATTGTATGATGTACAAAGACCAGGTTGATGTGAACTGAATCAAGCCATATTTATTAATATATTATTAACTGTGTGAAAGAATTTGCCTTTCTTATCAAGAAAATCTGTCTTGAGAAAATTGAGAAAGCTGCTGGCTGATGTTCAAACTGATATTTCTACACTTTTCACATCATACCAGTGCTTTGATATTGATTTCATGGAAACTAGGGTTATGGCATTTATTCAGTTTCTTATAAAGACCACGGGAATGCAAATAATGAACTTACGGTTCAGAACGACCCAACAGTATGCAACGTATTTTGTCAGTAAACATTAGAATCTGAGGTGTAACAGAAATTAGCTTTTTTTTTTGTTGTTGCCTAAACTGGAGGATTTTTTAAACACATGCACAGATGCATGGACACACACACTCACACACATAATTGTATCTCATGTACTGAATATGCAACATGTGATGCCATGTGGGATGGAACGCTTCATGTGGTTTTTAGCCTTTTGTTAAAAAGATGGCTAAGAATACACTCTAAGGGTACACAATCCTCCGGGGGAGTTGTTGTAGCAGAATAGGTTGCACACAAATATACACACACATGCACAGTTGTTTGAATTCATATTTTTAAAGAGGGGATTAAAACCCAGTGTGTTGCCCTTCACATTGCCTTTCACAGCATGATCTTTTGTGTGTGTGTGTGTGTGTGTGTGTGTGTGTGTGTGTGTGTGTGTAGGTGTGTGTGTGTGTGTGTGTGTGTGTGTGTGTGTGTGTGTGTGTGTGTGTGTGTGTGTGTGTGTGTGTGAAGGCAGTGGTCTGAAGGTTTGGTCCATCAAAATGATTGAGTGGACATGCTACTCAATTTTGTCCCCCCAACAAAAAGTACTATTGTTGACCAGGGACTTCTGCATTCAGGGCACTGAGAAAACTCACTAAAAATATGTCGCAGGAATTTTAATCTGCCATGGAGTCACTGAGCCCAAATTTTCAATCTAGTCTAACACAACAAAAACAAAAATAATTCTCAAAAGTTTCCTTTTTTCCTCAGACAAAATTCTTTGAATACTCTGTGGGCTGATGTAACTAAACACTGTTGCAGTTTCTCCTCATGTTTCATGCGTTTTCCTACGAAAGCCAGCAACACATGTCTATTTCTGCTCGTTACATGCATACAGTCTTTTCAAAATATGCTTCCATCTTCACAGGAAACTCAGGTTTAGGCAACAAAACTACTTGGTTAGGTTCAGGAAAAGATCATTAAATACCTTAGTTGTTGGGCCCATCCACAGCCCCTTCCGCTCGCCCTGTGTGTGCTTTAGCGTTCTTCCCTCCTCGTTCATGATTGAGTGGATAACATACCAAATTCATTTGCTCCAAATGCTGGATGAGACCAGCCTGGTGCCTAATCGTCTCTTCACAGACCACTCATCGCCAAAGGTCAAAAGGTCCTTGATATTGCTTGCTTTCTGAGCAATTCATGTCATACAATGATCAGTGACACTCTGAAAACCCAACACCCAAAATTGAATCAATCCAACGAAATGCTGAATTCAAACTGTCATTCTGTACATTCCCAGCTGCAGCACTTGCTACAGTTGGAGCAGAGAGTTTGGTCTGAGGCAGTGATACATAGTGAGAAGATGTGGTAACACAGACAAATCTGTTCAGGTTGCCTCCGGACAATAACTGCTCATTTAAGGAGATATTCCTCGGTTAACAGAAAAGAGTCTGCACTACTTTTTTAACCTGCCAATCAAAGCTCAAAGAATAATGGAAATGGATGCTGGCTGCAGTCTCAGTTTGGCTCATGTAATCGCTTACTGACAGTATATCCTTTTAATGGAACTGCTACGGCCAAAAAAAGACCAATTATTGGA
Source organism: Melanostigma gelatinosum (assembly GCF_949748355.1). Taxonomy (NCBI): domain Eukaryota; kingdom Metazoa; phylum Chordata; class Actinopteri; order Perciformes; family Zoarcidae; genus Melanostigma; species Melanostigma gelatinosum. The sequence continues at coordinate 10,517,414 of NC_136640.1, forward strand.
TTGTTGCAGTGTCTTGTATAGACTGCTGATACATTCAATACTCAGTATTGTAGAGCTGCAACGATTGGTCAATTTATTAGTCGATCGATTTGACAGAAATTAATCTGCAACTTTGTCAATCATTTATCGTTCTCTTATTCCAGCTTCTCGGATGTGATTTATTCATTTTTTTACAATTTCTACATTTTTCACATTTTATGACATTTTATAGAGCAAGTGATTATTTGATCTATCAAGACAATAATTGGTTCTTTAAAAAATCATTTTTGGTTGCCGCCCCACAATGTCTTGAAAGTGGTTCTGGGAGCAGTCACACAGTTGATTTAGGTAGATACGACTTTGTGATGGCCAAAAATGGCCAAAGCATTGAGCCAATGCTGCCACCAGCTAGTGATCCAGCTAAGCCGATGGAGTCTTAGCTGAGAGGTTTACAGTTGAGGCACTGTTTTAGCCCCTTTATCCTCTGTCCTGCTTTACACTCCATTGACTGGGTCACTACACACACACGCACACTCCATTCATCATCAATTGGATGGTTGTCAGGGCACTCAGCTTCTCGGAGCCCTGGCAGATTACTTCCTGTGGCTGATTGTGTTTTTTTGTTTTTATAGCTATCTTTTCACCGTCTTACAAGTGCTTGTGTGGTTCATAACCAACCGGTCATGGAAAAAGTGTATTTAATATGTCTTTCCTGATGGGATCACCGGCTACATTACATTGCTCAACACCACAGTGCAAATGAAGCCAGTGTGGTTTCTAATACCCTGCTGTGAAATAATGGCACAGGTATCTCTTTATTATGACTTTTACTTTATGCTGTGTCCACATTAATAGCACTGGCTAGACACTAACTTTGCTCATGGCCTACATGCTGAAAATGATGAGACTGCACTTCAGCGGAGTTATTATGCTCATTTACTATCTGCTATAAATCTCACCAACAGTCACTTCATTAGAGTAGGGTCCCAGTGATCTCTGGCCCCGTATACAACATAAATGTTTCATTCTTACATGTTTCGATATTCTTGTTTCGTGACAGACACGCTACGTATCACTTGAAACTCCGGTTAAAAAATCTGAACAACACACACCAAATCAACCGTTACAGACAAAGATGTATCGCCTCATTGTTTGCAGTTGGTGCTATTGCCAAATTTGCAGCAGTTATTGCCTTTAAATACTAATTGTCTGTTATTTGAAAGGATCATTTCAACAAACTTGGGCCTTATTTTTATAATTTTGTCCATCATTTCTGTCGTATATGAAACACTGATATCGCTGCAACATAAGCAGCGACGACACACGATTAATCTGGTCAATATTCAGGTCACAGTTATTTAACACGATTACTCATTGTCGGTCAAAGCATCACGCATTCAGAAAATGAAATGTATACATTTGAATGATAAATGCATTGATCTGGTGGCCGTCCCTAAACTGCTGAGCGGATCAAAACCAGAGCGTTATTGCAAAACTAAATGTGGATTAATAAAAGTTTTATGTTGATTATCTTGTTGAAAGGGTTAACAATTAAACAATTTTGGAAGCCAGCATCGTAATTGAAATAGGAACCACCCCTAAAGAGGTTCAGTCCCAAGGTCTCCCACTCTCATGATTAACAGATATCAAGGGATGAAATGTAAATGTAATGTACATGTCAAGGCCTGTGTATTCACCAATGCCAAGTAAACCTGGACAGGTTACACCTGCAGTACCAGCATGTTGTGCTCAGATGGTGCTTTTAGTTGGCATGTTCATAACTTGTATTGCCGTTCCCTCTAGTGGGCTCCTCCACCTATTTCAGTGTGTTCAGGTGGAAGTAAAAATCACGAGTTCCCACTGAAGCTGCCACCTTGCCGGGGAACAGTGACTCTACTTGATCTGTGCTGATCTTAAATGAGGACCTGAACAAGACTGCCATTCAGCTCCAGCACTGTGGGGAGGAGCAGCCACAGTCCGGCAGATCTCACATATCCAGTGTACATCCTTTCTTGTCTGCCACACCACATATGGGGTAACCTTGCTTCTGGCAATTCCCCATCAAATTGTCAGCCAAGGATTGGTTGTTATCTTGTTTAGGAAGCAGTGTAAGACATGGCATGCTCGGTTTTGAGATTCTTATTGAGAATGTTCAGCATCTGGGAGGAAGTGCCAAGCGTCTGTGGTTTTACTCTAAAAAGGTGAACATAGAATTCTCAATTAGTTGACTATTAATTCTAAAAGAAGGCAAAGTTGTGATTCAGCGAAAAACACACTCGGTACAAAACACATACTCTTTCAAGCTTTGCTAAGGTACTGCTGGCTAAGTGAGGGAGAGGCTATTCAACCGCTGAGTGTATTAAATGAGCAACAGGGTGACACAAATTACTTTGTTGGTATTTCTGGCATTCACCAATGTTTTCTTATTATTGCTCCTATTTATGGCCAAGAGCACTGTACCAAGACAAGAAAAAAAACATCTTCACAAACAGTTTGGAAAGAACCACATGGATATCTTACAATCTAATTTGTATTAGTATATGTTTTAGAGCAACTATGACTGGATCATTAAATATACGGGCAAAGGAAATACTGTTGGTCCATTGATTCCAATTCAGACTTCATAAACCCTTGGATGATATTACAGATGTCTGTCCATCTGGCTGCCAAAGTTCTTCATCTTACTGCATTCTTTGGTGGCATCTCTCCAATTCTTCGATGTGTCCCAGAGTATTTGCACATGGCACAACACCTGCCCTTATATACTGTTCAGGGGCCGTTAACTATGCTAATTATAACAGTCGGGGACAAGCCTCCAATTTATGGTCACGTTGGATTCATCACACACCTGGGTTACATCGGATTTGGATGGTTAAGAACGTTTGGTGCATCTGGAAATTGACTTTTCTTCGTCTTGCTTTAGTTGTTTGGAACTTACTTCTGTTTTCCAGTACAAAATAAAATTGAAATGAACAAAATGAATGCTCTTCTGTATCCTGCACTCAAAAATGCAGAGAATTAAAGACAACTGAAACCGCAGGATTAATAAAGTGTGCTTACGATGAATAACTCATGAACTTGACAGAAGAAACAGAACTCAACTTTTAACTCCTGAAATAGTCTGTGAAGTTTTGCTCTCGTTCCTTCTGTATGAATGCGCAAAGTGTCTCTCAGCAGCAGCATATTGCAGCTCTGCTCTGCTTTCTGCTATGTTCACCTTTTAGATGCTGTACTGCAATTAATATTTCCCTCCTTCGATGATGTATTATTTCATCCATCCGTTATTAATCAGAATGTTAAATTTTATGACCCAACCTGCCCGATCCGTGTATTAACCACTGTGCCTGCGGATAAAACTGCAATCAGCGCATCTCCAATTCACAAGGTGATGGAGCTGACGAGATTGCATTTCACTGGAGTTGAGTTGTACCTCGTACGATTTAATGTGACAAATACATTGCTTGATTTATAACATCAAGTTTGCATGCAGCTTGAACTCTGCTATAGCTGCAAGGAATATGAAATTGCCTGTGAACAGGGTCATGGAAGTTATGCTTGATTATTTTTCATTGTATAAGCAAACTGAAATGCAAATTGAATGTGCTGTAATTACATTGAATGTGTTGTAATTCACTATCCTGTTCTACACATGACATCATTGCACTTCTGTCCATCCTGGGGGAGGGATCCCTCCTCTATTGCTCTCCCACAGGTTTCTTCCTCTTTCCTCCCCGTTTTTTTGGGGGGGAGTTTTTCCTGTTGCGATGTGAGGATCCCGGGACAAGAGGATGTCAAATGTGTACATATTGTAAAGCCCTCTGAGGCTAATTTGTGATTTTGGGCTGTACAAAAATAAATTGAATTGAATTTAATTGAAACTGACTACAAGAAAGCAAGTCAATTTATGTTTTTAAAGTCATTAAGATGAAACCGATGATATATTCTGGCTGGGAGGCGGTGTTAAAGGAAACGCTAGCCACTTGCTCCGTGGGCCCCATGGATGTGGAAGATCGCCGCAAGAACCGGGTAATTTCATACTCTGAAGTCAAATTTATTATTTTGCTTCATGCACCACCGAGCAACCATCACTTCCAAGGCTTAATCCAGTTCTCTCAATACATCCATGGTGTTACTGTTTTACTTGGGAATGGGGAAATAATTTGGATGTGTATTCTTGGGAATCCCTTTTCCAGGGATTAAACCCTTGTCACGACAAGTGTAGTGCCCACCCTCTGATTAAATCTCAGGTAAACACTGTTAGCTCCAGCACTTTTGCTGTTGTTTGCACTGTTAGCGCTGTTAGCACCATGAATTCCAAATCTCGTGTTTAGCATCTGTAAATTAAGCTGGCCATTGTCAAAGGCAAATTGAAAATCACAATGATTCCCGATGCATCTCAATGTGTCGCATCCTCGATTTTCTGTCGCACTGCACATTGCTATTATTTTCATAGTACAAGAATAAGGTTGTCACATTGCAGCTCTAAGAGCGGGCACTTCCTGAACGCCAGTGGATTTTTTTCGGCCCAATGTTGTTAAACAGAGCAGCTAATACTGGTAACAAGAGCAAAAAGTCATTTTTGAATGCCGTCTCTTTGCTCTGCATGCACGGAGAGTGTGGGTGTGCAAAGCTCCACCTCCACCCTCAGTGAAACTCACAGAGAGGAGAGAGAGAGGAGAGAAATATTTGCGACAGTAAATGACAGCAAAACGCCGTAAAATCTCTCACTGACCTATAGTGAGACCAAACTCCCGATTATGTCCCGTCACTGCGTCGATGGAGAATTCTTTACGTTTGCATTGCGATGCATCTTGGAATAGATAAGTAAAAGCTGTACGTCGTAGGTAGAGGTAGAGCATGTGGCCCGGGCGTGACTCACTGCGACTCGAACAGGCTTCAGGGGTGACTTAGTCTCGCTCGCTCTCTTTCTCCCTTTACTCTAAGTTACTATCTCACCCAGATGCGATGTACTAAAATTTGGCACCGATTTTATTGAATGAATGATGTTATTCTGTAGTACCAAGGTAGTTCATGGTGTTTTGTAAGTCGTATTATTTAACCAGTGTAGTTTTACTGTGCATGAATGCTATATTTCTCTTCCTCTCTTCACACATGGAAGTCACCCAGTTCAACCAGGGGCTGATCTGTTAGCCGCTGAGCAGCAAATAGGGGTTAAGTGTCTTGTTCAAGGGCACCTCAGCAAGCAGCTGCCTTTTCACTTCCCTCCCCAGATTTATCTCACTACAGGAGCAAACTGGAAGCCGTCCAATCGCACGTCGCATTAGAGAAGCTAGAGAAGTGCGATAAAGGGGGGTTAGGGAAAGCGAGAAGCACAGACGAGATTTGTTTAACCGTCGCTGGCCAACGCTTGTGTTTTTCAAATATTAGTTGGTGCATCTGAGGCAGCAATTGTTCTCTTACATGAATATACACCACAATGTCAAGTTCAACCAATGTGAACTGACGGTTACACGGTCGTAAGTGGCTGAGTGGATTCTGTGATTTTAATTTCCAGCAGCGGTGCCAGGGAAAGTGAAACGCTGTGTTCTGCCGATGGATTGAAACAGCAGCCAGGTGGAGTTGAAAGACGCGGCCCTAGCTCGACCCTCCATAGCAAGGCTGGGGAGCTTCAGAGACTTGCGTGACTTCACTAATGATGGGTGAAATGTTTCATCTCTTCATCACATCCCACCCACCAAACTCTGTCTGTCTATCACTCTGTTTCGTGTTGTCTCCCTTCCACTGTGTCACTCCCCTGTACTCTCATCATCTCTATCTCGCTCTCACCTACTCAACTTGCCCTCTCTCCTCTGTCTTATGTAGTCTCTCCTCATGTCTCACCTTGTCTTCCGAGCTGTCTCATTTAACACTTACGAGCTCTGGTCCTTCTTCTCTGTTATCTTCTAAGCGTGAGGGAGGAATCTAACTTATTCTGCAACAGATTTGTCTGTGTTTAGATGAATAGTGCTGGCAGGGATAATGCTGGATATGTTGAAATCAGAAGTACACGACAGAAGAAAGCATCATAGACGTATCAGTGTGTGTATTTAAATGTATATTATGCATGTGTACACTCAGAACTTGCACTCACATTGTCAACATATACATGTTTTCCCGAGGGCCCGCCTTCCGCCTGTCAGACTTTGAGTCATGAGCCACCGGTTAGCATGCTGGCCCATAATAGGGTGATGAATAGGCCTGCTGCTCAGTGTTCTGCAGTGTGATAGGGTGATTTTACACCAGCTGGTCCATAGGTAACTGTGTTGTACATTCATCCACAATATGCAGCTTCAGTGTGGCTCATTGGTTTGGTGTATGTGCGTTGACGTAGTTACTTCAACTTACAGTGTAACTCTAAGTAATTGTGCTGCGGATGTAGGAGTCCCAGGCTTTGTTGATGAGCCCAACTGCAGACGGGTAGAAACTGTCTTTGTGGCGTGAGGTATTGGTCCTGATGGACCGCAGCCTCCTGCCAGAGGGAAGGGACTCACAGAGTTTGTGTCCAGGCAGGGTGAGAGGGATGGCTACACTCTTTATTGCCCACCTTAGGGTCCTGGAGGCGAACAAGTCGTGGAGGGGAGGCAAACTGCAGATATACGTTTTAGAGAAGGCAGACATCTCTATGACAGATATCTCCCAAACTAGGCAGCTCACATCAGAACCATCTATATTGATTATAGCACTAAACATGAGGACAGATATGTATTTTTGATTTTGGGGTAAAATGTCCCTTTAATAATGAACTGTTAACTGACAACAAGAATGTTGACAGATTAATGGTCAGTTAAACATTTAAGATAAATATTTTAAAATGGCTGGTCCACCTTAAATGTCATCCCACCTTATGAGGGCCTAAGCCTGAGTTGCTGTGAACCTCAAAGTTAACCCTTTCTACTTCAAGCAGTAGGCAGCAACCAACACACAGGAACTTGGCTTGGGCCTTGAGGAGTTGTTTCATTTATTCACACACTGCACTGCTACTTTAACCGCTATACCATTACTGCCCATTTCCTACTCATCACACAAATTTGACACATCTGCTTTGTCATATCTCTGCATTAATGGCATCTCCTTTCATGCTGCTATATAATCCTCTTCAGACAATGTGGCTGCCCCCACAGTAATACAGCCTCTTAGCCTGCAGTTAATAGTGCTGCCAGAACCATGCAGTGTTAGCATCACTACATTACTCATAATCTCTTTAACGCATTCATTATTAAAGAGTGGTGGTCTTTTCTTTGTGCACTCTATGGTGCTGCTGACCTAGTGTTATGGGAAAATATGTCATAGTCTTATGCTTTAGGGTTAAAGTCTTGTTAAGTCTCTAGAAGTGCAGGCACTAAACCTTGTTTATCTTGTTATCTGTTTGTTCCTGTGCATTGTTTCTGTCTTTAAAGACGGGGACACACACAGGGGTCATGATTGCGGTATTTCCCTTGATGGGCATCAGCTGAAGGGCATGACCCTCTGCAGGCATATATGATGTGTGATGGTTCACAGGCTTATTCCATCTCTGCAATACTGTGACTTAACTCTTTGACCAGGTCACAGTGACATCAAAGGACGCATCTGGCTGGGTGTATCCATGGTTTATTGTGGGGCAAACTGATAACAAAGGGATTTGTAAACAGGCCTTAAAGTGCCTTCAGGTTATCGTAAAGACAGGACACTGTGCTTCAAAAAAAAACATCTGCCTTGATGTCTTTTATTATCTTCTGTCTTCTTTTGTTTATTCTTGTTTGCAAACCAAGGTAACAGCATGCTGACTGAGTATAAATGTCCGTGCATTTAACTGTGTCGTCAGAGCACCTCTTGCAGATGACGGTGATGTGTCTGTGAGACTGTGTTCTCTTTGCTTGCAAGCAAATAAATAGACTATTACAACTTTGATCGTTCATCCAGACTCTGTTTCATTTGACATTGATTTGATAACACTTTGACACTCTTCTCCCGACTATTCATAGAAATATTCCACAACACTAGCGGAGTGCAGCAACTCAACCACTGATACCTAAACTGTAAATACAGTACTTAGTAATGTTATGTGGTGGGAATTTTTAAACTCTCCCAGTCCAGAACCTAATAAAGTTAAAAATAATCATTCTAACCCAGTCAAATGACAACATTACATTATTTAATACATTATAGTGCGTTAAATACCCAAAGCGCCAATATCAAAGTTATATTATACTTGAAATATAAATGCTCTATTGAAGCTGAAATTAACAGTTACGGCTGCGTTATTTGAAACAACCTACATTTTCTATTATGTTAATTGTACGCTATACATGGCAAAAAAAACATGTTTCTCCAAGTCTAGATCACTTATTTTGATAAAATAAACTGTATTATATCTTATTAATATTATAGCAAATGGAGTTTATGGATGGCTCAGGTTACACACTTTTTTTTTGCCCCTTGACTTTGTTATATCAGTAAGTACAGATAAGTCTCCAGATAATTTCTTTATACATTTTTATCAAAGAGTAGCCTCTCTCAGATATTTTTGCCTAGAGAATACTCATGCTTTTTCTCATTGCTCGGCATTACCGTACAGTCAATACAATTATTAAAAGTATGAATGCAATATGCACACTCTGTTACCCGACAGGAGGCGAGCAGTTGACCGCTGTGGCTCTTGGCCTGTTGTTGAAGTAGTTGTGCTTAATAGCTTCAAAATAGGTTTTAATGTGAAGGCTGCAGTTGCAGGAAACACACAGCATTCAAAGTTCACGACCCCTTCTTGGCTCAACGAGCGAGCGAGGGAGAGAGATAGCAGAGATGGTCGAGCGAGCCACAGAGTGAATGAACAAAGGGATAGGCGGTAGTGAGGACAAAGCATTCTCTGAATCAGAGAAATAAAACATTGTTTTACACCAGCTATACATTCCAAAGCACAATAAAGGCACCCACATCTCCGCACAACCCTGCAGGAAGGTGGGAAGGTGTTATGCTGCCGGATTTTGAATGAATACAGTCAAGGGGCACGCTTCATCCTGCCCTCTCTACTGGCGTGTGCCTCTGTAAATCGACACGCAGCAGAGGAGAGAGCAGGGAGCTGTGTGCGATGCAACTATACATGTGTCTCGGTATCGGATGCGGAGGGGCGTGACAAAGCAGCGGTATCTGACCAACAGGCTGCACACCCTGCCTGCTGTTATTGGCTGTGTTACCCTCCCCACACGTGGGGCCCAGAAGTTGTTCGTTCAGGATGTTTTGGGTATATCAGCAGAGTGCAGGGTCTCTGTAGATAGAGACACCACCACACACTTCCTAGTGGTTCATAAGTGATAATTGAGAGGGATTATATTTGAATCAGTCACATTGTTTTCTGGTAAATTATGTAAATTCTTGCATGTTATGCTTTTTTGATATAGAGATACCTAAATTGCAGCACAAGGACCAATGTGCCACATGATATTTGTCAGTTGTTAGCATTACTTGTAACGTGCTGGGAGCCATTTCACCATATGGGTTCCAGCCAGAACCTACTTTAAGCAGGCTCCCAGCCCGGGGCTTCCCACCTGTGGTTATTTTACACTAGGCAAGAATAGCAATGTGCTTGCTTATTATATCTACCTATAGCTGTTTAGCCTGAGTCTTTGTTTGGATGAGAGCAAAAAAGGTTCACATGGGTCGTGGGTTGAAATGTCTTTGAGAACCTCTAAATTAAAGCCAACATGTTCCAAGTACATTTATCAAAAAATATCACAACCTGACAACCCGTGAAAGAAAGCTGGCAAAAATCCACATTGAAGCCTTGAGGATTAGACTTTTTTTTTTTGATGACTATTTTTCATTTTTTTCTGTTATTGTCGGGATTTACACATAGAGATTAATAAGACACAAATAATTTGGAACATTTCCAGTTTCAACATGTGCTTATCTCTACGTGGTGACATAGATGGGTATCCATAGCAGCAGGCTTTTTGCACCATGCAATATACACCACTATTTCCAGATTTTGCAATAATTACAGTTCTTTGCAAAGTCTTAAAAGGCTATATTTATAAGACTCATCAACAAGGGCTTCTTTCATTTCAAGTGGCAGAGATTTCCCCACGAGGACCAACCAATGCACACTGATGTAAAAAGTCTATTCACCTGGCTCACATCTCCATGCCTCTGGTAAGCAGTATTATGAGTGTACATAATTTCATGCAAGGAACACGTCTTATCTTATTTGATTTTAAGTCAAATCCATCAGAATACCTAATAATCTCGGTTGTCTTGAGGGCTTCAAAGGTTGCTATGAACAACGTACATTAATATGCCTACATACTGCAGGCTGTTTAATTAAGTTGTAACACTGCTTTAGCTTTTAAATCAACACTTATTAATGGGGAATGCTGAATACAGAGTGATATCAAAACCTTGTCTGTGTCAAAACAAACTGCAGCTGTTTCTTGAGCCTGAAAGTTCAAAAGATGCTGTTGGAATGCAGTGGCAGCATACTGCATATATTCATTGCAGATCACACAGATGAGCTCTCTAGGCGCTGGAAACCCTGAGGAGAAGGTCATCACATCACGTCTTTGCTGCTACACAGAACATTTATGGATTTCTTGCTGGGATCCCAGATCATTGCTTATGGCCGTCTTCTATAAACACTACGTTTTTTAAGTTATGTTTCATTTGTCATTTAGACGTAAGGGACGCAACTCAATAAATACACATGTTTAGAAGCACTTTGCGCTCGTTTGCGCTAGACTGAACTGTGGGTGGGTGAAAGAAACAGCTGCCGTCTTACCCTGAGAACCTGGCTGGTATCCTGTGATTTTAGGTTTTTGAACGGTTAAATTGGGCACTCTGATCCAAACAACATTTTACTGACTTGAAGTTACGGTACATGCTACATCAAAGCAGCTCTTCAGACTGTTGCAGTTGAAAGAGCCTGGCTAGGTTGAGCATTGATTTCCCAAAAGCCAAATATTACCGTAGCTGCTTCTACATTGACCTGCAGGCCTCCTTCAATCGAAGTGAAGTCTCTCAACTCTTTTATGACCTACAGGCCTTTACACTACCAAGAGAACTGAAATATACACCGACATCTTTCGGGGTCTTTCTCATTCGCCGTCCTCCTTTTTTCCTTCTCTTCCGTCGCCGCTTGTTTTCTTTTGTTTTGTAAAGGAGAGAGTGTAAAAGCGCATCAGTGTTTTAAGCCCTCCTGTAGTACTTAAGTGCTGTTGGAATCAACAAGAGTGTGAGCACTATAAGACTCACTGCATTATTCATTCGCCGCTCGTCATAGACTACAGAAGTGGTGACCACTATGTGGTCTATGTGGCCTAAGTGGCAGAGTGGTTTAAAAAGCTGGGTGGGGCGGAAATAATATCAAGCAGGTCCCCAAGGCCAATGGTATCATGCAGGTTTAGCAGGGAGTTTGAGATGTGGACGATGAAATGCCCACTGTAATATTGTGCAGCCAGCACAAAACTCTATTTCAGCACGAGAAACGGCAAGTCACCCAAACTGAAGGTCGAGTCTTAAAAATAAGACGCGTAGCTTCCGCAAAATACGTTGCCATTATTACTCTGAGAAAACATCTAAGGGACCGAGAATATTTTATTAGACAACACAGTAAGTGCAGACAGTGTAAAAACAAATGGTATTCCAATAGGCTTCAGTAAAATGTGTAAATGAAGTGAGAGCTGATGAGGGTCAGCTTGAACAACCGTTCTGATGCTGATAGCAACATATATGCTTTGCTTTTCAACGCACTTTCCTAAAAGTGTGTGTTTACAGTATGCCGTATGCTATTGCATGCACTTAGGGATGTTTTAATGTGTGTTCATGTAAATTGTTCAGTTGTTTTTTTTGCTGACTCAATATGTAAATATTTGATTTTAATCAAATCACAATTTCTATTTATTTCTTTCTAATTAGTTGACCTGCTGCACCATATATCCACGTATCCTCTGGCAACTGCAGAAACACCCCTGTTGTTTAAGTATCCTTCATTGGTAATCACAGCATAAAATATCCATGTGTGACTGAATGATTTAAAGTTTGTAAAAAGTTTGTAAAAGTACAACATATGTTTTAAATAAACTGAAGGGCAGATTTTGCCCGTTGTTTCACCTTCTCCCACCTGGTCTATATCTTCCTAATACTCACCGCTGTCTTTCTGTACTCTTGTCTCATCTGTTATTTTTGACATCATCCCATCTCTCAGTCATCCGTACACGCCGTTTTCATGAGTTACCTTTTAATCACCCTCCTGTTTTTTTTCAGGCCCCAGTCTGATTGCATCTTAAGATTCGAGAAGGGGGATGACACAACAAATGTGTCTGTCCTTCAATTCCTGCCTTTTATTCCTCCTCCTTCCTCTCCAAACCCACCCCTGCTTTACTTACTCCATGGGGAGTCGAGAAGATGTCTTCCATTTATTTCTTTACATCCCTTTGTCCAGCTGCTCTCTGCGGTCACCAATGTGCACACACACACACACACACACACACACACACACACACACACACACACACACACACACACACACACACACACACACACACACACACACTCACACACATGAATATACCCCGAGTTGAGTCTGGCTCTTATCCTCCTCCCATGGGTTTATTTTAGGCGGCAGCAGCAGTGGAACGAGTTGTATTTTTGTGAGCTCCACTGAGGATGGAAGTCACATCTTAATTACTCTATGCCTAGCCTTGAGATGAACGAAATCAAGACAAAAACAAGTACACCCACGCTAAGAAAAAAAAAAACTAGTAAAGGAGAGGTATGAGGAAATAGACCACAGAAAGACAGGGAGCAGTTACTGAGAGGAATAGAGGAGAAGGGACAGATGGAGATAAAGACCGAGGGGGGATTGGGGGGGCTAAAGGCATTGTTGTACTAAATAAATGCCAACTAAAACTGACATGACCATTTGAACTATCAGGGAAAGTCTGAGTTTGTTGGCCACATGTGAGGCTCTGCATGTGAAAGGCTTTGAGTCTGAAGACATTAGTCCTTCACTTTGAGTCAAAATCCAACTACAGCTGACCACATCTACCCCAGGCTGGAGTGGTGGAATTTGCTACGACTGAAATTTGACTTAGTTTTACCTTCAAAGAAAGAAACATTCATTCACTTTAGACAACTAGAAGACAGGATGGTGCAAGTGCTTCTTCAAGTCTGCCTGAGTGGTTGTGTTTCCAGATAATGGATGGTGAAGAAACTGGTCGCCAGTAGTGGAAGAATTTAATTGATTTTTTTTTGTTGATTAAAAGGGAAAAATGCTGAATTGAACGTGAATAATTTCTTATGCATTATAATTTATAACCTTTGTAAGATGAAAAGCAATAATCCACTGGAGGGTGTGCTAAAGTGATTTAGCATAAGGGAGAGGGTTTCTCACTGCAGAGTCCACGAACAGCTGCTGTAAAATCACTGTAAAATAAAAAAATCACCTCTTGTGTATTATTATTAACAAACTGCTTTCACTCTGAAATACAAATAGTCCAATTATGTGCCACTCTGATTCGGGGAATGCCAATTTGCCAATGCATGTGTGATGTGTGAAGAAGTACGCTGTTGTCAAATTATTGTACTCAGTGATTTCAGTAAATCTATTCTCTGCACAACTGCTTCCTCTCAGAGACAGCTGGTTCAGGGACAACAATCCAACTGTTTTTCCTCCTTATCTATTCAAAAAGTGGAAACTGAAGCTCAAGGGAGGAAGTCTTGGCAGGGTTAGAGCGATCGGCGTACTAATCTAGTTCCAGAGGCAGGGAGTTTGAACTCTCAGCCCAAATACTTTTTCAGGGGCATTTCGTAACTACAATTGTGACAACTACAGCAGAGGGAAACACAAGAGTAAGTTACTCGAGAACAGCGTTTCCTCCCTGAAAGACATACTAGCAAAGGAAAGGGGACGGAAACAGAAGCAACACATCTCAGCAGATGTAAACAAACATGGAAGATGACAACGGGGAAAAAGCTCAATGTTGTTTTCACCGTCACATTTTCGGAAGTATTTGAGATTGCTTTATTTTAAACACTGGTCTTTCTACAAGTATGTGACAGCACTCCCTGCATCTAAATCAAAGCAGCATCACGTCACTGTGTATTCTTGGCGATACATAACAGCCTTTTAGAGTATGAAACATATTGTTAAGCACCCATACGTAGTGCAGTGAAATCTGTTTTGATCCTGTAAAACAGCTGTACAAAATGAGAGAGTGAGGAAAAGTAATTGAAGCTGATCTTCCAAAGTGTAGTGTAGTGTGTGTGTGGGGGTGTGTGTGTGTGTGTGTGTGTGTGTGTATGTGTGCGTGTATGTGTGCGTGTGTGTGTGTGAGAATGTCCTTGAGCCTTTTGAGATGGAGGGAAAAATATATAAAAATAATAATAATCATTTTTAAAAAAAATTTAAAAAACACAACAAACCAAAAAAAATAAAAAATGAAAAAATGAAAAACAGGTAAGTATGTGTGCATATGGATGTTCATGTATGCATGCACGTGGGTTTCAATTGGTTGTCCGGCAAGAAAAACAAAACAGAAATCAATAATAGTAAAAAAATACACACAAAAAAAAATATATATATATATACACCGGTATACTAAGGTGTTTTTTTTAATGTGTGTGTATGTTGAGATGTTGTGCTTACTTGAGGAACATGGTTTTTTTCACATTTGCATGATTTTTACGGTACCTTGAAGTTAAATCTAAACTTACATGGGTGTGTATTGGGGGTTTGGGGCTGCTTGGTTTCAAGTACACACGTACGGTGTGTGCGCTCTGACCTGTGAAAGACGATTATCGAAATCCTTGAGTTATACTTGAGGAAAAGATATATTGGGTCCATGGATGTGAGGTGAAAGCCTGGGTGTGGCGGTTGTTTCTGCGTGTAGCTGTGCTGGCCGAAGAAGTAAAGTGGGAGATCAAAAGAGGACGAAAGGATCAGAGATGAGGACAGGTTTGTTGTCAACCACATGACTGGACACGGACACACAAGACAGATAGAGGACGGCGGTGGAGAAGAGGAAGAGCTCGCCAAATGGAACACAGACAGAGAGTGGGAAGGAGGCACTTAGGTTAACGTCATTACTATTCACGAAAGAGAAGACGGGATGGAAAAATGAAGGATGGGGAAGAGAAATAGAGCAGACACAGGTGTGCTTCACATTCAAAAGGTGCAGTCGTGCATGATTTACGATCAGATGTTTTTAGAAATAGGTTAGATGTTTGAAAGGACAGGACATTGGACTCCTTGCACCTTATAAAATGGATAGTACACATTTGTTGCGTTGAATGTCGTGAAAGGGACTAGGTCAAGAAAAAGAGGTCAGGCACATGTGGCTGAAGGGCAGTTGGAGACTAGAGTTGGCTGCCCAGGTTTAAACGTGTAGGCTGCAGTATATGCCTCATGTCAGAAAACAGCTGCTTTGAATTCAATTAATATATTAATCAATTTCCTGCATTTCTGCATTTTACTACTGCATTTTATTTCTTACACTGTTTTTTAATGTTTTAATGCAATGAATGTCAATTGTTTTTAAATCTCCTTTTCTTTTGCCTTGTGTTTTGATGCTTTTAATGGTTTTATGTGAAGCACTTTGAATTACCTTGTTGTTGAAATGTGCTGTACAAATAAACTTGCCTTGCCTTGAAGACTGACTTCTGTCTTCTTTCACGTTGCAACGCTTTACCTGTTACTGAGCTATTATTGTATGTGGTCTGTTGGTGAAGTAGCATTAATAACTAAGGGGGGGGGGGCACTCTATTGTACTTTACTTTGCTATTACCGTCTAATAAAAGATGAGGAGGAAATTCCGACTTCCAGGATTGAGGCGCTGTGTCGCAAGGTCATACCGAATAGTTTGAAGCTTCATTCATGACGTTGACATTGACATTCTTAAATCAACATTGAAATGCTGAACATTGTTTAAGCCGAACATGAGCAGATAAAGACCGGTAATCTACAGGAATCAGTGTTCCCCCGGCAGCAGAGCACCGCAATCATGAAGATCCTCAGCCCGTCTGTTCCACAGAGCGCAGGGCTCAGAGGTAAGGCTCATTGAAGTCGCAAAGTACGCGGAGCATGCGCAGGGCGGCTTTCCACACACAGCAGAGACCGCTGAAGTGAAGATAGCAGTGGTAATACATAACTATACGCTATTTGATGCCAGTGGTGGCTGCGTAGGATTGTTTCCGACTTGTGAGACAAACGTTTCCTGTAACTCCAGAGCGTTTTTAAAAAATCCAAACGTCAACATTTATTGAAAAAAAGACAGATTTAATCATTTCCAAAACTCACAATGTGATTTTATATAACTGAATATTTAGCTTCAATCCATATTTGTTGGTGTTTTACCTTTTAAAAAAAGCATTTCAAAACATGTTCACTGCAGTCAAAAAACTCTGCTCTCTCGCTTGCTGCACACATAGTGAGGCAGCACGGATGAGTTTTATTCATTAAAGAAAGTTAAACAAAAAAAACACCAACACACTTCATCCGATGAATCATTATTACACGTGACAAGGTCAAATGTTGAATTTGTGACGTCGTGTCTTAGATTAGAATTGCAGACTTCACTGTGTATGTTGTTGCATAATGGATAGTGCGCGATTACTATTCCTTATGTCGTGGACTATTGGACATTTGGGGTAATTCATAGGCTATACAGCATAATGTTTAAAAAAAACAAGACGGAAAGGTGCAGTCAAATACCGATTTGGATGTTGATCAAAGCTCACGCACACACCGGCAGCACACGGGTAAGTAGATTGATTAACATGGTATGGAGAGAGAAGGGGGGGGGGGAAACAATCAGCCATGAGCTGATCAGTGCTTCACTAATGGAGTTCTGCCGAGTCATAGCTTTCTGGTCTTCGAATTGACTTCCTGTCATCTGCATATCATTTACATACTGTTACCCTGGGCGACGAGGTGCAGGAGAGGCGGACGTGTGTGTGCGCGTTGTTGAGAAGTGTGTGTGTGCTGCTGTGTGTAGTTAAGTGGAGAGGAGTGCAGTGTAAACGCTGTTAGATAGACCCGTTAATCATGTGCTTAACCTCATCAGGAACTCCACACACAGACGCAAGCAAAATGAGACACACTGTGAGAAAAAGACTGAGCGAGAGAGAGCTGGGGAAAAAAGAGGAAGACACCTTCGTGACAGCTATCAGTAGTGGGAGAGTGTAGCTCAGGTGGTGGAGTGAGTCAATCAATTCAATTACCAGCTCCTCTTCCAGCAAAGTGTCCTTGAACTTGGGGTTCAGTGTCTTGCTCATCATAAAATGAGAATCTAAGTTATACATAAATGAGGCTCCTCCAAACCACTCACGGCAAATCACACAAATATCCAACGTTGACATCTTTTGCAATTATCACAATAACTTTAGTAGCTACTAAACTATACTATGTATAACTGAGTTAGCAGATGTCACTTTTCAAATGATGTCAGAAATATTATGTATGTACATATGTGCAGTGCATATAATGACGACTATAATGAAGTTTAGTTTATTAGTTTGGGTAAAATCAAAGTAACTTTAGTGACATTAACATTGAGCCTTCCAAACAGTGTTTGGGCTCCATAACAATTAGATTATATGACTGTTTTTTACTTATTTGGAACTGAAACAATCAACTTTTTTTGTTTTTGTTTTGCAGAAGGCTCAAGTGTCTTGTTACGTCATGGCTTTGTAGCAACAACAACAACATCTAAACCCCCTCAAATGGTGGGGGTAATGACAGTACTATTTATTTTGTGAACAATGACGTATGCTCATATAGTGTGTTTTAAAGTGGATCGACGAGGCTCAGCATCAAAAACAGGAGTGAATGAGTTCAATCTCTTTTCTTTTTCATTTACAAAACACATTTTAATTTGCACGAGACGGTAGTTGGACGAGGAGAGAGGGAAAGGGAGTAGTGGGAGGACAACAAAGGAAAAGCGAGTGTGATGACTATTGAGGAAGTTGGCGGCATAGACAGAGAGAGAGCAACAGAGAGATATGCAGGGAGGTAGAAGAGAGAGAGAGAGAGAGAAGTAGGATAAAGTGAGGTAAGTTACGCACAATTACAAATTGAGTGAGGAACCTGCTCTCCATATCCTAAAAAGGAAACCTAATCCAGCCTGATCCCATTCCTGTGTTAAGCTGCCAACAAAGCCAAGACGATGGAGAGAATAATGAGATTAACAGAAAGAAAGCAGTGTGAGCAGTGGGACACACACCTGGAAATACAGACACGGCAGAGACCATTTCTCTCAGCTGGAGGTCCAGAATAAATAACTTGGTATTGATAGTCAATAATTACTGGGCACATTACTCCGTGCTGTCAGTGTGGTCCCAAGTAAAAATGCTCCATCCAACAGATTGCAAATTACATTCTTGTACACTTGGATGCAAAATACATTTCTGATGCTTAAAAAAACAACCTTCAAATCCTGATTAGACAGAAATGAGACGACATTTATTCATTGTGTATAGCGCGTTCACGTTGGCATTAAATTGCATCCATATGGGTGTCTTTCAGGACCTATGTCCCATATTTCAAATACCCTCTTCCTCCGACTATCTCCGCTGGCACTCATTGCTACACTCCAATGACACACACTTGGAAGCACACGGACAGCGAGGTGACGGACGCTAGTGAGCTGGCAAACCGTCCTTATAGCTGCAGGAGCTGTGTTCAACCCTGTGTGACAGCCACCACCCATCCTGCTCAAGTGTCCTTCAACACTTCTGCGTGTGTTCGGCTGTATTCAACCACCTTGTTGGTCCCGACACAGTCATCATCATGTCTGTTGACCGTGTGTGTCAGTCAGTGTGTGTGTGTTATGCGCATGTGGCATGTTTCGTACGTGGATGTTGTTAAGTGAGTGTGCGCACAACATGAGGAGGATGTGCTGTTTGGAAATCGTATCTGATAAAAGGTGTTTTTAGTGTGTAATGACAAGATTGCTGAGCAGGGGGCTCAGCAGGAGGTTGAGAGCGAGAAAGAGGGAAGAGAGAGAGAGAGAGAGAGAGAGAGAGAGAGAGAGAGAGAAAGAGAAAGAGAGAGACTGATCTAGTGGGAGATGAGTGGAGAGGCTAAGAGATGGAGATGAAAGCAAAGCTGGAAGTGGTACTGGGACACGGAGATAGAACAAGAGGTTTGAACAGAGAGACAGAGAGAGAGGAGGAAGCAGAGACCGAGAGAGGGAGAGGCAGTCGTTTGCGAGGTCTGACCTAAAGTGCTCTCATAAAAGGAGGACTAATTGGGAGATAAATGAAGGAGTTCGGAGACAGGAAGAGGGGGCTAGAGGACAACAGCTGTTGTTGCTGGATGGATGGGATTTAGTCGGGACTAGCGTTGGCGAGGTGGTGTACACAAACAGTAACGTTAAAGGATACAGGAAAGCACTGGGATTTGGTAGAACATTTTCAAGACAGTTTATATGCACACCAATATTTCACGATCATTCCTTTAATGAAAGACTTGGATATCGACAGGTTTTTGGACATGCACACATATCACAACACCAACGTTTGGTTGAACAAGTGTGCCACGAGTGGAACAATCCTATTTAGGCTGCATGTGTATTAGGGGTGTAACGATACGCGTATTCGTATTGAACCGTTCGGTACGAGGCTCACGGTTCGGTACGCACGACGAACCGAATATGTTTGAATAAAAAAAAGAAGAAAAAAAGAAACATTAAAAAAAAAAAAAAAAAACGTTGTTTAACCAGGTAGTCCCATTGAGATTAAAAATATCTTTTGCAAGATGTAAGTAACAATACTACATAACATTAAGGAGCAGTTTTTGTTTTTTATGCTTATGTGTTGCTAAGAAGACACCCCAGAAGATGGGTCACTCAGGTATAGTTCCATCATTGTTCAAAGTCAAAGAACAACTTTGTGATGTTAGTTGTAATGAATAAATATATTTTAAAATCAAGTACATTTCTCTGGCTTTTATAGTTTTCTACTGTACCGAAACGTACCGAACCGTGGCTCCACTGTATCGTACCGAACCGAACTGTGAATTTTGTGAACCGCTACACCCCTAATGTGTATTATATTAGTGGAAAATTCATTTCCATTGGCCGTTGAGACATTTTACTAAATAAAAACCTGCGGGTGGCAAAAGACGAAAGTTTTCTTGGACAAGCAAGACTGGGAGATGTGTTCATCCATCAAATGAAAAGACAAAAAGAAAAGAGAAGAATGAAGAAGAAAACTGTCCGGTTAGGATTCTGTCTGCTCGACTCTCCCATAGACTGTGTAAGAAGTGGATGTCGTCGCCGTAAAGTTACTCATTGGTTTGTGGACAACTGTTTCGAAGCCTTGAGTTTGGCATGTTAGCCGTCGCTGTCTTGGTTATTGGCCGTTGACACGAGAGGGTGGAGCTAAGCTGAACGTTTTGGTGGCCAAAATGTCACAATTAACCTTAATGAACTGAAAACACACACTGTCAAAGTGTTGACGTTGTAAGACGAAAACATGGCCAACTTCAAGACCAGACAACGCCATGGTACCAACCTGTCAATCACAAGGTAGCCACTCCCTTAAGCATGCCCTGCTTGATTGTCAATTTTACTCCGAAATGTACTAAATGTGTCCCGATCAGGCTTTGCCTTGTGTGTTCTGTGTGTCGTTGTTTAGTTTCACCCTCCCCACTCCCTCAGCACCAGTCCAACTCCCTTCACCTGTCGCTGATCAGTAATCAAGCACTCCCTCATCAGCACAACTCTCCGCACCTGTTCAAGTCACCTTATAAACCCCTGTCTCTCAGTCACTGGCTGCCAGGTCGTTGTTTGTGTTGTATCCGCCTGTTTGTCTTGTCCTGCTCCCGGTTTCCCACGTCTGCCTGTCCTGCTGGATTTGCCCCCTCGTCTCTTGTCTCGTCCCTGGATTCCCTGTGTGTTCTTGTAGTGTTCACGTTCTTAGTTAAGTGTTTATTAAATTCCGTTTCACACTACTTCTGGTCTGCGTTTGAGTCCACCATCATGCCCCGTGACAAAATGAACATCTTGCTGTATAGAGACCATAAACTCCTGTTTACTTGGTAATAAATCAAGTCAGAAGTAGGGTCATTTTCTCGTAGACTTCCATACAATCTGACTGCTTTTTTAAACCCAGAAGAGAGAACTGGAGGTTGCAGCCTGGTCTCAGCAGTCTGCGTCTCTTAAGTACTGAAGTGTCTCTGCCAGTCTCACTTTCTGCGGATGCTGCCGTTTTGTATAGAGGTTTCTTTTCTCCCTCACTGTTGGTGTAAATATGTTTCTTTCAAAACACCATATACAGCACGAGGTTAGCTTGTGTTTCTACTGTATGTGTTTATTTTTTCATGGAACGCATGCAAGCCTGTTATAGACACAAACCATGACAGCATGTGGTGCTGAGAGTCGGGCTTGATTAACTGTCCTCAAATGAACACGCACACACCTACATAGGCAATTGCACATGGGAGGGCAAGGCAGATTGGATTTTCTTGGTGCAAAACACACTCATGCACGCACACACAAACTCATACACAGAGTGAGGGAGGCTTATTAAAGGCCTTCATACCTAAAAGCGCACAGCTCTCACACTTCAAAGAGGAGCAGAGACCTGAGGCACGCAAAACTCACTATAAGTTCTCACACACACACACACACACACACACACACACACACACACACACACACACACACACACACACACACACACACTTTTGAGGACAGTCTATGAAGTTCACTCCATACCCTAAACTTGGACCTCACAAGCAAACACACACACACACCGGTAAAAAAGAGAAACACGTTCGAAGTTGACACACAAGTCTCAAGCTACTCCAACTATACTCGGCCTATACTGTGTTTTTAACGGAGTATTACAGAAGCACACGGCCTTCCTCTTTGTAACTCCTGTGTAAGTTAATATCTTTGGACACAGAACAAGGAGGACAGGAACCGTCATTCAACTCCGTGATTCTCTCTATAGCCGCTAAAGGAACGTTGCACATCACTGACGGGTCAAATCGCACAGCACTCTGGTCATGGGAGAGCAGAGAGGAGTGTTGCTTCACTCGCCATATGGTGTGCTGTGGAGCTTTGATTTTACCTCCGTGGGCTGTCATGTCAAGGTTATTACCATCGCTGCGGAAAATAAAAAATACGTGGAGAAATAGCCACCAAATGAATGGGGCTAATTGCACTGACTGCTCTAGAATCTGGTGTAAAACAAGAAGATCCTTGTAGATTTGAATGTAAAAATAAAATACAGTATATCGTCAACTTGCTTTACTTTAAGCTGTACTCAAGAAGGTATACAAACTAGTTCACGGCATCCAGCAGAGTCATTCCTGCGTCTCTCTGACATTCCTTATTTTTTTTAGTCCATATTATCATACAAGGACGGCGCAATAAGTCACACACAGTCTCACGTATTTGAGTTTGTTGCATTGTCTGCCTCTTCAGCTTTAAGGGTTCTTTGCGTGTCCTGAGTCCGGGTTGGTTCAGAAAGCTGCAGTATTGTACAGAGGCACTATGCACTCAGGCTTGTTTGTGCCAATAACCCTCTATTTAACTGTAGAAAATGAGTTTGGTTGCTTTGCAGTCATGTAACCATTAGGGGTGTGTGTGTGTGTGTGTGTGTGTGTGTGCGCACTTGAGGGCTTTTCATGGAGTTTCATAGGCCCCAGGTGCTACCTTCTTTTATGCAGGAGACCAACAAGTAGGAGTTGCCACAGCAAAAAGGACGTGATCCCTCACTGGCTCCCCACATGTTTCCTATGTTATCATGAATTGATCCCAAGCAAAGGCTGAAAGTTATTAAGGGTATCAAGACACTTGATTTTGGTCTTCTCTATTTATTTTCATTTGCTTTGACATGGCTAAGACCACTCATCAACACACAGTCGGTCACAGTGACCACTTTAAGTTCCTGCTGTTGTCATTTACAAACAGTTTATGCTTCTTTTTAACATGTCCATCACTTTTCCTTCTACATTGTTACAAACAAGCATGAATCGATAATACGCCGAGAGAGAGAGAGGACAGTTGAATTGACAAAAAGCTGAACCAATCACCAACTTCCCTCTGGAGACTTGCTCCGTCAGTCTGTCAATGTGCCAATCTGACTGCTGCACCAAGCAGTCAATACAACATACATCAATTAAAGGTGGTAGGACAGCAACTTAAGGACTTGTAAATGCACTCAGAGAGAGATTCACTGTCTCACACACCTATACTGATGTAAGTATCTACACAGCCACACACACATATATACACACACACACATTCGCACAGCGAGAGGTGGTAAACATGCTCTAATTGGGGTAGTAACAAGCTCCCTGTCAATCAAAACCCTCCTTAGTTCACTCCGGAATTCTGCTCATTCTGGTCCAAGTCTGCAGCACTTTAATCAGCCACAACTGGGACTCGCATTTCCTTCTTGGAACATCTTTGGTTTATTTATCTGAGTGTATGTTGAGTGATGATAAATATGGGAATGGAGGGTTTGGATTTAGCCAAATCACAGCATGTGTTCTACATCATCCAGACACAATGCATTTGAGCAGCACTAAAGCAGTAGTCTGACTCTTTTCCATCAAAGATACATCAGTCACAAACACTTCACTAAATTATGACTTTTTGCTCAGAAGTGACCATTTGGATGAAATGGAGGTTTTATTGAATGCACTAAAAAGAACTCTACTGCAGCAGGCCGGTGTCCCCCCGGGGTCATTGGGCTTGATGAAGAGCATGTCGAGTACTTGAAAGCTGATTACCAATTCCAGGGACTGGCCTCAGTTCAGTTCTACTGTAGGCAGGGTGAGAAATGCATTGGCAAATGCTCTTGAAAATGGCACTTATCATCTTATCTTACTTTTACAGGAATGTGTTTGTAAAGGAAAGAAACATTGGTCAACACTCTCCGAGGCAATCTCGTGGTTTCCTGTTTTATTGTTTTCAGATTTTACACATTTTTAGAAGCTCTTTTCCTGTATTAGTTCAGGGGAAAGAGTGACAGTTAGACATGTTCAATTAGGTCATATTTTTTTCACATGTCTTATTTTTCCACTGCATAAATGAAGTCCCTCACAGAAAATAAAAAAATGTCAATACAATTTGAATTAAATCCATTTCGATGATGTTTATTACTCATATAATGGGCCTACTTGTTATAGGACTATACTAACAGGACCATTTTGTCCATTTCTTTTGTAGTTTTGTATACCATGTGCTGTTTATGATATTTAACATCTTTGCACAATGTTGTTCTTTTGATAATTGCCTCCTGAATCATTTAATTATAGTATTAATCCACGTTTGCTGGATGTTTTCTGGTTCGGAAAATACTATAGCTTCATTTAATGAATTTCCTTTGTTTTGGAAACAGACTCCAGGCCAGGCTGCCAGATTGGTATTAAATAGGCTTTGCTGACTCATGCATTTCCGAGTAATACAATATGCCACCATGTATTAATTTGATAAATATAGTTTGTTGTGAAATGCTAATTTTAGTCATGTTAACTTTCGACACTCATTTGTTACCTCCATAAGATACATGTTTTGAATTTAAGATGTCTTTTACGAAGCCAAAGTAATTACGCCTGCATTCAAATCAATGCGTTCAGGATGCAAAATAGAATAATATAAATACAGTAATCAAGAAGAAATACATTATTTCTTCAAAGTACAATGAGTATGAACGGGTGGAGATCTAGCACAGGTTAGTAATGTGTTTTTGACCAAACAGCATGTGACTGCTTCAATAATCTCAGCTTCTGAATGTCCTTTACGCTGCCCAGACTCAATCTGGTTAACGAGACTTGTGTAGGACAGTTTGTCTCTCTGGCCTGCTTCTCCAATCTGCCCACAAATCCGAAACTCCCACCTCAGAGTCACCTCTGGCAGTGTGGCTGGCAGTGCAGTGGCAGCCCTGGCGTCCTCTACCTGTGTTTTTATTTTTAGCTTTTCCTCCTCCAGCAGCTGTCGGGCTTCATCCTGTTCCTTCTGCAATCTCTTATACTTATCTTTTAATGTATATCACTCACTTGCCTCATTTTGTCCAATATCTGATTCACTGGGATTTGACTCTTTTAGGGAACGCATAAAGTTAAGTAGACGCTGAAGATACTGCTGAAATATCACCGAGCCTTCTTCATCCTCAATGTCTTCTAACGCGCTCTCAGCCAACCTGATGAGGGTGCGTCGAGCTTGGCTTGCAAACCCTCCAGATGGCTCACTACACTTTAGATACTCGGACACATGAGATGAGATCTGACTTCTCTAAAGCCAACAGTGTTCTGCTTACTTTGACCTGTAACTGCTCCACAGTTCCCTTTTCTCCTAATGTTGATCCAGGTTTGTCTCTTCCAGATGGATCCCTGGCTGGATGACCCTCGTGGCTGGCTCGCCAAAATATACACATTTAATGAAAATGGTTCTGCAAAATACAAAGATATGCGTCTCAGCATTTTCTGCTTCTATCCTGTTCAGAGATTCTCATCCTCTCGCGTATTCACGCGAGACTTCCTCCGTCACAGACGAGACTTCCTCCGTCACAGACGCTGTCTCAACACTGGTGGTCATTGTACCGTTAGAAGATCATGATTTCGGTGATCGACGCTTCCCCCTTTTGAAGTGGGACGAGCACGCGCAATCATCCTGATCCCGATCGTCTGGTTCGAATTTAACGAGACTGTTTGAGAGCGGATCAGCCTTGCAGGAACCGAGATAGCCTGACATCAATCATCTCGTTAATGTAGGCTGGCTAACAGGACATTTGATCGACTTTGCTGAACAACTTACGTGGCACGGGGCCCTGGTGTGATGGAGGACATCAAACAAACCAAAAAAAAACATTTACTATGACTCATCCGCATGCTTTTATGTGATCCTCTACAGCTTTTGTTGTGCGTATTGTACTTTCTCGCTACGCTACAGAACCATACCTTTCGCTTGGCATTACAAATCAGATTACAGTTGCTCTATTTAATAGCCACGAGTAGATCAGATAGGCCTACGTCGCCTCATGATAAAGAAAAGAAATGTCATTGTGCCGGTTTAAATCATGACTTAAAAGCCTTTTCAGAATGGCTGGCTGCCAGCAAACTATTACAATGCATCTGAAATTAAGAGGCCTCACTAATGTTAGTCTTTGTTGTATTCTAATTGAGTTCAATGATGTGCTGATAATTTGATATTGAAGCGACAAACTGCCAGCTAACTGCCCAGCTGTATTAAGAAATTAAGGCTGGGCTAATCTGCAGTTTTTCTGATATTGCTGTCTCTAAATTCCTAATGAGTGTGATTATAGGATGATGCTATCTGTGTCACGAGCATCCATTGAAGGCAGAATGCCAGTGAACTACTCGGCTGGAGAGACACAATGGCTGCATCTCTTGCTCTTAATTTCTGTTCAGCCTCGATCTCTCCCTGTATCTCTTGCACTGGTTCTCTCTGTGTCTGAAGTCCAGCTTCAGGAAAGTCTTTCAAACTGTTTGACCGAAAACTAAATGGGAGTTTGTTGAATCATTGTATTCATTATAGCTTTTCTCTGTCTGCTGCAAATAGACTTACAAACCGACAACAATGTAATAAAGCTTTATTTTTTCAACATATAAAAAAAACCACATTTTAACATAGATTTTTAGATGAATAACAGCAACATTTTTTTTCCCATAGAATCAGATATTATATGTTGTCAGGAAATCGTGGAACATTTCGTTTGATTTCTCTGATACTTACACGTGTCCTATTTGGAATTCACTGTTAACGTACGACACGCACTGATTCCTAAAACAACTCGGAAAATAAAACCATATATTGGGGCAAGCTATGCGAATGTTCCTTTCACGTAATATCGGTGTGCATGTTAACATGTTTTTATCTTCTTTCGCTCTTTTCCCAGTTTGAACGCCACCACTGTTATCGTCATTTATTTTGTCTTGCTTCCTTTCTTCTCCGCCATTTGTATGTGATGGGAATGACGGAAAGAAGAAGGAAAATTAAGAGCACGATGGATAAAGAGCCAGAGGAGAGGAAAGAGAGAATTTTCTTTCTTAACCTCTTGAACACAACTTCATTGTCTGTGTGTTCAGCCATGTGAGGGAAGAACTGGGATGCAGGCCAGCCAAAAGACTGTCAAAGAAAACACACCGTGTTGTGAAAGTGTAGCACACTGTTACACACACTCTCTCTCACACACACAAACACACACACACACACACGCAACTGGCTTGTTGGTAAAAGGAGGCAAGTGAGTAATGAGAGGGCAAAGGAGTAAGAGAAGAGAGGAGTAGGGGATGATTGAGTTGGTGTTGAGGTGCAGGGATTGAGGAAAGGAATGACTGATAGAAGAGAAGCAGAAGAACAGAGTATATGGGAAGAAAAGGTTGAGGGAGATCGGGTGGGGAGTAAATCTGATATGGAGGCCAAAGGAGGAGGAAGGATTAATTTCCTCCAACTATAGCTTGTCCTTAACGTACAGTTAATAGGACACACCCTTTGGGACAGAGAGACAGACACGGCGATGGAGAGAGATACACAGAGCCAGATACTGATGAAGCTTTAGAGACAAAGAGCTGAGATTTATTGGGGTGATATGAGAGAGAGAACAGAAGAACAAAAGGGCACCGATCCTGAGCCATGTGCTCCATCACTACAACCCAGCTGTATGTGTGTAAGGCAGCGTTGACATCTGGTTACCATCCTCCCTGCCCTCCTCCATAATTTCATTCCCTCTCTCCCCCATTTCATCTGTTAGGTCAAAAAAACAATTGATTGTTTTGCTCTTTGAAACAACAGCAGCTGCATAAACTGACGGGTCAATATTTTCACAGCATGGGTGGATCATAAACTCGAGGCCCAATCTGTCGTATTTTGAAGTGTAGGCAGAAAAGCAAAGTGATCAGAAAGTTCATGAACAACAGCACGAGCACCAGATACTACCTGTAAAATACACACCCATTTCAGCATGTTTAGGTATTTAATTCTGATGAAGTGAACATTCAAATCTTTGAGAAAATGTATTCATTTCTATGTGAGAAACACAGTGACAGCTGTGCTCTGGATGCCTCCTCTTGCAATACAGGTGGACATAACTGATGTTTGCATCAACATGATGATCAGGATCTTGATGTAAGCATAAAGGTTTCTCTCAGATGATGTAACACGTTTAAAAGATCTTATTTTGTGGCTGCTGATCCATTTTGATTGGTTATACGGTCCTGTTACTAAAAGTTAACCTCCAACTGCAGTCTGTGAGAGTTATCTGCACAAGAAAGATGGTTATATTAAGAAGGGCTACAACTAAACTTTTTTTTTCCGAGTAATCTGACTAATTTATCAACTATTATAAAGATTATTTTTATGCATTTTAAAATGTATATGACGATTCGTGTATCCAAATGAAATTAATATTTCGTAATTTTATTCAATAATTTTCTCCAAAAAACAAGCATTGTAACAGGATAACTGACCCTATTTGATGCCTGATGAGAAAAAATACCAGACCTCAAATTCAAAAGGATTGCTGCGACACGTAGATGAATGTAATCACTGTGTCATAGCAACCCTTTCCCTGAACTGGACAGTACTTAGGGACTTACAACCTAAACTGGTTATTACATGGATTTATTTCATCACTGGAGTAATATGCAATTAAGATAGTCACTGGCAAATGAAAAATAGCCTCTTGGCTGAACCTGGCGAATTTAACAGCAATGTTTTTATTAATGTGCCTGGTAGCAGCTCCCTTTATCAAACTGGCAATATATTTCTGCATCAGTGTGGGGCACGTTACATATTAAAACCATTTTCTCGCTCATACATGGCTGTAAAAGTAAACAGAAAATATAAAATGTCCGAATAACAAAGTTAGATGATGCATTTAAGGTTATGTTACCGTTGATGCAGCACAAAGTTCTCCTTTGAATGAAATCATCTGGGATCTCTGTTGACAGTCCATCCATTGAAATTGACTCGTCATAAACCACTTGTGTAATTGTTTGTTTTGCTCCCAGGACTCTGTTCCCTTCCTGATCTATGCATTGGGACAAAGTGGGTGGGAGGTGCAGGTTTGCAGCTAAGATGTGAAGATGTACAGTTAATGTAAATATTTATTGGAATAGAATTTCCTATTTTAATGAGAACACGCTCTAATCCATTCATAAGATTGAGAGCAAATGATTTTTCAAATGAAGATGTGTTCAAGGGCAGATGAATGAAAGCATTCGGTGCTAACTGACCCCAGTCTCTTGATTAATTAAATCTTCACTCGCCTCACCATTCCATTTCGATTCACCTGTCACGATTCATACAGACGAATCTGAATTTATTGCATCCTACATGTTCTACACTGCTGAGCATGATTACCTTTTCAAGAATGAATTCAAGCAGTCGGTTGAATCTGACCTGCCTTTTTATTTATAAAGTGCTTTCAAAACATTTCACGGATCGACAGTGGTGCTTTACACCACTAGTATTTGACATTCTGAACATTAATACAGCAGTTTGCTATGTAAAGATATAGTAGAGTAATGTCCGGACCGAGATTGAAGTCGCTCTCCCTCTGTGTGTGTTGTTGTCCGAGCTTCTCTTTGCTTTGTTGACATAGCCGGGCAGACAGTGCGTGCATTTGAGCGTGCCCAACTGGTTGGTTCACAAACGCTGCTCTGCACTGTCTCACGTGGCGGTTACAACTGATAATGCCTTTCTGACAGACAATCTCAGGTAAACACTGTTAGCTCTGTCAACAAGTTTTCCGTTGTTTGCACTGTCTCATCGACGCCATATAGAGAGGCAATCGAAAATGCTCCCAATCCCGTATTGTGTGCCTTTACCTACTTGCTTTGATCAAAAAAAGTACATATACTGTGTGTGTGTGTGTATGTATGTATGTATGTGTATATGTGTATATATATATATGTATGTGTATGTGTGTGTGTATATATATATATATATGTATGTGCATGTATGTGTGTGTGTGTATATATGTGTGTGTGTGTATATATATATATGTGTGTGTGTATATATATGTATATATATGTGTGTGTGTGTATATATGTATATATATGTGTGTGTGTGTATATATGTATATATATGTGTGTGTGTATATATGTATATATATGTGTGTGTGTATATATGTATATATGTGTGTGTGTGTATATATGTGTATATGTGTGTGTGTGTATATATGTATATATATGTGTGTGTGTGTATATATGTATATATATGTGTGTGTGTATATATGTATATATGTATATATATGTGTGTATATATGTATATATGTATATATATGTGTGTATATATATATGTATATATGTATATATATGTGTGTATATATATATGTATATATGTATATGTATATATACTTATCTTGTTATTCATCCACTCCTTCTGTCAAGTTGTTTCATAAATTCCAGGCATTCTTTTTTTTATTCAAGAGCCTGGTAGCAGCTCCATGGATTATACAGCAACGTTTAGTTCCTTTTTAATTCAGTTTTAATGTTATTTCAGTCCGAAAAGCAGAATAGCCCCTGGAACCTCAACACTTGAAGAGATACTTACCATACATCCTTGAATCACAATTATCTCCCGAATGCAATTTTTTAAATATTATTCTCAATATTTTTTCCTTTACCTTCACATTTGTCACAGGCCTCCATAATCACAGGCATATTTTCATTGTTTTCTCGTCCTTACACTCACTCTGTAAGGTTTACGGTGTTGGACTTTGAGTCATATTGTTCCATGTAACCTCAGTCAGTTAATTGCCTCATGTACTTTCACCTGTTTTAAAGCCTTGGTTCTCTGAATGAGAAGCGTCTTAATCGCCAAGGCAACTTATTCTTCATCAGCGAGAACATCATGTTTTATTTTCCTCTCTTCAGTTTCGGTAAGTATCCTTGAAGTCAAGTTAGACTCAGTGACTTATATTCCTCTGTAATATACTGGACTTTATATTATTTTCCTTTCTTGCTTCTTTTCCCAACTCCCCACTTGTATCTCTCCGATTACCACTTAACCCTCCACTTACTCTCTGTCCCTGCATTTGTTAAATAAATATCTGTTTCCTGCTTCCCTTCTTCCTATTTCTCTTTTCACCACTCAGAAACAGTTTCTTTGTTCTTGGCATCCTTCACATTTTTCAACCCGTGTCCTCTTACTTTTCAGAGGCACTATCAAAGTATATCCGGTTGTGTATCTGACATAAAACAAATCATACACAGAATCTTGTTTTTTATCTAATGGCAGGAGCCAAACCAGCATTACCACTTGATGTGTTGTGAACACAAAGCTGAGTATCAGAATGTGATTTAAAGACAAGGACATCTTCAAAAACATACATGTAACACTGTTGTTTCTTTCATCGGAATCGTTGATGAAAAAATCATCGGAAAGCAAACAATCATGAATATCCAAAACCGTGGGTCCAAATTAGATAAATACGCAAATTATGTCCAAGAAATGTCGTGTAATAAGTGGTCAGTTTCATACAACACTATGCCACTTTGTGACTGTTCCACTTATAATGAACTTTGAGGAAATTAAAAAAGGGATCGAATGACATACAAAAATGACACAAGAAAAAATAGAAATATTATTGCAAGATGCTCAGACTGGAGCAAGTGGAAAATGTCACTGATATAGATGCTGTCTCTGTAGGATTCAAAGGTAACTGCAGCCAAAGCTCAGGGATATGCCGATAAGTTTGCGAAAACATAACAGACCCTGCCAGTAATAAATCGCCCGTTTCAAAAGAAAAATACTCAAATGTTGGTCTTTTGTCCTTTGGGTAAAACGACGAGGAAAAGTAGAAATAGCAAATTAGCACCAACAGCCAGGCAGCATGAAAACAACGATGACAAAAAAGTGACCTAAATCTTGCTGTACTTAAAATGCATTGGATTCACTGGTGATATGATCCACTGTCAGTTGGCTTTGTTGAATGAGTACAAATATCTCCCACCAAGTATTAAAGATAGGGATGACAGATTGTATATCCAAACACATGGAAAAAAGAGGCGATGGAAATGACTTGAAACAAGAAAATAAAATAATGCAAAATATGCCCTCATTCCTGACTGAGAACAATAAAAGAATTCAACAGATGTATGACAGTCTGTTATATAGAGATTTAATCTGAACTTTAGATAAGTCAAACTCGCAGCACGGCAGGATCATAGATGGCTTTTTAAAAGGTCTCAGGAGTAAAGGTTTCTTCAGTATCACGGGCAAATGCTGTAATAGGCAACGCAATGACACTACAAAAGGATCAAATGGCCCATTCACATCGCTACTCCGGCTCTGAATCCTTTAAGACGCGTTCTTTAAGTCTATCATTTTATTCAGTTTGGTACCTGTAGGAGTGGGTGCTTCCACACAATATTTACATGAATACTACAACAAAATGGTGTACTAAAGATAGTTTTCTGCCATTTCCTTTAAGAGCCAATCAGCTGCAGGGGAGGACTTCACTTGAGCAAAGAGCAACGGCCTAGAAAATCAAGGCCGAGACAAATGGGTGACAATCCACAATTGGTAAATGACATAGCTGATGAAAATACTTGGGGAAGGGTGCTGCTTGTCAAAGGAATTATGCATGCAGCTCAGTAGTTGTCCGTGACACACAGCACTCAAATTTAAGAAAATCATTTTCATTTATTTTATTCATTTTCTACCTAGCATCATCTTTGGGGGTTCATTCACAATTTTTGTCTTTGAAATTAACAAAACATTTGTCCCCATACAACACCACTCACTACAGAAACCTCCATGGCAACAAAACAGCTTAGCAAAGGTCATTTATTGGAAGTTCATAATGTTGAAATTGATTGTAACTCTATAGTTCTTTAAAGTTTGCAAAAATAATTGGTTCAGAAAATGCAGGAAGAAATACAAAGTGCAGAATCACAGCATATCTCAAAATCAACCGAAGCCATTCATACAAAATCTACATTCAGGTTTTCCTCTTTTTAAACTTTCTAACTGCCCCTACAGCAACAGATCAGTAACTTCTGAATTGGCGTTGAAGCCCATGCCTCTTGATAATAGGCGTGTGCGGAATGAAGATGAATCAAAGGCAAAAAGTTCAGACACAATTTATTTATTTATATTTTAAATTAAATTGATGTCATTCCTAAAATTAGGAACTCCTCCTCAAAGATGTTAAGAATTAAAC
Source organism: Melanostigma gelatinosum (assembly GCF_949748355.1). Classification (NCBI taxonomy): domain Eukaryota; kingdom Metazoa; phylum Chordata; class Actinopteri; order Perciformes; family Zoarcidae; genus Melanostigma; species Melanostigma gelatinosum. The sequence goes on from NC_136640.1 coordinate 10,550,510, forward strand.
AGCCTCTTCATGGTCCGAGATTTACAGATGGATGGCTGCAGATAGGGTCTTTTTATTTAAAGATAGAAAGATCAGGGGGAGTGGCGATGGCAGATAAGAAATGATGGCCTGCATTGAAAGCGCACACACACACACACACACACACACACACACACACATGCATGCATGCACACACACACACATACACCGGCCTGAGATGACTTTTGCCATTGGCAGTAACATTTCAATCAAGTCGCTCCACCGAGTCTCTAATCTTTGATGGGATCGTTTCGATGAAGCTGTCCTCTGACTACACTCTGACTTGTGAAACTTTCACTGTCTCTTCTTAATTTTCTGAAGATGTCTTTTTATACTTTCGTGTCTTTCATAAGAGTTTATTGTGAGCACTGCTCACAGCCGGGTTGACGCTGTAGAACAATTTAACATGAGAGAGAAATGTATTAATCAATTCAGCTGTCAACCTAATGCATATTTGATTACCGGTACTATTGAAATAACTCTCATTTAAAGTCCTCCACTCCAAAATATCAATGAGCTGTCATTTGTTATTCAATGCTGTGGCCTCATTCTGCCTCTTTACGCGACTGTCCATTAACAATAAATGGAAGCTGCAGCCTCTTACTGTAAGAGCACCACCATGGCCAAAACCAAACATCAGCATCTTTTCACGTCTAACTTCCTGGCCATCGCCTCTCGACATTAAAACGACTTGGCTGACTCTTCACGGAGGGCCAAAGAACATTTGTTGTGTACATTAGAAACCACAGAACAATGGCAACCTCTGAGTCATGGGGTGTTTCTCTACTTTCTGCAAAATTGTAACTGTTAGCGACCACGTCATGTCATTTATTTTGGTCAGGAACAGCCTTGCCATACGTCGTAACCTCGCTCGGATGTGGAGGAAAGGCTTGTATGTGATATTTGGATTCTCATGTTTGCCACAATCTTGATTACATTTCTCTGGGAAAGAGAAATCTTTTCACGTTCTGTATTTGACTTATCTCAAATATTGGATATAGAAAAATGCCTCTGTGCTGTAAACCAACAATCTGCAAATATATTCGACACAGAATCTCTGACATCTGCTTTGCTGTGTCTGGCAGCTGCTGCAGAGCTCCTCACAGCATGTTATCATTTTCAAGGAATCACGCAATTGATTAAAGACTTTTGTTTCAGAGGTAAAGTCAATATTTTAAAGGGACAGTTTGGAGTGCGAACGTCTCTGCATTTAAATCACAGTAGATGTTGAGTCGCTGCCGCGAAAAGTATTCTAGCCACCTAAAAACAATGACTTTTGTGTTTTACAGGCCGTGCAATTGTTGTTGCGCAACATGTTTGTTGTTTCATGTCTTGTCCTGTTGTGCAGGTGTGATGTCAGATGTAATATGCAAAGCCCCAGCACCGTGAGGGAGGCTTGCATGTGATGATGTGACACAAATGAGCATGTTGTGCTGGTTGGACAGGTTTCCATGCTGTTTTCTTTACGTATTAGTTCAGATCACTGCAGCCCCCTTTGCTACTTCCTGCCAAATGTGGACAAACGCTTCATGCTTTTGACAAGATTTAGCCCCAATTAAGCAGTTCCCTGCATACAAATGTAGAGAAATATATTTCTGAATCGCACAGTCACGTTTTTCCTTTGTGGCTTCCCCACAGCAGTTCCCTCATCTGGAAAATCTGGGCTGGGAGAAGACGGTAACTTTGGGTTTAATTAGTTGAACTAAACTTGATGAGATCTTGTGGTGTGCATCCAACCTAAGATAAAACCAGGGGAGAGCAGATTTTTCCAGTTATCTCTCCTCATTAAAACACATCTGATGGTTGTCGGCAGAAGATTAAACGAAAAACCCCATGAGGTGCCGTTATTATAAATACTGAGCTCTGCTGATTACAAACAATTGCCTTCATTACCCCTGCTCCCATTTGCTGAGCAAGTAGGTTGTCTTCAAAGTCCATTCAGTTGCCCTGCTCAAGTGATGAGGGATGTTATAAATACTGCCTGTTGTGGATGGGGAGTTAGAGTAGCAGCAGGGCAGCAAGCATATACCTGTTTTTGATGCATCAGCTGCACCTATTGAATAGCCAAGTTGTCAAAAAAGGCAGAAAACTAAGAGGGCATTTATTCATAATAGTCTATGTGATGTGTGGTATGCAGCATGTGGAGAGACAGTGGTGTGGAGGGGCACAGGGGGAGTAAAGTGGTATCAGATGTTAACAGTACAATACCAGACCCTCACCTTTCATCTTCTGTTACTGTGGAGACACTTTACATACACGTCATAGTCTGTTAAAAATACAATCTCACTTACCACTTGTTGCCATCTTCGATCATCTCAGTCATTTGGGAAATTTAAATGTGGATGAAAGGATGGGGGCTTGATGGTGCTGAGGCGTGACAGGCTCCTCCAAGCAAACATGCTGCCGAACATCGCAAACATCAAACGCTATGAGCCTCTTCCAAAGGAGCCAAAAACAAAGATTCAGGCCCAAACTTTGTGTGCCGAAAAAGAAGGCACACCGAGCTGTTGTGGTGTTTGTCTGAAGCCTTATCAGATCGACCATTAAATGAATTGTGTGGCTGACAAAGCAGCGCTACAGGAAGAACCATGGAGCAGAAGCCCGTACTCCATGAAAAGCAATTCTCCCTCGAGGTTCTTTTACCGTAGTTCAGAGACTGTTATTAGCACGCTAGCTGCTGTTGTGGACTGTTCGTTTTTGTAATAACTGCTCTTAGTGCACACATTCTTCATCCACTGGTGTCTTTGTCAGTTCAGTTCAGTTCATTTAGATTCATCACAGTTTGATCAGTTTCAATCATACTATCTTAATAAGAGTAGCCCATAACACGTATACTTTTTCAAAAGTCATTTTAAATTGTCATTTTTTTAATTTTTTTATCATTTCTTTAAAACCGAGAATGTGAAGATACACTCAATGGGCCACCAGTTTCATTTTAAGAGACTCCTCTTATTTTTTCTTTAATAATAATAATTCTCGAATAAGCAAAAGGATTTCTTATCTGATTACTCAATTAATAGATGGAATAATGATAATCAATAGCGGTGCCCTAATTGACACCATCCAACTTATTGCTGTTAGATTTATCATCTGGCTAACGGAGATGCGTTCATGTGGCTAAGACTGAAAGTGTGTGAAATTATATGAAATATAGAAGTGGGGCCTTAGGGTCTTCTCACTTTGGGCTGAGCATGTAGCCATGGTGGTTGCTATACTTGCCTTGTGTATGTCAAATGATTAAAGCGAAATCAGGCTAAAGCAGCTCACGTTTGTAGATCTTTTAACATTTTCTATCCGTCAAAACTGCTTCACACCTTAACATTGCAAGGATTTGCAAGAAAATCGGATCAAGTTGGCAAGTCTCCTCCTGAGTAGACGGCAGTCCTCAAAGGCATTCACACATCCGGGTGTAGCAGTGGACTCCCCCGAGTGTGTATGAGGAGGGAACGTTAAACACTTGCAAATGAGATTCAGCGACACATGCTGGGTTTAAACCTATTTTAGGATGTTGGCCGCGTGTCTTCCAGCACTCTTTTTTTTTTTTTTTGAGACTATACCAACAGGGGAAAAACTCTTCAAAAACAAACTGCAAACAACCAGTTGGTGTTTGTTGTATGGCACAGACAGGAAATTGAAGTCTAGTTTGGAAATAAATGAGTCAGTCAGAGAAGTATATGGCACAAAGAGCAACATTTTGCAGAAGTCACTCATGCATGGAGGAAGTATTGCTTCCAAAACTTGCTTTCAAAACAGAATTTTCTTCTCAAACCTTGATGTTCACATTGTCTTTTCTGTGTGACTGTGTATGTGTGTGCGTTTTCAAGGCTTCGAGTTTCTTTAAAAAGGAGAAAAAGAAAAGTTGGCCTCTCTTATTCGTCCAATCAGGCGTGAGTTGTACGGCCTTGTGGTTCATTTTCTAACCAATTAAAACGAATAGGTTCTTTCCTGGCTTTCAAGGCTTTGATTTAACAAGCAGCAGAATTAAATATCCATTCCATAATTCCCACTAACGACAGCCAAGGACACCGACAAAGGTTTTTGTGCTCTTTGTGTTACCTTTTAATACTGACATGCTGATATCTGTCTCTCTGTGTCTGTCGACTTTTTGGAGAAAACACTAACTTGAAACCAGTACATGACAGGAATTCAATACGTACTCTCTTATGTAGAGAACATGGTCTGATTAAATATGAAGTACCTTGCTGCATAGATTTACATTTTAATGAACAAAAAATGATTTTCATAAAACTATAACTTCTCAATGCTGAAAGTTCATATCGAAACAATGCAAATTATGCTGACATCAATATTTGCCTTAATTAATGGATTCAGTAGAATAACTGATTATTTGTAATGGTATCACAGTGATTATGTTTGTTGTCCGCTTAAATGCCTCTTGTTTTATTCATACCCTCAGAAGAAAACTTCCACGTGAAGGTGACTGTTTCATAATTAATTCCGAATGATATTAACGACTCATCAGGATGTACTCGACTTTGTTTTCTATTATTCAGCGTTGATTTCCTGCAATAATAATAATCCCTGCATTGTAGAGAGCTCAAGCAGTGAAACATGAATCAAATTGTAATATTTCGTTTTTAAAATGAGACCCCAGGTGCCACGTTTTCCACGGCTGCTGGTAGCTCATGGGATGACTGTCTTCATCTTTTTTCCATCTATGTGTCTGTCTTTGATGGCGCTATGGTAATGTCGGAGCAGCCGTTCCCTTTTTCTACTTCTGTTGAGAAATATATATTTAGCTTACTTCTCCTTCATTATACCCCATCCATCATTCTTTCTGCTTCATGTGTGTGTTAAAAAAAAACAAGAGAAACAGAAAGGGAGAGGAAATCGAGTTAACAGGTGGTGATGGGAGTAAAGGAGGAAAGGGAGACAGAAATAGTGGGGAGCTGATCTGGCGCTGGGCGCCTGCCAAGAACTAAGACGCAGAGAACTGAGGAATGGAGGAGATCCGGGGAGCAGGGTGGAGTTGTTTAGAGCAGATTGGGTATTAAAGTTGAGAGGAAAAACAGTGTTAGAGAAATGAGGGGATTGGTGAGGAGAAAAGAGCACGACGGTGAATAAACCACAGGGGGCTGAGGGGAGTCGACGAGGGCAGGAGTGAAGTGATAGATGGAGGTAATAGGAGAGGAGGGAGGTTGGGAAGCAGACACATTTAGGTTCTGTTCACAGGACGCATTGACAAATAAGGGGCGGAAGGTACTACTGCTCAACTTAAACGGGGCTTTCCGTGAAGCTCGTATCTGTAATGTTGTCAGGCTGTAGAATATTAATGCGTCCATGCACGGTATTGATCTAATGTGCTGAAACGTACAAAACCGGAACCAATTTTAGTGAATAACCATGGACAAATTTGACAGCATTCCCAGGGCAGCTGTATTGATTTTCCACTTTGAAAGTCACAATCAAAGGCCTAGTGAGTGGTGCATTGATCCAGTCATGTGCAGGAAGGCTTCATGTTGATGTCGCAGCAGAGGAAAGCGAAAACATGTGTCATCAGTAGGAACTGGTTCAAGACATTTTGTTCTATGATCACTGATGCCACCGGCACACTGAGCCTTAACTGAAGATCTGTGTTACACGTCACCTTTCTTTTTCCTTTTGAACATTGCAGAATATATTATATATTTATATCCCGTATATATATTTTTTACATCAGTGTACAATGTAACTGAATCTGCAATGACTGAACTACACACCAACATTTATATTTCTGTCCACCTGATGAATCCAATATTCTCTCTTCTCTCATCTGGTCTCCACCAACTCCTGAGGGAAATATCTGACTCTTAGTTGTTAAATGTTCCACTTTGTTCACCAGCGACTCCTTAGCTTTGTCTCTGTGCAGTTTGGTGGCAGACAGGTAGATTGTTTGTGATTCACTTGCACAGTTATTTTTCAAGGTTCCCTATACAATAGCATTAATATAGCCCCTCCGTTTGCAAAAATAAGTCTGATTGTATGGAAGTCTATGAGAAAATGACCCTACTTTTCACTTGATTTATTACTTACTTTAAACATTGTAAACATGAGTTTATGGTCTCAATCACTAGTTTCAAGTCTTTTTCAATACAGCATGATATTCATTGTAAATTATGGTCCTGTTTAGAGTAAAACAGACCATAAAGCGGAGTATGCCAATATTCCAAACATGGTAACTTCTGTTCACGGGTTGCAACAACTCAAGATGGCGACGGTCATAATCCAAGAAGGCGACAGCAAAATCGGCCGACTCGAGGCTTCATAACGGCAGTCTACAAACCAATGGGTGACATCACGATGGCTGCGTCCACCTCTTACGGTCTATGGCCACAACTGACGAGAGGTCATCGCCATGTTGTCATGAAGTGGTATCGGATGCGAGAACAGTATTGCACCCAACACTACTGGTGCATCCCTATTTGCTATGGGATGCTGTGTGTTTGTTCAATGTCTACCCGAGCAGAGAATGAAATGGCTCTCCCTTTGTGCGTGTTGTAATCCAAGCTACTCTGTGCTTTGTTGACTTAGCCGTTGGCCGTGTGTGCCTTTTAGTGCACGTGAGTGTGCGCTCAGTGTCACGACTGCTGCTCTGCACTGTGCTCATACGCCGGTTACAGCTGAAAATGACAGATGTGTAGCACCCACCCTCCGACTCCGCCTCAGATAAATACTGCTCCTGTTATTCGCACTTATTGCGCTGTTAACATGTCCGCAAGCTGCCTGCTCAGCTCTCACCAGTCTCACAGCCGTGTGGAGGTACGAGATTTGCTCTGCATTTCAAATGTAGTACCTTTAAATCTTAATTCATTCATATGTTAATATTGCTATCCACCCACAGCATCCACCTCGACAACAACAATTAACAAATTTCAAAGTTGAAATTCAGTCACATTCAACCGAGGTGGAAAACATGCAATTACTCTTAGTCTTTTGAAATTACTGTGTCAGTGTTTACCTTCACCTGCACTGGAAATTGCCAACTGCGGTTACATTTCTGGAAACTTGTACCTGGTGTTTGTTTAAACGCCAAAGGTTGATTATATGTTTTATACAGAACAACTAAAGCTGGAGATTCAAACGAGAAGATAGAAACAATGCCAGTCTATTTTTGTTTGTTTATTAAAAAAATTCCACACACCATAAAAATTACATGTACAAAACTATAAGATTTGAAATTGCTGTATGTACACATACAAAATATAAAGCCCGAAAAAAAGTGAATGGAGCACAGAGGGAGGAAAGTGAAGAAATAGCTTTTGTGGTGTTTTTTGTGTGTTTTTTGTGTATTTCTTCTGAGATGGGTCAAACGGTTTGAGGTTCTCTGTCTGTTTCCTCTTCTACCAACGTACATCTCTGGAAGGAAATGTAACAATCATGACGATCAGAATGACACTGGGGGGGGGAACGGCGGCAAGCGCAATCACGTGCACACCCAGACACACATATGGACAGCTCATATCTAAGATGACACCTGTGTACCACATATCCCATTTACAGTAACCAGCTTAAAGTCAAAGCATGGACATGATGAGAGAGATGCTAGTATAGAGCACCTGTGTCATTCTGATGATTAATATAAAGGGATATCTGTCAGACGCATATGGAGATGTGACTCTTTTGACCGAGAACATGGAGTGATATGTTTCCCGTTATCTATCATGCTGTGTGCACGTCAACACACTCCACAGTGATATGAGAATGTTATAATGAGGATGTGCAGAGGGCCTTTGATGGATACAACCATGATGTTAACAATGCAGGGGGTGCAGTCATATACAGTCATACAGCATTTTTCTTTCAAATAAAATATTTCGATTTTCAAAGTAGAACTCTGGACCTGTAAACTTATTCAGTGATGACAGTGATGAGGATGAAGGCTGATTCTCGTGATTTGGCTTACGGATACCCTGCTACTTTATTTTTTAAACCTCTTTGTCTGTTTCCTTCTTGACTTGAGACATGTGGCTTTCATCTGGATCTCTGGGTCTAAAAAAAGAGAGGCACAAAAGAGAGCGAAATGAATTAGGATGCATTTTACTGTCGTTTACAGTCAGAAACATTTGAAATACTGTTTTGTCACGAAACATATGCAGCGTCAAAATGTGTCAAAGTCGTAGCTAATGGCTAAAGGTGTTTGGGGTATTGGGTAATGTAATCTTTTGTTGCAAAAATTGACATTAACACAAAAGATTTTCAATCACAAAGCAGATTTTTTTCAACACCTGTTAGCTACAGCTTGGGCAAAGAGATGTGTTTAGCTAGAAGTAATGTGCTGTTTGTCTGGATACCATGTGTGCTTATTATGCCATGGTCAAAATACTGTGTGTTTTTGGTGTTTGTGTATTTGTGTGATTTTTTTTTCTTATTTTTTTTCTTCAAAACATGGCCAAATTAGCAGCTGATTGCAGTTCAAATTACGAAGAGCACTTCATCCACCTTAACTTGCAAATGGATGGCCATGACGGGCAGCTACTTTAGGAGTTCTGATCGGAAACATCTACAACCCACATTATTTACTGACATTTATCTTGTTCCCTATTAAACAAAATTCAGAGTAACACAGTGATAGACAGTCAACCCTAAGGCAGAGCGATTTCCAGCTTTCTTATTCTCAGTGCTCTACTAGATACTGGAACCAACTGGGTTTGAAATCCAGTGTACTCAAGTGTTTGACAAAAATAATCTAATTTTGTTCAACTTTAAACTGATTCATATAATCTCTGCATTCGGTTATCACGAACAGCTGTTTAAACTGTCAAATAACAGGGTTTCTAAAAGCACGGCATCCATATCAGGAAGAAATAAATAAAAATACATTAAAGCCACACGATGTTGGCTGTCGATTCCTCTGTTGGAACAATTTAATAAATGCATTCTGCTAAGTGACGATAGATTTATAGGAAAAACGTGACTAAAAGCAATTGGCCAGCCCACCAACCTCCTTGTTAAACTTGAACAAATCTCCCACTGCTGGCCTCATTAGCAGTGTAATGTGAGCATGCTAAAATGATTAGCTGTCACATTGTAAGCAGCCCTCTTGGGGGATATTCACATTGCGCCTCATTGAGTGGTTGGCTGAAAGAATATGGTTAAATGTTAATAATGATAACTGGACAAAACAAATCAGCTGTGATTACACCCAAACTAGATCTAAGTCATTGGAACTGACGGACTACCACTGGCCTTCTTTGAGATATGCACTCTCACTAGAAGGCTACAAATTCCACTAAATGTTTGTCCAGTTGATTAAACCACTGCCCGCCCTTCCTCATACACTGCAACATGTGCAAGAAATTGTACTGACAAAGTGACATGGAAGTACTCTGTGAACCACGACTTCATGATATTCAGCTGATGATTATTTAAAAAGACATCTAAACCCATCTGGACAAGGATACAATGACACTACTGTGATGTCAAAGCTAATGTCTTTATGTCAGACTGCTTGGTATGTGGCAAACAAAATATCAATATTTTGCATTATACGCAGCTCTCTGCAGCATTTCTTTTTTCATTTAATGCGGCTGATGCATTATTTAACATGTGGAGTACTAATACATTTCGTATTTGGTAGAAGCTGCACCATACATGAACAAAACAAATCCTGGGTTGTATGACAAATAAAGACGAATCCCCTAAAAACCTGTTAAAAATGACGAATCTAACTTCTAACGGAAAATAGACATGTGTCACTTCTTCACCAAAAAAAGCCAGAGAAATCTTTACCCACAAACTCATCTCAACAAGAAGGTAATTTAATGAACTGAGCATTTAACAGCAACAAAAGACACACAAACCCCAGCTCTTTGTTCTCCCTGGTATTTTAAAACAAAAGCTTGTCTCTCAATCCTTATTTTCACAGCGTCCCCCCTGAGACCATTATTTGCGGCAAGCTTTGAATCCGCCGATAAGCCAATAGACCACTGCAGAGCACTTTATGCTTGTAACACATAAGACTCCAATCTCCCAATTCAACACCCACGAATACGAATAAACTGCATCAGCGTTTTCTGGTGTAAATCTACCGATATAACGGACAAAAAGCCGTTTGAGGCTAAAACCTTAAAGCTACACAATATTTTAATCCAACAACAGTCCCATTTAACAACAGCCCCATTTTCTTTCCTGCCTGCAGAAGGAAATTGTTTTCTGTCGAGAGAGATAAATGGAATGGCGCTAACTCAAAGTCCCTGCAGTCAATAGATGTATATGAATACCTGCACTGCCATTGACTTAGTGGACGTTTCATTAACACTTTACATGATGTGTCACATGTAAGGCAATATAATACATGGAAGTTACATTATGACTATGTTGTAATTATGAAAGTGACAAAAATGCACACACTGCATCATTTACACTCGCATGATTCATATGTTTGAAGTGGTGTGCGGGGTGATGCTTGTTAAACTAATTCATATCATACTGCATCCAAATGCATTTAGTTTATTGTAAAGACATTGCAGTGATACCGCCGACTGTACTAAACTTGATATTACTACGTCAGCCACACATATTTTTTGTCTGCATCTGCATCTGCATCCTCAAGGTGCACCTTTCATCTACTCTCTATATATATATATATATGCTTCTATACTGACTCTGTCTCTCTTTCTCACACACACACACACATAATGTTAATTTCCTTCAGCCTTACCCTCATCACATCACAGGCTCTCAGTATTCTGCTGTCTTGAGCCAGATGTTTAAATCACTTCAAGTGCTGCAGTATGTTGACTGACTTGTTCTAAAGGGAAAAAAAGAAGATTGCAGCCAAAGACCATCCACGCGGTTTCATTCAGCACCGTCATTATTTAAGCATCATTTTATTGTTTTCATTGCTAAGAAATTGTGCAAATATACTGGGATGAGTGTCAAACATTGGTACACTGAGGTAATATTCCAAAGAGGGAGTAAAATCTCCACTCTTCATTGTTTTCTGCTTTAAAATGTAAACAATATATTTGATGGGGTAAAGGTGCTGGGCTGCAGACTTTTATTGAATACAGTAATTGACAGCAGTGCTTTCAAACCGTTGCTGAATTGCTGACCTTCAAAAGCTGACGCAGGAACACCAAGAGCAAGATCTTTTGCGTGAACACCGTCCAGAAAGCATTTTTTTTTAATTATTATTTTTTTTACTGCATCAGGGTAGTTTAGTATTCACAGCTCTTCAGATGCTTTTCCTGGATGGCCAACTGGCAGAAATGTAAACTTTTTAGTGTAACTGACGCATAAATCCGTCCTCTGAATAATTCAGGCGGTCACTCATTCACGCTGAAGTATCAAATGCTCGGTAAGTTAATATTGTCCTCACAAACATACATGCATCATTGAAATGGCACGGGATCTTTCCACAGACATGTCTTTTGACTAACAGAGTATATGTCCGTGTGTTGACGTATGTATGTTTCGATGAGGGAATCATCTGCCCCGCTGAGTAGTTTTCAACCATTTCAAAAAAGGGGTAAGGAGTCACACAATAAAGACTTACAAAAATAAACATGCATTGTGTGTATGTGTGGTGTATTATTCTACCATGTTTTCTTTCTGATGAACCAAAGACACCTCAATGCACAATACAGCTGGAGCTCAATACGGACTTGTGTCATCCTCCACACATCCCACTCGCTGTTCTCACTATGTTTTCCTCTCTGTTATTTTTCCTACTTCTCCTTCTTAACTCTTGCCCATTTCGTTTACATCTCATATCCTCTCCTTTAAAAAAAGAAATCTGAAAAATCTTCTTTTCTCCTTTACCATCTCTTATTCATGAAGCTGCTTATCTTGTGCAGCCTCTCTCCTTTATTTTGCTCTTCATCCTAACAGTACGTTTCAAGAAGCCAGTCACTGGCACGATAAGATATCAGCGGGAGCATGTGAACATACCAGAAGACCATGTTGGTCTATACCAGCGGTTCCCAAACTTTTTAGGCCGCGCCCTGAAACACTGCAACAAAGTTTCAATAACTTTCAGTTACACGAGGAGTCACTTTTAAAGAGCAATCAGGATGGCGAGCACACACGCACAGGCTCAGAGGCAGATTATCACATTTAAATTACAATTAATGACCGACTAATGTAGCCAGGATGTCTTCGGACAAATCATCGATGCGGCGCGACACAGTGTTGTTGGACACCGGGGATCATGTCCAACTTTTTTGCATCTTTCTCTCCAATCATACATTCCACCATCTCTCTGGCAGCTGGCAAGCTCACGTCTTCGGCGATTGTGTGCGGTAGCCCCTTTCTCGCTATTCTGTAACCAGATATGAACATTAATTTAGGAGAGGGAGGGAGAGAGAGAGAGAGAGGGACAGAAATCGAACGGGAGGAAGATGACGGAGGAGACCGAAAAGGAGGAAGGGATACCGAGCAAACCATCTTAGCGGCTAGAGCGGGATCCACCATTGCCTTTTTACAAGCCAAAGTGGTCAGGTGGTCAGAGCTGATTTGAGGAAAGAGGCTAGATCCCCTGTCTCGTGCAATAGGGTCTATTCTTCCATTTTTGCAGTGTTTGGTGGATAGAGGGCTGTCTCATGCCACCTTGAAAGGGACCTTCTTTTGAAACCCGCCTTGCAAGGGCTTAGAAGGCAACGGCTAGTGATGCATGCTCCTCCCTGCAGTGGGAACAGCCTCTGGAGGGCTCCTCTCTGAAAGCATTGTCATCTTATGGTGAATGCAGTGCCCCCATCAGACACAACAGCTATTTGTGTGCTTCAGGGACAGTGTGTGTAAAGCCCTATCTCAGAATCGACTGACTGGATGGCTTTGTGAGTGCATCTCCCAAGCCTATAGATAGACAGGAAGAGACCCACTCACTGTGGTTCCCACTCACTGTGGTTCGCACACACTCTACAAGCAGTGTGGCAGTGTCATCGACTTTCTTAGGTTGGGTGAGTGTCAAGGACATTTGTACGGCGGTGTCTTGGTCAATGCCTTGTTGGTTCATAAGGTTTTATCTGTTTGCCATGTCGGGCTCCTTTTCTGGGTCTGTGCTCGCTGGAACGACACAAACACTGTGGGGTTGGGCCATGGCTCTACCTAGTTAATTTACTGTATGTACTACCTGGGTAGGTGGGCTGCGGTGACTAACCTTTAGTCGGTCAGGAACCGTGTGGTTGGGTTGATGTTATGTTGTGGCAGGGCATGCATTTATTGGACTTCACCTGCTTTACCCATAGAGCCCAGTAAAGGGTGAAGCCTGTGTGAGTTAGAACGAAGGTTACGATTTTGTAACCCTAGCTCTAACAGCAAAGGAGGTTCTCTTTGCCGAGGGAGCCCGGCTGCTCCTATGCCGCGTTAAGGATGTTGAGCTGCAATGTGTGCTGTCATATGTACTGTATGTGGGGTTTGCACGTATTCAGGTAAGCCGAGGTATGATAGCCGGCTACGCTCTTTAGTGGCTGAATCAGCGATCGTGATAGGAGGGTGTATTACCTATAGCGTCAAGTAGAGGGATTGGACTGTGCTTATAGAACTAGGGTTCCAATATAGTAACCTTAATTTCATCCCTCTGTTTTCCATTACCTGTCCCCCCTCTGCACATCCTTCTCACTTTTATCTATTCTACCCTCCTTTTCCTATTTTTCTGATCCGCTTTACCAAAGCATTGTTCACCCTGCCATACTTTTGTAGGACACTCGTCTTAACACATCTCACAAGTGTTACCTGTATCTAGCATCAAAAGTATTCAAATATACCTTGTAGTTAGAGCTGTGGACTCTCGAGTATGGGTATGCAATTTTCGAGCAGAGGCCTACAAATAGGGCCAGAGCTAACATCTCTTTTTCACTAACACGAACACATCCGCAGCAGAAAAGTAATGTGTAATGAAAGCAGGAGAACCCAGGGTCATTTTTAGATATTTAAGTGTACATGCGTGTGTGTGTGTGTGTGTGTGTGTGAGAGACGTCACATTAATGCAGTAATGTATGCATGTCCACATCTAGCTACATCACCACCACATCAGCTACCAGATGTGACATGCTGCTTAATTTGAAGTCATAGAATAGCCCAACAGCCCACATAGAGGAAGCACACATTGCATCTCCTCTACTTTAAATTCATAACAACACCTTCAGTGTATGTGTTTACTGTGCCATTCTAGCCTCAAATGAAATGAACTGAATGGTTGCTGGGAGGGACTCATAAATGCCGCTGCAAAACGACCACATATGGAAGCTGTCCCACCAAGTGAAAAAAGCACCATATTGCCGTTTAGACGAAATAGTGCAACTGAAGAGACGTAGACATAAAACATGTGTCTGGTTGACAACGTTCCAGTTCAATCCTTGTGAATTTGAGAGGTTGAGAGACATGGAAATGTCACTGTTCTGTGGCATAAAGGAAGAAAGGAATAGTTCGACATTTTATGAAGTATGCTGGTTCGCTCCCTCTTATAGGGTCTCTGTACAATAAACATGAATTAAACAACCTTTTCCTATGTAAAGATATAGTGGAGTGATGAAGTCACTCTCCCTCTGTATGTATTATAATCCGAGCTTCTCTGTGCTTTGTTTACATAGTCAGGCTGGCCTTGAGTGTCTTTACGTGCATGTTAGTGTGTGTGAGCGTGCCCCACTGGTTAGCTCACGATTTCCGCTCTGAGCTCATACAGTGGTAAAAGCTGACAACCAGGTTGAAGTTAGTTTAATAGTTAAGCCAATGCTGATGTACCTTAAATTTACATTCTCTATAATGGCCATCAGGATAGGATGTGGTTGAAAAAAGCAGTCCGATTGTATCGAAGTCTATAATGAAATGACCCTACTTCTTACTTGATTTATTACCTCAGTAAAGATTGTGAACATGTGTTTATGGTCTCAACCGCTACTTTCAAGTCTTCTTCAATGTTGCACAATATGCGTTTCATAAATCATGGTCACATTTAGACTGAAATGGACGATAAAGCAAGGTATGCTTAAGGGAGTGGCTACATTGTCATTGACAGGTCTCTTTCAGAGCCGTATAAGACGTCTCTACCAAAGCGTCACCACTCTGCAGTCTCAATATGGTCTCTTACGTTCACTGGTTGCAAAAAATGATGGCAAAGGCCAAGATGGCAATGGCCAAAATGCCAAACTCAAGGCTTCATAACCTCTGTTGCTCCAAGTTGATAGCCATTTGGAGGCAATATATGTTCAAAACAATGCTGTATTGGAGGGACACACACTCTTGCAAGTCAACATCACAGAACTTGTTGAAGACACAGTTTAGCCTCTATCCACATCTGTCACAATAGAGGAACCAAGGCATCAATAATCATCGTGTTTGATAATGTAATGCAATTACCATAATTGTTGTTTTAATACACATGACACTAAGCTTAATGGATGCCAAAAAGGTTTTACAGTCACTCATGGGTTCAATATTTTACATTTTCTAAAAAAGTTGGAATGAAATCACGACATTTTTCCATGGCACGGCAACTATATTGATCACCATAGAGGGGATCACAAAAAATCAAATGTCCTGTCAACCTGTTCTCCCATTGCCGTCCTTCCCCTTCGGTGTTATAAATTCACCATTAGATACTGTCAATCGCTACATGCTTAAAGATATTTCTTCCATCATACCTATCCACCAGCCAATAAGCTTTTCACTTGGATTAAAATTAGAACTGCAGCATACGATCTGTCCAAAATATTTATGTCAATGAAAACAAAAACTGCAAACGGAGAATCTAGAAATAAAGACAAGACGATAGACCAGTATTCTCCTTAACTTTGAAACCCAACTGAAGGCACTTTAGGACATGCACTTTACAGAGCTATTTCTATTTTTATACCATGCTTTTAGTTTGTGCATTTGTTTTGTGTTATCTCTCTCTGGTGTGTGTGTGTGTGTGTGGGGGGGGGGGGGTTGTGTGTATGTAAGAAATGGGCAAGATGGCTCAAACAATCCCCAGCAACAACGGCGAGAGGCTTTGTTTATGTGTAAACAGCTTCTGGTGTCCGACATGTGTAATCATACTGTTCATGCCGTCTTGAGAGGACGCACAAACACATAGTTACAGTCATAGGCTGATATAAAGAGATAACTGTAATAGAGGTGCCCACAGGTACCCACTCTTACTTGTGTCTGTGTACCAGGTCCACAAAGGATGATGGAGGGATTCATTGATATTGTTACTGAACGAACACCGAAAAGAGTTTGTGTCACTTTCTTGTATTTGTAAATTAAAACTGGAGATAGTTGTCATTACTGTCCCTGCAACATCTTGTAACCATAACTTACAGGAGAAAATAACATCTTTGTATTGCTGCCTATAGTCAAAGCACAGAAACAGCAGAAGTTATTATCTCAATACTTTATCCTGTCCTTTAAATATAATATATCTTATATTAGAATTATGACAGAATTGCCAAACAAACTAAAAAGATAAAGCATTATATGGACTCTTCATTCATATTTTGTTCATATTATGAAATGGAGACTCATTCAAAAATCATCCTATTGCAGTTTGTTTATATGGGTGTCAGGTCGAATAAATTATCTTTGACCAGACTGAAATTGCTAAATAAAGTAATAATGGGTAAAGCAAATCCATAAAATGTACTTTGTTGTCTAGCACAGCTGCACAAACAATGAATCAGATGAACTGAACTGCGGTTAGACTACATTATTGTTTGTCTGCAATTAGGGAAACATATCCGTGCATGATGAGATGTATTACTGATAATTATATGCAACGCTAATTTTGTATGCATCTTTTGAAAAGCTCATTACCTACTCTTAGGTAAAACACATGGATGGTCTGAATGGATACAATGCAGTTTGTGGCATCAACAATCTTAACAAATGGTTGGACCGGTGTTCTAGGTCAAGTCCAGTAGAGAGCACTTTGAACAGCAGTTGTGTGCCAGGAAAAGAACATGGCAATGAAGAATTCAAAAGTGTAAAGGGCAGTATTCAACTACTGGTGCTGTTTTCGTTTACACCCACATTCAGTTATGATGGGATATATACTTTCTCTGGAGATGAAAGAGGTTTAAATACGTTTGGAACCCTACTAGATGCATACAATTTGACTACGGATTATGCTTTTGATTACCTTTAATACATGTTTAACTTCATTTTGACAGTGAAAACCTCTCCAGCCTGGGGACTGGATGAGTTCAATTCTGCTGCAGCAGACACCAGCGTCTGTCCGTGACTAAAGAGATATTGCTGACACCTCCCCACCCGCCTTTATACAGGAAAAGTCCATCCTTGAGGCTGTGGTGTCATAACCATATCCTCCCAGCATATTCTATTCTCCAACAGTATTTGATCACTGCCTCAGGCAGGCAGGAGAAAAACAGGAGACATCTGATTGACAGGGGAAGAGAGAAGCATGAGATAAGGAGTGACTCAGACACTAAAGGAGCGAGAAACAAAAAGGAGGGGGATGCATTTCCTGTGGCCTGTTGTGATATTGTCAGTGGAGAGCGGTAACGAAGCCGATCGTTAGCCAGGGTGGCCCTCTAATTATCTTGCTGACAGCAATTAGATGGCACCTGTTAAAGCATTTCCCTTATTAGGTTACAGAGCAATCACAGCAGGAGGAGACAGTGCAAAGTGTAAATGTCTTAAACTATGGGGCAGGACCCAAAATTGGTGGACGGCCAAGGTGACTGCCGGTGGGTCACCGTTTTTCACAATAATTAATGAGGCCGGGTCTTTGGGTGAGAGAACTCCACATTTGGCTGCTTGTTTGGTTAGGTTAATGGGCTAATCATCAGATTACTCACCTGTATAAGTGGGCCTAAGGAGATGTTAGAGAGGCTCGTAAAGGTCCACAGGGTCCTCACCAGTCCCATCCAGTGGAAAACAGACAAGTCCAATTGATAACAGGCCTGTCTAGTCCAGTCTAGTCCAGCTTAGTCTGCATCAGATCACTGCACAGTCTGAATCCTTAACCAGTGTATAATTCCAGTTGAGGCTCCGCTGCGTCCAAGTTTGGGTCCAGTTTAGTTCAGGTTTTTGTTTTATACTGCATGTGCTTTCCAGAAACAGACTTCTGATTGAGAGATAACAGGGTCCAGTCAAGGTTGAGATCCAGCTCCAGACTCAGTTCAGTTCAGCACAATTGGATCAGTCCATATGGATGAATGGAGTGGTGCTACTTGGAGCCAGCCATGTTGAGAGTCCCTTATGTTCATTTGAGAAAGAGTGAGCCATTATCATTCGAGTGCTGAACACATCTTCGTATCCAAAGCCAAAAAAAAAAAGTGTGTAATATTATTTCCTGTTTGTGCAGTCTATCATATTGTATATCCGGGTTATGTGTGATTATCGATGTATCAAACTTTTACTGTCTGTCTGTTAATACCATCCACTCGGTA
The DNA here is from genome assembly GCF_949748355.1 of Melanostigma gelatinosum. Taxonomy (NCBI): domain Eukaryota; kingdom Metazoa; phylum Chordata; class Actinopteri; order Perciformes; family Zoarcidae; genus Melanostigma; species Melanostigma gelatinosum. Next base: position 10,568,860 of record NC_136640.1, read on the forward strand.
TCATCATTTTGATGCTGCTTCAGATGATTGAAGTTCGTTCATCTTTATTTTGTAACACGTTCACGTATCTCTTTATGCTTCCTTTTTAAATTACCTACGACCATTGTATCCATTTCCACTGATACAAATGTTTCAAAGTGGAAAATCCAGCATTCAGTGTGTGCCGTTCCATGAAAAAGATGATTTATGATGATCACACCGAAAGCTGGATCCTGCAGCAACTGGCCAATCAACAGCCAAAGAGACACTGGGCCTTGACAAATCCAATCCAGACACGACAACCAAGATTGGCAGTTAATAGTACACCAGACAGTTTAGTTCTTTTACCCAATGATATTCATGGAAACAAAGTGATGGGTACGGTAAACAGGAAATATGAGAATGGATCTTAAGGGCTTTTTTTCTTCAGTTTTCACCAGCTTCTCCCCGGTGGTGACGTTCTCCACATCTGCCACTCAGAACAACAACGTCAGGGTTCTGGAGAACAGGAGTCAGAAAACAAAGAAAGTAGAACATTAAAATGACTCCGTTAGTCTAGATGGAAAGCAACATTACTGTAAGGACTGAGCAGTTCTAAAAGGGACTATTTGGGACAAGGGGGTTGAAAGGATCAATAAAACATCAGGGATGTAGAGTAGGACATCAGGTCTTGACAAAAGGATAGAAAATGAAGGTTCTTGGAACAAAATATTTAAAACAGCACAGGTCTAGAAGACACAGTTTGGCACTTGTGGGATCTGGAATGTTCCAGTTAGAATTCCAATTACCACAGACTCATTTTTATCCTTAGTGGTTACATCATACTTTATTCCAAACAAATGGAAAACAAGGAGATGGCTAACAATTCAGGCTGTTTCTACTTTTCGTCAGGTTTTTGTTCGGTTTAAGTCCGACATAATATCCATTGACTTCTTACCTAGCAAAATGGTTTTCATTTAGGAAATCTTATTTTAGACGAGAGATTCAACAAAAGCCTGTATAAACGAGGTCTGCTGACAATGGAAAGCAAAGAAGTGCAATAGCTTGGAGATTGATGAAGCTGTACTTGCTGGGGCAGAATATCGCCACAGCTGTTATTTGTAATGTGTATGTTTATCAGGAGAGCATTTATTTTCCATATTTGTTAACTGCACTTATGTACAGCCAGTGCATGTGTCAGATTAAGAATGAACGAGTCTTCTTAATGCCGCAGTCTGTATTCATCCATCACAACCACAACACATCAACACTGTCTTATCCTCCATCATCCTCCACTCCTCTCCCCTCTTCTCCTCCATCACCCTTTGCACCACGCAGATGGATGAAGGAGATGGGGTGATGCAGAGAGTGGAGCGGAGGTGGCGGTATGTCGAGACGATAACGCAGTGCGAGTTGTAAAGACATGGATAGAAAGGACATAAGTAATACAAAGTTGCTCCACAGACAACTGAATTGAAAACGGATGGGGGGAAGGAACAGTATGTGCAAACAGAGGATTCGAGAAAAGGGAGATGCCAGCAGAAAGGAGGCAAAGGAAGGGATGAGAGAGTGAGTATTAGAAGTCAATACAATTAAGAAAATCAAGTAAGAAGAAAAAATATGAAGAAAGATATATCATTAAAAATACAAAAAGGGAAGAGAGGAAAGGATCAGTTCACCCACCTGACAAAAAGTCACTTCCTCTCGGGGTGTCTAGCCATGCAGTTTTGTTTAGCAAATTTTGAGATGCTTGTCCTGGAGATTCCTGCCTCTCCCTATGAAATAATGGTGAATGGAATTGTTTGTGTTGCTCATAACATAGATCAATTTCATCTATGAAAACTTTCAATGGCTTTTCAAATCACAGCCCAAAGTGACAATTTCCGTGATTGTCCAAAACCCAAAGACATATTCAGTTTACTCTCATATATGACAAACTGGTATTATCACATTACATTTGAGAAGCTTTTTCTTAAAAAATGACTGAAATTATAAATTTGATGATCAAAATAGTCTATTTAATTTCTGTCGAATGACAAATCAACTATTCAACACATTTGTTCGTCATTTTTCTGGGCTGTGAGAACCACAGATTCAATGCTTCGTTGTATTGTGATGGAGGCAGGAATCACAATGGTTTGGATGTCTCAAAACATCAGCAGACAAAATCACGAGAGGAAAGTTCTTGACCTGAGCAGAAAAGAAGAAACCCCAAAAGAAAGGCTCGGATGGTGGTAGTGACACAGGGTGAGGGAAACGGAGAAACTGTAGGTAGACTTTAAGGAAGAAAAAAGAATCCAGGGACTGCTCAAGTTTTTTAAGTGCCAGTCATTACTCTTTGCTTGTAGTCTGGGCGCGCGCTTTGTGAGGCCAAGAGACCTTCAGATCTTAAAGTCTCTCCATTCGACATTATGAGGCCACCTGTCGTCTGCTGCTGGAGGCGTGAGAGAGAGAGAGAGAGAGAGAGAGAGAGAGAGAGAGAGAGAGAGAGAGAGAGAGAGAGAGAGAGAGAGAGAGAGAGAGAGAGAGAGAGAGAGAGAGAGAGAGAGAGAGAGAGAGAGAGAGAGAGAGAGAGAGAGAGAGAGAGAGAAGGCAAAAGAGTGAGAGAGAGAGAGAGAGAGAGAGAGAAGGCAAAAGAGTGAGAGAAAGACATTGAGAACAGTGAAAATCTGAGGAAAACACGTATATAGACGGAGCAAAACAGCAAAGAAAGTAAGCAAAAATGTCAGGATAGTCAAAAAGCTGGTTGAGAAGAAAGACCAGAGAAAGTGACAGAGAGAGCTTGAGAAACAGTGTGTGAGGGGGGAGAGAGAGATATGGGGGGGGTATTGTGAGAGATGAATTTAGAGAGACAGATGGCAGTGAAAAATGAGACCGGGCATACGAAATGACACTGAAAGGAGTGGTGATGGATTAAAATACATGGAGGACAGACAGGCTACAGGGTCATGGATGGGCCATGGGGAGAACACATTCTTGCACTTCACACAGTCACACACATCCCCGTGTTGTCCTCTGCTGTTTCACTATCTGGCCTAACCTCGTGGGAACATTTACACTGGCTCAAGACGGTTAAACCTTAAACCTTGTGCACAACACACCAATGCATGCACAGACCGGCAGGAATTTGGTAGCCAAGCTTACACACACACACACACACACACACACACACACACATACACACGCACACGCACGCAATGTTTGGTTGCCTGTTTTTACACTAAGAGCACTTTGCTTGAAATAATCAAATGTTTGTGTCAAGCATATAATTACTGATAATCTTGATAGAAAATTGCCCACTTAGTATTCAGGTTAAAGAGATACTTCTGATGCTGACTCCACATGCGGCATCATGCCGCACGCTAGAGCTAGAACTCCAAGGTGAAACCATGATTGTCAAAATGTCCCATACTGTATTTGTTCATTGATTTATTTTTCTAACTGAGGGATAGGTTCAGGTTTGTATGTAAAATACAAACATAACCACATGTACAGGATATCTGTTGCTGTGTCCATGCCTGATTCCCTCCCGGTATAACTACACTCTAAAGGATGACGGACGAAATCCTCAGTCCTTTGGTGCAAGGAAAATGCATTTAACGGCTCAGCAGAAATGATGAGGTGAGACAGATACATTGAGTATCTCCCAGAGTTATTTGAAGAATTAGGACGACCAGGGTATTCCTTTTGCCTCCTTTCTGAGCCATGGCAGGGGGATACAATAGGAAGTACTAAAACAAATACAGAATGTTGCACTTAAAAGATTGGCACTAAAGACTTAGACCTCTGAAAACTGATATCAACTTAAACTTCAAAATGCATCTTTACAGAGTGAGGAATGTCAACTTTGTCTTCAGTTTCTTACATTAGTTTAGGAAGGAATCTCTTGCACCAGCGGGTACATCACAAAAAATCGAACTCTTTCAAAATAGGTTAATATTTTTTTTATCTATAGCAAAACCCCAATTATCATGTCAGCTGTTTTCCGTTCAAAAAAAGGAAACATAATCCTATAAGCACTTCTCAAAACAAGATTTACAAATTCAAAATGATGTATCCAGTTCACATATTAACGTGAACAAAACAGTCTATGAAAAGCAAACAAACACAAGGAGAACCATCACCCACAATGTGCCTATTTTTTCATGTTTGGTTACATATCTGACAACCGTGGGCCTTTAATGGGGCCTCTCTGTGTATCTGTCAGCTGCTCTGTTCCTCAGGCGCTCTGACTCACTGCGGTTCTCTCTCTGATCAGATCAATGTTGCCTTTCTCTGCAATGCAGCAACCAGTGAAACACATCAGACACGGCTACACCCTGAGAAATCCCAACAGCCTCTGTACACACACATGAGTATCATCCCTCATTGTCGGTTGCCCTGAAAGTGCCAGCGATCCTGGAATCAAAGAGAGGAAACACGGAACACAAAAGGCCAGCGGTAACTTTCTCCTCCTGGGTGTAGCGTCAAAATGAAAACTTTAATAATTGCTTTGTTTGTCTGCGTCGTTGCAGTCTGGGATGATCTTTCGAAGCTTCTTTGAGTGACACACTTCAGTCAGTGTTGATTAGGCCTATAGGGGGAACCTTTGACTTTGCACATTTGGTGGCACCTCATTGCTACAACAAAGAATCATCCATGCTAATTCCTTGATCCCAGTTTTCAAAATAATCTCCTGTGACAGCACAAATGAGCACTCCTCGACTGCGCTGCTTTGTAACTCCTAGTTGGCCTTCAACCTTCTGAACAACAAACTTTCCCCCTCGTAGCTTCAGATGTGAGAAAAATAACTATAAAACAATTTGTTCTTATGTTTTTTTATCCAGTAGCCTATTAATGAGAACGGCTCTTGATGCCATCAAACATCTCCACAACTCCTCTTTCATAATATCATTATAGACTGTGGTGTGAGCTCACTTAATTTGTGAAAAATGTCCGACTAACTAAGATCCATCAGAGTTCACAAAGGTGAAAACTGTCCCTGAACTCGTTTGCTGAGCCGCTGCACAGATCTCTCGTCTCTTTCCCGCTATCAACGTGAGGCTCAATGACACCTCATCTCAACCCATACAAAGAGGCCAATTGAATTGACATATCAGCCGCTGATGAATAAGTTCAACTCAGCTGTTTAAGCCACTAATGTGAAATGGTGTCGCCATTTATTCGTTCCAATGAAACCCCCATTTCCTGAGTGGATTAGTGTTAAAGGAGAAGTGCACTGAAGTGGGTTTAGCACATAAAAAATCTACCCGAAAAGAATATTCTCATGCTCTGTTGGATTACTATTAATACTATTATTATTATGATTATTATTATTATTGTAGCTCTATTGAGCATTTTAAGCGATCTTTGTGATCAAGTCACTTCAAAAGATTGAATCAAGAGACTTGGGGCCTGATTACATAATAAGACAGTTTTATCGAATAGCCTTTTGCGCATGTTAAGGAAAGAGTATACCATCCTATTATTATCATGCTTTTACCGTCATGGGTTTTGTACTACTTGGATAATACTGTGAATACACAACAACAAACCGAAATGAATTATTACAATTTTAGTTTAGAAACAATTGTCTGTCTTTCTGTTTCTCACCTACTGTCAACCAGCTGACAGATATTTTGTGTCAGTAAGGCAGGAGCAACTACTAAAAATACTTTATTCAAGCTGGCACAAGAGGTGGGACATCGAGTGACAGTGAATGGTAGCCTGAAGTTTAACTAGTACTAATAGTTTTAAGGCTAGAAAATAAAAAAATGAAGTACACTCACTGGAACATCTTCAGAAAGTAGTTTTATGTTCCAGCACAGTCATGGATTTTTTTTTATGTCTAGGTGTCATAGAGTTTTCATCACAAATCTTGTCTCTGCTATCCACGGTCTTCCAGTCTTCTTACTGTACAGCAAATCATAAAAGCTTTTTTTCAGATGTTTTTTCTTCTTCTACATATTTTAGCATCCTTGATTGTTGAGGAACAACGAGAACACTCTAGCGGGCAAAATCTGAACTGTGAGTGTATGCATCTGTCTAAACATTCACATGCTGTAGTAAATGTTGTCAGAAGAATGTCTTTTATCGGGTAACGAACAATTGAAAATAGTGTGTGTGTGTGTATGTATATATATATATATATACAGTTTTCAAAAACTGCAAATGTTTAACTTCCTCATGACGATATTTTTTATAAAGGGGTTTGGTATTGAACTTCAGGCAACCTTCAATCGCCTTCTTTTCTGTACTGAAGTAACATTTTTTTCACTTTCAACAGCTCTGGTTGTGTCAATTCCAATGCAAAGAAGCCTTCTCAGGGTGCTTAGTCTGACAGTGTGTAGCACCTTAAGAGAGGACACGCAACAAACACTAATATTGTTAGCTGGGATGCTTGCATCACCAAATCCCTCTCTCCTCTGATTCCAAACCACAACGCTTTCTCAAGAATTCAGCATGAGCAAAGGCCCAAGAAGTGCAGTTTCTTGCACAAAGGTCACAGCATCAGGTACATATCACTTTTGGCAAACAAGATAAACTCACTAGTTTCTCCTTAACAGCTTTTAGGCCTTTTGAGTTATCTACCTTGTAAATATCCTCCATTGTTCAGAAATCAAGGTTGGTAATTGGCAAGAGCAGAAAACAAAGAAATCAATGAACTTGGAGGAAGTGAGGTTTTAGGTTAATTCCACTACACTGTATGAGGGACTTTTTTGTTTTATGTGGAAAATAAAGACTACAATTATTTTGCTGAGCAAGAGACGAGCGATCTGAGGTGCCAACAACCGTAGAGAGTTTACTCTGACTTCAGATGGTACGTCAACTCTACATAGAGAACAAGTGTTTCCCCCTCTGTCTCTCTTACTATCTTCCCAGTGCTAGGATGGCATCTCTCCATTTTCTCCTTCACACTCACTCAGTTTCTCACTGTTCCAGACTCTGTTACAATCATGCTCAATTTCAAACCCCCAATTACACATTGTCTATTTCTCATCCTCCATCTCTTTCTGTTGGACTGTATTTTTTGGCTTTCGCTTCTTCCCAGTTCTTCCTCTATCAACTTCCTTTTGTCTTTCTTTCCACCTCTTTGAAATGCCCCCTTGGCCTACTGCTTTCCTCCTCTATGTCTATATCTGTCTCTCTACTACCTGCCAGTTCCTTGGGGGAGGTGGGTTCTTTGGCGACAGATGGCGGTCTGCTTTTCATCTCAATGGCGACCCTGGAGGAGAAGCTGGACTTGGTGGGCGAGAGCAACTCCTCGTTGGCCAAGGAGTCAGTCCTTGTCATTATGCTCCGTCCACCGCACGCCTCCTCTACCAATGCCACAGTGTCTCTCAGAGTGTTGCTAGGCGACATAGCCCTGGACGGTGCTCGCGCTTGGTCCTCCTGACTGTCGGGCATTTTTGAGGCAGAGTGAGGGAGGACTTGGACCTGTCCGCCGCCTCCTCCTTGCCCGTTGCTCTGCGGTCTTGGCTCTGTCGCTGCAATGGCTGCTTTTCCGTGGACTGCCCCTTGTTGGCTGTAAACCTTGTATCGTATCATCAAGATGATTATAAAAACCAACACAGAAGCAACAATAATCCCTCCGATGATGATAATCATGGTGCCACCCAGGAAGTGGCTGTGCAATGCCTGGCACTGGCTGAACTCCGTGTCCGTAGTGAATGACAGACAGCCCAAAGGACGAGTTGCAGTCAGCGATGTGATGACATCATCGAACACGGCCAGGACACAAAGATCGTAGTTGCGTCCAGCGGCGAGATCCCGAACCAGGAAGTCATTGCTGCTGGATGGAATCATCCTGCCAAAGCAAAAACAAAAAAGACACGGAGAAATGATGTCAGGCAACGTATACATTTAAATAAATGAATAAACATCAACCTGAAATTTTTGTCTTTTGGAAGTACAATTTGGTATTAGTTATAGGAAAAAATACATACATTCGATTGAAACACTTCTAGTTAATTAATTCCCATTAATTGCTACCATGGCTTAATTAAGTCTTGTGCTCCAGCCAGTAGATCAGCTGAACTTGCAAAATGTGACTTTTTTTGACAGGCAAGCATATATTTAACATGTGCGGAGAAAAATATCTAAATTCGAAATGATATTTATTTTGAATGGAGCTTTTCTTTCTCAAAATCCCAGTTTTCTGTAAAATGTGTTACCGACTATACAGTTGTTTACAATAAACTTCTTAGCAAAATGTTTATGGAAAATACACAACCATAGATTAAAGCATTACTGGTAGTGATGCAACGGATCATAAACGTCCCAGTTCGGATCGTATCATGGATCAGAGTCACGGATCAGATCACAGATCGGATCAGCACAAAAGAAAAAAAGGGAGCAAACATAACCTGTAGAGATCCCTGATCACGTATTTTTGCTGCCGATACTATTTGCCGATCACTGATGATCCATGTTGGCAGATACCGATCCCTTTGTTGTTTGATTATAGCAGCTGGTCTGCAAGGCTCCAGACAATTTTCCTTTTTTGGCCGCCATCCAAAAAAATCATTTCAACCGCTCTGAAGTCAGTAAACCCTCAACAATTCTAAATGTTATCCTTTCACTTTATTATAGTCATCTGTGGTGTTTTAGTGTCTTCATAAAAACACACAATTCAAATGATAAGGAAATAAAGTTTCTATTTTTATTGATTCAAACAAGTCTTGTCATTATAGTTTTAATGATGTAGTAAAGCTGCATAGAGCTAGTGTAAACAGGTCATAATTCATCTCTTTTATCTATTTATGTTGTTGTGAAAACATCCCCTTCAAACAACTGGATTCATTCAAGGTTTCTCACCAGCACTACATTGTATGAGTTTACATGTGAACATGCATGATTCCGTGATAATTTACCTTTTTAATTCTCATTTTCACTGTACAGAGCCTGAACGCATCATAATGCAACTGAAAGGAACCTTCGTTCGTCGGCCGTTAGCGGTGCTGCCAACCTCACCAGCTCTCCTCCTGTCACTTTAAACAGGGAGTGGTTGTCTACAGTGTAACATTATCAGAGATCCGGGTCTAGTAAAGCACAAATGCAGATGTCCTGATCGCATAATTACTGAATATCGGCGGATAACAATAGTCAGTAAAACTTTATTTGACACTATGATGGTTACTGTTAAACTGTGTAATTAATCCTCTGTTCACATGCGTTCCGATCCGTGAGGTTGGGATCAGTACGGATCACGGATTGACAGTGGTCCGTTACACGACTAATTACCAGCAAAGATGTGCAATATATCAGTTTTTAAACAGCCATAGACATGAACAAAAGATTGTAACACAAGTTACCTGATGCATATACACCAATGCAGGAACACCTATATAAATATATTTGGGCGGACAAGTTTGAGATAGAAAAGATACTACTTCAATAAAAAATGGTTCAACCAAATTGCGGATAAATTGATATACATATAAAATGAGTAATAAGTGATATTGAGTAACAACTCCAGACCAGTTTCCGGCCTGTTCCACCTCTGACCACATACAACTGTGATGTCAACAGGGTCCTAGAGTTCACCTGTATTTAATTGCAGCAAGGTCAGAAGTTAAACTGTTGGAGGTCTGCAAACACCTAAAGGCTTCTTAATTGTGTGACAATCAAAGAGAAGCCCTTATTTTGCTTGCTAAATTATGTCACAATATCTCGTCACAATGACATTGCACGATGAAGCTGCTCTCATAAGAGCCAGATGGCATCAGAAAGCCAACACACCTGCCAACACAAACTTGCTCTATCCAACTCTGTCTGTCCATTCACCACCACACTGTACCACCAAACAAGCAGCGCAGAGTAATAGAACACACAAAAATCCTTGACCAAAATGACTTATGATTACATCTGCTTGTATTGCTCCCTTGTATTCTGCTGTGTGCTATTATGTGAAAGCAGCAGCGGTGACACATGAACCATCATCATATATTTCCATGCGCTGCCGGCCGTGGAACAACAGCCACCTCGTCGTTCTTATTTCCCCACAGAGGTAGAATTCATAAGCCTGCGACCTGACAAACACTCACACAGATACATCCCCCACAGCTACAGAGATCATCATTCTCTGATTAAACGCATTCCTGATTCTTACCATTGTCAATTTCTATCTCCGCCTTTCCCGAGGTAAATACCGTAGCTCCAGTTTTTCCTTGGCAGGTTGCTTTCCCGGGGGAAATCCAAGGGAGAATAATCTCCCCGGTAAACAGGAGCAGGTGCTTATCTTAGTTTTTCTTTCTCTTCTTGCCTCTACTTTCTCAAGGGGTCTTCAGTGTAACTAGTGGAATTGTCAAACACCCATATGTCATTGCTCCAATTTATCTAAATCATTTGTCCCTTCTGCTTCTTTTTACATTTCCCCCTATGTACTGTATATGTGTATGTACATAAGTATTTCTGGCCGTGCCCATCCCTCCACCTTAACTTTATTTCCACCTCTGCATGGAGACAGACGGGCTTTGCAATATAGTCTGAGTGAAACAGAACTGATGGGAGGCTAATGTGTGTGTTTGTAAAAGCCAGTGGGCAGCAGGGTATTAGCTGGCCGAGTCTCAGTGCCAAGCTCATCGATGGCATTGAACCCCCACCAGGAAGTATATCTTGGCAGATAGCTCTGTGTGTGTGTTTCTGTGCATGTGTGTGACCGTGTATGGCTGTGAAGTCTTTTTTTAATAGGAATCGAACCAGGAAACGTTATCTGCCATGATGTCTTCCCCAAGGGTAATAGCATGATTTGAGAGCAGAGCTGGACTGGGGTTCCTGTAAGCAATTTCAAAAGGGGTATTGAAATACTGTAGTCATAGAAAACAGCGCTTCCGTCCACCTTATTAAACTTAAAGTACAGACTGGGAAGCTCCTAGCTGTGTTTGAACTAAAGGATACTATGGCTGTTTGTCTTTCTTCTTATCTCCAGTGCGACAAACCAAATCATAGTTTATTAGGGGGAGAGAAATGTCAGGGAAATCAGTAGGAGACCTGGGGTCTCATTCATGAGACAAATAGGATCCACCCTAATTGATTGCGTATGTACACATGAGAAAACTTATAAAACCTTGCCTATTTATTTGACAAATCCCAAATCCACTCGGAAATGTACACATAGATCAGATTCATCCTGCCCTCCACACGCCAAGATTCAAAGAGAAATGGTTGAGGCAAAGCACCTCATGAATGTTGATGCGTAGAAATGGGTCTGCTGATTAATGATTGTTTACGGTGAATCACGTCCACTACCGAGAGGAAGACCAACAAAAGGATTTTTTTTCTGACACGGAAATCAAGATGCGGGTGCGGGTGAGGTGGTCCCTGAACATCCTCCCCTCTTAATTCTTCCATTCACATAATGCTCGCAGTGCCAGTGCATCGATCATGCAGCATTAAGCACCAGTATTCATACCTTTCTAGTAATCAGACTGATTGCTTCCAAAATGATATCACCCACCCTAGGGTATCATTTGAAAATGGAAGTTTGACAGGTGAATACAATTTGTTTATTCATTTGAGATTTGTTATTGTGAACTTTTCCTGCTAATTAGGACTTCACGGAGGAGATGGAGTGTGATGATTGTGCGACGGCGTTCACTGACTTTATTTCCAGACTTTGCTAATTTACACCTTCCATATGTATTGTGCTGAGTGAGGTGACTGGATAAGGAAGAGTGTGTGTGACAGTCACCGCGCTGTGTCCTTATCCCTGTCAAATAAACCATAAATTAATTAATACAATCCAGTTCACTGCAACTATTGTACTTGGTGATACATGCACAGTCTTAGAAGATTATTGAAAATTGGATCTATGTTTTACAATTATTCAAGGCTATTTGATGTTATCTTGGAATTTTCTGACCAACGATAACATTTGCATGCTCTGCGGTGCGCTCCACAGCTGACCACGAGTGTTTAGAAGTCCGGCCCTTCCCTCTGCGGAGAGGGGAGCAGACAGCGCTGAATATTGAGTGAAATCTGACTCGAGATTTGAGTTGGTTTCTATCTTTTACCATTGAAAGGTGCTTATGGAATAAGTATGGCTCACTAGCACAAGTACAAATAACACTGCTGGTTTGAATGTTTATGATGTGATGGAGTGAATCTAGAAGTAGCATGTGCTATGAAGTGAAATCAATTGTATGAGAGGAATCATTCTACTAGTTGTTTACAGGTGAGCACATTCTTCCGTCGAGTTCTTCACTGAAATCAGTTGATTTGATTTGTTTTGCTCTGTTTCATGATGACTAGGCTACACTGAATCAAATATTAGTTACATCCTTCTGTGTTCTGAGGATGCAAGACTTGATGTGCGTCTATTTTCAATCAATCTGCAAATAAATCCGGAGTGCAATAGCAGAAAAAAAACGAAATGTTAACAATAAATGATCTTTAACTAGAATCTCGGTAAAAGCATGGCTAGTGAGACGTTACTGAGGACTAAGTGCATTATGTGGAAGTTAGCTGGTGATTAATTTCCATTTGTTATAACACAGGGTTTGCCAAAAAAATCCTATTTTTAGTGAGTATTCATTATTAGCAATTACCTCTTCACCTTGCTCAAATTGGCTAGTCTCTACACACACACACACACCACTGGACTTGATCAGGTGCCATGTCATAAATATCAATTATCTTATCACTGAAGCAGCTCGGATCAATCTAATCATAACTGATCAGTAATCAGCAAACCCCTTCACACTGTGCCCAGATCATCTATGCACACCATCAGCGTTGCTTCAAAACACGATCTCGCCTGCGGTTGTGCAAATTTGGTGGAAATCCGCCTTGAAAATCCCTTGGCGTCTCCCCCCCCCAGCCTGTAAGTGCTCTGTTCTTAATAGGAATCAATCCGGGAAACCTCCACTGCCCCGAGGCTTTGTTAAAAGGCAGCTGCAGATGAACCGAGAAGTGAGTGGGTGGAAGGAGGTGGAAGGAATTCTTGGGGGGGGGATGTAATACCACCACATGGCCTTATAAAGGGTCGGTTATACAACAACTTTGGAGCGATGAAGGATTCAGAGTCACAACAATGAACCTGGATGTTCAACTTGATGGATGCTTTTCTTATTTACCCACCTATGCCGTTACCAGATGTACAAACATGATAACAGCAACCTCAATTATATCTGGTGAAATCAGCGTATGGCGTTTCATTTGCTCACTGGCCAGCATCTGTTCGTGTTTTGCACATCCACAGTTATACAGATGTGAGGATTGATGCGACAGTTCCAACCAATTAGCAATTAACTGTGGCTGGGAGTTTTGGGTCTTGTGCAAGTGTGTCATGTCTTTAGAAAATGTAAAAAAAAAAATTAAAAAAAAGGGACAAGGACTGGGCAAAGCAGAAATGGTTCAGCAAGTCCATTTGACACGGCAATCATACTGGATGATTTATTCAGTTAATGGGTTCAACCACGGACACTCGCACACACTCTGAGAGAGTTAAACAGTTTTCCTTTCCTTTGCGATTCAGATTCAAAGGCACACAGAGCTACTGAGCAAAACGAATGGCTTGTACAACTCTGCTGCTCTTTCTTTCAAACGCCACATAAACAGATCAACAGTCAGTCAAAAAAACCTTTTGTCAATCCTCGGTTTATCCTCGCGCACACAGGCATACACATGATCGTGCGCCCACACACAACTAAAAGACTGCAACACACAAACGGAAATCTCAGCGTTTGAATCAAACAGATTAGTGCACGTGTACACACGCACAAACCTACTGACAATAGATTGATTTAAATGGTCGCATAAGCTGACAGCTCCTCAAAATAATCCCTTCCCCCCTATTTTGTTAAATTATTTAACAAGGCTGTTAACACATGATCGCTAACAAAAGCTTTGCATTAGCACGAGCAATCACACCAAACCTTGAGGCGCTGTAACTTTGGGTAAAGCACAGCACTCAGGTTTTACACTTTGCTGCTGCAAATTATTTAAACTTGAACTTATGCTGACCAACTGTAGGAGTTGAATACAATGGACCTCATGCAAGAACACTTTCCTATTCTTATCCCGACTTTCTCTTACGTCTTTTAGTATGGAGTGCTCGAGTGTGCCACGCCTGATTCAGCAAACGCTCCTAGCTTCGTGTTGTTTAATAACTGTGTAAATGACCAGCGTAAACATGATGAATTCCACTTTTGCGTAAATAAACGCGCGTTCATGACCATAATTAAGGCCCCGAAAATGCTGTAAAGGGTACGCATCCTGCCCCATGTGTCCTATATTGAAGTCCTTTAGGAGATATTCTATAATTGTAAACAGTGTCAGCGGCAGTATTAAGGGACCTACTTAAGTCAAAGAATGGGGAAAATGAGTGCTGTTATTGCTGTGTGACCTGGGGATCGTACGTCACTGAAACGAAGAAGAAATGGTGACGTGAAAAACTTGTCTCCACAGCCAAGGCGATTGATGACTGCAACGGGATGACGTTGTTTTGCGTTTGTAGATGTTCATATTAATATTGTTTTGTATTGATGAGTTTAACAAAACTCGAAATCTACCTGAGCAATACACTGAACCCGAAATGACTGTCTAGATTGCTTGTCATTTCCCGCGGTTATTCCTCGCCTGTCTGTTTGATAAATGCAATGGAATGCAAAATATGCAATAGAACTGAATTTGCATAGTTTTTCCTACAACTAGACCTGTCTAACCACATCATAGGCTCTATATAAGTAGGTAGACAGTTGTTCCAAAGTAGCTCTAACAGGCTTTGTCTGCAGTTACTGTTAGACTTAGCTGTACAACTATAATGTTGCTGTTGAAAATCACTTTTTGTAATATAAATAAGTTTTGATTTTTAAAATATACATCCTGTTTTGTTCAGGGAATAGTGCGGCTTATAAAGTATTAGGCTAGGTTGCATGCATACGATTGACAGTAGGTAGACCTTGCTTGTGTCACCTCTGCTCTATACGCAGTCCTCACCTTATGCCCAAGGTTGGATTGTTTACTAACTGTACACGAAATGTGTTGGTGGTGTGAACGTATTTTGCTTAAAACCTGCTAAATGTTATTAAGCAGATGTAACGCAGTTCAACCAAGCCTTTCACACTATTATATTATAGGGATGAAATAAAATTGTGCGGTTGCTGTAACTCACACACACACACACAGTGTACAGTGTCTGCACAGCAGAGGAGTTGTCAGTCTGAGGCTGACGAAGGCCTTGGTGTCTGTGGTCAAACGGCATTAATAGATGCTAATGGACCTGTTATCAGCAGCTCTACATTGCTCGCATGTCATTATTGTCTCGTCTCAGGCGAGAACAGCGACAGTTTCGTTCGAGGCTCTTGTACCAACAGCAGGCGGACGAGAGGCGCTGCGCTGCTGAGACCCGTGTGTGTGCTTGTACGCTCATGAGTGAGTGTGCCCAGTCTTGAGTGCGGCTGACATTTCCGTGCCCAACTGCGGATATGTATACTCACGTGCACGTCTCTGTCTGTGCATGAGCCTGACATTTTCATGCTGTCTGCATTCAGTTATGTTGACTGACAGGTGGGCGCTTTGTTTGTAAATACTGTCCATCAATCAGCCCTTGGGTACTCAAAATGCGCACACACACACCTACACACACACACGAGATGTCATGAAGTCACATCCGGAGCCCTGGGTTCTGACTGTTGATCTAAGTAAAACGTTGAGTGAATATTTATGATAATGTACCTTGGCTGTTATAAATAATTTAATATGCCAATTATCAATTATTCCTTCAGTGCAGGCAGTACAGAGAGGACGAGGGCAAAGAGTTGACAGCAAAGTCCCTTCAGCACTCACGGCCTGTCCCTCCTGCCAGACACACTGCAAAAAATGACACAAAACATGTCACTGAAGTGGACATGGATGGATGGATGGATGGATGGATGGATGTGTGCACCTACGTTGGACTTCAATCACATA
Organism: Melanostigma gelatinosum; assembly: GCF_949748355.1. NCBI lineage: Eukaryota > Metazoa > Chordata > Actinopteri > Perciformes > Zoarcidae > Melanostigma > Melanostigma gelatinosum. The sequence goes on from NC_136640.1 coordinate 10,584,709, forward strand.
ACAGGATTTCTGAAACCGAGCACAGGCATCCGACATCGCGGTGACATTTTTCATTGAAATAATAAATCTTTGGAATCGTGAGCATTTCATCAAATACTTTTCAGAGCTTGACGTTTTTTTTAATCTTTTGCAGTAGCCATTAGGTATTCACAAGTTTCACAAATTTGATGTTACAAGCTCTAATTATAAAAATAAGTGCCACATAATGGCAAATAAAAACCTTGCTGGGGAATCTCTAATTTAGCTTTTTGCTGGTGTTGCTGTATGAATAAAGTCAAATGCAAATGCAGTTCGTACTGTCTGTGACACACAGCTTAGCATACAAATCACCAGAGCTGGTAACAACAAGCTAACATCTCTGTGATTTGCTGATTTCACATTTAAAAGACAAGCAAGATCCAGAAAGCCGATCAAAATCTAAACAGCAAGTGCTGCGAGCCCTCTGCTGACTTCAGCACCATAAGTGTGACAAAGACAAAAGCTGGGGCACGCACTCAGTAACAAGAGCGAGATAAGAGGACAGCAGTAACAAAACAATGGTGGAAGAATCTGAACATGCAATCTAGTGCAGCTAGCTAGAGGCCGGCTAGAGGCACGCACTCTGTAACCCAAATGATGTATTGGTTTGACCAACTTTTCCTCATTTCTTTTCTTACTCTCCCATTTCTACATTCCATTGCCTTTTCTCCTCGCTCCTGCCCTGAACACACTTCATCATAATCCACCTGGTTCCAGTCATTCTACAGCTATATCCTAACCAACCTTCCCATTCTCTCATCATAACCTTAAAACTCCGATCAAGTTTCCAATCCTTGATTCATTAGTTCATGCAGGAGAAAGTCTCTGAGGATTGTGATGTCCAAGTAAGGTGTTACTTTTTCTGACCTTCATCAATCGTTACACAGGACTTTTTTTTCTTTTCCAATAAGACTTGGATTTCTGTAGGTACAGTATTACCCCCATTTCCCCTCGTCTTTGAGCACCTGCGGCAGCAGTAATGAGGATGATACTGTCCATATTCCAGTGTGATGGTTGACTGTAATATGGATTTTCTAATGTCCCTGTTTTGGTCCTTGTTTAATTATAGTGTTTATTGTGGGTTCAACTCGAACCCTACAATTATAGTGGAATGTTTTTTGTATTTATTTATGTAATTACACGGGAATCTAATTCTTGCAGCAAGTCCTAAATTTGCTGAGGTTGCACATGCTAAGCGTGCAAACACCAGGATGTCCGTCTTCCAACAGTCATATTCTATAAATAAGACACAGAGACAGGCCACTGGAATACTAGTGCAGATGTAGTTGTGCTCATTGAAGTGAAATGCCAAAGAGTAATCCCCATTGTTACTTTTGATAAAACTCTCCATACAAACTGCTCACTTGTCCAGTACACAAGCCAAAACGACATTTTGTCATACATGACTGCAGTATTATTGGTCTCGTTAGAAGAAAACGGAAAATATCACATTATTGATTACATACCGTTTGAAAATAGCTACAAAGTTCATGGCTGATAATCATCTGTTTTTGTTCTTTGATTTATGAGTGCAGTATGGTCACTTTTCTTGTGAGATTTGCCACAAACAGGCAGAATACCAATTACCATTATCTTTTATGGAGACTACAATGGGATGATTTCTGATTGTTATGGCTTATAAACAAGTTGAAGCGATCACAGCATGCTAGAGGAGTCCGAGATGTGTTGGGAGCGTGTCGCATTGCAGACTTTGAGGAGAGACATTTGGTCTTCTTTTCACAGTGTGCGCCGGACATGGATATGAACTCTAATGTGAGCTGAAGTGTGAGGGTTTCCGGTTCAGTGACATTATGATGGCATTTCTGTTCACAAATGATGTACTCCCTTTGCTTAACAGACTGTGATTTCCTGTGTGCAGCGGAGCGTTTCGCTGCTGAATTTCATACGGCATCAGCTCTGCTTCCTTCATAGAAAAGGGTCATCTGCCAGTTAGATAAAGCGAGTGCATGAAGTCAGCAGCAATAGTGGACCGTGGCGGCAGAGAGTGCAGCCACAAATCTTTATTTACCAACCAGTTTTTATTTTGACCTTCTCCTTTGTCTGAGCGTTTTGGGTAGTGACCAAAGGAATAGGATTATGGATTCAAGCAGCCAAAATGAGGTTTCTCCTCACGCTGCCTGGGCTCGGTATGCGTGACACAGTGGACAGCCAGGCAGTCCAGAGGGCCTCGCATTTAAGCTCCCACTCCTCGGAGGAGCCAGCTGATGTTGTTTGGCACCTGGTGGGGATGCCAACTCCTCATGTGTGTCACTTTTAATGTATACCAACCACGGTTGACTGAGAGGACTGCCCGGGGCAGAACCGGGACTTGCTGGCGAGGCTTGCTGGAGGGGGCTTCCACCTAGCATGAGAGCTCACTGGGATCCAAACTGCATAAAAGTGCTATAACTGCAAACATAATCTGGAAAAAAATATGTTTCCCTTACTACTTAATTTAGTTTTTAGTCGTGAAAAATAATTAACTGACTGATCTGATTCCAGGACCTGATTGGCAATGCCCATATTTGGCTATTTAAATAAACTCTGAGTAGCTTTCATGTTCAATGAATTCTGACTGACCACAGAGGACTTTATTTTTGTCTGATCATTCAATCCAAAATCTCTACCCGGCTACATATGCTGCTCTCCAGCCATTGGACATGAACTTGAATGAAACTGATGCAGAACAGTCCTATTGTCAGGCATTGTGTTTTATACTCGTAGAAAATACATTTACAATGACCAGTGAGCGTACCTGGTTATTCTTTTTCCTTGTGTTCAATGGCTGGATAGTAAAAAGATTGTCGTTGATGCTTCCAGGTAACTCTTATCACAGCTAAGATGCTCTACATATTTAACCGCAGTGCCACAGCTGTAAGCAGAGTTCTTTGTCCATCAAACATGAACAGCTCTGCCAAAAGAAGCTTTTCCTTTGGTTCATGTATTTTTCTCTGACTGTTGATAATATAACTGATCATATTAAACTACCCGAGTTCCATTCAAAAACTCTTTATGTGAATACGAATGCTCCTTCTGTCTGTAGTTTTTCTTTCACATGACAGGTCACAGTGCCCTTATTTTACTGCTGAGAATACCACAGTGAGCCCTAAACTACCAGAATTATATACAAAAGAGTGCGCACTTGATAATGACAATAAATTACTTAATAATAGAGACAGCTGTACAATTCCCTCTTCAGGAGGAAGATGAACAGAGGTACAGTAAGTCCTGAATAAGGTATGATTGGAGCAGGGACATAACAACCCTCTGTGGTGACATCTTGCTGCTCAATATAGGACAGACCTTAAGGGGCAGGTTGCTAGTGCCATGCACAATGCAAAGTGAATGAGGGATGGTAGGTAAATGGTTGCGTAAGTGTGGACTGGAACTGTCTTTCTTGCGGTAGTCTGAGTTGGCTGATTTACATTTCGTAAGCCCAATGGAAGCACAGGCACAGGAACGGGATACAAATGGCATTTGTGAGTGCGGCTTATAAGTAGGTCAGTTTATTTAATGGCCCTCTCCACCTGAAGTTACATTAAATCTCCAAAAGCTGCCTGCGACATGCTCTGATATACGACTGCGACGCACAAAGGTGCCGTCGCAGTGTTTTCTGCTTGAACAAAGCTCATCTTCATTCATAAGACTGTGCCCTGAAAGATAAAATAAATCAATATTAACATCTGGTGTACACATGATGTAATACGAAGAGATGCATGAACTTTACTCTCATTGAGTCAGAGGGCAGAGGGTGCCCTGTGAGATAAAGTCAATCCCCAATGTTACTATTGTCTATAAATACAAGCCGAGATTTAACATTCAGCTTGAACACTTTATATATTGGCCAACCGGAGGCATTCGATGGCAGACGTCCTATACGAGATACATATGAAGTAATCTGTTACAATAATACAGAAATATAGGATTTACTTATGGCTTAACCTTGTGATTGAGAAATCACAAAATAAATGTACTGATTTAATTCTCTGGAATAACCTTTGGAAGTGTATTATAACACATTACACATACATAAATACCCATGAGGATTGATTGAGATGAAATATTACTTTGCTTCATGAATAGAAATTTGCCATTTGATTACGTCTGGTAAACAGTTACATGTGTTTTGTCATCGTTCACCTGTGGTTCCAATTCAGATTCTCTCTTATTCTGCTTTTGTGTGCAGTTTCACAAGTGGATTACATTGCACTGTCTTTTAAACTACTCAATTGCTCGTCTCTGGCTTGTAATAGTGAGACATTGTATTGATCTCTGTAGGGAAATTGCCTCTCCACATGCATACATAGATCAGATATAAACCTGGCAGGAAGTGTCTCGATAAAGGACCTCAGTAGGAATGTAAACACCAATATCCTGTGGCGGTCTCTTTATCCATGCTGTTGCCTGAAAAAGAATAGCATTTAAATAGGGTCTGTATTCACATTAGGACTGTGGGATGAAGAACAACTGTACTGCTCAGTGAAAAGAATGTGACATTTCTTAACCCTTTTCTTTGAATATAGAAGATGATACGAGTAATGTCCTCTGCTGCTGCTGCTCTACAGTAAAGATGTTTGACTAAATACTGTGACCCTACCCCCACCTATGAGGACAATGGATGACCTTTATAGGATAACCTCATGGTAATTATATTACCATGACTGTGTTTTGATCCTGACCCCCAAGGACAGTGACAGAAAACATTGATAGTATGTGTTTGAACCACATACTGATCCTGACATTTCTTCTTTTTTTTAAACCTAAACCCACTACTACTGCAACATCTTCTTCTAATGCTGAGAGGCGCACTTGATTTACATGAAAATAAATGAATTAATGAAATAAATAATTAAGTTGACTGTATATCAACAAGATAAATGATGAATAATAACAAAGTAACAGAAATGTGTAAGTCAGTGAACTACACAATGTCTATTTTGTCTCTTTTTGTCCCCTTAGGTGCGACCTAGATTATTTTTCTTTCAATATGCAAATCAAAATTGATGGGACATTGCAAAAACAAATCCTGATATGGGGAAAGTACTTTAAATACTTTGGAATCAAATTGCACTTGATTATATTTCTCCGTTTCCTGTAGTGTGTTTATGTACATTTTAACCATCCATCTATCAATTTATTTGAACATTTTACTCATCTACTCATTAGTCATTTCTTCTGCTTTATTTATTTTTCTATTTACATGTCCTGTCAGAAATCAGGATTAAAAGCACCAAATACATTTAATGTACCATAACAGATTATGATTCACAATGCCCAGTGAAAACACCGAAGCACAAGCTTAACAACACCAGCCACATCTGCGTGAAAGCAGGGACTTCAACAAAAGCGTTGTAGATTCAACAGCCCTAGATAAACGCTCTTCCAATACACTCAAACTGCTTTTAGATACATTGACTCAGTAAATGCAGCGTATCAAATGTTAATGCTTCCTCGAATAAAAGCTGTACCACTCGTTTTAAAATTGTCACTCAATGAGCCGTTCTGATGACGTCTTTATCTAAGTTAAATACCCGTACAACTTTTGAAGCTGCCGTTGTTTCATAAGACGTGTCTTCATGAACTGGGGAAGTTATTGACCCCATGAATCTAATCTGTCTTTTCCTCTCTCCCTCGATGCTGCCTCCCATTCCAACAGGAAGGGATAATCTGGGCTGAGATTAGTTGTGTCTACTGTATGTTGTGTGTGTGTGTGTGTGTACTCTGTTGAGGGCGGCTAGATTATGGCTACAACGGATGCAGTGAAGGAGAACGAAGGGACAAGTGGGCAGATTTACAGTCAAAATATATTAACAGGAAGGCACAAGACGGACAGTGACATGTGGCTTTGCCTGAATAAGGTTGAGAGGTTGTCAAGTTGGCTGACTACCATTGAAACATGAATGGTTGCCTGTGCATTATGACCTGTACCATTCACTTTGCCATGCTTTAAAAGTCACGTACTTACGCAATGTTCATTGACCGTATATCGGGCTATTTCCTGTATGTTTATATTTCTTTAGAAAGCACAAACCATGTTGCATATTTTATAAACATTTGTATTTTCCTGTACAATGCTAAGCCAGAGTCAGCTGTGCTGAATTACCACCATCCACACAATAATCCAAATATAAAGCACCTTTTAAATAGTGAAGGTGAGGCAGCTGAAATAGGAGAGGTGCTTCAAAATGCTATCCGAGCCAATATTGACCTCATTAAGCTGAAAAGGTATCAGCCACAATGTGACCAATCCACATTAAATGCCGTGTCTTTGTCAATGTCATTATAAAAGGTTTCCGCGATCAGTTGCATTCATTCAGTCACGAGTTGCAACTCGTCTTTTCTTTTCTTCTGTCTTTGTTTTTTTTTTGCCCCAACCAACAGCAATCTCTGGCCTTATGTAATTGCACGTAGCATTCTGCAAGTAAGTTCCACTCAGTGAGGTTTAAAAGACTTAATATTTTGCCAACAGAGAGCACACGGTATCAGCAGATAAGGATCAGCGGAGATTTTGTGTCTGAATCGGTATCAGGGAAAGAAAAAGTTGGATCCATTCCTACTTCACAGGTGAAGTGAATTCTCCCTTCTCTCCATCTTTGATATACCAGGACAGTTTGGCTTGAATAATCCTGGTCCTTGTTTGAAAAGACTACCAAGCAAACTATCAAATAATTGTACATTAAATGTTTTCACCAAGACATTTCAATTTACACATAGTTCCAAATTCAAACATTTCATTGGCCAACGTTAAGGCAATGCGTACACGTTCAGCATTTCTTCATGAATTCAACGAGAAACTGACTGAGCCTAAGCACAGTCAGTTGACAACAGATGATAATAAGTGCACATCTGAGCATGGGTACATATTGTAGCATTGGCCCAAGCGTACACGTAAAAACACACACACGTCCCTTTGCTATCTAGACTGTCGTGCCCCTGTGAATTAGTAATGTGTTTAAAACACATTGATAGTAGTCACTTACGCAGGTTCCTGTAGCTCTACGTAAATAATGTGCATGGTCAAACACACACACACACACTGACAGTCATAACCAAGCAGGGGGAAATGCCAGTCTCTTTGTCAAGCAGCAGAGCCTGGCAGAATCAATTAGCAGGCTGGGAGAATGGAGAATACTGGATTCAATTAAACTGACAGCTTTCCCATAGCCACATCACTCACTGGACCATTATTCAACCAAACTGTGTGCTTGTGTGTACGAAAAAGAGAGAGATGGTAAGAGAAAGACAGACAGACGATAAGAAGTGTGTGTGTTTATCCTGAGGATGAACTCATTTCTATCCATCCGCCCCGAGGTCAGCTCGCTCTCTTAGGGATTTAGACCCACAAACACTGTCAAAACCTCATCCCTCCTTCAGCCATCCCCAGCAAGCCACGTGGAGTTTCTACTTCAAAGAGCAGCTCTGGTAATCAATGCAGTGGATTCATAGGCCACATGAATAGGAAAACAGCTTTCCAATAATGGCCTTACAGAGAGCTGATTTTTCTCTCGGGCTTAATTATAGCCATGTGTATACAGTCACTGGCAGGGATGTTGTTCGGGTTTCAGAGCAGCATTTGCAGAGCCAGAGCAAGGGAGTCCAGGGGCATTCGCCCTGGGAGAAAAAAACATCTAACATTTCAAAATCAATAAGGTGAATACATCTGCCAACATACATAATGTATGTAAAAAGGAAACAGCACAATAGCTGAGTCGAGGTGGGTGTTTGTGGAGGTTGCACTTGAGTGTTATTATTGTACTCTGAGCACTTTGTTCTATCCATCTGTAATGCCTTTGCGAGTTTTGTCGTTGGTTATTTCAAGTAATTTATTCTTAATGTAAGAGTGTTGTGGTTGTTGTTAACGTGGGTTTTTTTGTCCGTCGATTTCCATAAGCACTGAGTGTATTTCTGAAAAGTCACTGAAGTAAATGATCAGCAGTCCGAACAGACCTGCAGATGATTATAGAGTGCAGTCTGGCTTATCTGTCACTCTGCCTGCACTGAATAATGATAACCTCTACTGTTATCTCTCTGCATCTCTGTCCTTGTCTCATCTGTCACTCCACAGATAAACAGAGAGAAATAATGGATAAAACAAAGTGTTGGTACACTGAACCTGACCAAATCCTCTCTTACTATTTTGAAGTGTAGAAGTAAAGATCCCAGCAGTGCTGGTCTGAAATGATTCCTCCTTAAAATCATGAATGCTAATTCTTTGCTTCGAGGGATCTTTAGAATACACGATTACTAAAATAATCGATTGCTGCAGCCCCTACAACAGCGACAAGTATGCTTCCTTGCTGAGAAAATAATTGAAAAAATAATAATAATCGGGAACAATCAAAGTTTTCTAAAAACACGTGTACAAATGCTGTTCTTCAAATGATTCCCAAAGCACAGCAAGTGAAGTCACATGGCGATTCAGAGCTTCTCAACAGCACTGTCCATGGTGCTGAAGAGGATGATGAATTTCATTTAGTCTGCTGTCTTATGTAACTGTTTGAAAGCAGTACACTAAAACATAGAAAATGAATACAATACAGCGTTTCCATTTTCTCACAACAGATCACTGTTATGTGTTGCCCTAAATAGCCAATTGTCTACACAGTGTTGGCAATTGTGATTGCTTTAATCTTCCAGCAAGTTAGCTTTCTGCTAAATACTGTAGTTTCTGATCCCCGGTAAAGTATAGCTTTTTTCTTGACCATTTAATTAAAGTTTCCAAACGACTAACTATTGGATATTCTGTACAAATCACAATTGCTACATTCAGTGTCAAAGATCGATCTAGAGAATACATTAAAAGCTGTCCTGCTGCGCTCCCCTTTGGTCCTCCAGTGAGTCACCACTTACAATTCAAAGGCTTTGTAACCTTTTAGTTTTTGGGATTATAAAGTAGGTATAGTCACTGATTATGTATACTTGAAAGGTGTGACCATCCAGTTCCCGTCAGGCTCTCAAACATACTTTGCAGTCATGCTGTTTTAGAGACGTCACACAGATTCATGAATAAGACGCTCGGTACAGAACTGACATTAAGAACTCAACCACTGACAGATATACCAATCATAGCATTTGTATGGAAATTGTTTAAGAAAGGGAGAGAAATACTGCTAAATGCAGAGCACTAATGTCCAGAGATGCATAGAAATATATGAAACAGTTGCTTCCAACGCATGGCAAGACATATTCGGACCTGCTTTCCACGCAGGTTAAGTCAGACAAAGTCAACTTGCTTGTCTTCCTGGCAAGTCACATGGAGCTACAACTCTTTCTTTTGGTTCTACGCAATAAAACTGCTGGTCCAGAGGTGCATTCTATTTCTTTTGAAACATCCTCTCATCAATTTCAGCTGTCTTGCTCCATACAAAATGTGCAGTAATACAGGGGATGGAAAACAATACGAGTGCTTCCCACCCAAAGGATTTAAAACACCACAGTTACATTGTATACTCTCTTAAGATATAGAGACAATCTGGTATCATGCGATGTAACTGACATATTGCAACTGCCTTTATTGCCACAACTATAACGAACATTGAGGCAGTCCTCTAAGTTTTTCCTCTGTCTCTGTCTCCCTCTGCATGTCCAATTCCTCCCACTGTCACAAGCAGCAGGAGAATATGTTGCTATTTCTGTGACCTTGAAACGCACGGGATTGAAGAACAAAATGGGAGTTGCATGCAAATAAGGTGGCACGCGGCACGGTGCTAGGTGCTTTTTTCTGCAGTTGCAAGGACCAAGTCTCTCATCTTTTATAATTTGGGGATTTCGCCTGCTGGCGTGAAAGGAGTGCATGCTACAAATGTGCAGCAGCGACACAGCAATGCAAAAATAATGTGAATAAATAAGAATGATAACAGTAATCTAACAGTAATCTGATTTGATAAGAATCAAATAGGCTCTTTGTACTCATCGACAGTGACCACAGGGCATTAGTATTCACTGTGAATCTCCCAACCAGTTCTCAGATAAACCAAGTATTACCAAGTCTCCTCTTCATGTCTGTCTCTGCTTGTTTGTAAGTAATGTTGACACACACACACACACACACACACACACACACTTAACCAGTTAGCACCTAAACCAGCTGTGATAGGTTAGATTTTCAAGAGCGACGGCCAGATTTCCTCCCATTTATCAAAATGATCGATCCACAAACCGCCCATGGTCCATCAACCACACAGAGGGGGAGGGAGAGAGAAAAGGGGGCGAAAGAGAGAAACGGATACAAAGGCAGCGAGACAGAGAGAGGAGATTCAATTCATTTAAAATGCAGTGTTGACAGTGGGAACCGTGTGCTAAATTTAGCACATCTATCATAGATTCAATACAGATCAGAGGAGAAGGAATGAGAAACATAGAAGAGAAGAAGTTTAGAAGGGGAAATGAGGTAACATAAATGTAGAAGACAGAGAGAGAGAGAAATACAATGTTATAGAATGGGCGGTGTTGACTTGAGGGAGCTTGTATTTAGTTCAGCTGGTGGATTAAAGCCTAATTTTACATCCATCTAAGTGGGCCATAGGGGGAGAGAGTGGGGCCGAGGCTGATGCGTGTTAATGGCTTAAGAGTCTTGTAAGGGCTGGGATAGAGTTTGAGTTCAATGACAGGTTGTACTTGATAGATGCTGGAGGTTTTAGGGGCTCAGGAAAAACATGTTTTCAGCTCAATACTGTCAAACAGAAGATCCAGGCCTACTAAACCCTTCAGTTTTAATGTAGTGCTGGTGCTAAATGAAAACCGTAGAACTCACAATTTTGATCATGTTTTGCATGCATTGAATGCACCGTCCCTCCTGTGCTGAGGCCCAGCAAAGCACAATACAGACTCTGTACTTGGAAATTCTGAAGTTCTTATTTGAGTGATACATCCCTGCCCTGATTTTCAATGCATGCATTAAAACAGAATACATTCAATGGCATTCACTAACTGTGGTCTGGAATTTTTTTTCACCTGCCACTGTGGCAGCTCACCCACGCATTACCGGCCAGTCTTTTTTTTTGTCTGCCACTAGTCTATGTAGTCAATAGTACCAGACATGCATATGGAATGTATCATGCAACCTGATTCTCTGAATATTTCTAACGGTGGAATGGCTTTTTAAAAATATATAAGTAAAACTGCCATGGTAGCATGAAACCCTGTATTTGGCAGGCGGCAGGTGCTAATTTCCTTCCTTCCCTGTATGTATGCATGAGATAAAAAAACAAGTAAATCTGGCTGTCGAAAATCTAACAAATCAAAGAAACCAGGGATACAAATAATGCATGCATAGTGAGAATAGACGAGGAGTTGAAGAGGAGAAACAAAGAGCATGAAGAGAGACTGGTTTAATTTCAAACAGGAGAAAAACAAACACATTCATGCTGTTGTTCTGCGCTGAAGGGAGCTGGCTTGGTTACATGTTTACACCCTCACACATACAGTCCTTGCAAATGATCTACTTCGTTTATGCAAATGCAGTGTCAGCAAATGTAATAACACTATTACGCTGAAATGCATCCAAAGAGACTACACCAAAGACCTCTGTATACACACACACACATGCAAACACCTGCCTTTACATAATTAATACATATTTCCCTCGACATTATGCACTCTCATACATAAAAAAGAGGCACTCCTGCATGCATGTAACGCAAGCCATGAGCTAGATCAGCCATTATTAGGCTGCAAACTGGTCTGTGTGTGCCGAAGGCGCTGACATATACATTCACAAACGAAAATTGATGAGCACAAGCAGTGAAGTAAGGCGTTAGTTGGTTATGATTATTCTCCTCTGCAGACTAATGCCTCTCTCCATCTATCCCATTCTCACCTCTTCTCTGTCCTTGTTCTCTTGTCTGTAACCCTTATAATAAGCACTCACACTTTTTTCCATGTGTGCCAGATTTCCATCCAAATGTATCGCAAATTTTAACCAAATTTCTGGAAAATCTGCATAAGAAAATGTGTATGCGTGCTTGTTTCCGTCCATATTCTGTAGATATGACATTTTTTAAGTGTTATTGTGAGATCTGTTTTGGGCTATATCATTGTAAAAGCTTCAGTGGACTTTAAAGTGACATGCTTCATCATTATCCGCTAATTCAGTTTCCATTGCACTTGATCGCATCTTGCTTGTATCAATACACCAACTCTTCCACCTCCACCAAAAGCTTTTGGGTTTATTGCTGGATGTTTTCGGTTTTTTGGGGGGTTTTTTGCGCAAATTGAAAATGTGCATACAAACAGTTCAATCAGGAGAGACTTGTTTCATAAGTTTAACAATGATTTATTATACAAGCGTCAAATATGAAAAAGTGCAAAGTCTTTGGCGATTGGACTCCATCCTGAAGTACTATCACCGAGGGTAGGGATACTGAGGTCCAACAGGCCTAATCCCCCCCCTGGAGGCCAGACACTGGTGATGACAGGAGTCGCTGCTATCTGATGATGACTCAGGAGCACGACTGTGATGCTGACTGGAGGCGACTGGGGTGGAGGAGGGTTGCATCTGCTTAGCTGCAATGACACCTGACAGCAGCAGAGAGGAGAACACTATTTAAAGATTGACAGCAACGATATGATTGGCTTGAGGACCCGGTGTGCCGAATCTGGTTGGTGACTTAAAAGTGCACGCCCCCAATCAGCTGATAGAGTACTTACAAGGAGAGGAAAGACAGCGATTACTAGTGAGTGTCTTCCTGATTGAACTTGCGCTTGAGCTACATATGGACGAAAATGCACCTAATGACAGTGAGTTTAGGTCTCACTGTGGTGTGTGGTGATTATCTAAGAGCTGGTCATTACTGTAGCTTCCTGCTGTGTGAAAAACAAAGAGACAGACATGAGAGAGGAGGTAGAGAGAATTATAGACAAAGTAAAAGAGAGAGTGTAGCAAAAGGAGGAAGAATAACAAAAATACATATGAAGGACAGTGAGAGAAGAACACTAGCCTCAGTATTTAATGACAGATGCCACACATGAACATCACACACAAACACATTCAGTACACATCCCAGTGGAGTATAACACACTCAAATGGGCCAATTAGAAGAGGCCGCTACTGAGACACTGGCCTATTAGCAGTGCCCATGGGAGGCCATTAGATCAGGACACAAGAGGCACATGAAATGCTTAGGTTTGAATAAACACAATCAAAATCAACTTGCCTCTGACATGAAGATTGGCCGACCTTTTAGCACTTCATGCCCACTGGTACTTTACTCAGCAGTAATATCCAAAGATCTACATTTTAACACAGAGGCCAGAAATAATAAGGGCTTCTATTTATCAATAACAGTGTAGCAGCCTGCCTTTCAGTAAAGAGAAGCTAAAATATGAATTGAGTCATCATTTGCCAAATTCATAGCTCGTAAAGTACACAATGTATGTATTTATCTTGTTCTAAACAGGTTCAACAGGTTGTCCAAAGCACAGCAGAATGTAGATTCGCTTATATTTTTTTTAGGCTTCGTATTAAATGTTGATTTCCAAAATACAAGGGTTTAAAAAGACAGGTTGCATTTCCCCACCACAGCATGGTTATATAATGCCCTAAAGAGGTAAGTTATTTAGAAAAAAAGAAAGTTGAATGTATGATCAGAGTCTTAACCAGTAAAGACATGTGCTACAGTGTTTTATGACTGTCAACACAGTATTTTTTACCACACTGAGAAACATAACGCTGACAATATTAAACAAATGAACGCCTGAATCAGTGCAACGACTGAAACAAGACTACGGGCCATATTGTTTTGCAGGCAGGCGTGCGTTTGACATCGGCATGTTGTCAATTCGTCAGGAATGGAATGATAAATGGAGAACAATGAATGACAACCAGCATCACCTTTGTGCACTTCTGCCACAGTTCAGGTGGCATTGCTCTCCCGTCCTCTCGGAAAGTCATTGAAAAGAGTTTGAATTTTTGCGAGTGTTTCAAAGTGACTCTTTATGAAGTCATCAGACCAAATGCCCATTTAACAATTTGGTTGGAATCAAACTGAAAAGTCTGAATTTCCGGGAATAAACGAGGTATAGGTGTGGAAGGACGCTATGACCAACAGCCCGAGGGTGATGATTCCACAGTGACGTAGAGCTCACTTCCTCATATATCAATCACAACTTCCTTAAATTTCATTTGAATAAAAACAATATTGTAATCTATACCAATGCATCAGGTTTTAATGTGTTGGCTAATAAGTCAAACTGCCAATATGTAGTTAAGTGCGTGTACTTTTATGTTGTCAATCTCAGACTGAATGTGGAAATAAAAGATGAGCTTTCTTTACTTTCATCTACATTATCTGTGGCTGACTTTTCAATAACTGGGACAGCTAGCTCTGATCATGACTTGGCACGATGCTCTGTTAACTTATTCATTCCAATCAAAAAAAAAAGCAACAGAACACAATAGAAACATAGTTCCAGGCACATAAGAGTTGTTAGAACCCCAGACGGCCCATTGTCTGGGCATCTTTCCAAACTCAGCAAGCCAGTTCTGCGATAGCGCTGGTCACCAGAAGTGCATCATTGCCCCTTTGTTTACAGAGCAAACCCAAATAGATTTTTTTTTTTCCTGACACTAATCCTGGCAGAAACCACATATACAGACACCGCTGAGATTCAAGGGCTGAGGAAGAAGTGAACACCCAGCAACTGTTTCACTGTTGATTATTTCTAACTGGCGGCACTCTGTCCAGGTGTGTGTCTTCTAAAGTTCAATATAGCTCTTGATGTGTGTGTCTATGTGCAGAGCGCTCATATGAGTTGCTGCACCTGCACCCGTCAGTCGCAATGAATGAGATAGGTGGCTGTGTGTTCAGGAGGTTGGTGATTCAGTCGTCTCAGACCCAGTGTCTCAAAGCAGGTGCTCTGTGTGGAGCTGAGGCAGGGTCCTCCCTCCTAATGAGGCATTATTCCCTCTTCCACCCTCCCACCTTATTCTCCTTTGCTCCTTTATTTCATCTTTATTTTATTTTCCACTCTCCTTCAACCCTTTGCCCCATCCCTACCCTGCTCCCCATCCTCTCTCCCTCTCATTTTCTCTCGCTCCTTGCCCTACCACACTTCACTTCCCCGAGACACTCGTCTTTCCTTTCCTCTTCACCTTCTCTTTCATCTGTCCTCAACTCTAACCTGTAACTCCTCCCCATGCTTCTTACTCTCGCTGCCACTGCCCTATTTACCGTGTCTGCCTTGCATCTCAATACCATGAAAGTTAATGAATAAAAGAGAAGTGAAAATGAATGTTCGCACTTCTTTGAAGTTATTGTAAGTCCGTCCAGATAAGAGCATCAGGCGAATGCTTAGAATATGTTTGTGTAAACGAGGATCAAAGGACACCACTGTGAAAGCTATATTTGTCTGCTCGATGTCATTTGGAAAGAGAAAAGATGGCGTTCTTGGGAATACAGCTCCAAAAATGACATTTACGTGCCAGACAGGCATTATAACGCGGTAAACAAGACTATGGATATTATTCATTATCAGCATTGCATGAATGGAAAAGTTGAACAAAACTATTGGAAATGCATCCCTGAGTTGAAGAAGATATTTTGCGTCTTTACGTCTGCGAGCTCGTATGTGGGTTACAAAGGTGTTATAATGACGAGGTTTTGTGGGAGGATTAATCTACATTTGGAATGTAATGACTGACATGTCGGGCAGAATACAGATTAGAATCATAACCTTTAATAGCGCCTTTAACAAATTAACAGTCATGATTCAAGTTTACGGCCACAGGTGAGCCAAATCATTTTATGATTGGAAGGAGTCGATCATTAAATATGAAGCATGACAACAAAATTGCTCGGTGCTGTTTTTAATTACACGATAACACACTGACATATGAGCTAATATCATCCAAAACTGATTGTTTGTTGTAGGGCTGCAACTGAGTTACTTTGAGAATCAGTCAATTATTATTTGAATTAATTAATTGGATGGTTCCAAGCGTTTTTATGAGAAATGTCAAAGAAAATTGTGTCTAAAGTGTAATAAAACATATTTAGATTGAATCTTGGCATAAGAGACTAATTATAATATTGTGCATCAAAGGTTTACCATCCATAAACAATAAAATATGAATTATATGGGTTGATATAGACATTTCTTTAGGAATCAAACGTATTTCAAATTCACAGATCAAACTGTATTTAGTTAGAACTGATTGGTCTGTGGTGAGATCCCAAATACTGTAACACACCAGTTTTGTCCACAGCTATATTGTGCTCTGATACTGTGAGGTGAAATACACGGCAATGATATATATATATATATATATATATATTCAAACTCTTGAAAAATAGAAAAGTATGACTGAAAACTGTATAACACTGGATGGCTGTATACGCGTGGAGGTATGTTTATATTTATTTATAGAAGGAATCTTGGATTAGAAAGATGATGGAGATAATAGGAGACACCTATATATATATAAAGGCGTAAGAGGACAAGGTATGAATAATGGAATAATGGAGTGATTAAGTAAGGGAATGACAGGAAGAGGGAAGAAAAGAGCGAGAGATGCAATCATAGTTGTATGTTTCACGTCTATACCAACAGGAAAAGAATGGATCTTACCACGATAGCCAACACATCCACAGAGCATTCATCAGCATCAATGCTTCTGTTGTAATCGTGTTCCACATGGCTTGTTCTTGATCTAACTCAAATATAAGCACCCATACACTCACACAAATGTATTCATTATTGGGATATTTTTCTACTCTTATCAAGTTGATGCATTTTCTGAAAGAAAAGTGAGAAATGTTTTCTCAGGGACAATTTACTCCTTTTTTTCAGCAGGGTAAAGGCATAGTTATTAGAAGGAGGAGGAACAGAGAGGGAACTTTCCAATGATGGACCGATTATGTACTGCACATGATGAGGAAGTGACTACAAATCCATATGTTTTAAGAAAATGAAATTTAATATGGAAAATGCGAGATATTTATCCTTTTTTTGTTTCAAAATGTATTCATAAACGGCTGTTAACGCATGCAAAGATGGCAAAAAGGGTTAACAGGATTAGCATGTTGTAGTCACTTCTAATTTTAGCACAAGCATTGACTCCAATCAACTGATAAGCAGCTGCAAATAGGACAAGGACAATAGTTCATCTCATCCTAGTTTAATGCTGAACTACATTGGACTACAATGCACTCAATCTATTAGATTGGGTTTCCATGATTGGGATCGGTAATGCTTGTCTTGTTTAATATTGATCCTTATCTTGATGGGGTTTAATATATATATATATATATATATATATATATATATTCGTTGTTTTAATTAGTGTGTCAAACGTAAATGTATTTTGATAGAATACTTTATTTTCTTATTTTAAATGCATTCTTTATCATTCATATTTTTTCCAATTATTCATTTTTATTAATTAATTAATGTTCAGCATTAAAGGGGGGCTGTTGCTTAGCCACCCAAGCATGGATCAAAACATGATGTCTGCAGGTTCACCAGGTTAAATGTAAGATCATTTATCACTTTTTTATTCCCACATAGAATTCAATTCTGTTTCAGTCATAGCTAAGATAATACGGGTTGTGATGAGTTTTTTAACGTCAACACAGTTCTGCTCACTTCAATCACGTCCAGTCCTCACCTCCATCAGAGTACTACAGACCTCAGTTATTCATTTTTATTGATCCCAATAACAATCGGAGATGGCCTGAAAATATGCTTGGGATATTGTCACAATGTGGAGTCAATGATAGATTTTCCAAATATTGACACTTATGACCTATGTTGTGAGGTTTACGTCTCTCAAAGCTGCTGTCACATAAGGAGGTTTGGGTTCAACACTACTAGGCAGCTTAAAACACAGTTAAATCGAGATTGAATATTAAGCTTGTGCAAGCACATGATGGAAACTCAATCATTAATGAAGAGTTTATTTACTCATATTGCATTGAGTGTTGCGAAATGCAATCTATCCACCATCTCTCAGCTCTTATCCCTACTTAACATCCAAATCTCCTTTTCTCCTTTCCCCTCATCCCCTCATGTTTCTCTTTGCTCTGCTCCTCCCCCCTCCTGTCCCGGTCTCCTCCTTTAACCCAACCCACTGCCTCCGTCTTTTCTCTATCATCGAATAATTATCTCCCCTCACTCTCTTTGTCTGTTTTTAATTACGCTTCTCCATCCATGAAGAGCCGAAGGCTGGGTGTGTTGGGGCTGGAGTATGAGTAGTAGACCAATGAAGAGGGAAAAACAACCTAGGAAGGGGGGGGGGGGAACGTCGACGCAGGATAATTAAACATTGATTTGGGACGATGATGAGAACGGCAACAAGACGCCAAACAAGGGGATTATAGGTCAGGCAGCCGACAGCGTTCTGCTGAGCTCCGCAAATATCAGACAGAAGAGGAAAGGGAGGCAGAGTGAGGAAGCAATAAGTGAAGGGAGAGACATGCAGGGTAAAGCTGCAAGTTTAAGAATAGAAAGACGAGGAGGCATGGAGACAAGACAACGATATAAGCACAAAAGCAAAGGGACATGAAGTGAGAGTAGCATAAGTGGGAGTGAAGATGGGGAAGGAGTGAAAGAGATTTGGAATAAGGCAGCGTAAAAACAAAGCCTAAACACTTGGGATATAGGGAAGTGACTGAAGGGGGCTAAAAAAATGTGAAAAAATAAGGGAACGGGCGTAACAAATGTAAAGAAATAACAAGGTTGATGGAATATAGACTTGGGAGAAGCTTACATGAAGAAAGAGAACAAGAAGAGATGAATAAAGAGATCATGTTTTCATGGTCTATTTATTTATTGTCTTTGAACTTAATCTCGCTGATCTGACTCATTCGTTCTGCACTTAATTGGCACAAATACAGCGGATACCAGTGATGCCTGTGTGTGTGTGCATGTACACGCATGTTTGCATGTGTGGACAGTCATTTGTCATTAGGCCCTTTAGCTCATTAGTACGTACGCAGTGAGTCATTCAATTACATGACAATGACCTACAGCAAACTGACTCCTCATTGCCACCAATGGGATTGCATGCACACGCGTGTGCATGATTGTGTGTGTGCGCGATACATTCAGTCAGATGTATCATTTTAGTGATATTGTACATTTTGCTGGTATAGGAGCCTACATATCTTTCCCTTTGCCGTTTGGTGTTGTGGTGTCATATATTGTAGTGTGATTTTCTAAATGAGCGGTCAGAAGCTTAAACCCACTAATTTCCTGAAAATTGTCACTGTGTCAAAGGAAGATAATATGAAAGCAAGCTGCTGCCACACACTGGCAAAACGCCACATGCTTCTATGAACCACATGATCAATTCTTTTCCCTTTTCAAGGTTAAACACAACTCATTAAATAGTAATTTAGTGTGTAACAGGGCGGCTAACCAAGACTAACTCGTTATTCATATCACTCAATTTACCACAGAGGGTTTCTGTGATTCTTTTTTTTGGTTTTCATCTTGTTGCACTGAACTGTATTTAAAAAATGACAGATACAGTTCATTATGGCTCAAACCTTCTTTTGAACTGAACAAAGATATTTGCATAAGATAATTAGCATATTGACGACTCACCCCAAGCATGTTTGAACTATGACTTGATTTAGTTGGTTGGTTCATTTTGTAACAAAAGCACATATCCTAGTTAGGTCTATGAACTGTAACCATCACAACATATGCATATCCAAAATGGACGGATGCACATCACGCATAAACAAGCTTGTTTGTGCTTCATATAGTGTACATGTGAAAATATTTATTTGTAGGCTGCATGCACCCACTTTCTCTCTCTCCCTCTCTCGTTTCCCTCCATCCTGCTAGCCACAGTCACCCACATGCAGCCCACCCAGGTTTGCCACAGATGCTCGCATCACCTGCTCCAATGCTATTAACCCCGCAACACCCTTTAACCACTCACCAACCCACACACACTTAAAACTACTTGAGCATTGACATCAATTCATTCATATTTCAGTTTAATAATCCTCGACAATTTACTATTATTACCATACCAAGCACTCTAATGGATTTCAGCAATCTCTACTTCATGTATTCATTCAGGAGAGAACTGAAGGTGTGCTCGCGGATTTAAAAATAGACAGTACGCATCTGTTAACCTATTTTTCCTTGACTGTGGGAGGAAATTGTCCTATCATTGCAAAAACAGGTCTGATGATCGAGTAACAAATAACGAGACATCGGTGTCGAAAGCTTCTTTTCACCCACAAAGGTACAAAAAGTGAATTTGCATTTGCTCACATAATGTGCACAGCATCTCTGAGTAAACAGCAGCCACGGAAGCAGCTATCTACTGCAAGTGATGTAACTGCTTTCAATGCATGTTTCCATTCACTATATCCTGACTCTGCTGGGCTGAGCAGATTTTATGTGTCTGTCCATTATCCAAAGAACCACAAACCACGGACATTGCAGAAAAGGTAGAGAGACGTTAGGTCACAGGCAGTGTTCTGCTGCCTGCGTGTGTTTTTGTGGGTTAGGGTTTCTGTACGTGTTTCTGTGATTGGAAAAGGTTCACATTGACCTCTGTCTGCCCTTGCGTGGTGAAGAAAATGTGAGGCGACTACAATCCTTGAGATCAACCTGGACAAACACTGGACGCAAGCGTGCACACACTCAAAAGTGGTACCTCACATAAACTCGACGATGTACTCACTTGTACGTGATCCAGACAGACCATGTGGTGTGAATTGTTAGAGAAGAATCGAATGCGTGGTCTTAAAAGAAGGTTTAGAAGAGATATCTGTTTACCGTGTTTGTGAATGTATGTGTAACGGTGCTTTGCATCGATGGCATAAGATGAATGGACTGTGAATGCACCTTTTAAAATCCCGTCACGCTACCACACCAGAATTAAAGTGTGTGCTTTATGGAGTGGCCCCCCCGACTATATGTCTGAAGACTACCGGATACTTTTTTTGCAGCGCAGGATTAAGCTCTGTGCTCCACCTGGCTCTGCTTATGTCACATATTGTTGACAAAATGTAGTGTACTGTAAATGGTAGCAGCAATGCATGCTACAGCTGAGGCACAGTTTCCACTTTATCCTCAAACAGGATGCTCTGATTGGCAGATTTCCACACTGCCAAGTCAGATACTACTCACAAAGCAATATGTTGAGCTCATCCACATCCATTAGTTGATCAGGTTTGGATTATGACTGTGAATCTGCATACCTTTGATATGCCCGAGAGTCACAAGTACAAACACTAGCCAGTAGAAATCACGTGCTACATTCACGCTGCATTTGTTTGTTTTTTGCCATACAAGTTTAGCTGTCAAAGCAATCACCATGGTTTCAGGCATCACATTACGTTTGCTTCTTTCATTGTGTCTTGTGAAATATGTAAAACACACAGAGATTCACTCCGTGTGCAATGCAGACAACATAATGACCAAATGTCAACACCGAGCATTACATCACCTCAGATCGTTCTGACAGGAACTTATAAATCATATTGGAATGAAAAGTGTAGTTTTAGGCAAATATAGCTGCTCAGCCACAGAGTGCAAGCGGAGCTAATGCCAGGATTGTTTGGTGAGATAATGTGCTTTCCCTTGAGAGGCCTGCGGTGGAATTTAAGCTGTTGATCTTTCTTAACCTCTCGCTTCTCCCAAAAGCTCTACCAGAACACACACACGCTTTTTAAATGACAGTAGGTTAAACAGCACCCTGCTGTATGAATACTGTACAATGTTGATAACAACATAGGGGAAAACAGTATCTCTCTTTCTGCTTCACATGGAAGGCAATAATCAAATATGTGTGCAGCAAGTTCCAGTTTAATTTATAGTATAGTGCTCCTTTACACAATCACCATGATGCGGTGTAACTTCCAGGGGAAATATAAAAAGAAGGAAAGAGGAAAATGCAACGCAACAGATCGGAAACAATCGAGGCAGGAAATGTTACGGGGAAAAAAAGAACGCTTCATGAGGAGGCAGAAAAACTAGGTGTAGATGTATCTCAATCATCCAGGTTGTAAAATGTTGAGTCAAAATTGAATTATTCAGCGCACTGTTGTAGAATTGTATACTATATCTCAATCTAAAAAAGCTATCTCTTGACTTTGAATATGTTGGATAACGGTCAACTGCTTCTATCACTGATTTAGTGTTTGTGCGACACACAATTTCAGAAAAAAACATTTGGTGACTTCTGGATCGGTACAGCAGCCAAAATCAACAATTCCTGCAAACAGGACTCCCCGCCACTCGATAGAACTAATCGTCTCGTTTCAATTTTAGGTTGAATTTGTCAAAAAGAAACCTGTTAGAGGGAAAATGCCACTGATATAAATTAGTGTCCTTAAATTTTAGCATGAGTATTATCTACAAAGGAGCTTACACAATGCTGTGATTTTTGATCGACAGATATGAAATAGACACTAACTTTATAGTTTCAAACAGAGCCAAAAAACGAATTATTTATGTGTCACCTGCCAGAGTGACAGAACGCAGAACTTTGACAGGAGTAAGCAGGATTCACATCCTGTTTTATGCAACAACAAGCACTTTTATAAAGGATCAGGGAAAGATTGTCTCTCAGATGTTAAAGTCAAAACATTGTGTGATGTTCGTTATGTCACTTTGTTTTCTTTTCCTGCATTTTAATGAGGCCAGCAGGGACCTCTGTTGGGTCTCCCTATACTGCACATCTCTTACTGTCATCTATAAAGGATCACTATTAAATAAAGGCATAATAAGGCTTATAATTAGAAAAAGTAACACAACAAAAGTATTTTAGGAGACATCACTGGAAAGCACATTCAAATATGGTGGTACGTGAATAACAAAAAAGCATCTTGTTGTGTCTAAGTGGTGGAATTACATTTTTAGAGGTTAATTCAGGTCTTGTTACTGACTCTATTTTTACATAAAGTAATGTCTTTGTATGTTATGTAGTTGTGTTGGAGATACAAATAAGACATGAGGTTCACTGTGAGCTAATGCAGTCTCACTTTAAAAACACACACACACACACACGGCGAGAGAGGCATCGACACTAGAGACACTTAGAGAAGCCTCCTGCAGAGGTCCATTGCCATTGATGGCGCTACAACTGCCATTAGGTGTCTGGCTAATACACAGCTGCCATCTGGTGCAGTGTGCACACACATGAACACAGATGTACACTTGAAAAGGCATTGATCATATTCGTCATTTCAGACACAGGGTTTACTAATACACTGCCGACCAATGGTTTTCCAAGTCCCTACAATCGAATGTGCACGCAAACTCTCACACACACACTCTGTGCTATAAGAGCATTGATCGTAAGTAACCAGGGGGTTTTGAGACTGCGTCAGAGAGCCCTCTTTATGCTCTGAACTTGTCAGAAAATCTGGTCTATTGTAGTCTTTCTGAAGTAAAATATGATAATTAATTTAGCTGCTTGATTAAATAAAAAAGCTCAATGAAAAGGACACTGAAGGAAATGTACAGATAACAAGCTGTTGTTTTGATATTCTGGAGGCTGGAGTTATTTACTCAGTGGAGGAAAATTAAAGGGTAGTAGAAATTATTAAACAGTAAAGTCAGCTATCATTTTTATGCAATGTGCCTTAAACAGCAGATCATTAATAAAAATGTATTCTGATCTCAATCAAAATACCATGTGACAAAGATAAATGAATACAGGTAAAATATTAGAAAACAATGTTGTTATCTAACACACATGTGGAATTTATCGTCACTTCTTGTGGCACAAAGGAATTGTTACACTCTCTGATTGTGAGGAAGAAGAAGAAACACACTTCTATCAATTCTAATCAGCAACGTTGATGAAGCTTCAGCCAGAGCGACATTGATCAGTTTTAAAGATGTGCTGTTTGTATGTAACAGAGATAAACGAAATGTAAAGCCAAATACATTTGTTAAGCTCAAATGGCCTCTCCTTGTGTCACCAATATGTGGTGTTCTCGTTCTCCTGCTCACCCCTCTTAATGTATATTGACCAAAGAAAGACAGAAGAGAAGAACTGTGCACACAGACGCACTCAGGACTGTTTTTTTTTTTATTTTACTCAGAGCAGAGCTGGTGCAATGATGAGGCCTCCTAATGTATGTTAATCTCACGATTGCCATATATGGGTTTAGAGCACATGTGTCAAACTCAAGGCCCGCGGGCCGAATCCGGCCCGCCACGTCATTTTATGTGGCCCGCGAATCCGCCAGCAAAAAAAAAAAGATATTTTTTTTTTTGGAAAAATAATTAAAAGTTAGAATTGAAAATAAAAGTATCCCCATGGTCGAAATTATGAGATAGCATGAGATAGCATGTT
This sequence comes from Melanostigma gelatinosum, assembly GCF_949748355.1. NCBI lineage: Eukaryota > Metazoa > Chordata > Actinopteri > Perciformes > Zoarcidae > Melanostigma > Melanostigma gelatinosum. The sequence goes on from NC_136640.1 coordinate 10,608,998, forward strand.
GTCTGTGTACCGACTTACAATTCAGATTATATCACACCATAGGCAGAGCTACGGTAGCAGTTTTGGGGTTAAGTGTCTTGCTCAAGGACACATCGACATGCGAATAGTGGAGCCAGGGATTGAACCGCCAATCCTCTGATTGAAGGTTGGGCCTGCTCTCCACTTAGCCACAGTCGCTGCACAATAATGCGGGAAGATGAAGCTATAGCGGGAATTTTGTCCCCAATTCTGTTTAATCTGTATATTGATGATCTGTCCAAGCAACTGAAAGCCTGTAATACTGGGTGCATGATTGGAAATACTCTGGTTAACCATATCAAGTATGCAGATGATCTGGTGATCTTCAGTCCTTCTAGCGCTGGTCTTCAGCAGCTCCTCACTATATGTACTGTGTACGGTGTGGAACATGACATCAAATACAACGCCAGTAAGAGTGCTATCCTGATCTGTCCAACTAAAGAGGACAAATGTGTAAACTTCCCTGACTTCAAATTGTCTGACAATAATCTTGGTGTCTGTAGTGAAGTAAAATATCTTGGTCATTTTTTAACAGAACACATGTCTGATGATAACGACATTTCCAGGCAATGTCGTATGATGTATGCACAAGCAAACAGTCTCTCACGCAAGTTTGGTCTGTGTACAGATGGAGTGAAGATGTCTCTGTTCAGAGCATATTGTGGTCAAACTACAGAAAAAAGAGTTTACAGAGACTTCAAGTAGCGTACAATGACGCCATGAGAATACTTTTAAAGAGACCGAGATAGAGTAGTGCTAGTGAAATGTTTGTGGCTGCATGAATCAACACTTTCCAAACTGTTTTAAGAAATCTCATGTACAAATTCATCTGTCGACTGAATGACTCTGTAAATGGGATCATACTTGTTTTAACAAACATAAGGTTTAGTACCACACGCTACCAGTCCCAGCTGTGGCGACATTGGTACAGCTGTCTCTTTGTAAGCCATTGCTAGGCCTCTGTACTTTTATTGTTTGTGTCTGTCTTTTTATGTATGTGTCTCTATGGACCCTGAGTCTGAAATAAAGTCTATGTATCTATAGTGTAGCTCAAGCCTCAATGTGCCTCAAAGAGTTCAGTCTTGATTTATTTGGCAACACGTTTGGTTCCCACGTCAGCAGCAAGAGCGGTTTAATATAATAGCAAACATTCTTTAAGTAGCTATAGTTTGTGAAAAATACAATGTTTTGATGAAGAACACAGTCAACAATGATTGCAAACGCGATCTGATTTAAATCTGTATTTAAATCCAGCACCCCACTGCCAACAAAAACAAAATAGATCATTGAATATAAATACTGTACACTGAATGGCTATTGCAGAAATAAATGCGTGTTGGATTTTATTAAAATCTTAAGATTTATAACTTTTAGCTGGGGCCAGGGATTTTGAGCAGCGTTCTAATACTTAGTTATTCTAACAAAGTTTTACATTTGCAATGTATTAAGGGGGTGCAATGTACCTACAGGGCTGCAGTGCCCACTAACTGCATCCAACCTTGACCGGGCAGGTGCAGATGGCAGGTTGCAATGCAGGAGATGGGTAGACATGCTTAGAATTGTAAGAAGCTGCTTGTCTCCGATAGTTGGCTCAGCTGTCTGAATAAACAAGCGTCCTCCAGCTAAGCAATAATATCACAATCACTTCTCAAAAATCCCCCAATTCCATATCACACAAGTGTTGACTTTTCACAGATTTAGAGTCTGATTCTCCTATCACCGGGGATGGATTTGACACATTCAATCACAGCTTTTTCTTTCAAGAATTATCTTTCCCCCAGAGACAATACCAGCTGTTGATGACATGTAAAAAGGCCCGGCAGAGCTAAATTGGCTATCAGATGATCCTGTTAGGCAGTGAAGACATCTTTGATTTACTTCTGTAATCACAGAAGACAGAGTGATGGGTCTTTATTTGGCCATATTATTTGCACCTTTTGAAAAAAATTGAAATTAATTAATAGTCATCTGCACTCGTCGCTGGTGGTGTTAAAGGCACATGTCACTCATCACAAGAGGTGGGAGATATTCCCAACCTGTTGTCATGACAACTTCACAACATATGAAAACTCCTCAGAACAAAAATAAACAGAGCTTTCTGAGAGATTTGGCCAATAATGTTGCCAGTGCGTTTTTTTTTGCACATAGAAAAAATGTGGACGATCCCCCATGACCACTCAGGCTTAGAAAAAAATCTTAATTGAAAGACATACAAGGGCTCTATGGTAGTTAACTGCATTTTTGCCTTTTATTTTACAGCTCGATGACTGAAACAGTCCCCGATAAAATGTTCTGCTGCTGTTGATCATGGAAATAATGTTGTAAGCACCAATTGGACCATTCATTAAAGTTCTGTAAATCTCATAAACAGGCCCACACAAGTCCAACTTGCCCTTGCTGTAGTCCAATAATAAACATGATTCGCTACACAATGATCTTTATGTAATAAAGACATTTGTTGGGGGTTCATTTTGGGATGACAGTATGCTGTATGTGTGCAGTAGCATGTTGTGCACACAAAGCAGAAAACCTCCCTGTTTGTTTATGCGATCAACTCAAATTTTCCATCCTTCTACTTTGAAACTTTTACATTTTACCAAATGCTGTAGTGGTTTGATAGTCACCAGTTTAAGGGGTGCCAGTAGTCAGTGAATTCTGACAAAAGTAACAATTTATGGAAAAATATATTCATAGAGCCATAATATAAATATCAGCACATCAACGTGGCACTGAAGCAAGTTGACAGACAAGCAGTGAAACAGCCACAATCCCATTTGGCCCGGGCCGAGCGAACCCAGCAATGGCTCTGTTCCACTACAGATGTCTTTATCATTTCAGCTGACTAGACTTTTATGACTGGCTAATCTCCATTTCTATCATCTATCATCTGCTCTCATCCCCATAGCAGCGGCTTGATGCCTGCTTATTAACGCACACACAACTGCTCACAGACACACGCTGACCTTGACTAAAACAAACAGGCACAGACATGCTTCTTTACTAATGCTCCTCAAAGAGTCCATAGCAGTCACCATTAAAACTGTAATAAGGACAGAAAATGAAAACTCACAGACAGTCAGATCATAAATTGAGAGTGTAGATAAACAGACCTGTAAACCAGTGTGTCATCCCCAGAGCTGTTGTACTGGACCTGGAACATCCTGACTCCGTTTGAAGAAGTCTGACTGCTCCATCTAATGAGGGCCGAGTTCCCTGTCAATTCCATCAGTGAGACCCTCCGGTCTGCCCCTCTGGTCTCGTTGTTCGGCAGGGCAACCTTAGAGGAGGTTAGGATGTCAGAGGGGGCATGTTCAGAGGACGGGTCTCGGCTGCGGCTTGTGCTGTTCGCCAGATGGGGCATCGCCGTAACAACTAGCTCCACCCTTCCTGTGGATTCACCTGCTGCATTGGAGGCAATGCAGGTGAAGTTACCTGAATCCTTCAGGGATGTTACGTTGATCTCCAGGCTTCCATTAGAGAAAACCAAAGTTCTGAAACAGATTGAGATGTATCATGAAGTGAAAGAGTTCAATGCATTAACTGTAGTGTAAATGTTACAACAAAGTAACAACTATATACTGTAAAAAAGTTCAGGCAGTTGACATCGTCAGGACTTCATATGAGATTGGACAGGCATTTTCCCTCCCAAGTCATTTCAAACATATTCACTTCTGGTTACAAAATGATCCACCATTCTGTCACTTTCAATTTTAGAGGCAACTCACTTCTGGTCCACATATCCCAGTCACAGTCACCCACACAGGAGCCAATTGGTAATCACTGTTCTTCTTATCAACCCATTAAGTCACACCTGTACTTTGCTGCCTCCAGTGACAGCCATGTTAAGGGGATAGTTGCTGACAACTTGTGGGCTTCATCCCCATAAGTGTAAGCCTACACCAAATGGTATTCTTCAACAACTCAAGAATGCCTAATTTCCATGAAATCGCTTTTACTGAACAAAATATCTAAAGATGCAAACAGAAATCTCAAATCAAAAACATAAAAGTTCTGTTACATATTTCAAAATACGATCAATCCTTTTATAACAATTTTTTTACAAGCAAACATGACAAGAAACCCAAGGTGTGACCTCAACAGCTACCTTCTGATTCAGAGCTGGCCCACACAAACCATGTGCCTACGCCCTACTACTACAGCCAAGACAGAAATGATGTGAGACAACCCCTTCTGACTTTTTGACTCTGTTGTACATAGCGCTGAAATGAAGCAGTATTAAAGGGCCGCTTTTCTTGCACCTGCCAACTGGGTTGCCAGGTTTCTGACATCATTGAATATAGAGCTGAGTCTCATGCCCTAAATGAACACCTGTCCTTTTATTTTGAGAAAATATACAATCAATACACTTAATAGAGAAAAGCAATTGTAAATTGTAAATCAAACCAGAATATAGAACTGTATAGAAATAATCTTTGTACCTGGAGCTATTAGATATAAGTCGCCCTTCAGGGCTGATCCAGTGGACTTCAGGCTCTGGGTCGCCATTTGCCTTGCACTTCAGGCTGGCAGGCTGGCCTTCCATAGCCACTGTATGAGGTGACTTACGGGTCAGAACTGGTGGGTCACAAATGAACTCCTAAAGGGCAAAAAAAGTATAATGTCATTATTAATATTTAAATGATATCGTTTCAAGGTTATGATTCATTTTGTATTAGTTTTCTGCAAGTGAACAGCTAAAAATGTCACCTCTTCAGGTATTGTCCAGAAGTACTTGGCACTGAGGTCAGCAGGAGAGGCGCATGTCTCAAGATCGTCTTCTCTGGTCAGTCTTCTCAACCATAGAAGTTCACAGTTACAGTGAAGGGGGTTGCCACCAAAACTCAACACCAGGGAGGTGAGGGGGGAGCCTTTGGACTTGGCATAAACTGGGATTCTCAGGAACAATGGGTCCGGGGGAATTTTCTTCAGCTTGTTCGATGTCATGTCTAGCCTGTTAATGGACGGGGTAAGGAGGAGATGAGGGTTGGATTAAGAGAGAAAGACACAGATGCATTATCAGTGTACCAACCTGTGCATCTTTACATTATCTGTTCTCACAACATCAGCTCACCAATCAACATACCTGGCCAACTTGTGTAGGTTGGTGAATACCCCTTGGGGAACATTTTCTATAAGGTTATGATCCATATTTAGGGTATTGACGTTGGTTAGGCACTCGATCTTGTCCCAAGGCACTTGGGCAAGGTTGTTGTAGCTAAGGTCGAGATCCTCCAGTGTGGATAGGAAGTCATCAAAGGCATGGGTAGATATGGAGTGGAGCTGGTTGCTGGCAAGGATCAAGTGGCGAAGGTTGGTCAGGCCTTTGAAATGGTCGTCCTGGTTGGTGAAAAAGCAGAAATGCTCAGAGAAGCATCACATACATTTCAGAAAGGATATTGCATCAACTGTTCTGTAATATTTATCTTTCTGTCATTGTAGCTCTATCGTTTAAGCATGTGTATCTATTGACCACCCATCCGAACTTGAAGTCGGTTTATCGCTGCAATAATCTATCAGACTATTCATTCCCATTTGCCATCATTAATCCATTCCATCAGTCTCACCTTTATCACAGTTAATCTATTAGAGTCTAGATGAAGTGCTCTCAGTCGCCGCAGGTCACAGAAGGCTGAAGGGAGAATCTGACTGATGGTGTTTCTGGAAAGGGTTAGATGTAGCAGGCTGGTCATGTTGGCAAAGTCCCTTCTTCTGACAGCTGGGAGTGAGCACAATGAACACAAATAGATGTTCCATCAACTGAGTCATGAGTGACTAGATATATTACCATGGTACAGTATTAAGTAGGGCTTGGTATCGTTTAAAATGATGATGTCACTATCATTATCAGTAGCCTTAAAGTGATACCAATACCAATAGAGTACTTCATTTGATACCCATCATGTAAATAAAAGCTTTGTGTGTCCCATTGGCTAGCTAATTGCAACCGCGCTGCCCAGTGCTTATACAGCGCTCATACCACGGTTATTACAGATAATGTCGTCCCCCAGCCCAAGGTGGCGGAACCACATTGTTGTGGAAATGTAACCCACCCTCCGGTTCCCCCGCCAGGTTAAAGCTGTTGGTTTTGTCAGCACTGTTGCTAGCTTTGTTTGAGCTGTTGGTAACGTTAGCTGCTTGCTTTTCAGTTGATACCTTTAAGGTATCGGGAGCAGATACCCAGCCCTAGTATCAGTGAAGGAATGGACGTCAGAAAATATACATAGGCAACAATGATTGATTGATCGCTGAAAGATGACTCTGGTTCTTAATGTTCCTCAACTTTTTATGAAATCTTTTTCTAAGATAGCAAAAATATGTATAAGAAAAGTTATAAAAAATTAAGTGGTTGTTGCTTTACAGACTTTTCTGCTGAACTAGCTGCTATGATCATATTTGGCCATGTGCAGACTATTTTGTTTAATATTTCGATTAGCAAGCCCATGCCCAATTAGCCTTAGAGCCTTGGACCACATGATATGAAGGATGTTTAAATTCTTTTAAAATTAACTTTTGGCAACATACGCTAAGAACCACAGTGGACAGCAGAGAGAATCTGGTCACCCCCAAATGGAATACAGAATCTTAAACTAAATTGATTTGGACATTATCAATGTGACTTAAATAAAGTCACATTGTTAATGGTGCGGGAAATTAGTCTGTATATTTTGTGTGTCTTTTGTTTTGGCGAACTATGGAAAATCATTTATTTTAAATTGGGTCTGTGAAGATTAGGTGGGAGCCTTGGTGGGAGCAAAAGGATAAAGCAACACTGGTTCTTAAAAATAAGTATGTTTCAAAGTATCATAGATAGCTCTTTGATGTAAGAAGATGAATCATGAATGAGATTTGCTCGACTGAACAACAAAACAAAAAAGTTTCAAAGTATGAAAGTTAAAAAGAACCAGACTCGTGAGTAATAATAGTTCAGCCAACATTTGTTTTCAGTGCTATCACTGACTTGTGACCCACTCTCCTTACTGCATCCAATGTTCCATTTAAATTGGAATACAAGACAGACTGGCCATTACAGGTATCTTACATGTAATAAAGTTTTCTTGGAGCCGTAGCTCCACGGTGCGCCGGTCAATGGCAGCAGGAACAAACAGCAAGCCTGTCTTGGAGCAGAGAACAGCGAGCGATGGAGAAAGGCTCTGGCACATACAGCGTTTCGGACACGGCTGGCCCCTGCATGCTGCTGCCAGCAACAGCAAAGAGAACCACAGCCGTTCCATTATCCTGCACAGGGAACAGGGCAACTGGAAGACAGAAAGAAAAGAGCAATGACTTTGAGTGCTAGCCTTCCTCAAGAAAGGGCAACTGGCACGAAGAAAACAAAGAAGTAAAACATAGATGTATAAACATTTACAAATATGTAAAGCCCTCTGTAGACTCAACAAAATAAGATGTTCTTTATTCTATTATACCTCAAAAACAAACTTGAATGCCATTGATGGTAGCTTCATAAATTGGCTAACCTGCAAACCACAGCTTGTTAATAAAGATTGCAGATTATTCACATGTAGAATACAGACTGTAGGGTTATCATTGTGCGGCAGCATGGTGAGCTGGCATTTTCCTAAGGCACACTGGGGTACATGTTTGATATTTTGGCAAGATGTAATATGTGGGGTGTCAGACAAATGAGAGGTTAATATCTGTTACAGTCATACTTGTATCTTTCATCCACAACAGCTTGTATGCTAAATAAAGGCTTCTTACGAGCACACATCCCTCTGTGGTCTTATCCACATCAAACTGATTTGTTATTTCTCAGTATTTTGGACTAGTTTGGTATTTCAAATTAACAGTGCTGGGCATGATTACACTCTCAGGACTAGCACTGGACTTGTATTTAATCGGAGGCCTGTGTAAAATACTACTCCTCCATTCTGCTCCTCCCTTGATACTCCTTAAACCCGCAGTACATTTTTATCAAAGGATGACATTGCTTTTCAGCATCACAAGATAAACAATACCCAGTGTTGCCCTTTGTCTTGGACTCCACTGTTTATCACCAATAAAGCTAATCTGCCAAATGTATACAAACAAACAAGAGAGTGCACGCAATCTTATATGCATACTAAAGATAGATTTTCTGTTATTTGATACTTGATGTTCTCGATCCTTTCACAATGATTCGTTGTAACTTACAAACACACAGGGACGTCTGTTCTTCTATCTGCCTTTCCATTTTACTCCCTCTCAACCTTTTTCTTTGTCATTCAATATATTTCTCTCCACTGCTCTTGATTATTCCCCTGCCGTACCTTCACATCACCGTTTCTTTCATACACCACATTAATCACCCTCTTTACACTCGTCTCACTCCATCATCCCTATTGAATACATCCCATGTTATATAAAAAATGTAAAGTAATTTGCAATTTCCCAGTCGTATCAGATTTACATCACTTGACCATCATTCTCTGTGATTAATGAATTTTCGTTCCCCCAAACTCATGTTCCCTCTTCATTTACATCATACATTCCTCTTCTTGTCATCCTACTCCTACCTGCCTCTTACCTCTTCTTCCTTCCCTCCTTGCCCTAAACCTTTATTTATAAACCATGGTTCCTTCTTTTCCAATGGTCATTTATCTTGCAGGCTTCCTTTTCTCAGGCTCTCTATGCTGTTCCTCTTTTTCCCTACACCATCCTCCCCTCACGCTGTCTCACTCACTTTTGTGATGGCTTTATTGTAATGTATCTGTATAGTGTTTATGTTGCAGAATTAGGTACCAATGGTGATTTGAAACGCACACATCTCTAAGTTTGTTCGCCCACTCATCCGGCTTGCATGTGTATAGCTCAACTCAACAGCATAGTCATTTAATTATGGGGTATGAGCCTAAAATGAGAATTGTACCCTTCTGCTGCATGTGTGGGTGGCAAAGTATAGGCAAAACAATGTGGGTCACATTAGGGCTTATTATAATTACAACCCAAACAGGGGCGATCACAAATCCTTCACGGAGCTTTGTTAAACCCGTCTTTGGCCAACATACAACCCAAACCGTGCCCTTGTTGGATAAGGCTTGGGGCAAAATAATGCAATTATTGTACGGTATGTTGTCCTGATGGCCTCATATTAAGCTAAATTAGAATCCACTATGTAACCATCCGGGCAAACACAAGATGAACATACTGACTAACTTTGTTACCGTCCAAAAATCAGCAATACTTTTAATCCAGTTGGTAGCCATGGGAATTAGGATACAAGGGATTGGATAGTGCTGAGAAGGGCAGCAGTAATTTGAAAAGAACAGGCCTGAGGCTAAGCAGGATGTGCCACTAACTATCTTAACCCATGCTGACAGACCATGTTCCTTCAATCATATGAAAAAGAGTAAATTCTGGGAAAATAAATCTATTTAGTAAACTGCATTCACGCATCTTTTTTTATTTCAATTACGAAAGCTGTCAATCATAATGCCTCAGTCTTGAAAATGTTCTTAAGTTTACAGGTTCAAAGAAAACAAACAAAAAAAACACCATCCCAAAAAATGATTTCAACCGTCCCTAAAGTCGATGTTAACACATGTTGCCCAACAAATGCCAGGTCTTTAACATTAAGTATAATGTTTATTTGTGTCTGAAAGTTGGAGGGAAAGGACAAAAAGCATCCAGTATACTTTTGCAGTCATAACACAGAGGAGCTCTGCATTGATATTCATTTTCTACAAGTGGCTGTGCAAGCTGCCAGAACATTGGGGGATGTCTCCATGACATTTCTATGATTTTGCAAAGTAAGGCACAAACACACACTGACACACACTGTCTCTTTGTTTGGTTTGACGGTATGATCTGCGCTTTGTATTTTGTGAATCAATCAGCTTCTCCCGGGCAGATATTGTACCAGGCTGGGATGCTACATTGCTGCGTTTGTGTGGAAAATGCTCGGATTTGAATGTATTCTTCGTTCAAGAGAATGGTTATTAGTTATGGGAAGAACATGGGATACACAAACAACTTCAAACACAACTACAGGTGTTGTTGCTTTGGAAGAAATGAAAACAGTTGTTTTGCCTTAGTTATACTGAAGGGTTCTGAAGAAATCAGTAATTAGCTACACACAATGCAAAAACACGCCACGTCCATTTTGTAAGGGAATAAAAATCGCCTTTGCAGTTCATATCGACCCTACCTTTGAAGATTAAAGAGCCCTTCCTCACGGCGTACTTTTCTTATATATTTCGAAGCCAATCAATGGAAACAAGGGGCCGTCTTTACTCATGTTCTATTTCAAGTATAGCAGATTGCAATGCTACGATGTCTACTGTGTTTGAAGAAGCAGAGAGCTTGGGTCTCCTGACGATTACAGTAGACTTTCCTCTGATTAAGTCTGTGAGCTTATGTCACAACAATGTGATTAAAGTAAACTAAAGCTCCTTTATTTAATGCACACATAATACATTTACAGGATGATGGAAAACAAGAAACAACAACAAAGTTTCCACCATTCACATTGAAGACAATCAAAAACCAGAGCAGTGGTCTGACACACAGATTAGCAGTTCTAAGAACTACAACGAAAAGCAAAGCCCCGTTATTACATCCCGATCTGAAGCAATTAGCAACGCAAATCACAACACACACACGCATGCATAACTAAGCTTATAAGAGCGATGTAGAAAGAAGCAGACTGAAAAAGACGTGACAAATTATCAGAGAAAACAGAACAAGCCAGAAAACATGAGCCGGGAAGAAAGAGTGAAGGAAGTAGCAACAAGTGAGGAAGAACGATTGGGAGAGAGAGAAGATAATGGAGGACAATCGACTAGAGTTTATGATTGTTTAAAGACACAAGGAAATACTTCAAATGTAGGCTTAGCTTTAAGTAATTTAAGTTGCTCAACAGAGTAAGGCCAAACATTTCCAGAAGCAACTTTTTCCTGTGGGAGACACTCTCAGTCAACTGGTGACATGACCCACATGCTCCGCTAATAACCCAGAGTGATGGGAATCATTTTTCAAAATGGTATCTGAAGTTCCAGAAATTAGTTCAGACCCTGCCTCTGGAGTTTATCTCTGGCCTAACAAGTTGAGGCATGATTGCAACCTCTGAGCAAGCGAGTGTTATCTCGTTGTCTTCCTTAATTGTCCGTCAAAAGATACCTTTATTGTGGCAGCCTGTATTGCCTCCACCCAAGTCCTGGCTATGTTATGTTATGTCTTCAAGAATCTAATTTACTGCAAGGACCTCTGGTGATAAGTTTTACTCCACCTGGCAACCTTTGATCTCATAGCCATCAAGGCTTACTCCCACTGAAGTATATCTCTACATGAACATGATACGCTGTGCATCAACAACACAGATAAGAAAACACAACCTGTGCACATTTAAAAGTTTGGTTACCCACAGAACAAAGTGGAGTGCAAACCACATGCAACCTTTTACCAGAGGTATTTGGGGACTCAAAGTTGGTCGTGCATCTGTCTTTGACATTATTGGTATCTGCATAACACCATTAAATTGCGAGCATTCATCACTTTTGCAGACGTGGGATTTTTAGACCCAACGGTGCCAATACTATATGCTTTTGGAACCAGCAGCATGAATCAGATGTGGTGGCCATGAACATAGATGTAGTGCAGTGATTGATGATCTATTACCTGTAGTATTACCTGCTCTATCCCCATCGTCTTCATCCTGGTTCTGTGCCCCCATCATTCATTAAATTAAAATTGGAAATAACCCATTGATGTGATCTTTGCACTCAGTACCAGCAATTCATCCACATCTGAGTGTGTGTGTGTGTTTCTGGCCCCTCACTTATGCCTGCTTTGCCAGATTACACTGCACCTCACAAAATGAGATGGATCACCATGTCAGCTTTCTTGCAGAACCACTGCAGAGTGTCTTCTGTGTATAGTTTACTGTATCTGTACAAGAGCATGAACATGTGTGCATTTCCTTACAGATTTTTTTAATCATATTTGCTTATTTGACTATGCTCATGCAGCTGTGTTCATGCAGATGTACCCTGAAACCTGTGTGTGTGTGTGTGTGTGTATGTTGCATACATTGTTGTGTGTATATACGCATGTGGATGTGTCTTTATGGGCTTGCTTGCTTTTGTGTCTATGTTTTTGTGTGCACATGAGAATAGCTGTGTGTGCTCCATCTATTTCTGCAATGTCTACCCAAGCGAGAGCACTGGGGTAATAATGTTGAAAGCAGCATTATCCATCTGCTCCATACACACACACACACAAACATAATGTACATCCACACGCAAACACAAAGTTAACTTCAATCAGACACGCTATGTGTGTGTTAGTTTACAGTAAGTGAGTAGATGGTTGAATGTACGCATAACTGTGCTGCAGCTTAATCTCTCTGTAATGCTGCAGTGACTAATGGTGAAACAAATCTGTACCGTTTCCGTTTTCATATCAACAATATGTCAATTGTCACTGAAGCAAACCTCTACCTAATCGACTGTGTCGTTCACCTTCTTAATAATTATAACTCAGTTGTTTTTTACTCCTCAAATGGGGGGAGGGTAAGAAAAAGGTAAACGTGGAGTTAGATTGGGAGCAAAAAAGGAAATCTAAGCATGAAGAGGCATGCCAGCAAGTGAATGGACAGGTGGTGACCATGGCAAGGCAAAGCAAGGGAAAGAGATCAAGCTAAAGCAAAAACAAAGTGCTCCTACAGATTGGGGTATCTGTCAACATCAGTGGTAAAGGCAAAGATTTTATTGGCCGCTAAAAACTTGGTGGGGGCCTGTAACTTAGCAACAGCCAATGACACATGGATGGTAACAGTGAGGAGGTGGGGAGAGAGTGTGTGTGTGTGTGTTATACTTGTGGGGGTGTAGTGAGAGTGTGCATATGGGGGCTGTGAGAAAGTGCAAGATTGGTCTGGAGATCTAGCAAGTAATGAATCTGGAGTGTTGCCGTCAGAGAGGGTGAGTGTGGGTGAGAGAGAGAGAGAGACTGCGCTTGTGTTAAAGGAAGAGTGCAGTAATAGTGTGTAGGTCCACAATTATTTTTTCACATCAAAGTGTACTTGTATTATCAGAAAACAAAACAAAAAAAAAATTTCGCACTGCTTTTACAAGTGTGAAGATAGATAGGTTTTATAGGCTCATTAAACATAATTGCAATGCAATAAATACAAACATTTGTGTATTTTTTGCTTTTGTCATAATTTGGGGAACCCCCAAACGGGCATCCAGACTCTCGCCAGAGTCCCTCGCCGGGTGAATGCAGTTCTTATCCTGCCAAAACTCATCGTTGTTGAAATTGAGAAGCCAACCACTAAAACATGAATGTGATTGAAGTTAAATTAGGGAGGGCGAGTTCAGCAACTCTATCATTGCAATGAAGGTATGGCAGTAGCCAAGCCTTACTTTAATTTTGGATACTCTCCTCATGTTAAATTTGCCTGCTCACAGAATAGAAAGTATACAAATCCAAAAGGAGTAATTGCCCTTTCAACATAACTATTACTCATCATCAAGTTTGGCTGGGAAAATAACAGTAAAAACATGCTCAATCAAGTTCAACTCAACGTTTTTAGAGCTTTCAATCAAATCACAAGATCTGCATCAGCTTAAGTGCTGTGGATGATATCATAACAGCCAATGACCCCACATGGGAACTGAGAAAACTTCATCCACTGACGACCGTGTGATGTGGCTGAAATATAAAACCAAGGAGCCATGATCCATAGAGCTTCAGGATGCCACTTTCAATGCTGTTGCCTTATGTTTAAGAAGACATTTGTGCAGGTAATTAAGACAATGCTTGTTGTAGCTCACAATATGAGATATTTGGATACTTTCTACCCATGTGAAAGTCAAATTTCTCATACACACCATACATATTTGACTTAACTCTTGATGTTTGCGATAGACGATCTGTTCCACGTACAGACGCCATGCACTGAGACCAGTTTTCAGCAAGATGACAGGGGTACACAAACCCCTGTGCCAGTGAGTGTCCTCAAACAAGAAACCAACTCTCTCTTGGCTCCAGTGGTGCTGACCCTGATAAGGCCATAAGGTGCGCTGTTCACCTTTTGAAGTCATTGGGGAAAGTATGTACTAGTTCTTGTTCTTCTTGCCAGGGCAGCAGCTGCCTTAGCTATAACCTGCGAAACAGTGTTGTATAATCTGTCCGAACCAGGCTTGGGGAGGACAGATTATACAATACTGAATTCTGTTACAGTTACTGAAAAAAACACTCGTTAGATTACCGATACATTTGGTAAAAATGGGTATTATTAGCAGGATATACTAAGAAGATGCGCACATCATTACAACACTTCACACGTCTCACAATGCAGCAGCAATGCTGTCAGTGTGGACAAGACACACGTGAAAGCCAGAGCAGATCAGAGAGGGGGCCGTCACAAATGCTATTGTGATTATATTGTATCTAAAGCAGGAAAGGGGAACAACGTCACAGTTGCCTACAGTGTACATTATCACAAAGCAGGTTGGTTTGTGCACTTCCAGCTATCAATAGTATTCTTTCTGCTGAGAAGCATCCCAGCGTAAAAAGACAGCTTGTAGAAAATGAGCAAACCGCTTCAAATTTCTGATTCAGCAAGCATAAAAAATTATTTGTATTAATAACTTACAGGAGCTTTGCATGCAAATTCCACCTTTCATCTGCTCATCCCTTCCTCGCTCTCTCTCTCACACACACACACAGCGAGGGCTCGGCTCTCAGTCGTCTCAGTCCAAAAGTCAAAATTCATAGGAAAAACTAAAATGAACAATTTTATTTCAGTTTCAAATTCTACTTCAAACAAAAACTGCCGTCAAAAAAGGGAGACTAGCAGCAATCTAACAGCGCCATTCAATTGAATTCATTTAACAACACAATAACACCACAATAACACACACAATAATCAATAGTCACACCTGGAAATAACAACTTGCACTTTACTGTGATGTTGTTACCCCTTTCTGTTTCATATACTAAATAATGGCCAAATTTAAGCATATATATATACACATACACACATACAGTTTTCTTAAACCTCAACTGGCCTTCTGCTTTGAACCTCTAGACTCAACCACATTGACTTTGTTTCATTGTATACTCCTGTAAGGGCCAACACATGAATACATCCATGTTTCACGTTGGTGTGAATAGGTCAGCAGGCGTTATGCAAGTGCGATTTGCCACTTTGCTTTCAGCATGGCTTGAATAAAGTTCTGTCACTGCTCTGCTTTGCTGTGGGAGGTTGCATACAGCTCTATTGTTACTACATCATTTGTTTGGCAGATTTTGAATTGGCAGTGAGCTGTAGCCATTTAACCAGTACCTTCTGCTTTACTCAATCGCAGAGAAGTGGTTGCAATAACTTCTCACAAGGTGCCCACTTTAAGGAATCCTATAAAGTTAAACATATCCGGGCATGGGAAGCATATATGAAAACAGGAAAATATAGTAATCAGCCTCAAGGAGAACGTTAAGAAAAAGGACCTCCAAAGAAGAAATACTTTCCTTGTAACAGAAAGCAATTTAAACGTGGCTTAGAAAAGTTGATGATTTCACAGCCGTATGCACACCTTTTTGGGAATCTTTTCCGATCAAATTTAAGGGAAGACATGCGCTAGTGTCTTACACTGTCAGCCAAGAACACAAGGGGTTTGGCAAGGAATGTGAGTAAACAGCATAGATCATCTCATTGTTCATGAGATCCTCTGAAAATGTTATTTGCTTACTCTGAAAAATGGAAATTCAAGGATGCATTTGTATCTGTGACTATGTGACAGTGTTGGCATTTTTAGTGGCACACAGTCAAATCAAAGTCAATCTTATTATGTTGTTAATTGGAAGGTCACAGTTTTTGTCTTTTTCTGTGTCATTAAAATCTCGCTTCAGTTAGGCGACCAAAGTTGTCTGCCCTACAATTACACACATCTACATAAGTACACAGTTGCCGAGACAAACCCTTATCTCCAATGTGGAACTGATACACTGCAGGGATCTGAGCCACACACACACACACACACCGACTTTCAGAGATCTGAGCAGGGGAAAGAAACAGACATTTGCTAATGTCTCTTTTGTTACATGACTCCTTTGCTCCCCTTTCCTATCTCAATTTACTTTTCTTTCTTGCTGTTTCACACTGTGCCTCCAATTCCGTTTCTTTCAATCTGTTAATCTCGCTCCTTTTGTGTCATTGTCACCCTCAACTTTTGTGTTCCGTCTCTCTGTATCTTCTTTCGAACGCTCTGCCCTGACCCTGTCAGTAAGGCAAGGCAAGGCAAGTTTATTTGTATAGCACATTTCAACAACAAGGTAATTCAAAGTGCTTCACATGAAACCATTAAAAGCATAAAGGCAAAAGTAAAGGAGATTTAAAACATACATTGACACAATAATCGATGTCTCCCTGAGACATTACGCTGTACAGTACATAATGAGGTGATTGCGGCTGCTAGCACAGTGCATCAATGCTTGTCGCACTGCATTCCATTGTAATACTAACCACACACTGACACACGGTCCTGCTGCTGCTGTCTCCTCTCTCTGATACAGGTCATCTCTATTGCTTCATCTTGTCCTCTTTTCATCCAACATGATATTTAATACATGCCTCTATCAGTCCCTCTTTCAACCCCGCTACATCATAAACGCTACATCTCGCTCATCATCCTCGCGCCTAGTTGGTGTGTCTATTCCATCATTCCCGTTGTTCTGTTCCAATAGAGGGATACAGTAACTAGTCACGCATCTTCTGTCTCTCGGACAGATCTAATAGCCTCCTCTCACTCTCCGCAGTGATATAATTGTCAGCTGTGCCCATCAATAATTATATTTATATCCTGTGTAACATGAAGCTCTGCCTGTTGTCGTGTAGTTCCAACCCTGTGTGTGTTTGGTTTTGTCTTCCAAATCACTAGTTTAACATCATTTTATATTTTTGCTTTAAAAATCCTGCTGTCATTTTATACATCTGTAATGTCAGTCGTTGTTTCCATTAAATTGTGCACAATATAAAGAATGTTAAAGAATGAATGTTACTCTTCTTATCCTATGGCTTTTGTATTTGCCTCCATGGAGAGAGAGACACACTGTGGTTATGAACACCTCTGACACCTCTGCTCTTTTTTTTTTCGTGAGTGGTGGCAACACAGAAACTGCTTTGTTTGCATCTCGACCAAGCATAAACAATACAAACAAATTACTTTTTGGCTCTCAAATTGCTGGCATGTACTTATGTACGAGTTAACAATTTGAAACCTACTCATTTCACAACTTTCCCTCTCACGTTCCAATTCAATCTCAAGATATGTTGCAATCATTTCCACTCATATTCCACTTGTTTTGAATCTTAGGGCAAGTAGCAAAAACGTAATCACAGCGTAGAGAAACTGCAAGCTAGTGACACAGACAGCAACAGCGTGAACACAACTGCACTGTGAGAGCTTTTAAGGCAGTCGGGGGAATACCTAGCAGCTGTTTGATCATCAGCTGTTTGATCTACTGGAACAAGCACAGCCAAGTCAACCTTGAAAAATGATAAACTATAAAGAGCTGACGTTAGCATAAAAGGCATGTAAATGGGAAAGGCATCAAATACAACCCAGTCATCCTATGGTGGGATTTCATCTTTTTTATGTTTGAACCTGCCATGATCAGGTTTCTGATACTCTGGCATTGAGGCTCAAAAGCCAAGGGACCATGAAGCATACAATACATGGCTTTCTCTCTTGCTCCATCTATCTCTGTATCCCTTACACACACACACATTGTGTCTATACAGCAAGAGCTCTCCAAATACTCACGACTGTAGCTAATGGGGTTCTGACATCAAACGCCTCACAATCTGAAACACTCCAAATATAGACCCTTTCTTTTCATCAGGTCTCCATACATCCTCACACTCTTTGCGTCTCCTTAATGGTTTCTCCATTAATCCTTTTTCATTCTTCCTGCCATATTTCATTTTTTCCCTTTCATGCTTTCGTCATTGCTTTCCTCCTTCTTCCCTGCCTTCTTTCCCCCCTTTCTTTCTTCTCTTATTCAAGGTTTTATACAGATTTTGGCTGTGACAGATGTGTCTTATTTTGCAGAGCGCAGAAGCAAGCACTTCTGATGCGGTGATTAAGGTGGTTGGGAAGTAATAATATTACAGAAAAAATAAAAGGGGATGGGAGAAACAGAAATGAGTAGAGGAGAGGCCAACGGGAACAAGAAGCAGACTACAAGAGGGGACTACAAGGAAAAGATAAGGGAAAGGAAAGTAAGAGAAATGAGACGAGAAAAGAGGTTGGAGAGACGTGTGCGCCACTTGGTAGTCACCACAGAGAAGCTCTCTCCATTCAGGAACTTGCCGTGCAGCTGTCGCTTCAGGGAATTGATCACACACACTCAGTCACAAATGCAACACACACATACGCACTTGCACACACGATCTTTCTCTCTCTCACACACAATCGCACACACACTCGTGCTTTGGGCTGCGCTTTGAACTGATCCCTGCCACTGGAGAGGCACACACAATGAGCTTGCCGACAATAATATTACCCTATGGCCTTCATATGGTAATATGGTTTTATTGCTATGATGAAATATGAATATTATGCTTTCAAAGGCAGCTTAGGGAATTACATGGCTGTCAGCTTCAATAAAATATTTAGATTCTCTATTTATCCAGGGTCTCTGGGTGGCAAATCTATTAAGTTCTTTACCTTTGCCATATGTGCTGGCATGTTTATTTGCATGGCAGAGCGCCTTGAGATGCCAGTGAGTGAAGGTCACAGCTCAGTGGGGCACACATCTGGATAGAAAGGACTGTGGCATGATGCAGCAAAATCAGCACACAGCGGGAAGGGAAAAGAGCCATAAACTTAGACTCTCTTGTTATGTGATGCAAGATAGTTCAGTCACTACACTTTACTATATATATTGAATATAAGAATATAGGAATTCAATACCTTGATTCTGAAAATGAAGCTTTAATTGTAACCAAACGTCATGTTCATTCAGTCGCCGGCCCAATAAGTGGTTCTAACCTCATTATCTCCTGTTTGTTGAATTTCCTATGTTCAGAAGTATGTTGACTATATTCTCATATAGTAAGAATAATCTTTATTAAGCCTAGGCACGCATCACACATCAATCTGGGGCAGTCATGGGCGTTCCCCAACATGTACGCCAGTGGGCAGCAATCTGGCTTTGGTGAACTGATGGCCATTGGTTTGCATTGACTGTTCAACCGAATGATTTGGCTTACCTGCCAACGGCAAGCTCCCTCTACTCCAGTTCCTGCAGCCTCATTGATAGAGTAATCTACTTAATGTCTGTCCTCCTACTCTGGGAGTATGTGGGAGCATTTTTCTTAATATAATACCAATGCATTTTCCATTTGTGTACTGTCGATAATTTCACATGAATACTGTATATACCCACAGTTGCAAATGCATTTCTGCAGGTACATCCTCAAACCGTTTTCCAACCGATCATTTCGTTTCAACAATCTGAAATAGGACGAGGCAGCACGATGCACTTAGAGACTTCTGACAGTTTGCTGTGCTTTCTGAGTTACAGAGCAAAATAACTTAAGTTTCTAGAATGTTTGTCTTTTATCATTTCTAGATCAATAGTTTAGATAACATACTTGGATGGATTCTGAGCTTTGTCATTGGAATTGCAAAAACAATAACTAGAGATGCATGTTTCGTCCTGCATGAATGCATGTTTCACTGGCAATAATGCTATTTAATTGTGGTGGGGAAAACACCATGATTAAATCATAATTATGCTTTGAAAAATACTTTTTTACAAGGATTTCTGTGGCGTGGTCATTCATCTGACTTAATCTGACATTTACAGGAAATTGCTTTTAGATTAACAATTAAAATATATGGCACCCCTAAATGCATCATAATATCAATTTAGCAATGCTGAAAGAAACTGTTTTGTTTATATTTGTCTCTCAAAGTAGCAGAGTAACAATGATAGATGAGCAATGCAATCTATTGATGCATACAGTGTGTAAGTGTATCAGAGCTGGATGACTCTCCTCAATATGATAAACACTGGACAGGGCCAGATTCCAACTGAAAGTGTAGCAAATTTGATAACTAACTGGTATTTAATCTTTAATTTCCCCCACTTTGATTAAATCAAGCTAAACCACGGCCCCACAAACATGGTACATCTAATGGACATATCATTAGTCTCAATGTTGCCATATTGTAGTCTTTAAAGGCATAGTTTGTGTGTTTTGAAGTCGGGTTGCATGAGGTACTTGCGTATAGTCAGTGTATTAGCTACTCTGGATGGTGGTTGGCACGCCCCTGGCTTGCCAAATTTGTAATATCCAATTGGGAACTGAACTGCAAGTGAAAGTTATCTGTGATGTATTTGTCAGAGTCCAGTGGCTTTGAAGAGATACGTTTCACTTTCAGTTCAGTTTCCTGTTGGGAAGGGCTGTCTGATGGCAAACAGCCATCTTCAGTAAGTAACACTTCAAAACACCCCAGCTATCCCTTTTAAGATGTACACAGATACAGGAGGCTTCATCAGTTCTACTGATGGATTCAGTGTTTGTAGCATTTGTGCTGTGTGAATAATTGACGTCACAAATGGTGTAAGAGTCAGATGAGTGGAAGGCACTGTAAGACCAGCTGCATACTCGAAACAAAATTAAATCTGGCATGTTTTCACAAACAAAATTATAGTTTTGTGAATGGAAAAGGGCAACACATTTGGCATTGTACCAATGTGCACGGGCTGATAAGCAGACTTACAGAAATGCTTAATGCAGTAATTGAGTAAGGACTATGGATACCAAGTCGCTTCTCTTATGTTTTGGCGTATGGACAGGTTAGATCGATAAAAAAAGTTTCCTATTTGTTGAAAATCAAAGTTCTCTTGACACATTTAAGGTCGTACTGTTCAATTAATTAAATACAGAGTGTATGTGTTTGTGCATGTGTGAACAAAAGAGAGAAGATATCAGACTGCATTACCCAAACCACCTTGTTAATTAGAGCAAGATCCCAAATTAGATAGCAATTCATCTGCACATGTGACTATGCATTGTTTCTCACAGGCGGTACGTCAACTTATTACATTAAGTTCGCAACATTTTACTTATTATGTCGTCTTGAGCGCTCTACTTTTCTAAACCTGAATTAAGAAAAAGTGCAATACTGATGGTAAAAGAACATTACATTTCTCTGTATATGTATGTAGCATCGATGCAACTTGACACACAATTGAGAAACCAAACCAAAAGAGCATTCTGTACATATTTACCAACATGACAACACATATATAGTACTTAAAATTGCATTGCAATTACACACAAACACACACTCAAAGGCACCAGTGTGGCATTTTCCTGTCGTTCTAGGTTTTGTGAACTTGTACATCTTCAGCTCTAAAGATGTAAACTTCAAATATCTGATTCTCTCACATCAATCCTCTTCAATTTTCGAGATAGCTAATCTTAGATAAGCTGAAACCTCACTGATACCGGGCTGCATACTTAATTCGATTCAGATGTGTAATCTATGAAGATTTCCAAAAGGGGATAAAGCAATAGAAACAGACTGCATTGTGACAAATACCAGATAGTTCAAAGGAGAAATCTTGAGTAATCTTAGAAATGATTCGACACAAAATAAGTTAGTTGTCTGACTTTAAGTCTCCTTGTAAGCTCCTGAAAAGTTATCGGAAGTCACATCCATCATTGTTCGATGAGTTGCAATATTTGTTTCTCTGCTAGGTTAAAACAAACTGGAATGTAAAAATAGTTTTGCCGTTGAGTTCACTCGAATAAACTGCTCATGGCATATGTGTCTCCTGGGTGCTGGCAGAAAATTAAACAGTGCAGGGAAGGCAGCAAGCAACAGGAAAACAGGATACTGGTACAAATTGTTCTGCACCCTCAGAAATTAAATCATTTTTCAAACCCCTTCTGAAATGGTGTGTCAGCCAGTTAATACGCTGTAATAGGTTGGCTGGACAGAGCTTTTGTGGCGAAATTACACTTCATAGGACCTCTTCTGTTTTTCAGCATACATGCAGCTCGACGGGACGGTTTTTAACTCCGTGCACTGTGCACCTTTACTGGCTTCCGTGTTAAACAATGTTACAGTTGTGACCCAAAAAAAGCATTGTGAGAGTGCGGCATTCACATAAAATGTTATTAAGAAGAACATTGCTGACTCTTCTAGTGAATAAACAGCTCGTTTTCATGGTACAAAATCCCATTTAGCTGTTGAGAGTACTTTTGAACTTGTTGCAGTCGTGTTAACCATATACACGATGTATAACTACAATCTGAAACAAGGGTTTTGTTGACCAAGCTGCAGATAAAAAAAGACTTCACAAGGGTGCAAACGCAATGCATGCAATCATTGAAAATGGGGGATATAAAGCAATAGCAGGAAATACTGTCGGGAACAATTGGTCACCTACACTGCCAGAACAGGTTTGGAGAAGTGTTATGGCTTTAACTGATTGCCTGACTTGTCTTCATGACTGCTTTTTGGGTGGCTGCCTGTAGTCAAATTGATGACACTTCCAACAGAAAAAAAAAAAGCTCTTAACTTTCTGTGCTCCTGAAATAAATCAAAAGCAGGAGAAGCTGAAGAGGTAACAGAGCAACTGGGGTGGAGGTTTTCCATGTTCTGTAGGAGCAATTATAGACGTATACCTTACAGCACCTGGGTGAATGAAAAGGCAGAATGTGGAGGAGATAAAGTCCTCTCAATTTATATCTTGATGAATTAATGTACAGTGGATCGTGACAGGTTTACAGTTTCTCATGATAGCTATTCCCATTGATTGATAGCTCATGTTGGTTTCAGTACTGTATGTGGAATATTTTGTTGTTTTTCACCTTTGCTCCTACTGGTCTACAGGTTTAAGCCATGCTGTGCTCTGACAGGCTCACTGCCGAGATATCCACTCTCTACAATCTGTCCTGTTACAAACACAGCTGGTTTATGAAGGCTTACATTTTGTCTGACCTGTGAAAATGCTTCCGACATCATATTGCTGTACTTTTCTCCCTGACAGCTGATACCAGTTCATATACAGATGAAAGTTATAATTTTAAATAACAAATCTGAAAAAAATGATGACAAGCCTGAAATGTATTTTTCTTTGCATCTGCTCAGGAAAATGTATAAGAGTAATCGCGCTAAAGGCAGTACGGATGTCGCACTTCTACAGCAAGTGGGACTGCCCTACCAAGAGATCCCGTTATAACATTTAAGACAACAGCCGGCACCTGTGACAATTGATGATTTGTGAATGATGTGCAATAACAGCCTAACATCCACCCATCTATCCTCCAGCCATCCAATATCAATAACACTATATCTGCTCTGCTGAGCTGCCTGCCTGCAGACCTGTCTGGCCTCTTTGTTCTCACAGCCCTGCTAATACGTCTGTAACAGAGGCAGAGCACATTGGACCGCAGCACTGCTCTCATCAGACATACACACACCGCCAGAGAGAGACAGCATACACACACAAGGAACACACTTACATGCACACGTCAATAAGTACACTCAACCGCCTATTATTAAGGTACATTAGGTAGGTGGGCACATGCGTACATTTGTACACATACACACACACACGCTTATTCAGTATGTTTTACTTTCACGGGCCCAATTACTTAAACGTCATACCATTTATTTAACACGCATGCACGCCTAAATATTTACCACGTTTCTAGTTGGTTAGTGTGAGGAGACATTTTATTCAACTGCATTGTCAATAAATGTTTCAGATGCAATACAAAGGAAACACGGCCAGCCCCATGCCACAACCAGCAGGGTCCATTTTGCATTCATCATTCAGCAATTCAATCAGTCAATAACAGAGTAAATGCGAATGTGAATCCTTGCCTACCTCTATGTAGTGTGCTGTGATTTATTAAGACTCAACATGAAGATGCATTGTGACGACCGGTAGATTGACTGAAAGGAGAAAAGATGGCCTCGGGAGATGGATCCAAAGATCTGAGGACAGAGAAACAAGACATGGGTTAGTGCATGATTTTATATGGCTATCCCTGACTAAACCCTGCACACCCAATCATGAGGTTATCACAGCCCATTGGACTGCATAGCTGTCATCATAAATAAAGAGCAACAGTTTCAGTGATGGTAACCCTACCGACCCTTACCTACAAAAATTGAGCAGAGGCGCTTTGGTTGTGTACCTGTATTAACCATCTTAGTTTACGTATTAGCAAGATAATATTTGCTCTTCATGACCCGATTATGGTGTTAGATACAATTCTGTCCAAGCCTTCCTGCCACATCTACAAACAGATATCATCTTGGGTTTAGACACTGTTTTAGTTATCTTGAAAGGAGAATGAGATATCAAGACCCTATATAGCTACAATATCGGCAAGCAGAAACCTGGAAGGCCGAACATCATATAAAATGTTCGATGCCGAGACTAAAAATAATTTTGGCAGCAAACATGTAGGCGCTGATGCAAAAGCTCTGTCAGTTTCTTTTTCTAACACTTCGTCCTAATGCGGATCAAAGTGCTGTCGAATTGAAACTGACAGCCTGTACTTTTGTGTTTCAGTAAAGAGTACACAATGACACACACATCACACAGGATGCAGCGACTTTGGTCGTCAGTTTTTCAGCCAGCTGAGCTAACAAGATACAGATATGCTAGCATCTATTAATGCCAGTGATACTCCGTATGTTTCCTCGTACACATCCTGACAGTAAGTCTGAATGAGCAATGACAGCAGCACTTATGGAAGATATTTTTGCATGCGTGTTCTGGTTGGTGGTTGTCAGTTCTGTAGTTCCCCTGACACACAGGCTGGTTTTGACATTGCAAGTATTAATTATTTTCACGAGAGGAATCCCCTTTACCTTCAAAAATCAAAAGCATGTAAAACACCAGACATTCTTTTGCGCAATGACAGCTTCATGGAATATAACATTATTTCAGTTGTTGCGCTTTAATGGCCTTCCCTTCAATTTATGAAGCTCCACGCCTCATTCATCTTTAACAATTAAAACAATGACACACAAGAGGATACTCTGTGCTGTGATATATTGCAGCTATGTTTAAGTCCCTTGTGGCAGGTAAAAAAAGATCCCATCTGTATTCAAACAATATTCTAAGCCTGTAGAGTGTATTAATAATCATATTAATGTATTGACTTCGATTTAGAATTTTTACCCAGGAATTACTTAATTCATCTCAACTTAATTAATCGCGGGAAATTTTGTGCCCAGTGAATTGCTAAATTATGCTCTTCAGTAATTTCATCTCTCCTTCTTTCTCTTTTGATCAGGAGCACATAGTCCCTCCTTACACACAGCCCAGGTTCATGTCAGCCGCTATCCAACCACTCCAGAATCTCGAAGGGCAATTTTTAATTAAAGGATGACATCTGTAGTAACTATCTATAAAAAAAGATGTATTACGGTAAAAAAAACTTGTTATCCCTTGAGTGCAATAGAATTGTTCAGACTATGTTGTGCTCGTTATCCGAAGTCCAACATAAATACATATAAATCAACCAATGATCAGAATTCTGTATGCAATCTATATAGTCCTCTTAGATTCTAGCACCTAGAAATTACAAAATGCCAGTGTTTATTTTGCAAAGCATTACTCGCAAAGAAAGAAGCAATGCTGAAACAACACTCAATGTAGAATTAGATCTGTATTAGAGAGTGTTGACAGAACCAGAAAAACTGGAATTAGGGTCATAACATGAATCTGACCTGATGCTTGAACATTGACTACTTTCTAAAGTTGACTTACTCACCCAAGAGGTAGGAATATTACCAGTGAATTTTGAATTTTTAAAAACAAGATATCCAACTTAGTGCTAAGTTACACACTGGATGAATGTTGGAGCCTCCAAACAACAAAAGTCTGTCATTTAATGTTTGGTTTAATGCTAATCTGGTCATCAAAAAACAGTCAATCCAGCAAACAAATAGCAACACTGATAAACGACATCATGAGATGCCTTTGTTGAATGCTCAGAAATGTGTATTTTTTTTTTTTAATCTTGGTTAGTATGAAGAGGTGCTCAAATTGGATTAAATTATAGATTCAATCTAGTTTCAACATGAACATCCATTAACATCATTTCACTGCCATTCCTTTGCAAACGATTTTGGAGACTTTGCTAAAGAAAAAGCCCAATTAAATGAAGCTTCTTCATGAAACTATTCTTTAAAATCTATTGTAAGCCGCCCATTAGCCACCTTCAGGTCTTGAACCTGTCTTTTTGAACACTGCCTTATCGCCTCGTGTTCGCCATCACACTGCTCCTCTGTATTGTAAGATCTTGAAAGCCATTGGTATTCTACTCAGTTTGCCTCTATATTTAGCATCTGTTCTCTCCACTCAGCGATTATAGTGAAATAACCTGTCAGGGAGCTTGGCGTGTGCCCAGATGTGTGTGTGCATTAATGTGAAAGAAAGAAAGGGAAAGTGTGGACAATAGGCAGAAAGAAGGGCATTCGTGAGGTGCGTATGTGATGGCTTTTTACCGACAATCTGTCTGATACTCTTTGAACATAAAAGTCAAAGAAGAAACAAAGAGTAGTGTGAAAAAAAGCAATGTCAGAGGTATAGATGATTAAAATAAACATGGCAGAAAGACCCACAGTAAAGCACACACCCTTCCCCACCTAAAACACATACATGCCTTTTTGACCCGTTTAAAAATACATTTAAGAGGGAATTCCTCAATAAATAAAATGGGAGAAAAGTATTAACTTGCATTTTTTCCTCTAGTGTGGTGAACACATGCTGTCCCTACTGTGTACATAGAATACTGTTTTTCAATATACACTTTATGTAAGTTTTTATTCTGGCACCTTTCTATGTAGTCTCTCTCTCTTTAATGCATATGATGCAGTGCGTATTGCACATATACCATTTCATTCCTGAAAGTGTGTGCACAAGGTGTAAAGACTTTCCATCACCTGTGGGAACAGATTCAAAATGGAAAATATAATGCTGAATTTTGCAATTTAAACAAATTAAAATAATTAACGTATTTGTGTTTGGAAATATTTACCCTTGAGAGAGGAATTGTCACTGCTGGGGACTTCTACCTGACCTAACCTTTGCCCGAGGACCGCTTCTCTGGGCTTGAAGCAGAAGTTAAGGGTGAATAGATAAAAGCAGGTCTGTTTGGTGCGTGGAAGATGTAGCGCAGTCATTATCAGCATTAATAATGGAGACATCCGAGTCCAAAACATGCCCAAAATATTTCCAGTGTTGATCTTTAAATCTATTGCCTTGAACAGAATAGGTCGGCATAGAAATTAGAAGCGTTTTTAGTATTACGTAACTTCGAGTAAGACCTTAACAGGCCTTCAACCTAAAGTGTAGCTATTTCAGTAAAATATATTTAAAGATTTTTTTAATGGCCTTCAAGCACCCTGCTCTCATCTCATTCCATCTTCTCTGCTCCTCTTCTCTCCACGCACTGAATCAAGCTCTTCTTAACCCCTTTCTGTGTACATGCACTCCTCCTTCTGTCATCTCTTTTTAATCCACCACACCACTGCCACCCTCGCCTTGCCTTCCGCCCTCCTTCAGATGCAGTATAATTATCTGGTCATCATAATCAGAATCATTCTGTTTCCTCGTTATAAACCCATCTGCTCTGCAATCCAACCAACATGACATAAACACACAATCACACGGCGACTAAAGCACACGCGTCTTTTTCTCTCTTCTTTCTCCTTACTGTCTCATCACTGGAGCCACTTGAGAGACTGAACACATCAGTGTAACTGGTGTGAGGTGATTGTGCTGAAAGTGAGGCAAAGATGTTGTACTAATCTACGGAGATCCATCGAGGAATGAAAACAAAACTGCAGAGCGCCCTCTTTTTCTGTGGTCTCGATGTCACCGAGGTAAAAGTAACTGCGTTTACAATGATATCTTCAATGCATTTGCCGTTATACTATTGTTCTATCCATTGGCAGTCAGTTTTAACGATCTTATTTAAACACCGGTGAAATAAGGCTTGTTTAGATGAATCCGTGGATACTAAATGGCACTCAGAATGAGTAAACTATGATCAAACAATACCAAGACTGCAAACACTCATGTGTTCCAGTTTTGCTGCTGAGACAACTTGATATGAAGGCTGTGCTATTATCTAGGAGGTAAAGTGTGAATGGGTATTATCCAAATTCCCCAGTGCCGTGACAAATACATCGTCCTACCGTACTTGCCTGGCTGAGTACGGGTGTCGACTGCAGTTTTCATGGAAAGTGGAAGGTAAGAGAGTGGCAGGGAATTCATGTGAGACCTCCACTTAAAAGGATAAATGCAGAATACAATGCATGAAGAGAAACTGTCACCATGGCTACCACTTGTTTGTGAAACATGGAGTCCATTTAATCAACAAATGGCAGCTGCTTTTCTCTCGAGAAATGAACGTCAACGTTCAAAATGACCCCATTACAGCTACGGTAGTATTTATCAAGACTAGGTTTGATGAGAAAATGTGATCTCCTTGATGAGATCATTTCAATTTGAGTAAAGTACGTAAGCTTATTATAGTTGTTGGTTTTTCTTCTTTTTAATAAAGCAAAAAGTAAGAGAGCAGGGGGAGCAAGGAACTCGTAGGACATGGGACAGTCACAGCACCATATGACTCTAAAAACACGACGCAATATACAAAAGGTAGATGAGGATGAAAGCACCAGAAATAAAGCATGAAATCCAGAAAATAATATCCATTTGTCGAACACAGAGTGTGAGCAATGTGTCTGCCAAATGCAAAAACATTAATGATTCTAATAAACTGGAAATGTCCCGGAAATCATTAGTGAAGTGCAAAGATGTCAATCAAAATGCATTTTGTACGTGTTAAACCTCTAAAAGCTCCCGGCAACCCTTTTAGCACTACACACACTGCCTCACGGTGGCACAAAGTGAGTGCCCACAGTATGTTTGTGGAAGCATGTATGTATGTGTACACCAAGGACACACAGGGAGCTGGACACAGTGTAAGATTGGATTTCCAGCTCTGATGTTGTGTCATAGGCCATGCTGACACATACGTGTCCCCGTGCACTGAAGAACACTAACGCTTGTGGCTAGAAGCGCACAGAATATATGGTAAATATGGAAGCTGTGTCTTGCTCTCTCATATGTACGGATGCACTCAGTTGTTGGAGGATCACAGCTACAGCTGCAGTATCGAGGTCTAGAATGTATCAGCATGTAATGGAAATTCATGTATTTTTCATGAAAAACAACGTGAACAACTAACCTATACTTTTAACAATATATGTACAATGTCTTCAAAATATGATAATGGATAATAGATGGCTTCAAAAGAGAATGTCGGTTGTGTTTTTTTTATCGATTCTCGAATACAACAGACACATTGGAAACTGTATCTTAAGTAAGAGCCGACTTCCAAGATAAAGTCTGAACTCTCTGACAAAAATGTTGCGTTTTGCTGATTTTCCTTGTTTTTCTCACATGCTAAACTGCTGATTAAGGTCAAGATATGCGTGAAAGCATGCATCGCCAAAATGTTCCTCAGAGTGGTGTGACGGCCCCTGTCTCTAATCATTGCAAGTATGCTTTTGTCCCTCTGTCCCTAGAGAGCTGATTGCCTGATGCGGAGCACCTGGTCCAGGAACAGGGAGGGCATAAAACCCTGCTCTAGCGCTGCTCGGGGGGGGGGTTTACTCTCCGGTGTACGTGGAGTGTTCCCAGCCAGTTGCTGACGGTTATCTCAGTTTGGTTTCCTTTGGTTTCAACGATTGCTGGATTTGGTTAAATAAACATTGTACATTACTATCATCTGTTGTGTGTGCCGTATTTGTCATGGCCTAGGAGCCGGGTTATGACAAATTGGGGGCTCGTCCGGGATCTCCTTCATTAAACGGTGGCAACCAGCGCAAATTACTAACGTCAAAGCGATCCACAGCAGCCCTGGGCACCTGCGCGCCCCGATCGTCACCGGACAACACGCCATCTCTGATCAGTGACAAACGATATTTCTCCAGATCTATTTTTGCAGTCTCTGATTCCTGGCAGAGTCTCTCAATTTCTATCTGCTTTTTAATTTCCAATTCATGTTTACCTTTGTCATGTTCCAACTGCAACAGCAAAATCTCCTTCTGTTGCTCAAACGATAATCCCTGAGTTTGAAAAGATACAGCAGTAGGAATCGAAGACAACTCTTGTTTACCCCCCCGCAAACAGTCCTATCTCGGTCAATTTTGACTTGATAGCATATTTAATGGTCCCCTTGCTGCGTTTATCTCCTATAACCACCACTGAATAATGATCTGCAATCAAGAGCAACTGCTCCCTTGTGCATACATCCAGGGACTCCTGAGATGGGGCGGCAATGAAATCCTCCACCTCAGACATTTCCACTATTTACAACGATCATCCACCGACTAATATCCACGTTGACGCACCCAACCGAACCCGACCGACACCTCAAAGTTTACCCCTGTGCGCAATGAGGAATAACCCTCACCTCGGTTTGGAGTCTCCCCACTATCTACAAATCAACGCAGCTAACTAAGCTCATCCCTAGTCTTCATGCAGCTACTTGTGGTGGGTATTTATGCACTGAAGACCGCTGGTTTAGCAGAGCGACTAGCAAGCTAGCAACTCCCCTGAAACCACGGACATGCTCCCAAGCAAGCGTCAACCACGT
Source organism: Melanostigma gelatinosum (assembly GCF_949748355.1). NCBI lineage: Eukaryota > Metazoa > Chordata > Actinopteri > Perciformes > Zoarcidae > Melanostigma > Melanostigma gelatinosum. The sequence continues at coordinate 10,639,674 of NC_136640.1, forward strand.
TCGCCACAGCACTACAGAAAACCAGCTCAACGAACCCAAAGGGCAACGTCGCTACAGTCTACCAGGGAAAACTCCGCACCACTTTGATGGAATTACGCACTGAGCAACCTGCCGGAGTCCTCTCGCTGCAGCACAATCATCACCACGCACACCCCCCCCCTCACCAAGTCCGGCTAAGGAAGACCAAAAAAAAAAAGCAGCTACGGTTAAGGACTGCGGTTTGGCTGAGGGGCTTACATCACACTCTTGTGACCGGCGGGTTTTGGCAGCTTATGCTCCTTTCATTCGAGACGGATTTGTGTCACTTTTGGGAAGTGAGATAAAGGTCCCGATAAAAATCTTGAGGGATACAGGGGCCTATGATTCGTATATCGTTGACTCTGTTTTGCCTTTTTCTGAGGAGACTGACACTGGTGACTGTGTTCTCAGTCGTGGGATGGGATTGAAGATTCTCCCTGTTCCGTTGCACAGGATGGTGCTGGACTGTGAGCTGGTTAACGGGGAGATAGCTGTTGGTGTGCGTCCAGCATTGCCTATTGAAGGGATACATTTTATTTTGGGCAACGGCTTGGCTGGTAGCAGAGTTTGGACGGACACTCTTCCCGCGCCGGTGGGCACATGTTTTCCAGTTGATTCTATGTCAGACGAGAGCTCCAGGGGGTTGCCCGGGGTCTTTTCATCCTGCGTTGTTACACGAGCTATGGGCAAATCAGATCCTGACATGTTATCGGACGAAGCGGTCGAGGTAGTTTTGGAGGTCCCATCTCTGTCGGAGCTTTCTGTGTCATTGGCACACAGTGAGGGAGTAGAGGAGCAACGTGGGGATTGGTCTTTGAAGGAAGTAGTTGAGCGAGTTTGGCCTGTTTCTGAGATAAATAGTGCAGCCAATGGCTACGTCTTGCAGAATGGGGTGTGGTTCAGACAAAGGGTTCCCATGGGGGAGGATTGTGTGAGAAATGATGTTTTCCAAATGGTGGTGCCAACTAAGTTTCGTCCTCTTGTCTTGGAGGAAGCACATGACAAGTGTGGACACTTTGGAGGTCGGAAAACATACCGTAACATTCGGAAACATTTCTTTTGGCCGTGTGTCAAAAGGGATGTGGCCGCATACATTAAAACATGTCATGTGTGCCAGCTAACAGGAAAACCAAATCAGAAGATCAAGCCGGCGCCACTGCAGCCTATCCCGGCTCTGAGTGAACCATTTACACACCTCATTGTGGACTGTGTGGGTCCGTTGCCATGTTTCAAGTCTGGTGGGAAATATTTGCTCACAGTGATGTGCCAAACTACCAGGCACCCGGCGGCTTATCCGTTGAGGTCAATCACAACTAAGGCTGTGGTTGAGGCATTGTCACAATTCAGTTCTATATTTGGCATTCCTAAGGTGGTCCAGAGTGACCAAGGGTCTAACTTCTCATCACATATGTTTGGGCAGGTGTGGGGGTTGTTGCGCATTAAACAGAGCCAATCATCTGCGTATCATGCACAAAGCCAGGGAGCCTTGGAAAGGTTCCACCAGACCCTTAAGTCTCTTCTATGGGGATTTTGTACAGAGTTGGATAGAGACGGGGAAGAGGGGCTTCCATGGTTGATGTTGGCATCGAGGGAGGCTGTGCAGGAGAGTACAGGGTTTAGCCCAAATGAGTTGGTCTTTGGACATTCTGTGCGTGGTCCCTTGGCAGTACTGAAAGATGGCGGTGTGGATACTAAGTTGCCAGTGAGACTAGTGGACTATGTGAATGGTTTTAGGCATCGTTTGTTGGTAGCTGGCAGTATGGCCCAGGAAAGGTTGTCTGTATCGCAAAGGAAAATGAAGAAGTTGTATGACCGACGTACAGAGCGACATCAGTTCGGTCCAGGAGACCAGGTTCTAGTACTTATGCCTATTGTTGGTTCGCCATTTCAGGCTAAATACACAGGACCATACACGGTCATAGAAAAAACGTCGGAGTTGAAGTATGTCATTGCAACACCGGAACGTAGAAAGGTCAAGCGTCTCTGCCACATAAACGTGCACCGTTGCATTGATGGGCAGTAGGCCGGTGATCCCTTGAGGACACCGACTTTAAGGGGGGGGGTGTGACGGCCCCTGTCTCTAATCATTGCAAGTATGCTTTTGTCCCTCTGTCCCTAGAGAGCTGATTGCCTGATGCGGAGCACCTGGTCCAGGAACAGGGAGGGCATAAAACCCTGCTCTAGCGTTGCTCGGGGGGGGTTTACTCTCCGGTGTACGTGGAGTGTTCCCAGCCAGTTGCTGACGGTTATCTCAGTTTGGTTTCCTTTGGTTTCAACGATTGCTGGATTTGGTTAAATAAACATTGTACATTACTATCATCTGTTGTGTGTGCCGTATTTGTCATGGCCTAGGAGCCGGATTATGACAGTGGTGTACAGTGGCCTGTAGGATTGACAAAGCCATAAAATGGAGTCGCCTTGGCAAGCGTGGGTCTCGTTCTGAGATTAAACCAACAGAGAACACATTAATACAAATTGGGTCGATAGGACAACGATGTAGTGTAGTATCACTCAATAAAACAGAACTTATCTAATGTGCCAAGGGTTGGAAATAACAAAATAGCACAGCACAGCACATTTGAAAAACAAAAAATCACCTTTGATTTCACCTTTCTGTTGCACACACAGACAAGCAGAGGGACAGAGACACATATCCACGTGCAAACACACACAGAGAGTGGCCGAGCTGTGCTAGGGACTACAGATTAGGAGAGAGGAAGAGGATGAATCTATCTAAACAGTCCATAACATTACCACATATCTACATATCAGCAGAGAGTTGGACCGTGTACATTTTGTTTACATTCATGCTCACATGACGGATCTGTCTCACACTGTATTCTGTAAAATATGCACCTGGACTCTGGAAAGCCGTAAGAATGGGTGATCTGTTTGATGTTTTCATTTACTCTGCCATTCCTGAATCTGAGAGAGTAGCATGAACATTCTGTAGATTTAAGGGAAATAAAATGTAAAATATCAACAGGACACGTTCCAGGGAACACATTTGTTACAAATCTAGATAAGATCATTGACAATTATAATATCTGTGTAGGCTTTTTCATTAGGGCGAGATAGCTGTTCTAAAACCATGATAAGTCATTGTACTTTAACAAAGGGGAATGACTAATTCATGTAATGCAACCTGGCTACCAGCCATCATGCGGCAAAAACAGGTTGAATTGTGCAATATAGAGAACAGAACTTTTAATTTAGATCTAGAAGATGACTGGTTGAGAGGAAGACAGAAAAAGAAATAGAGGGGAAGTGAGACATGGTGGAAAGAGAGGAGGAGCAAGCGAGCGAGCGAGCTTATTAACACACTTGGAAAAACCCTGCAGAGACTTTTCTGCATATAAATGGTATCTCACCATTTCTGTCTCCTTACGTTTTTTTTTTTTTTGGGGGGGGGGCAGTATTAATGATGGAGAGAAACCAAATGTACTCTTATTTCAAAGGATGCGATTCCTAAAACATATTTTTGAGATGAGAGCATCAAAAGTAAACACTCGTCAGCTGAACAGCACAGCGCACAAGACGGTTAACGGTTATCTGGGATCAGTCTTTCTGTAAACCAGATTTACCCTCAATCTGCAAGCAACTGTCAAACAGGCTTGGGTAAATTACCCATGCAGTTGTGTTCTGCATGTCATAACGCATTGACTCTGTGTGTGTGTGTGTGCGCGCGCGCGCAGGTGACCGGTGACTTCTGGAGCATAATCGCTCCGTCCTGCCTCCAAGCAAACTTTGCCTCATGGCTGATGATGACTGACAGCTGCCTTTGGTTTCCTCTCCTCTCTATTCTTCCCCCCCCCCTTTATCTTCTTCTCTCATTCCTGTCTGCCTCCTCTTTCTCCTCTTAGAGCCTTTATTCATGTGATCTAACCATGTGGTTTTGTTGCCTAAACCTACGTTTGAATGAACAACTTTAACCATGTGTTTACATGTCTGCGACCACGCACTGGGCCACCCAGTGTGATGGAATATGACGCCGAGGGGTACTGACACTTCTGTACGTGACGAATTGGGATGTTACCTATAGTCAACACAAGCACTTACAATTGCAGCAGTGAAACATGTGGCAGACATGAACCTAACTTCCTGCACTATATTAAAAACAAATACCTTTGTCCTCTGTCCCAGGCTCAACAAATACAATCAGCCACACCAAAGAACTGCGTTCTAAAAAAAGCTCAAACTAAGTCATGTGAGGATTAAAACTCATCTGTTTTCTGTAACTAATGGTGATGTTCCTGAGCACACAGAGATCTTTGACTTTTAGTGAAATGTTGCCCCAAAGACATGACTCCACACAGTACAGGCAGTTGACAATATGTTTCCAGTTTAAGTTTTTGACAATTCACATGCAGCATAGAAGTTTGCGTCAGAATGTTTAACGAGTAGCCAGTCCATGACCTTCACAAAATTAGCAACACAAGCAAAGCACAGGCCGGGTGTTGACTCAACACAAAGTGGTACACTACCCTTTCTCTCAAATGGATTCCATCTCCCCTCTAACGCGCACAAAAGCACCAAATCACACACACACACACGAGTATAATTTTGCACCAGCTTCTCTCATCTGAAACAATCCCCCATCTCCCAACCACTTACAGCACCACTATTTCTCTCTATCTAGCCTGTCCACATCACCAGGGAGGCACTGCATTGTGTGTGTATTGGTGTGACAGAGTGTGTGTGTTCCACTCCACCAGAGTGAGTTGATAGGTTGTGATAGGTCTGAGGGAGAAAGCCAGTCCACAGCGGTTAACACTGACCTCTCCATCGCATTCTCCCCACCTCCCACGGAACACCATCACCACCTGTCTCTCTCTCTCTCTGTGTCTCTCTATCCCTCTTCCACTGTCTGTTTCAAACCTCTCTTCATCAGTATAGTGTATCACACTCTGTTTCCATCTACTCTGCATCCCCCCCTCTCAATTTCCACGATCTCCTTCACACTCCTTTATTTTTTTTCATCTCCCCCTGCCTTCTATTTCTCACATTTTCTTTGCAGTTCTCAAGATAAGCAAGTTTATTTCATATCCCCAGCTCTGCACTCCATTACCTCTTATGCTCCGTCTCCATTGTCCTTTTCTTCCCTCCTTCCACCTCTTTTCTTTCAGCTAAAGGCCCCTACACGCTGTGTGACAACGGTGATTGCGCAGGTTCACTGCACGTCACACTGTGCAAGATGGGTCGAATAAAATCTTGGTCACAATCTGTGTCTCTGTGCGGTGTCAGCTTGTGCCGTGGCACTGTGATACAAAAAGAACTTTCTGGTTAATAGAATACACTGGTCTGTCTGTTCAGGCCATTGTCTTCTACTTCATTTTGGCAATCCTTTTCTCGTCATAGCTCTAGATTGGCCAATGGTGGACTCGTCTCCCGATGAGATCCAGGATTTGATTTGATTGACAACCAAAAATGTTCACCACATTTCTCACAATTGTCCACTTTTGTCCCGGACAGAACATGATTGTACATTGTAGAGTGCCTTTACTCTTCAGTTTCAATACACAGAAGTTTGACCTTGAGTTTTTTAAAGTCTGCACTTTCTAAAATGTGCCTTCCATCACGCTCACTATCATCCTCTCTCCCTCCATCCTGTCAACCCCTCTATTCAACATCCTAACACTCTCTCCATTGGGTTATCTCGTCGTCCATCTGTTTCCCCTCCGCTACATTTGTCAACATCTCACTCTATTTGCCTCATTTGATCACTGACTCACGAATTGCCTGCCCTCCATCCCTCCACTCCCTTCTCTATCTATTACCTCCTCATTTATTCATTCCACACATTCCTCATTCCTCCTATTTATCTAGTTGTCGTACAATTACTGTCTAAATTTATACTTCGTATTAATATGCTTTGTTCTTCCACTCTCAATGTGTCCATTTCTTGGTTGCCATCAATCAGTACTTTCTTTTTTATTTCTTCTCTGCCTCCTGACTGTAATTCTGCCTTCCTCCCACCCCTCTATCTTCATGCCTCCCTTCAGTTTTCTCATTCTCCTCCGCCAAACCAGCTCCCCATTGCCTTCCTTCACTGTGCAGTGGTCATTCATGTATCTGTTCATCCCGGTGTGTGTGTGCATGCAGTTATAATGAGTGGGCTGGCTGATCTAAACTTTGCAATATGACCTCACTAACACACTGATTGGCCATTTACACACACAGACATATTGCTGCATTGCACCATGACCACTGTGACACGCCATGTATTCTGTGGTCCTTTCCTCAACACTTGGTTTCCCCCAGACCTCATTACTGTGCAATTTAACAAGCGGATTTGGGCTTTTGGTGTTTCATCTATGTCTCTGGTTCGTTTTTGGGCCTCCCTCACTTCACGCCCTTTCTTTCCTATCCATGTCATCTCAGCATGTTTGTCTCTCTCCTCGTTTTAAACCCTCTATATATTTTAGACAGTTTGCAAAATCCGGGCCCGAATATCCCTTGATTGACACTTCAGACCCCCTGAAAGCCTCAACAGGAAAATTTCGGGGGGGGGGGGGGGGTCTCTAAAATCATGACGCCATTATTTGTTTTCTTGCAATTATCACCAAAAGGCCTTCGAACGCGTACTAATACCCAGCAGTTTATTATTCAAGCTGCAAAACATTAATTCACAAATGCGATTTTCTGCCGTAAATGACACAGCAAGACAGTGCTGAAAATACTGCAATAGGTGACAATGACATATTTCGAGAGAAATTGTTGCCGCCTGGTTTGACGGGTTATTTGCAAGAGTGATTAGTAATGAAGTCAGATTTGTTATGAAGAAGCTCTGAAGTTATTCAAGAAGATAACGGATGAGAAGAGTCCGGAGTGGGGCAAGTACATGGGACTGATAAGGAAGTTTGCACGGCGGATTCCTGGTACAACCTGTGTTGAGTTTGCATGTTCTCAGCCGTGGCCGCGTGGGTTTCCTCCGGGCACTCCGGTTTCCCCCACCTCGGAAAAACATGCAAAGGAATGAATGGTGAATGTTTGGTGTGAATGCGCGTGAATGCTTGGTGTTGGTCGGAGGGGCCGTTGTGCACAAATTAGTTGCCACGCTTCCGTCAGTCTGCCAGGGCAGACTGACGGACAGGGCAGCTGTGGCTACAGACGTAGCTTACCACCACCGGTATGACTGGGCGAATGGTGTGCATGGAACCTTGTAAAGCGTCTCTGAGTACTTAGAAAAGCGCTATATAAAATAAAGAATTATTATTATTATTATTATTATTATTATTATTATTATTATTATTACTTTGACTTATTATTATTATTACTTTGACTTCAGGAGAACCCACTCCCAACCCCCCCTCCCTCTGACCATCAATGGTGCTGCTGTGGAACAGGTGAGCAGCACCAAATTCCTGGGTGTGACAATCACAGATGACCTCACCTGGAACAGCAACACCACTGCACTGGCAAAGAAGGCCCAGCAACGCCTGTACTTCATCAGGAAGCTCAAGCGAGCAGGAGCCCCCCCCCCCATCATGCTCTCATTCTACCGAGGCGCCACTGAGAGCATCCTCAGCAGCTGCATCACGCTGTGGTTCGGAAGCTGCACCGCCTCCAACCGCGAGAGCCTGCAGCGCATTGTGAACTCTGCCCAGAGGATCATCGGAGTCTCACTCCCTACACTACAGGACATTTACAACACCCGCCTCACCCGCAAAGCACTCGGCATTGCGGGTGACCCCACCCACCCCTCCAACAGCCTCTTCAGCCTCCTGCCTTCAGGGAGAAGGTTCCGCAGTCTCCGTTCGAGCTCTACCCGGCTGAGGAACAGCTTCTTCCACCAGGCGGTCAGGATGCTGAACTCTCTCCCTCCCTCTCTCCTCTCGCTCCCCCTCTCTCCCCCCCTGCCATCTCTCCCCTGACCTCTTTACCCTCCCCCTCACCCACCTTTCCCCACTGCCTCAAATGGAACATACCAGGACATCTACTCCCCCTCACACCCCTTCCCTCATCCAGCACCAGTCACTTTTTCTTTTATTTATTTTAAATTTTTTATTCTCTGCTGCTACGAACAAATACCCCCCTCACACACCCTTCCCTCATCCAGCACCAGTCACTTTTTATTCTCTGCTGCTACTTGTTAATCCTTTATCTAGGCCCTTATGTTCTTAACTTTATTCTATTTTATTCTATTATATGTTATATGTTCATGTCTATATTACACTGTGGGACTGCGAGAAACGGCATTTCGAATTTTCTGTATGCATAACACATGTGGAAACTTTGACAATAAAGTGAACTTTGAACTTTGATTATTATTATTATTATTATTATTATTATTATTGTGTAAACCGGCAGTGATTCACTTTAGCTTTGAGATACAATCTGGCAAATGCTACCTGCTTGTCGTCCTTTTGTTCTCAGACTAATGCAACCCTCTGTCTCTCCTTTTATAGCAGCCTGTCTCTATCTCTATTTCTCTGTCACTCTTTATCTACGGCCCTTTTAACTTATAATTAATTTGCTGAATACTTTCCTGCATGACATGTAGATCCTCGCATTTTTGCCAAAGCAGAGAATGAAGTGCATTCACTGAGGCTCACATTCAGGGTTGCGATAAGCCCACATAATAGGGATTTATCTGCAAAATTGTTTCCGTTAGCATCCAGACATAAGCGCTTGGGAGACACTGCGGAAGCTGCTACATGTGCTTGATTCTGAAAAGACTGCGATTTTTCTGAAAAACATCCAGTATTTACTGCATCATTTGGAGCCAAAAATGTCCCCAAGGACAGCGTCCACTGTGCATTTTTGATTAGACTCCTATTCAATACTCACTATAAAGACAACACTTTGATTCAATTTATTCCGACTGATATTGCATTCAGCAGGCAACCTCTTAAGCCTCAAGCCATTTTCAAATTAGAGCAGTGGATAATGTCATGCAGTGAAATACTGTATTGTAGGGCTAATGGACAACACTGAGATGATGAAGCCATTTTATATGTAGACATAATGCACTGTGTTTTAGGCCTATTTGATGCAGTTCTTTATGCCTTTGTTAACAAAAAAACCTGAGAGTGCCAGAAAACACAACATTATTACTATCACGCAAGTTTGGTCTGTGTACTGATGGAGTGAAGATGTCTCTGTTCAGAGCATATTGTACTCCACTCTACACTGCACACTTGTGGTCAAACTACAAAGAGTTTACAGAGACTTCAAGTAGCGTACAATGACGCCATGAGAATACTGCTAAAGAGACCGAGATGGAGTAGTGCCAGTGAGATGTTTGTGGCTGCACGAGTCAACACTTTCCAAACTGTTTTAAGAAATCTCATGTACAAATTCATCTGTAGACTGAATGACTCTGTAAATGGGATCATACTTGTTTTAACCAACATAAGGTTTAGCACCACACGCTACCAGTCCCAGCTGTGGTGACATTGGTACAGCTGTCTCTTTGTAAGGCATTGCTAGGCCTATGTACTTTTATTGTTTGTGTCTGTTTTTTTATGTATCTGTCTGTATGGACCCAGAGTCTGAAATAAAGTCTATCTATCTATCAGACCCTTGGCACCTAGACATATATAAGATAGAAATTGCCTGATTTAAATATTCTTCGATGAAACGCTCCAACTCAAATCTTCAAGACAGATGGAGACATATGGGGAAAACCTTCTTTCATGCAATTTTCATCTTGGCTAAAGTCCACAAGCTCTCAACTTACTTTGAATTGAAGCGAAACAATTAAATGCTTCATTCAGCAAAATTATTATAAGTAATGGTATGCTAGTTCCGTGACTACATCCTGCAAGGTTGTGATGCTGTTCTGGTGACAAAATCTGTCCACAGACAGACAGACATGTAAACACAACGCAAAGTACTCAGAACGGCTTCTGTGGCAGTTCCTGTTACAGTGCGTGTTATATCCAGGACCATATTTTGCCATTCACACAGACTCACAGGGTGAAAACAATGACAGAGTCGCTGTCGCAGCTGATAAAACATCAAACCCCCTCACCGCCACAATCAATTTTAGACCCTATATTAGTTTAAGATACTGCCTAGTATTTATAACCATTTTAGACCGGACCTTGCATTCACGAACATAATAGTCTAGACACAAAACATTTACGTGACATAAACCTGCAATCAAACTAACCCTGATTATTTTGCCCAAATCACCAAGAGTCAAAGATGTTCATCTATTTAAGAATAAAAGTGAGGTTGTAACTCGTGTTTATTTGGCATCGGTGCAGTCTAGTGTCATCCTATAATAATGTGAAATGTACAATATAACACTGTACAGGATGTACTCACTGTACAGTACAGTGGATCAATGCACACAGTCGGTCATTTGCAGAAACCTCTCACGAACCTTTCATGACTAGCAGATTTTATGTTTACTGGAGAGCACAGCAAAGCCTGCTTAAAACAGTCTGGAAGTAAAAAATGAATTGATAAATAAATGAAATAATAAAAAAGTTGCTACGAGTGCGCTGGGCTGCTTAATTGCCTGACAGTTTATGGAGTTCATAGATACCATATTATATCATCAATCATTCACGGGATTTCAGCTTTACCCCTTATTTTACTTTTTTATAATTTCCCACAAGTTAAATGAAAGAGTCTGAAGTCTCAGAGCTCTTGCTGGTCGATGGTGGACTGCCACCGACTGCGCTCTGTTTGCGGTCCCTGGAGGCTCAGTCGAGAATCCAGGAAGAGAAGTTTGAATTGCTTTAAATCTATCCACAGGCTGAGCAGCCAGAAATCATCCTGTAGCGAGCATAAGTGAGATCTGATTTATGGAGACGGGGGGGGGGGGGGTATGAGGAGTGTCTCCTCAATGTGCAACAGTCTGAAACTATTATCATATCTATATATTCGTGTATCCTCACTGAAATGAGTTTGCAGCTCAGTGTCCCATTTCGCAAAATGAACTCCAGTTGGATTTCCTAGTAGCCACTGCTGCGTGGGTAGATTTGTTTCTGCATTTAGACCAGATCTGTCTTTTTGTTTTGTGATTGATTGCCCCGACAAACATTTGTCTGCGTTGTTTAATAACAGCAAGTGATAAGTGGTTGTATTGTGTCCTTCACAAATAATTGGCTGGCATTCTTGGTCTTATTATATTTTGTGCAACTCTGGTTTCAGCAGTTATTTTATTCAATTTTGACCAGCTGAATAGGTCATTTAATTTTCAATTAGAATAGCAATTTCTTTTTCCAATATCAATTTCAATTTCGGTTGGTTTTGACACCGTTACTGGGGTTCTTGTTTTTGGCCGGAAAAGTTTAATTTAATTTTTTTTTTTCAATGTGGTTTTTGGGATTTGCAGTTTCATGGGCAGGGTGTCTGATGAAGCAGTTTTGCCTTATTTATATTTTGTCTCAATCCCATCAGCTCCAGCGGTGTTGCACTTTTGCTGAACATGGGCCAAGTCATAGTGGATGTAATTCACTTCAGCCATAATGTATTTGGTGTGCAAAGAATCCAGCAGTATACCTCACAGTAACATGATCCATAATAGCAGCACACTAAACGAATCATCTTTCACTCTGTCTTGTGTCTCTGCAACCGTTTTTTATCCTCCTTTTTAACTGCTGCTTTCTGAGCCCCTGTGTGGTAAAGAAAAGGTTGATCATGATTAAGGTTGAGAGTCCTAACTCATTTTTGTAAAATCTCTCTTTTTTGTTTTCAGCAAGGTTGTTGTTATTAGGAAGCAACTTCCTTTCTGCCTGACAATGGGACAAAAGTCAGTTTGAACGAGTGTCGTCAAGTAAGATGTCATTGGTTGAGTTTTGAGGTTACATTTGGCTACATTTAGGGTAAGGACTGATCAAATATAATGCCCATTTTTTCAAAGATACAGTATAGCACCCAACACCTCTTGTACTTTCCACTGTATTATTGCAATGTCAAACCACTGTTTTTTGATTCAACTCGGCACCGCCTCCTGTTTCACACTGATAACAGTCAGAAAGAAATCACGCTTTTTTACTTTTCATAACTATATTTACAAAGCCAACGTTATCTATGATAAGGACCCAGCAGCTCTCCTTCACCACTGCTTTTGTGTATAAACAGTTGGAGACATGAGTGTGCACTCAGTCAACTCGACAAGCAGCCAGCCACAGGCGGTCGAGTGACCACTTTCAGCTGTAATAGTTCAAGTATGAGTGATTACAAGTGGAGTGGTTATTGGATGGAAATTGAACTAGTCTGGTTAACTGCAGAACAGGGAAACAAGTGTATACTTAGAGCCACGGGACACCTTTTCACTTCGGGGCTAAGGGGTGCCATGACCAACTCGGCAAAACACAAAGCAGTGGGTTTCTCAAGTGAAAAGGAAAACAAAAACTGCAGGTTGATAATGAATGAGGTGAGGGAGTAATGAGCAAAGACAGTCTGTATTAAGGTACAGTTTGAATAGAGGGAGACAGACATACAAATAAGGATCAAGATAAAAGAAGACAGAGAGACAGGGCTGCCCCACCAGAGGCACTCTAGTGTCATCCTCAGGCTTCCCTGAGGGGAAACACACACACTCACACCACAACTATGTCCTTTCTGTATTTACATTCCCTTTTTCACACTTTGCTGTCAACTTTGCAGTTTATTCCTCATTCACCTTAGTTTCTCTCACTGCCTTCAACTCCTGTATCCTCCATCCTATTCATCGTACTTTTTTAAAACAATAAATTTCTCTCTCTTCGTTTTTTATGATACACAGTGTTGGCAGCCTTACAAGTGTGTATGTGTGTGAGAGAGAGAGAGCGAGAGCGAGAGAGAGTGTGTGTGTTTGTTGACTGGATGCCAGTTGGCTTGTGGTGCCGCAAGCTGTTCTAATGAAGTGATCCTATAGTGGCCCGCAAAACTAATCCAAATTTATTTTAAAACGGCAAGCACATGGGTATGGACAATTATTTTAACCAAAAATAGGAAATATCATGAAAATGATTAAGAGTCAGTTTCCTGAGAAGCAAACAACAAAACAAAGGAGCCTAAACTAATGCAACAGACTTCTTCAGAGGATACATTAACAAAGACTGAAGTCGATACACGCTGAGAAATTGGCAAGCCTTTGAAAACATGTGACAATTGGTTGCAGTCAAAGCCACCAAGTTCTCCAGTGTATTTTCGGGGACGTTTCATCTTCTCAATAAAGACACATTGGAGCAATGGATTATACTGATATAAAGGTTTTAAAAAATATCAAAAAGCAATGCAAATGATCAGATAAGCACACTTCAGTGTAATTTACAGTTTGTGGTTTGGAATAGGTGCCATCTACAATGAACACTGTAATATCACTGCTACTATTGTCTAATATCTCTCTTCTTACTGGATTGTAGTTCAATCAATCAATGTTTACATCTGTGTATTGAACAAGTGTCTCAACACAATTAATCATGACCTTCATCAATAACTTAAACTAAATGATTATTTTTTTGTTTTGGAGACAAAAGGTTATCTTACACTCTTATCAGGGGTTATTGAATCCCCGCAGCATCAACAAACGAATCAAATCAGATAACCAGTTAATCTGAGCCTTTGTCTAATCCACTGACCTCAGGCCAAACAATCACGAGATCAATACCCCTACTCAGAAAGACATGTGAATTGCATTGTTGGAAACAGATGGCAATTATGCCAACTGCCTTATGCTTGCACATCTTCTATATCATAAAGACGTCGCCCTCTTAGAGCTGTCTCTGTTGGGTTCATCCCCACACAAATGTCAGTGAATGCATACGTCAGTCTCAAGTTTGGGTTGGGAATCCTCCATCCCTTCATGTAAACTGTCTGGAGCCGTATACGGTACTAAAAGTGCTGAAGTACTTTGCTTCATGGTGATAACGGACAACATGACAGCGGCAGTGTTCATCAACCCTCAGGACAGTGTGTGCTCAGCCCGCCTGCTGTAAATAGCAAGGAGCCTTCCGCTGTTTCACCATCAGGGTGCTGTACATTCCCAGGGTACGGGGCCAATCTGACATGATGTCTTACGGATTTTCGTCCCACAATGGGTGAAAAATGAGTCCCACACTGGTTTCGATGTTAAGGGGCAGGTTTGGCCACGCGAAGGTGGATGTGTTCGCCTCTCCAGAGAATGCACAATGGGCACTGTGGTTCTCCATGAACACACCCGCCCATCCTCCACTAGGAGTGGATGCCTTCTGTCACCGACGGTGGCCCAGTGTTTTTCCCTTGTTCCTCTGATTCAATGCCTTTTAGCGTACATTTAGGAAGAGAATCTAATGCCATATATCCATGACGGTCCTCACAGGGGTGACCGTGGCAGATATCTTCAGCAGCATCCTGGGCTTCTCTGTAGGCTGTAGGCCTCTCTGGCTTCATCTACACCAGCTGAGGAAATGCTGGTTTAAATTTGTAGCAGAACTATGGTTGCACAACTGTCATATAACGAGCAAGTGCACATAGAATCTTGAGTTACAATACAAAATGAGGGTATTTGCTACCAGGCTTGTGGCATAGCCCTGGCAATGTCAGCTGGTTGATTCACCACTTTGGTCCAGACTGAAATACTGTATCTCTACTTCTAGAAAGATTGCCATGGATTTTGCTACCTGTTTTGTTTCCATGGTGCCAAAGTTATGAATTGTTGTAACTTTGGCATCCCTTAACCTCCCGTCTAGCACCATCATGGGGTTAACATGTGTAGTTTTGTAGTAGCTGCTAGCGTGGCTGTAGATGGTCATGCCCGGGTCAAACTGCCTACCCGAGTAGCGGGTGTGTGTCGGAGAACATCTCGTCTCTATTGTTGAAAATGTTTTTTCACTAAACGTCAACTAAGTTATTTACAAATAGCCACACCTTTTACTGTCTATTATAAAAACAAATGACACGTATAGCTCATCAAATGTCATGACATATTTTAAGTGAGAAAGTGAGTAAACTATCCTCTGGCTCACAGGTGGCTCCCAAGTCACTCTAAGATGCTGGCAAGACAAGGCGCATCTGACAGATTTAGCTTAGAGTAGTTTTTTTCCACAGCAACAATGTGACTGTGATGGCAGTTTCAGCTTACATTTCAAGATCACTATAATCACAATAAACCTGTGATTAGAAAGGCGAAGGAGGCTTAGGAACTTTCTTGTGAGTATATTACATGTCACTATATTTTCATATTTTAGCAACATTTAGCGTAAGTGGTACTTTGGCTGCCATCATGCATGCTTATTGAACATGTTTTCTACTGATGCTTTTAATGGTTTTATGTGAAGCACTTTGAATTACCTTGTTGTTGAAATGTGCTATACAAATAAACTTGCCTTGCCTTGCCTTGAAAAAAGGAAAATGTGAAAAAATATTCATAGTAATGAATTTATTAATTAATTTCCCTTCTGGTACTACAGCTCATAATTGAATATACTGAGTATTTTGTAACTCTACCCTTGACGTACTGCAATTATAGAGCTGGAATCTAAACATCAAGTGCTTAAAAGGAGTCTATTTTCCTGAATAGCTGAGTAATATAATTTTGTGCATAATCCATTCATTATGTGTAACCGCTTATCCTGTTCAGGGTTGCGGGAGGGGGTGGGGGTGTGGGGGTTGGAACCAAACTCAGCTGACATTGGGCAAAGGCAGGGTACACCCTGGACGTGTCACCAGACTATCGCAGGGCATTGTGTGGATAAAGTTGTGGCAAAGCAGGTTAAACAGTTACATTTCAATCTTGTGGACTGTGGTTTGCTCACCACAGGTGCACAGATATTCACAGATGTTCACAGGTTTAGTCACCAAAATCCACAGTTGTCGGGTTTTAAAGGTGCATGTAAACAGCTTAACAGGATCAGCTTTAACCCGAAAGTGGAAA